>NC_139677.1:4748649-5348649 GCF_964106915.1 Podarcis gaigeae
GAGTGGTTTTACCACTGCCTCTTTCAAGCAGGCAGGGGCCAGCCCCTCTTATAAAAAAGCATTAACCACTTCCCTGGCCCAGCCAGCTGTCCCCTCCCTGATGGTTTTTATCAGCCAAGAGGAGCAAGGGTCTGGAGAGACTTGTCCACATCCTCAAGCCTTACCAACTGAAATGTATCCAACACATCAGGACTGGACTGTGCTCTGGACACCCCATGAGATTCATCTGCTATAACAGCAGAGTCAAGATCTTGGTGGATGCAAGCAATTTTATCCTCAGAATGCTTTGCAAGCAAGTCACAGCGAGCTACCGTTGGTTCT
Source organism: Podarcis gaigeae (assembly GCF_964106915.1). Taxonomy (NCBI): domain Eukaryota; kingdom Metazoa; phylum Chordata; class Lepidosauria; order Squamata; family Lacertidae; genus Podarcis; species Podarcis gaigeae. The sequence continues at coordinate 4,748,971 of NC_139677.1, forward strand.
ACCACATCCTTTGGGCCAGCCTGTACAACTCAGAAAAGCTCTGCCAGATGAGGATGCAATGGAGGCAGCAAAGTGTGCCTTCTTTGCTGCCTTCACTGCCACTAGGTAGGCTCGATGATGAGCCCTCACCAGTGGTTGCATTCATTCAGATCTTTCATCCACCTGCATTTGAGTCGTCTCCTAGCTTGCTTCCTTGCCCTACACTCTGGAGTATACCAGGGGGCAATCAGGCTCCACAAAGTGGGAGAGGGCACTCAGGGGCAATTGGGTCAATATGCAGAAAATATTAAAATAAATTTAAGGAACCACAGAAAGAGAGGAAGTACAGGAAGTCAAGTTTCAAAATGTTAAAATGTTTGCAAAATTACTGAAATGTATATAACTGAAAATCATAAATTAAGAAAGAAAGAAAGAGAGGGTGCTTTTGTGGTCGTGCCATCAGTTTCCGTCCTCTATTTCAGGGCGGTCAGCTGGCATTAAGGCTAGCGCATCTTGCAGGTGGCTGTCCCACTACAGCAATGCTGGAGAAGAAGCTTTTGCACTGTGTATTCTTTCTCTTTACCTCATGTTTTCTTCCTTCTGTCCTGGGTTCAGTTCATATTGGATATGGCAGCTATATCTCCAGTCCTGCTGCAATGTGTTGCATAGGAAGACAGACATTTTTTCATTGGATAAAATGAAGACAGCTTGCGGGGAATGATCACAGGACTCTCAGCTGTGCTAATTTGCTGATCTCTGAAGCAGAACTGCCTCTGTTGCACTCAAGTGCAAATGTCACTGTTAAAAAGAAATGAATTTAATCAAAGGGTGATGGTGTGCAAAGCATTACGTATGTTGGTCTTAGTAGCTCATCATTAGTGGGTTTATTGGTGTGAGAATGACCCATAATAACATTCAGAAAGGAGGAAAAAATATTTGTTTTCCTGTTTTTGTAAACAATTATTCAGATTTGATCCCATGTAGGGCAGATGTGATCCATGTAGGGCAGACCCCTTCATGGATCACTGCCTTGCCGTGGCGAAGGGGCTTGAAGAACTCAGAGAAGCTATGAACTATACCGAGCAGGGCACCCAAGATGAACAGGTCATAGTGGAGAGTTTTGACCAAACGTGATCCACCTGGAGGAGGAACTGGCAAGCCACTCCAGTATCCCTGCCAAGAAAACTCCATGGACAAAGACAACAGGCATATAAAAGTTATGACGCTGGAAGATGGGCCCCTCAGGTCAGAAGGTGTCCAACATGCTACTGGGGAAGAGCGGAGGGCAAGTACAAGTAGATCCAGAGCTGATGAAGCAGCTGGGCCAAAGCCGAAAGGACGCTCAGTTGCGGAAATGCCTGGAAGCGAAAGGAAAGTCCAATGCTGTAAAGAAAAATATTGCATAGGAACCTGGAATGTAAGAACCATGAACCTGGGTAAGTTGGAGGTGGTCAAAAATGAGATGGCAAGAATAAATATTGACATCCTGGGCATCAGTGAACTAAAATGGACGGGAATGGGTGAATTCAGTTCGGATGACCATCATATCTACTACTGTGGGCAAGAAACCCGTAAAAGAAATGGAGTGGCCCTCATAGTCAACAAAAGAGTTGCGAAGGCTGTACTGGGATGCAATCTCAAAAATGATGAATGATCTCGATACGAATCCATGGCAGACCTTTTAACATCACAGTAATCCAAGTTTATGCACCAACTACTGGTGCTGAAGAAACTGAAATTGACCAATTCTATGAAGACTTATAACACCTTATAGAAGTGACACCAAAGAAGGATGTTCTTCTCATCATAGGGGATTGGAATGCTAAAGTAGGGAGTCAAGAGATAAAAGGAACAACTGGCAAGTTTGGCCTTGGAGATCAAAAGGAAGCAGGGCAAAGGCTAATAGAGTTCTGTCAAGAGAACAAGCTGGTCATCACAAACACGCTTTTCCAACAACATAAGAGACGACTCTTCACATGGACATCACCAGATGGGCAGCATCCAAATCAGATTGTTTATATTCTCTGCAGCCAAAGATGGAGAAGCTCTATACAGTCAGCAAAAACAAGACCTGGAGCTGACTGTGGCTCAGATCATCAGCTTCTTATAGCAAAATTCAAGCTTAAACTGAAGAAAGTAGGAAAAACCACTGGGCCGGTAAGATACAATCTAAGTCAAATCCCTTATGAATACACAGTGGAAGTGAGGGACAGGTTTAAGGATTTAGATTTGGTGGACAGAGTGCCTGAAGAACTATGGATGGAGGCTCGTAACATTATACAGGAGGCAGCAACGAAAACCATCCCAATGAAAAGGAAATGCAAGAAAGCAAAGTGGCTGTCCAATGAGGCCTTACAAATAGCGGGGGAGAGAAGGCAAGCAAAATGCGAGGGAGATGGTGAAAGATACAGGAAATTGAATGCAGATTTCCAAAGAATAGCAAGGAGAGACAAGAAGACCTTCTTAAACGAGCAATGCAAAGAAATAGAGGAAAGCAATAGAATGGGAAGAACCAGAGATCTGTTCAAGAAAATTGGAGATATGAAAGGAACATTTTGTACAAAGATTTCCATAATAAAGGACAAAAGTGGAAAGGACCTAACAGAAGCAGAAGACATCAAGAAGAGGTGGCAAGAATACACAGAGGAATTATACCAGAAAGAAATGGATGTCCCGTATACCCCAGGTAGTGTGGTTGCTGACCTTGAGCCAGACATCCTGGAGAGTGAAGTCAAATGGGCCTTAGAAAGCACTGCAAATAACAAGGCCAGTGGAAGTGATGGTATTCCAGCTGAACTATTTAAAATTTTAAAAGATGATGCTGTTAAGGTGCTATACTCAATATGCCAGCAAGTTTGGAAAACTCAGCAGTGGCCAGAGGATTGGAGAAGATCAGTCTACATCCCAATCCCAAAGAAGAGGAGTGCCAAAGAATGCTCCAACTACCGCACAATTGCACTCATTTCACACACTAGCAAGGTTATGCTTAAAATTCTACAAGGAAGGCTCAAGCAGTATGTGGACCGAGAACTCCCAGAAGTGCAAGCTGGATTTAGAAGAGGCAGAGGAACCAGAGACCAAATTGCAAACATGTGCTGGATTATGGAGAAAGCTAGAAAGTTCCAGAAAGACATCTACTTCTGCTTCATTGACTATGCAAATGCCTTTGACTGTGTCGACCACGGCAAACTATGGCAAGTTCTTAAAGAAATGGGAGTGCCAGATCACCTCATCTGTCTCCTGAGAAATCTCTATGTGGGACAAGAAGAAAACAACCTTTCTCCCTCCTCTATGTGACATCCTTTTATATATTTGAACATGGTTATCATATCACCCCTTAACCTCCTCTTCTCCAGGCTAAACATGCCCAGCTCCCTTAGCCATTCTTCATAAGGCATCGTTTCCAGGCCTTTGACCATTTTGGTTGCCCTCCTCTGGACACGTTCCAGTTTGTCAGTGCCCTTCTTGAACTGTGGTGCCCAGAACTGGACACAGTACTCCAGGTGAGGTCTGACCAGAGCAGAATACAGTGGCACTCTTACTTCCCTTGATCTAGATGCTATACTCCTATTGATGCAGCCCAGAATTGCATTGGCTTTTTTAGCTGCCGCGTCACACTGTTGGCTCATGTCAAGTTTGTGGTCAACCAAGACTCCTAGATCCTTTTCACATGTACTGCTCTCAAGCCAGGTGTCACCCATCTTGTATTTGTGCCTCTCATTTTTTTTTGCCCAAGTGCAATACTTTACATTTCTCCCTATTAAAATTCATCTTGTTTGTTTTGGCCCAGTTCTCTAATCTGTCAAGGTCGTTTTGAAGTGTGATCCTGTCCTCTGGGGTGTTAGCCACCCCTCCCAGTTTGGTGTCATCTGCAAATTGGATCAGGATGCCCTTGAGTCCATCATCCAAGTCGTTGATAAAGATGTTGAATAAGACCGGGCCCAAGACAGAACCCTGTGGCACCCCACTAGTTACTCTTCTCCAGGATGAAGAGGAACCATTGATAAGCACCCTTTTGGTTCGGTCAGTGAGCCAGTTACAAATCCACTGAGTGGTAGCATAGTCAAGACCGCATTTTACCAGCTTCTTTACAAGAATATCATGGGGCACCTTGTCAAATGCCTTGCTGAAATCAAGGTAGGCTACATCCACTGCGTGCCCTTCATCTACCAGGCTTGTAATTCTGTCAAAAAATGAGAACTTTCAAGGCTTGCCATTTCTTCGGCATGGGAAGTCATTCATATCCATGTCTTCTGCAAATTAGTTCAGTGTTGTGAGTATGGTTTAAAGCTGGAAATTCATTAGTTGACCCTTGTACATTGGTGGAGCATGGGGGCTGGGGGGGCATGGCCCTGGGCACAGAATCTGGGGTGTGTGTGAACCAGGTGCCCCCACATGCACCCAGTGTGTAGAATTGACTTTTTTGAGCTCTGCGTGGTTCACCAGCTATGGACCCTTTTGGACAGAGATTACTGATAATATTATTGCAATGCACTCTAAGTTGGGTTGTCCTTGAAGATATCAGTAACTTCACTTGGTTTCAAATGCAGCAGCCAGATTACTGTCTAAGCGTTTAATTTAGATCTCATATAATCCATAGAATCATAAAAACCATGTTTAAAAATAGCTGTTTTGGTTGCCGGTTTGTCTCCATCCCTTATTTAGACACCTTAGTGTCTAAAACCCTAAATGATTCAAGCCCAAATACCCGAAAGAACACCTCCCTCCCTCCAGATTGTCAGAGGGTTGTTTCACTGTCCTTGGAACCTCATGGAGTGGGGGGGTGGGGCAGAAGCCATTTTCTGTAGCAGTCCCTAACGTGTTGAATTCCCTCCTCACATTTTACCCTACTGATGATGTGTTGTTGCGATCGTAATCCTGCTCAGTATGAGAGGAACCGCAGGTTCAGACCTTTGGTGTATGTGCTTGGCTGAGGAGCCAATGGGGCGAAGCTACCATCTGTGGGATTATGACTGAACGCCTCTAAGTCAGAATCCCCCCTAAAAGGGAACGTGAGCTGGGATTAGACCGTCATGAGACAGGTTAGGTTTACCCTACCCTCCTCACAGAGTGTGTCTAGCACCTTCATCACAGAGCTTCCAACAAATGCTGAAGATGTACGTCTTTACCTTGGCATTTGACACTTCTGACATGTTTTTTTAGGACCCATCTTGTGTCAGTGACTGAGTTGTTTAAAACTGTTTTAAAACTATTTTAATGTTGTGTTTTAATGTTGTAATCTGCCCGGGGCTCTTAGGGTGTAGGCAGTGTAATTACTATCATCACCACCCTCATCTTCATAATCAAGTTCCCATGTGCAATATGCGAACAGTGAAGATATGCTGTCATTTAGTAATCATAGAAGCTGCTGAAATCCTGTATATGTGGTAGCCCAACTCTCTGGGTGTGACTCTTTTCTTCAGTGAAAGAAGGATCTAATTCTTAAGTTCTCCTTCAGTTCTGAGTACTACTTCTTGCTGTGGACCACTTCTGCCTCATTCAGACATCTTCTGCTATCCAAGCTATTTTACAGCAAAGGCCTTTCATTTTGCAATTACTACACAATTAACATTTCCACCAGGAGGATTTTATTACACTAATGTGGTGGATCCACAGCTCTGATTATAATTACACCCTGGCTTCAATCACATTGGGAGCAGTTCAACTCAGAAAGGGGATATTACATGGCTTCTCACTATCAAATGACATGAAAAGCTTAGCAATCTTTTGTTCAAGACCATTTAACTTTTTGATCCTACGGTTTCACTTAGAAATCTGCAAAATAGGCAGAAGAAGCTAAAATACCCACATTATGTGGAATGCGGTATACACCCCTTGCTCTTTGATCCTCATCAGATTGGGGACTTTGGTTTCATGAAGCTGGAAGGAGGTTATACTAAAGGATAAAGAGTGTGAGGGGGGAGTGTCAAGAGAGGTTTAGAGAAGTGCACTAGGAACTAAGATTATTTTCAGAGGGTGCATTTATGCTGCCCCTGATACTCTTTGCAAGTTATACTGAGAAGCTAAATGGAACGGCAAAGGGGAGGGTGGTGACAGCCTATTTTCTTGACAGGCGTGTGAGGTAAAAATATGAAATGGTGACACTGCAGGTCCACCTTGAATTGGTGACCAGAGGGCTATCTGGCAATCTTTTTTAGTTTTTGTACCACCACCACCTTTGATCATGATGAAACTGTAGGCAGACCAGTCTCTTTGTGCCCATAAGCCGTAATGAACCAGGTGAAACTGCCAGACCTATAAACCTTCTGAATCCTTAGACTTGTTTGCTACCTTGTGTTGGCTGCCCTTGAGCATACCAGCAGCTAGTGGGCTGATGGGGGCACATTTTTAACAATACATGACACTATTGTTAAAACATCTGCACTGGTTCTAAGCCAGGTTCGAGGTCTTTGAATTAATTTACAAAGCCCTGGACAACTTTGGTCCAGGATACCTTAAGGACAGCCTGAACCTTTATATCCCAGTTACAGATAGGTAGCCGTGTTGGTCTGCCATAGTCAAAACAAAAAAATTTCTTCCAGTAGCACCTTAAAGTAATGTCTGGGTTGTTTCTGAGATTATCTATGGCTCTCCTTTCAGCATGGTTTAGATTTTGTTGTAAGCAATGGTGTTTTCTGGTCACATCTGTTTGGATTCTGTGGCGGAAGCAGTCAATGCACAAGTCCAGTGTGGTATTGCGTCCATCAGGAGGGGTCCATGTGGAGTCCCTTTTTGTGTAACACTTTTTTCGGTGGTAGTTGGTGGTCAGTGTTCTGTTGGGAGGGTGGTTGTTGTTCTCCAGATGGTTGAGAGGTGTTGTGTTGTGTTGTGAAGTTGTTGCTTGTTCTGCTTTGTCTTGTTGTTGTGTGTGTTGAAAATACTCCTTCAGGCGTAAATGGCGGAAAAATGCTTCCAAGTCCCCGCAGAACTGAATCATGTGTGGGGATTTGGCAGGGCAGAAATCCCCTAATTTACTTAGTTGGTCTTTAAGGTGCTACTGGAAGGAATTTTTTCGTTATATCCCAGCTCAATGACTGAGGTTATGTGCAGAATTGTCATTGATTGTTCCCTGAGTTGGCAAACCTCACTGGACATCAACATGAAATAGAGCCCTTAGTGTGATTAGCCCAGCCCTGTGAAATGCACAGCCAATCAAAATTTAGTAGGCACCTTCTGTTCAACCTTTAAATGCCCGCTGAAAATTTTAGCTTATGCAGGCAGTTAAGAAAATAACTTTCCATAATAGTTGATAGCTTCAGATTTTATATTTTAATGTGTTTTATTATATATGCATATGTGCATGTGTAAACCACTTGGATATATTCTTATGCCATAGCAGTATATGCATATTTTTTATTTTGAAAAAATAGACTTCCAAGTGCAATCTGGTCCGATAAAACTGATTCTCCATTAAGTCAGAGACATGGGTTGCAGATGCCTAGCAGAGGCTTTTTGGGAGTGAACCATACTGCAGCATATAACTTGAACTGCAGCTGTCTGCTTTCTCCCTCGAGGCTAATGTCAGTTTCAGGAGGGCAATTTAGATTGGGGTTGTGGCATGGTGGAAGCTTGGGGGGCACTGTCCAGAGTGGAGCTGCATCCACATATCTCCCATCTCCCATTCAGTTTGGTTCCTATTCAAAGAAAGCAATGTGAATTAGAAAAAGTCACTTCCTATCAGGGCTGCTTTGCAGCACTTGTTACCAGACTACCGGATGATACTCTGATACTGAAATGTCCTTTTTAATAAATAAATACTAAAACCACCCATATTTTTCTCCCCTTTCACAAAGCAGATAATTAGAAATCAGTACGGGTTTCTTTTATAATTTTACAATAGATATACATGGTTTTACATTTCTTTATTCCTGTTAGCATATTTGGGAACTACAGCTAAAAACAATAAGCTCTTCCATCAGCAGCCTCCCATTAGCGAGGAGAAAGGTGAAAGATTAGATTTACAAACATACAGCAAACTGAAATGAAGCTTTCAATACTTTCACTGTTCATTTATAAAGATAGCCTGGAGCTGATGGAATTTTTTTATTTTTTTTATATTTTCCTTTCCATTTGTTCAGCCACTTTCCACAAAACCTAAATCGATGGTTGATTTTACGGACTAACAGTTAATCAGATTCAAGAAGTTTGCTCTTTCAAGCTTTCCACCTTAAAACGTATAAACCTGCCTTGTCTCAAGTGAGATCATTGATCTCTCTAGGTTTTCTTCTGCTTGCTTTGACTGGCAGAAGCTTTTCAAGACTGCAGTCAAGGAAAGGGGGACTTCTGGATGAAAGAACACCAGCCTATATGCATCTGTGAGCAGGGAAGGAACTCTGAGATAAACCTCTTCATCTAATGAGCATAGCCTGAGTCCAGATTCTCATTTCTGCTCTTCTAGCCTCTGCCATATCAAACCAGAAGGCTAAATGGCACAGTGGTCTTTGCATAGTAGGGAGATCATAAAGTTACCAGAAATGTATGTATCTCACATTAAACCACTTCACAGCACCACTCAGACTCAAAGGGGGGGGGGGAATGGTGTGTGGCAGTCATGGTCAGCCAACTGCTGGAATCAACTAGTGACTTAAAAAAAATAACAAAGGAAAAGGAACCCCAACCTTCCCTTATGCCATTTGACTTTTCTGCACCCCAAATTGCAGCATGTATTACAAAGCCTTATGTTGGAATTCTCAACAGAGGAGCTTAAAAGCTGTTAAATGTTTTCTTTAGTAAATATCATATACCTATTGTCCATTGTGGAGGAAATTCATGGAACGTCCTTAAATATAAACACAAGTCTACTCCAAGATATCTCATCACTTAAATTACTCCTATGAAAAATAGGAATGATACTAAATAGAATTTGAAGTACAGGGATGTGTGCAGTCAGTTTCTATTGACAGTTTTAGAGATTTATGAATGTAATTCTGCCCACTCACTTTGAAACTCAACCACCATACTGTTAAAAATGTGTATGGTGTTTTGCCATTTTTCTCTCCCTGCTACCTTCGTAGGAAATCTGTGTAAATCATGTCAGTCTTCATTGCTTCTATAGATTATTTCTTTGTTCCAGGTGCCTTGGTTCCTTGGATGCTTGCCTTAAAGAGAAAGTATATCAATGGCTTTTGATTTTTGTCATTACAGCTAATTTTCTGCCTCCCTCCACATTTCATTAGAATCTGAAGAATATAATCACACCTTGATTATCTCTGTCCATGGCAGAGACCGACAGTGACACCTGGAGCCAAGAAACATCCACCCTCTACTTGTTCCAGGTTCAGACTCAACTAAAATGTCTAGATCTGCTGTGACTGACTTGTAGTATATAACTGGAGTCTTGTTAAATGCTGTCTGAAAGTACTACATAGATAGATGAAATAGGTTGTGTAGCTACCTTTATAAAAGTTGTGAACACTGCTCAATCAGACACATCAGGATTAGGCTACCTATAGCACATATTAATTATATCTGATTAAACTTCCTTCCCCAAGAGAGGGAGAGAGAGAGAGAATTCCCAGGAAAGAGAGGCTGTCAGGCAGGTGTGTAGGATCATGACCGGAAGGGATAAATACACTGATGAGTAAATAACAGTACATGTTATTTACATGTCTACTCATTTACATTTACATGTCTACTCAAAAGCAAGTCTCACCAAGTTTAATGGGGCTTCTTGTTGTTGTTTAGTTGTTTAGTCGTGTCCGACTCTTCGTGACCCCATGACCAGAGCATACCAGGCACTCCTGTCTTCCACAGCCTCCCGCAGTTTGGTCAAACTTATGCTGGTAGCTTCGAGAACACTGTCCAACCATCTTCCCCTCTGTCGTCCCCTTCTCCTTGTGCCCATCTTTCCCAACATCAGGGTCTTTTCCAGGGAGTCTTCTCTTCTCATGAGGTGGCCAAAGTATTGGAGCCTCAGCTTCAGGATCTGTCCTTCGAGTGAGCACTCAGGGCTGATTTCTTTCAGAATGGATAGGTTTGATCTTCTTGCAGTCCATGGGACTCTCAAGAGTCTCCTCCAGCACCTTAATTCAAAAGCACCAATTCTTCGGCGATCAGCTTACTACTAGATAATTAAGTACAGGATTGCAGCTTCAGTTAGGAATGACAATGGATAGATTTTTAAAAAAAAAATTGAAGGAAGAAAAACTTACTTTGTTCCCCTTTAATATAAAATGTTGGGAGCCTACACCCATAATCAACATACAAAGCCAACCTAACAAGTGTACCTCCCATTTTTTAATATACCGGTAAGTGTTACAGAATAATCAAGAAAAGGGGAGATAACAGAGTGTTGCATAATACCCCACATATAGAATTTTCACAGCTACCATATTAAGGGCTTTGTACGCAGGTGGCGCTGTGGGTTAAAGCCTCAGCGCCTAGGACTTGCCGATCGAAAGGTCGGTGGTTCGAATCCCTGCGGCGGGGTGCGCTCCCGCTGCTCGGTCCCAGCGCCTGCCAACCTAGCAGTTCGAAAGCACCTCCGGGTGCAAGTAGATAAATAGGGACCGCTTACTGGCGGGAAGGTAAACGGCGTTTCCGTGTGCGGCTCTGGCTTGCCAGAGCAGCGATGTCACGCTGGCCACGTGACCCGGAAGTGTCTCCGGACAGCGCTGGCCCCTGGCCTCTTGAGTGAGATGGGCGCACAACCCCAGAGTCTGTCAAGACTGGCCCGTACGGGCAGGGGTACCTTTACCTTTACCTTTTACCTATGTTGTATGATCTGTAGAACCCTGAGAACAGTGTTGTGGATAGGCAAATAAATCTATTTACTACATTAAATGGCTTGGTCCCCTATTTACGCTGCAGCCCAGCCCTGTGCTCCATCCCACTTTGCTTTGTCCTTTGTAGAGGGGTAGGAGTAAAGAGGCCATCCAAAAAATTCCTTGTTTAAATTAATTTTGGATTCAGGTCCAATTTGGTGCATTTCCTCCTCTCTCTGCTTCCTGCACCCAATCTGCCATTGGGATAGTTCATTTGGGTGTGAGCACGGAATAAAGGGCAGAGCTATTGTTCAGGCCTTTCTGTGCCAACAGCAGGCGCCTTAACTTGGCCCAGTAGCGTATCAACAGTCACTGCAGCTCTTTCAGCACAGGAGCTGTATGGCTCTAGCTGTAGCATCCACACTAACCTTAACGGCAGTAATCAGTTTGGGGGCTACCAGTGCCTGGATGACCATAACGTCAGGCAAAGAAATATATTGTGTATGTGACAATAACTCTGGCCTATAATTGTTATATCTGCAGCAGAAGATAGTTTTGACTTTCGTGCGTATAGTTCAGGGTCTTAGCAATACATAGGGCAAAAACATGTTGACTTGTAGCTACCAGATGCACTAGACCAGGGGTTGTCAGCCCGGTCCCTACTGCCCACTAGTGGGTGTTTCAGGATTCTAGGCGGGCGATAGGGGGTTCTACGGCACAAGCTGAATCCTCTTTCCATCAAGCACTGGTGGAAATTTTACCATCAAGAAAGATGCATTAGTGGGTAGTAGGTATAAAAACGTTGACTATCCTTGCACTAGACAGACTCCCAATTTGTCCCTGCAGGCCTGCTATGCTTATTTATTTAGCAAACTTATGTCATTTACTTTGTGTCTCTAAAGTTATTTTCCTAAATTTATTGGTTTTTGGCATGGAGTAGGAATGGAGTGAACTATTAATATTTAAATGCACCTAATTAGCCCCTCAGAACTGTCTGTTGTTGTCTGCATAGATAACATACCCTCCAACATTTCTCAGATAAAAATAGTAAAATTATCATTATGGAACAGGACATTCCTATTTATGCCCCACACATATTACTGGGTTGACCCAGCCACTCTGGGCAGCTTCCAATGTATATAAAAACATAATAAAACATCAAACATTTAAAAAAATCCCTATACAGGATTGCCTTCAGGTTCATCAGGAGGCAGATAACTGTATAACTATATAACCTCCAACATTGCTCCAATGAAAATAGGGACATCGTAAGGAGAAGTGTTTCTGTGTGCTGCTCTGGTTTCGCCAGAAGCGGCTTAGTCATGCTGGCCACATAACCCGGAAAAACTGTCTGCGGACAAACATTGGCTCCCTTGGCCAGTAAAGCGAGATGAGCGCCACAACCCCAGAGTCATTCGCGACTCGACCTAACTGTCAGGGGTCTTTTACCTTTTAAGGAAAAGTGGGACACTCTGGGATCAAATTAGAAACAGGGATGGCTTCTCTAAATCAGGGACATCCCTGGAAAATAGGGACACGTGGAGGGTCTGAGATAACAGCAGGCTCCACTCTAAATTCTCATTAGAGTGTTAGAACACAAAAACTAGTTTTGCTATACTGATAGAAGATAGGATGAGAGCAGGATTTTTTTATTATCAGAACCAAGTCCAAGTTTTTAAACAAAATAAAATAGGGAGGGGTGTGTATGTAAAGATGGAATATGATGCAAATGTTAAAGTTTTTGCATAATGAGAGTTATTCCATTCAGTAGGAATGGAAAAAGTAAATTGCTGTTAAAGTTTATTATAAATGCTGATGGGCCATTTAAAGCTTTTAGATACCCATCTAAATTCCAGGAGGTGTCAGCAGAGCATCAAGAAAATGAAATAGCCAACTCCTGTAACCCTTGCAGCATTTAAATAGTCCAGAGATGGAAATGTCTATATTAACTGCCATATTCATGAAAAAGACTGTCTGAAAGCATTACTCGCCCCTCTGATCTCATCACTGACATCTGTAATGAAGGGCTGAGGGTTTTCACTTGCACTTTGATCTAATGAATTAGTTGGAGGATATTGAAACATAACTTGTGGAGAAAATGGCCTCAGATCTCACTGCCAGCAGGAATAGAATAAGCTAAATAAGTCCACTTTGAAGATCACAGCAGTATTAAATACAGAATGGGAAAAGACCAGGGCAGACAATATTTCCCCTTTTTGGATTTTGACAAATGGGCTAATAAATGACACTCATAATGGTGTTGAAAGAATAAGAGAGGTATTTTCCAAACAGTTTTAAAAGAGAGATTAGGAACCTGTGCAGCTGTTTATGTGGTAGCTCGACAGACACTTTCAACATGAACACACACTGCAGATGGGGAAGAGGAACTGTCTCCGCAGGCCAACTCTGGGCCATATGCAGTCAAACATCTGTCTGCAGGCCTCTGCATGCATTGAAATGGCATCAGTGAAGCTTATTGGCCCTTCTGCATTGCCATACTAGGCAGCACCTGAGTCCCCTTTCAAGCATTGTGCTTTCATTTTCAGTTCTATCTTTCCAGCTGAAATCTGCTGCATCTCCTTTTCTATATAAGGCACTTACTAAAATTCTTGTCAGTTATGCACCTTTTCGGTAGCCTTCTCTCACACACAGGAAGCTACCTTGTGCTGAGTCAGATTATTGGTTGCTCTTGTTCATTGTTGTCCACCTGGACTGGCAGCTGCTCTCCAGGCAGGAGTCTCTGCCAAGAATCTGGGACCTTCCGCTTGCAAGGCAGATTGCCTGCCACTGAGCTACGGCCCTTCAGAGTGATACATTAATATTGGGATACCTCTGAGGCACAGAGAGTTCTTTCTTAAAAGGACCAGAGAGAGGGGCGGGAGAGTTTTTCATGAATATGCCATCATAAAGATACTTCTTGTGCCAGATGTTATCTTAGGAACTTGTTGTCAAAGCATCAACTTGTGATCTGGTTAGCAGGCTACTTTTTTAAAAAGCAAAAAAGTCTGAATTGGGGTCTGAGCTTTATCTTGTGGTCAGTGCATTGCACACCCTAATATACATAGGTTAGACTTGTCAATATTTAGCAGTTTGTTTTCTGCAGGTCTCCCATTCACACATGCGGTTTTGCGTGTGAAGAGTCTGTACAGTTGACTGCATGAAAGTAAGGGCCAGTGCACATTGTGCTCATTCCCCTTCCAATCCCTGCATGTGCACAATGAAAGTCTGTGTAGAGTTTTTGTTGGGACTGGAATTATACTCATCCTTTGTGACTGAGCCACTCCTAGGGAAGGATGGATGGTCCAGTCTACTTCCAGTTTGTGTCATTTTCAAATGCGTATAAATATGTTCCATCTGATTTTGGCTTTAATCTGTGCATAAAAAAATCCATCTGGAGTGGTAGCAAATAAGTTGAAAGCTCTGTCAGTTTTTCTTCTTTTTCTCTTTCAGTTACTGCAAAAATGCAAGATACGGATTGTGAGGAAAAGTCTACATGCATACAGCGTTTATGCATTTGGTGGTGTGCAGAGATTTGGATAAACATGTGGAGGCAGTGGTAAGGTCAGAAGACATAAATCTGACTCCTTCTCCACTCAACAAACATACACATTCATCACTGATAGAACTGTGTTCAAGACAACTCAATACTAGTACTTGCAGCTCTGCATAAGAAATGCCATCTTGGGAGATGTTTATATCAGCTTGGTAATTATCCTGGACACCTATATTAAGAATCACCTTCAAGCAACCAGGCAGGAAAGTTTATTATTGCAGGGCCAGATGGGACAGTAGATTTAGCTGACCTGTTTGGTAGGCTGCCCTATGTAAACCACTTAATGCAAAAAGCAGGTTATATTGTTCCTTTTTTCAGTAGGAAGTCATAAAATTTTGTTGTTTACATGTGCAGACCCCTTGTGAAGCTATATAGAAATATAGAGGTACAAAAAATATTCATGATTTTACCTGGGGACAGATTTTACTTGGGCACAGTTCCAGTAATATGTCCCAAAATCAGTTCTGAAATCAGTGATTGCTAATCTGCAACAACAAGAACTTTTAATGAACAATAGTAAAACCATTTGCAATGAGTAGCAGCTTGTGAAATATCAAGCTGGCAGTAAAAGCAGTATTAAACTTCAGCTGTTTGAATAGTAAATTCAGTTAAGTGAAGCCCAGCCTCATATAGAATTGCAAGGTAATCTGCCTGTTGTGCATCGATTTGCAGTAGCAATACAGATAACATTAGCAATATGTCACTTTTGTATGTTATGCACCCATAAGTCAATTCCACCCTATTTCTGCATTAATTTCCAATTTTTTAGACTGCATGAAAATTGGCATTTAAATGCATATATCTAAAATTATATCATCTCAGAATATATATTTAATGAATTTTGATCAATTTTTGAGTCAAGAACCATATTAGAACATTCTGGAAGTTGACAGATAACTAAAGTTCTGATCCACATATGTCTGTGAGGTACAAATCAAGTCAGCTCAGGTCAGAATCCATGAAGATCAGTTTCCTAAAGCATCCCTAAAATATATTTTCAGCTCAAAACTGAGCACCCACTTTTTCAGGAAATGGAGGTCATGGAAATAATTTGGGAAGTTTATGCATTCCTAATGGCAGAATATCTTACAATCTTTCTTTTTAAAATAATAGTTGACTCATATTTCCCATATCAAAGGAAAGCAAGCAAAGACTCAGAATATACATTTATATTTGATTTCAGCAAACATGAGATCAAAACAAGTAGACAGTAGAAAATCTGCAAATATACAATTGATAACACATAAAGAAATGAACACTAATGAAGCTATCAAAGAACCGTAATAGAAGTAATCAATTTGCAAACATAAAGAGAACAAGGAAAAACAACTTATCCCATAATATCACTCCATAAAGCTGCATGGTTCAGGAGAAGCCAATCATGTCATACTCTCTGAATGAAATATATTTAATAAAACAAAACAATTTCACATAAAAATTATTTCTTCAGTTGACAAGCAATTTTTTCTATAAAGGCCACCAACCCAATTTGAGAATACCACTTCTCCATCAAATTAGGTAAACTAATTTCCAATTTCAGTATATGGGCCACAATGAAACCAATAAACTCTTATAAAGCGTCCTTTTGTCTCTATTATCATTTTTAATTTTTATTTTAAAAAATTATACATAGCTTGATAGTAAACAAAAGCAAAACAAAAAGCCCCAAATGCTCAAAGGTAAAGAGGTTTTCTAGTCAAGTAGACAGTGCTTTTATGGCCAACAGGAACACCCCCCCTGACCCCCCAGTCTAACTTGATGCTGTAACCAAGTACACAAGCGGACACAGCTGGGCAAGGTGAGGTCTCCCCAGGTCACACACTCAAGTCTTGGTAAGACAACCTAGATCAGCCCATTCATCCACAATCATGGTCGAATTATGGACTGATCTCTAATTGTATGCCTACCCTCTGCCCATTTCCCATGCCTTAAATTGTTTGAATTTATCTGAGCTATAGAACAACTGGTGATTTAATCTAGAGGTTAGAGGTGATAAAGTGGGCAACAATATTTTTATCCCTATGTCCCAAACATTTGAACCAGGTAAGCAAAAAGGCCTTTTCAATTTGTTTAAATGCTTTTTAGCTCTAAAGGTGAATGGTAAAGCTCTAATTCAGTGATCCCAAGGAATATTCCATTGTTAGCAACGATCGACTAAACTTGTCTCCATGATTGATTTAGATTAGGGTTTTTTTTTAAGATGTACTGCATCATGATATAATGCGGAATTTTGTATACCCATCTCCCCAGAGTTAGTACATTGTTGCTTACTGCAATTGTGGCTTTTTGCCCTTATGTATAAAGTCAATAAGTAGACATTCCAATTATTCTGTATTGCCAGATAGATAGCAATAGGGATAGTTTGCAATAGGAACAGCAGCTTTGGTAATGTAATCATTTAATTGCTGCAGCACTCTGCAGCATCAGAGGAATATGCAGCTATTCATGCAATCTCTTTTAATTTCCTTTAGCAAATGTCTATAATTAAATTCTTATATACTCAGTAAGTTTTAAAGAATCATTACACTAAAACATTTAAAGGTCATGGTGCACATTCTTAATTTTATTTATTGTAGTTGTTGAGCTAAGGTCAAGTTTAATGTCTCCTTTTGGGCTTTAATTTATCCAGGTCTGGGGTATGTATAATCTTCAATCTTCAATATATAGTGTTCCTCACTCAGTCAATCTGTTGATTGCTTCATTTGAGAGCTTATCCACTCTTTCCTTTTGCCCCACTCCTTCCAGGCAGAGTTCCACGCTTTAACTGTCTGTGTTTGAGCATGCCCCCCCCCCCCATTTTCCCTGTGAAAACCCAGTCTTTAAAGATGAATCAGAGCAAATGTTAATTCAGGGTTTCCACAGATTGAGCTCCGATTCACTCTGATTGAGCTTCAAAGAATGGATTTTCAAGAGGAAAGCTCTGGGCCAAAAAAAGAAAAACAAACAAAAAGCACATCGTCAGGAAGCTTTAAATTGCAGACCATGCCTGAAAAGACTGGGGGAAAGATAAGTCTAGATAATACAACCATAAAACTGTAAAGTTGGATGGGTCCCTGAGGGTCATCTAATTCCAACCCCCTGCAGTGCAGGAATCACTGAAGAATCCATGACAGATGGCCATCTGACCTCGCTGAAAAACATCTAATGAAGGAGAGCCCACCACCTTCCAAGGGAGTTAAGCCCCGTGTTTATCAAAATGAGAGCAATATTATCCACACAAAAAATATCAGTGAGTAGTTCCATAGGACTGGAGAACTTTTATTGTGCCATCCATTCTCAGTTCTCTAATGAGTGGTTCTGTCACAGAGAAAAAATAAGTGGCAACAATGGATAACCTTGCTTAGTGCCCCTGGAAATGTCAAACAACAGTGAGACCTGTCCATTGGCCCACACAAAACCCTACAGTCCATAAAATACCCTAGAAACTTTACGCATGTCCATTGCTGAATGAGCTCTAGTTATGGGGACTGAAACTCAATGCTATTTTATTCATTCAGTACTCTGACAAATGGGATATTTAGGCTCAGTACTACATATACTTATTACGGAGTAAGAACCACAGAAATCAATGGCTTAAGCTAACATTGTTATATAATCAATTTCAGTACACATCAGTGGAAGGGAAGTGTAAAAAGCAATGCAGAAAATGATATAGTTCTTTACATAACCATTTTAGACTTAAAAAAAGATAGTGAATACCACTCATATTTGCTATCATTATTTCTTTTCCTGACTGTGGATGAACATGTGGATTGTGGCTATTTCTGTTACTAACAGAAGCCTCCAGCAACCCTACCGATCAGAAAGAAAGGCTTCATCAACATATACTGGGTTTGATATTCCTTCCCCTGACACTTTCACATTTGCTTTTAATACACAAGCTTAGCAGAATGAAAAGTATAGTTGTACTAAGAATCTGCAGCAGAGAGGTAGGCCTTTACAATGTGTCATGCTTCAACATTTCACAAGCCAATTTATATGTGTGAGGGACATTCCTTCTTGCTATTCCACCTTGTGGAAAGGGAGTATTCACTGAACCATTTATTTTTAAGTGTTTGGCTCAAAAGGGGTGGAGAAGCAAGGGAAAGAGAATGATCACTGGTGCAATGGCAGCTGTTAAAATGTTCCCAAAATGCCTATGAAAGGGAAACGGGTTATGAAAAGGCTTGCGGCAAAATAATGTTATGCCTAGGTAGTTAGTAGAAGAAAAGTAACATGCAAAAGTAAAATAAAATTGGGGCACTGAAGTAGGCCATGTTTTGTGATTGGATCAAAGAAAACAGAAGAATTATGAGCTATTTCTGTTCTGAACTAGGTGACTGCAAACATTATGTCATGAAAAATGTATTTTCTTTTTGAGTAATATTCTCTCTGGCATCTGTATGCAAAAAGATGTATAAGAGCAACTGCAGGGCTCAGGTCAGCAGCCCACAATTTTTGTGAGTTCCAGGGAGTCCATCTTTTGGTGAATTGGAAGGAGTTTTTTAATGGAGGGACCAATGATAACCTCATGAAGACTTGCCACCACCTTAAGTGGTGACTTGGCTGCTCCCACCAGGGCTACTTCAACAGGTTCACACCTGATCCATCCATGTCTCAGGACTGCCTACAAATGAGGGTGACCAAGTCTTTTTCCATTCTAAAACCAGACCTTAATCCAGACAGGAAAAGCTCCAAATTATTCAGGAATACCTGAAGTTGAGCTGGTGCCACACCAAATCCCTTATGTGAAGGTTAATTGTGTTGGAAACGCCTATAATATGCTGTGTGGTTGCTTCATTAAAACTCACTGCAAAGTGGCTCCTAATTCACCTTTTGTAGGTAGAGTTTTTTATTATTCCATTTATAATGTATATAAAGGGACACGGGTGGCGCTGTGGGTTAAACCACAAAGCCTAGGACTTGCCGATCAGAAGGTTGGTGGTTCGAATCCCCGCGACGGGTTGAGCTCCCGTTGTTCAGTCCCTGCTCCTGCCAACCTAGCAGTTTGAAAGCACGTCCAAGTGCAAGTAGGTAAATAGGTCCCGCTCCGGCGGGAAGGTCAGCAGCATTTCCGTTTGCTGCTCTGGTTCGCCCGAAGCGGCTTAGTCATGCTGGCCACATGACCCAGAAGCTGTACGCCGGCTCCCTCGGCCAATAAAGCGAGATGAGCGTGCAACCCCAGAGTTGGTCACAACTGGACAAAATGGTCCAGTTTACTAATGTATATAAAACCTTTACCTTTACTAATGTATATAAAACAGAGAGAACAAAATGATAACAGTCAAAATTTAAAAGATGAAAAACAAAACTATAAAATAGGCACATAGAATGAGTAGTTGTGCATCAGTTAAAATAAACTATCAGATCATCAAGCATAGTTCCATATTTGCCAGGCTTGTGACAAGGGTTGTCTTGAAAATGATGGTTCAGCTGGATATGTCATAAAGGAATGCCAAATCATATAAAAAGTATCTGGAGGTTCTAGTCCTTATTGAAATCTCAAATTATGTATTATTATTTGAGAATGAACAGTACCAAACATCCAGTGTAAGATTTTGGCCTGTTCATAATTGAATTGTAATTACTATACATACTGCTAAGATAATATAGAAGACCAATTCTTTTGAAAGTATATTTATATAGATATCATCAAAGATATTCAGTAACATTAATTTTGGACTACAAACAATAGTTCCCTTAGTAATATTTATCATTACTGTCATAATTACATTCCAAAAATCTCGCACCAATTGACATTCCAACCATAATTTATATTAGGTACTAACTTTATTGCAGCTGCTCCCACAATTAGGTGATATAGAAGAAAACATTTTTGACATTTGCAAAGGTCTTAATTCACATTCACCCCTTAGTGTCTAGGAATTTGGGTTTCAGGGCTGAGCTTCCTAAGTTGGGCCATGCAATTCCGTATTTTTCGCCCCATAGGACGCACTTTTTCCCCTCCAAAAATGAAGGGGAAATCTGGGTGCGTCCTATGGGGCGAATGCAGGCTTTCGCTGAAGCTTGGAGAGTGAGAGGGGTCAGTGCACACCGACCCCACTCGCTCTCCAGGCTTCAGGAAGACATCCGCAGCCTAGGCAGCCTTGCGGGAGTTCCCGCAGGGCTGTCTAGGCTGCAAATAGCAGTCTGCTGCCTGGCGCGCGGGGCGCCCTGAAGTAGAGCACCCCTCGCGCCGGAAAGACACCCGCAGCCTGCCGTCTGGCGTGCCCTAAAGCAGAGCACCCCTCGCACCGGGCAGACATTGGCCAGCCCCACAAGCTCGGAGGACAGCGGGGAGGCGCAGTGCCGCCATCCCGCTGTTCCCCGACCTGGTTTTGGGGGAGAAATAAAGGAAAACATTTTTTCCTTTATTTCCCCCCCAAAAAAAAACTAGGTGCGTCCTATGGGACGGAGCGTCCTATGGGACGAAAAATACGGTAACCAGTTCAGACCCTCCAAGTGTCTCTATTTTTCAGGGACAGCCCCAAATTTACAGAAGCCGTAACAGTTCTTGATTTGATCCTGGAATGTCCCGTTTTTCCTTAGGCTGTCCCTATTTTCATCAGAGAAATGTTGGAGGATATGCCAATTAAGATATGCCTTGAGACTAATATGATCAATACAAAATAGACGGGTTCTGGCTGCTTTAGAAGTGCCCTTTAAGAAATCATATTAGCTTGGTTGTTCACAACCATTTGCTTTTTTTTGTTGCCTCTTTTTAATGCTGACAAAATCCTGCTATGTAATTGAATAATTAAAAATCTGAATTGGATGATTCACCTTCAACCTCGACTCCTCTAGGACAAGATAATAATGATATATGAGGGGAAACTGAAGCTGAACACATGAAGAAGTGATTATCATCACCCAGATGTTGATTACTGCCTA
The DNA here is from genome assembly GCF_964106915.1 of Podarcis gaigeae. NCBI lineage: Eukaryota > Metazoa > Chordata > Lepidosauria > Squamata > Lacertidae > Podarcis > Podarcis gaigeae. The sequence goes on from NC_139677.1 coordinate 4,770,076, forward strand.
TTCATTCATGAACTGAATGTCAGCTGTTTGTGCTCAATGCAATTCAAAACTTCCTGAATACTTTAATTTGCTTCCACTCTGTGGACAAGCTGCCTAAATAAATATCATCAATTGTTATCTAATTCTTGTTTAACATGATCTTCAGACGCAAACAAAAAATTTTCAGCAGAACATTAGAAACAGGCAGTTTACCCACAATGCTTATCACTGTAAAATGAAGACTCACTGTTTCCATGTCAATCTCATACAGCAAAGAGGTTTCAGTGCCATATGGTTTACAGACCCATCTGTGTACCCCAAGGAGAGGCTTGACTTTCATTGCAAATGAAAACTTGTTTTGTGAAAGGTTAAAGTGGCAACTATATATATATGTATTGACGGATTCTCTAAAACATCGTTTCCCAGCTGTTTGTGCCAGATCCTTGTTTCTATTATTGGAGAATGCTTTTAACTTGAGGGGAAGTTATAAATTTCTAAATGAAACAAACAAATCAAATCTGTAACAACATACTGTTGGTGCTATTGGCAAAGTACTAAAAGGGGTGAAAGAGCTTAGCTGACTTTTGCAAAACTTTCTCTAGTGTTTCCCAGTGTTTTGATATCTTCTTTATCCTTCAGCACGCATGCACACCAGCACCCACATACCCCTAACCTATCTCTCATCTATTGCCACAGGTTCAGGATTTCTGGCCTCAGCTTCTATGAGCATCTAAGAAATGATGTTTCCATCATCCAAAGTCTCCTTCAAGATTTGATTGTTTGATTTCTATACCACTTGATATATAAAAAAATATCCCTAAGCAGTGTATAGGAAACTGAAGCAAAAACAGGCAACTTAAAGAAAATATTGCAAAAATACAATTACATATAAAAATGTTACATTAGTACAAAGTTGCATACATATCATCTATCATCTATCTATCCATCTATCTATATCTATCATCTATCATCTATCTATCTATCTATCTATCTATCTATCTATCTATATCTATCTATCTATATCTATCTATCTATCTATCTATCTATCTATCTATCTATCTATATCTATCTATATCTATCTATCTATCTATATCTATCTATCTATCTATCTATCTATCTATCTATCTATCATCTATCTATCTATCTATCTATCCATCTATCTATATCTATCTATCTATCTATCTATCTATCTATCTATCTATCTATCTATCTATCATCTATCTCTATCTATCTATCTATCTATCTATCTATCTATCTATCTATCTATCTATCATCTATCTATCTATCTATCATCTATCTATCTATCTATCTATCTATCTATCTATCTATCTATCTATCATCTATCTATCTATCTATCATCTATCATCTATCTATCTATATCTATCCATCTATCTATCTATCTATCTCATCTATCTATCTATCTATCTATCTATCTATCTATCTATATCTATCTATCTATCTATCTATCTATCTATCTATCTATCTATCTATCTATCTATATCTATCATCTATCATCTCTCTCTCTCTCTCTCTCTCTCTCTCTCTCTCTCTCTCTATCATCTATCTATCTATCTATCATCTATCATCTATCTATCTATCTATCTATCTATCTATCTATCTATCTATATCTATCTATCATCTATCTATCTATCTATCTATCATCTATCTATCTATCTATCTATCTATCTATCTATCTCTATCTATCTATCTATCTATCTATCTATCTATCTATCATCTATCTATCTATCTATCTATCTATCATCTATCTATCTCTATCTATCTATCTATCTATCTATCTATCTATCTATCATCTATCTATATCTATCTATCTATATCTATCTATCTTCTATCTATCTATCTATCTATCTATCTATCTATCTATCATCTATCTATCTATCTATCTATCTATCTATCTATCTATCTATCTATCATCTATCTATCTATCTATCTATCTATCATCTATCTATCTATCTATCTATCTATCTATCATCTATCTATCATCTATCTATCTATCATCTATCTATCTATATCTATCTATCTATCTATCTATCTATCTATCTATCTATCATCTATCTATCTATCTATCTATCATCTATCATCTATCTATCTATCTATCTATATCTATCTATCTATCTATCATCTATCTATCATCTATCTATCTATATCTATCCATCTATCTATCTATCTATCTATCTCATCTATCTATCTATCTATCTATCATCTCTCTCTCTCTCTCTCTCTCTCTCTCTCTCTCTCTCATCTATCTATCTATCATCTATCTATCATCATCTATCTATCATCTAATCAGTTCATTTTCCTTCAGGCACACCCTCCCTCTCAGCCTCCAGGTTTTCATCCTGGGGTCCAAACAAACTTTCAGCTCACCCACAAAAGTCAAGAGCACTAGTTGCCATCATTCTCTCCAAGATTAGATGTACCAGACATAACTGTAACAATTAAGGCAAATTCCTAGCAATTTAGGAGAAAGATCCTTACTTTGCATATATCTGTATAATACCTTTAGTAGCAGCTCTAAGTGGCATTTTCATGGCTTTATTGGACCAGCAGCCCCTGCAAACAGAAGCAGAAAGCAAACTGCTGTTCTTCCTTGGAATAATTTATCTAGATTCACAGATTGTCCTTTGTCCCTGACTCACTCCCTAGGACTCTGCCTCTCTAATCTCCTTATTCTGAGCCAAGGGCTACTGTCTCATTCATGATGCATGCCAGCAGGGGGTGCAATTCCAAAATAGCCCAATGGGGGCTGCTTGGATCACCCCACATTGGCCTTCAACTAAACCAGTGGTTTTCAACAGCGTGCTGTGGCACCCTGGGGTGCCTTGACCAATGGTCAGGGGTGCCACTGGCATCACTGGCCTCTGTCGCTCTTTCCTTCCTCCATCCTTTGATGGCCTCTTGCATCTCTGCATCCCAAAGGCTTGCACAGCTGTTTGTTGCAGCACCCCATGATGCCTCTGGGGCTGACCAGGCGGTGCTGGTTGCCAGGAGCTGAGGTGGCCTCAGAGCCAGCCAGTCTGCCAGCCCTTGCTGTAGGGAATGGACAGACAAGTGGCAGGCCAGGCAGGACCAGCGGTTGGGCTGCTAAGGCTAGGGGCATCCTCTTTCCCGGCCCCTGTGGGGTGGCTTCCAGGAGGCACCTCTCTTTCGGGTGGGTGGGGCAGCTCAGAGATCAGGCTTCAGCAGCAGCGACTGCCCAGAGAACTTTCAAGGAGAGGGGAGAGGGAGGAGGCTGAGGGAACACTTCACAAGGGGAGGGCGTTCGAAAAAGGGTGAGGGGCTGCCCGCTCTCCAGGCAAAGGGTGACATAACTGGGCTCCTGAGTCCCACAGAGGTGCTAGAGAAAAGATGTAGTTAGTCAAGGAAGCTGTGGACTCAAAAGGGTATCTTCATGGTTATTCCAGAAGGCAAGACTGGACCAATGTTGGCAATATAAATATCCAAATATATTTAATCATACAGTGTAACGTGCTTTCCTAGACACTAATGAAAGTGAAATTTAATATACTGTATATTCAGATGTTCCTCATATGAAATCTGTTCCTAGTGTCTGTTCCAGAGTCTAAAGTTTGTTGATGCCAGCCACTTGGAACTCTGGAGTAAAGTTTGTGAGTTTGCATGGGATGTTGCTGCAAAAGAATAGGAATAGGAACCACCCATTTCTTTCTAGTATAGTATTTCAGTGTCTGGACTACATATCCTTCACCTACATCTTCAAGACTTTTCAGCCACTGTGCCCTGCATGGAAACTAATCAGTAATTGGAGAACAGAGCAGAAAACACCTTAAAACTAAGAAGAGCCTTTATATAATAAAAAATAAAATTGAACTCTTGTGGAATAGAATATTTTTACTGTTTGCTTGGAAATGATAAATAATAATAATTTTATTATTTATACCTTGCCCATCTGGCTGGGTTGCCCCAGCCTCTCTGGGTGGTTTCCAGCACATATAAAAACATAATAAAACATCCAATGAGAGTAGGCAGAGAGCTTTGGTTTCTGCAGTCAGGTTGCTGCCTCAAAAAATGCCCTGCCACTCATTACCTCAACTCTCTCAGTGGTGGGACGCACAACTGAACCTGCAGTTCATCAGCTGCAGTTTCTAAATACCTCTCAAAGGCAGACAATATAAAATGCTTTGCAGTAGTGCTCTGAATAAGAAGTCGCTCAGATAGGCACACGTGTGTTTGTGTGTGTGCTTCTGTACTGTATGGCAACCACCTTTCCCCAGAATTGAATAGTATGAAGTGACTAGATGCTTCTCAGGGTCCCTTACAACTCTACAATTTTATGATGAGGGCTATGTGGTATAGCTTGAAAATGAAATTGTTGAAATTGTTTGTTTGTTTGTTTGTTTTAAAAAAAATCATTTTAGCCACTTGATGGTGCTATTGGATAGGGAAACAAAGCTAATCAGAAATCCAGAAATATATTCAGGGTAAGCTAACCACAGTTCCCTGCTTTTATTCAGCCACAGTCATCTTTATTCTATACAAATACAGTAATATCCATTCCAATCACAGATTCATTCTATCCAACATATTCTATTTTGTAACATTTCATAATATTGAAAGGTTTTTCCTTTCATATTTCAATAACCTACAAAGCACATAGGAAATTGGTAGTTCGAAAAGTAGGGCTTAAATTGTACAACTAAATAAATACAAGCCATTAATGATAATGATATTCTTTAAAAAGCATGCCACAGTGTCTACCTCTCTCTACTAAAACATTATGGAGAGACCTCCCTCAACAACCCTATACCCTCCAACATTTTGGGAGGGCAAATTGGGACACACACCCTGCACCATCCCACTGCCCCCATTGCTTGCCCAGTCCTGCCTGCCACTGTCACTTGCCCACCCCTTGCCTTACCCACCTGCCCACTCGCTTGTTCGCGCTCTCTCTCCTCGCACCTTCACCCTCCTCCTCCTCCTCTACAGTTCACCTCCACTGAGGCCACAGCTTCCACCTCCTTCGCCTCTTTCACCAGCAAGCGTAGCCCCCCAGAGGCACTGTGGTGTGACCCTTTAACATTGCCAAAGCTCCTTCCTGGAAGGCACCCTGGCGATTGCCAGCAGGGTCACTCCTGGGCACCTTCTGGTCCAGCGCTCTGGTGCTTGTCAGCAGGGTTGGGCGCAACCTTGCTGACTCACATCAGGTTCCCTGTTTTAACTGGGACATTTCGGGAACCAAACAGAAGCCAGGATTGGCTGCTGTGATCCTGAATGTCCCGCTTAAAACGGGACAGTTGCAGGCTATGCAACCCCAATTTAAAAGGAGGGGAGGTTCCTTTTGACTTTTCTTAATCTTAAAAGATGTGCATTGTGGCTTCCATGATGCTCTCTTCCCAGGGCCTGGAAACAAGGAAGTAATGAGCATCATAGAGGCTTGAGGGGAGCCTCCACAGTGCCCTTTTTAAAAAGAAGAAGCAGCTTTATAAATATAAGAAGAAACTCCACCCCCGCCTCCCACCCCCGTAGTTGTGCAGCAGGGCTTGCCGATCGGAAGGTCAGCAGTTTGAATTCCCACGACGGGGTGAGCTCCCATTGCTTAGTCCCAGCTCCTGCCAACCTAGCAGTTCGAAAGCATGAAGTGCAAGTAGAAAATAGGTCCCGCTCCGGTGAGAAGGTTAATGGCGTTTCTGTGTGCTGCTCTGGTTTGCCAGAAGCGGCTTAGTCATGCTGGCCACATGTACGCCAGGTCCCTCGGCCAATAAACTGAGATGTGCACCGCAACCCCAGAGTCGCTCACGACTGGACCTAATGGTCAGGGGTCCCTTTGCCTTTGCCTTTAAGTATGGAGAACATTGCAACAATCCTTTTAAAAAAAGTTAACATACACATGCATACCCCTCACCCACATTATTCCAGTACTCTGGCATACAAAGGCAAGCCATCTTCACCCTGAAAACATTCCCCCCCTTCCCTCTTCAGGTGCATTTCTGTTTCACCCTTCCCTTCTGTGAATGACCAAAAAGAAATCAGGAAGAAAATCATGTACACAGAATGGAAGATGACACGCTTCCCAAGGACGTTCTCTATGGGGAGCTGACTTCAGGCACTAGGCCTGTTGGCGGACCAACTCTGTGTTACAAAGATGTTTGCGAATGAGACATGAACACTGGCAACATCAGGCCTGCCATGTGGGAATCCCTTGCAGACGACTGCAGAGTCTGGAGACAGGCAGTCAGGTTGTGCATCCACAGCAGTGACCAGAGGAGGAAGGAGCAGAGCAGCACAACCAGACACCTTCATCTGCCCCAGCTGCAACAAAACTTGTCTCCCCCGTGTCGGTCTCTCCAGCCACAGCAGGCGTTGTAGCTCTCCAATGGTTTGACTTCACCCTCAAAGGCACATTCCTCCCTTGTCTCCTGAGACAGACAGATGCCAACACAACAACCATTTAAAGCCTTTCTTACACCATATCATCAGTTCAGATGGTGTTCTGTTTCTTCCCTTCCAAGACCTTTTACATGTTTTCATTTTTATGTTTGAGGCATGAGGAGTTTTAACATGCTAAAATACAAAAACATAAAGCTGTCTCCCTCCTTTGCATAAAACAGGATTTTTGTCTCTTGAATCATATTATACAATTTACCCAGTTTTAGCTTGTTAGCCTACAGTAGATCTGACTGGTAGTAGATGATGGTGATGATGATGATGATGATGATGATGATGATATTTATACCCCCACCCATCTGGCTGGGTTTCTGGTTTCCCCAGCCACTCTGGGTGGCTCCCAACAGAATATTAGAAGCACAATAAAATGTCAAACATTAAACTTCCCTAAACAGGGCTGCCTTCAGATTTCTTCTAAAAATTATAGATGTTTTTCCTTGACATCTGATGGGAGGGAGTTCCACAAGACGGGCGCCACTGCTGAGAAGGCCCTCTGCCTGGTTCCCTGTAACCTCACTTCTTGCAGGGAGGGAACCACCAGAAGACCCTCGGAGCTGGACCTCAGTGGGCTGAACAATGGGAGTGGAGACGCTCCTTCAGGTATACATGCTATAATATCACTGGTGTATTGAAAGTACATCTGATAGTTATATTATGGCATGTATAGCAGTGAAATTCACTGATTACATCATTTTATTGTATGATAAAATATTACAGGGAAAGACAAAAACAATGAAAACAGCAATGAGAAATGTTTCTGGCCCTCTAGCAAAATATAATCAGAGAATGAACTGGCAAAGGAAAGCGATGGGGAAAGCAATGGAAATATGTCCATCATCATGATGGACAGCTTGTGTGTGTATATAGGGATTCTGGAATGAAATGACTACAATAGTTGGGTCTAATATTTTGGCAGCAAAGTTAAAATCAATTAAACAAGATTCAAAAGCGTCAATCGAATGTTTGAAAGGAGGAAGGAGGCACAAATAAAGACAATATGGAGTGTGGATGTTGTTTAAAGAGCCACTTGGAAACTTGTTACAAATAGTTCAAGTTAACTTGAAGATCTTCATTGCTACCATAAATTTCAACTGCCTTGTGGCACTTTTCAAATGTCTCTACCCATTCTTAGATTATTTTATTTTAAAATGGTCAACACTTAACCAAATTGCATTTACCATAATTTGCATAATTTCCTGTTACCATGGGTGGACTTCAACTTAAGTTTTACTCAGAGTAGATCTATGGACATGAATGAATTCATTAGTTTCGTGCTGAGTAAAATTTAGCTGAAGTCCACCCATTGTCATTAGCAACCCATGACGCTAGCTTTAATCACTTCAGTTATTAATGGGAGCTGGCACCAGCAAGCCACTAAAATCAATTATAGGTTTCTTTCTGAAAGCGATAAGGTAGTGTTTCTCAAATGGGGGCCATATGGGCCCCTGCCCCCTGGACATTCCCAGGGGGCCACAAGTGAAAATCCCATAAATGGGGGGCCACGGCATGAGACTAGGGGGCCCCAGAGGGAAGTGAGAAGTGAAGAAAACAGCTAAGTGATGAGAAAAGAAAACAGAAAAGAAAACAGAGTAGAGAGAACAGAGAAGTGGCCGTGCTTTCCAGTGGATGGAGCACCAAGTGTACTCTGCGGCCATGTTGCTTCTGCTTCCTTCTTCCTCCCAATTTCACACTCCAACGCTGTCCACATCTCGTTTGTCATGGACAAGGGGCGTGGCAGCAGCAGTGCAAGTATTACTGAGAAATGAGGTATGTGGCTGGGAAAAAGCAAAATTGTTTTTCATGGCATTTCCTATTTCGTATTTAGTAGAATCAGGTTTCAGTTGTGTGAATTATTTTCTCAGCCTAATGCAGAATAGTCACATATGTTTAAAAATCTGTTTAAAATCTGTTTAAAAATATTGAGGTGTTGGAATCTAAAAAATAAAAGGTAGAAATAAGATGTAATGATAGTAATATTGAGAGGGCAGGCTTTTTTTAATGAATTAAAAAAATTAAATGGGGGTAAAAAAAATCTAACAACAAAAAGAATAGTAGTAGTTATAGTAAAAATAGGTGAGTAATAATAGAAAATGTGTAGAAGTGAATAAAAAATGAATACTAATGGTATTAATGAAAAAAGGGAGCTCCTGTCATACAGTGGTTCCACTCCTTCCTCCTGGGCCGTGTTCAGAAAGTGGGGGGGGGGATGAGTGTTCAGACCCCTGGGCTCTCACTTGTGGGGTGCCTCAGGGTTCTGTCCTCTCCCCCATGCTTTTCAACATTTACATGCAGCCGCTGGGAGAGATCATCAGGAGGTTTGGGCTGGGTGTTCATCAGTATGCAGATGATACCCAGCTCTACCTCTCTTTTAAATCAGAACCAGTGAGGACGGTGAAGGTCCTGTGTGAGTGTCTGGAGGCGGTTGGAGGATGGATGGCAGCTAACAGATTGAGGTTGAATCCTGACAAGACAGAAGTACTGTTTCTGGGGGACAGGAGGCGGGCAGGTGTGGAGGATTCCCTGATCCTGAATGGGGTAACTGTGCCCCTGAAGGACCAGGTGTGTAACCTGGGAGTCATTTTGGACTCACAGCTGTCCATGGAGGCACAGGTCAAATCTGTGTCCAGGGCAGCTGTTTACCAGCTCCATCTGGTATGTAAGCTGAGACCCTATCTGCCTGTGGACTGTCTTGCCAGAGTGGTGCATGCTCTGGTTATCTCCCGCTTGGACTACTGCAATGCACTCTACGTGGGGCTACCTTTGAAGGTGACTCGGAAACTACAACTAATCCACAATGCGGCAGCTAGATTGGTGACTGGGGGCGGCCGCCGAGACCATATAACATCGGTCTTGAAAGACCTACATTGGCTCCCAGTACGTTTCCGAGCAGAATTCAAAGTGTTGGTGCTGACCTTTAAAGCCCTAAACGGCCTCGGTCCAGTATACCTGAAGGAGTTTCTCCACCCCCATCATTCTGCCCGGACGCTGAGGTCCAGCTCCGAGGGCCTTCTGGCGGTTCCCTCATTGCGAGAAGCAAAGCTACAGGGAACCAGGCAGAGGGCCTTCTCGGTAGTGGCGCCCACCCTGTGGAACGCCCTCCCACCAGATGTCAAAGAGATAAACAACTATCTGACATTCAGAAGACATCTTAAGGCAGCCCTGTTCAGGGAAGTTTTTAACGTGTGATATTTTACTGTATTTTTGGTTTCTATGGAAGCCGCCCAGAGTATTATTATTATTATTATTATTATTATTATTATTATTATTATTATCTCTCTGCTTTGTTTTCTGTTTGGCTCCAGAGGCCCCCAGGCCCGGAGCTCTGCTGGGCCATCGGTTTGGTGCTCCTGGTCCCAGTGCGATCGAGGCCGTTGGGGAGGCTGGGGGCTCTGAATGTCTTCCCTGGCTGTCGTATTGGACAGCCCTGACTCCTCCAGGTCGCGGCGGTAGTTTTGGCGGCTTGGGAACCAACCAGGCAAAGCAATTGCTGCTGACAATTGGTGCTCCACATGGCCGTGGCGCTCGCCATTTTGCCTGGCTGGAAGTTATCACAAACAAAACATTTAAATAGCTACCTTTCTACCAGTAGGATGGGGGGGGGGGCACAGGAAGGAAACAAGTTCGGAAGAGGACCACAGTTGGGAAAAGGTTGAGAAACACTGACTTAAGGCACACAGTAGTATGCAACTATTTATTTTATTGTATTGTATTTTTTGTTTCAATACAATATTTTATTGGTTTTTTCCATATTGCATCACAGTATAAATAAACCAAAGCCATCACCACATCCTCCCCACCCCCATATACCCATCAATCAAACCTAATTTTCTTTTGTCCCTCCCCCTGCTTCCCTTCACCCCCACTCGATATCCTCTACATTCTGAGGTTGCATTTATCTTTGCATTTTACAATCTTCTCAAATCTTTTATATATTCTTATTATTGTTCCTTACTAATTTACCTTCCCTCAGATACTTTATATTTTAATCTGGGCATATTAGCATATATATTTTTGAGCAATATTTTACCATATATTCATCAAAACATTCCCACTCCTTTTCTTATTTTTGATTCGTTTGGTTTCTTATAATATCTGTTAGTTTTGCCAGAGTTAAGTATTCATTTAGTTTAAAAATCCATTCCTCCCTTTAGGGGTCGAGTTTGTGACTTTCACTTAGCAGCAATCATTACTCTAGCGGCTGTACTTGCATATAAGAAGATCCCCGCCCCCCCGGTGGTATCTCTTCCCCTATCAATCCAAGGAGATATATCTCTGGTTTTTTTATTATTGATATTTTCAACATCTTCTTTAATTCTTCATGTATTACTGTCCAAAATTTCTTAATTTTCTCACACCTCCACCACATATGTCTTGTTGTTCATATTTCTTTACCACATCTCCAACAAAGGTTGGGTTTCAATTTATGTATCTTTGCCAGCTTAACTGGTGTTAAATACCACCTATGGAACATCTTAACAAAGTTTTCTTTGATTGTATATGAGGCAGTAAATCGTATATCTTCTTGCCAGAGTTTCTCCCATTGCTCTAGATAGATAGTGTGACCGACATCCTGGGCCCATTTAATCATCTTTTCTTTCACTTCTTCATCCATCAATTCCCAGTCCATTAAAAGATCATAAGTTTTAGATAACAATTTCTTATTGTTCTCAATTATTATAGCATTGAATTTTTAATCCTCTTTTGCAAAGCCTTTCTTTTGATCAGAGTTAAATATACTTCTTAGTTGTATATAGTGCCATCTCTCAATTTCATATTGCCATATCTCTTCAAAAGGCTTTAGTCTGAATTTCCCTTTTCCCTCTTCCAATAGTTGTCTATATGTTGGCCAATTTGTCCTCATATTCAATTTTTTTTTTTTTTTACAGCATATGCCTCCAGCAGTGATATCCACCAAGATGTCCGTGGTTCCAACTGTAGTCTATATTTGTTCCAAACCTTATATAGTGCACTTCTAAGTATATTATTTGTAAATTCTTTATTAACTTTTACCTTCTCATAATTGAGATATGCAAGCCATCCATATCCATTGTTAAAACTTTCAAGGTCTAATATATTAGTTTTTTTTCCAATCTAATCCAATCTCTTACCCATATTAAACATTCCGCTTCATAATATAATTTTAAATTTGGCAATGCCAATCCTCCCCTTTCTTTTCTTTCTGTCAATAATTTATATTTTATATGTAGGTTTTTCCCTTGCCATACAAATCTCATATCTTTCCTCCATTCTTCAAAGCAATTTTCTTTATTTATAATTGGTATGCAACTATTTATTTATTTATTTAAACATCTTTCTTCATTGGATAAATTTGGAAAAAATATAGAATCACATTCATTTTAAATGTGTTTTTGCTTTTCTGTACAAACTTTAAAAAGCATCCTTACCAAAACTAAAAAAAAAAAAACAACCCAACCCTACACAAGCTATTTTACCTGTATAAATGAAGTGTGCGTCAATTCACAAGCAGTTATTGGGATAAGAAAGGTTTCATATCTAAATATTAGGGTACAAATGGATTAAGGAGGGCTGAATTAAATATTTCAGGGTTGGATTAGAAATAATAATAATAATAATAATAATAATAATAATAATAATATATGCCGCCCATCAGACTGGGGCAGGCTTCCAACAAATTAAACAGCCAAATCATTGTGAATCACTAGTGACTAAGATGAATACAGCAAACCATCCTTGCCAACTGTATTCATGATTGTAACAATCTATACCTGGCATTTCCCAGCTGGACTACCATCCACGTCTTGTAACTGTTAGAGGTGGAGAATAATTTCATTGGTCTGTAGTTTTAAGCAAACCAACATAACTTTCTGTTCTTGGATTTATATAAGGATCAAAATGAAATTAACAACCAGATTTCACATTTCTCCAAATTTTGCAATGCAGTTTCATTCTAATAATGTGTGTGTGTGTTTGGGGAAATACACAGAAAATCATATTAATATATATTTTGTCCTGTGAATGCATACAAAAGTGCATTTTAGAGAGAAATTCATACAAAAATGGGAAGAATGTAAATGCAATTTTTTCATGCAGTTCATCGTTTTGTCCAGGAAAAAAATGGTACCTTTTCTGTGAAATCTCACAACAAAACAAGCTGATTTGTTGATCTTTCTAATTGGCAAAATTGTTCAGATAGCCATGATTTCCTACTTAAACTGGTGAACCTTTTCACTCCTCTCACATGGGTGTGGGTAAAGGAGCAGCCTCAATATTAATCGGGTGTACGGTGAATTATTTCAGGAGGTGGGCATTAGGCCTGGATGATATAGCCATGTATCGCCCATATATCGTTCAGGACCAGTCTTAGGGGCAAACCACAATGACAGCTTTACTCAGCGGTTTCCCCTCTGCCAGGCTGAGGTCAGCTCAGCTAGCAGTAGCCCAGCTGCTGAACGGACTTTGGATCTGGTGTAGCCTTACACCAGCTGAACTTGCTTTGTGCAGCTTCTTGTGTGAGCATAGATGCATATGGATGTAAGGAAAATATTGTGTATAAGAGGGTTAAACAGGATGCAACTAAGACGAAAGGTAAAAACACTGCTACACATTTTGTATGTATGCTTATTTGCACATTGATTACTTGCATGTTGTAGCATACATTGTCCAGTTTGCCTATTGAGATCTTTCCCGCCCCACCCTGTCCACAGTGATCCATGCGACGGTCACCTCCAGGCTTGACTACTGTACTTCGCTCTACGTGGGGCTGCCCTTTAAGCTGACCCAGAAACTCCAGCGGGTGCAGAATGCTGCAGCGAGGCTCCTCACGGGGTCTCTGCCATGGGAGCATATTCACCCAGTGCTTTTCAAGCTGCACTGGCTCCCGGTGGAGTACAGGGTCAGATTTAAGGTGCTGCTCTTGACCTTTAAAGCCCTTCACGGCCTAGGACCCTCGTACCTACGGGACCGCCTCTCTTGGTATGCCCCACGGAGAGCCTCAAGGTCCATAAATAACAACACCCTAGTGGTCCCAGCCCCTAAGGAAGTTAGATTGGCTTCAACCAGAGCCAGGGCCTTTTCAACTCTGGCCCCGGCCTGGTGGAACGCTCTGTCTCATGAGACCAGGGCCCTGCAGGATCTGATTTCTTTCCGCAGGGCCTGTAAGACAGAGTTGTTCCGCCTGGCCTTTGGCTTGGAGCCAATTTGATTCCCTCCCCCTCTTTCTTTTTTTCTTTTTTCCTTTCCTTCTCCTCCTGCGATGAGGCTACATTTTAATATTTTAATGTGCCATTATTTTAATGTTGTATTTTAATTTTGTTTTTAAGTTGTAATCATTCAACTTGTTTTTATTACTGCTTGTAAGCTGCTCTGAGCCCGGCCTTGGCTGAGCCCGGGGAGGGCGGGGTATAAATAAATTATTATTATTATTATTATTATTATTATTATTATTATTATTATCCAGATTTCTGACTTGAAGCTGCAGAAAACTGTGCTAAACAGAAAAGTTGTTTCTAAGCTTTGGCAAACAGAAAGGGCCTTCTTCAAAGGACATGCATGGTGCTTCTAAGAAAGTTAATATAACTTTGCGGTATAAAGTTATTTAACCCTGAGATATAAAGTTATTTTCTTAGCACACGAAAGGATTTGCAAAAGATATATGAAACAGCTTGAAATTTCCTTAAGAGAGGGGGCGGGACTTGATTCTGGTTTGAAACTTGCTATTTCCCTAATATCAAAGAAACAGGAAATATTTGAAATGTATATGATTAACTATTATTCATAGGGTAAACTTTGGTAGGCTTTTAACAGTACAAAAGGTTTGCTACCAAGACCATTCACTGTCCAGAATTATGGTCATGGACTCAGTGAGAACGCAAGCAGTGGGTTGTATCTAGACTTAGGCTGCAGTCCTAATCAGGTTTATTCAAAAGTTCCATTTAACATCAGGGGACTCACTCATGGGTAAGTGAGGGTAGAATTGCAGCCTTATTTGTGCATAGATTAAATCATTGACATCAATGGGACTTCAGTAAGTCCCTTTAACTGTAGGGTTGCCATATGTCCAGGAAATCCTGGGCATGTCCTTTTTTGGGGGGTCTACATACCCATCTGGGGATCTTTGCAAGTTATAGCAATTGTCCCAGGTTGTTGTTTTTTTTTTTTTAATGGTTTTTTGTGCCCTGGCGGCTCAGGCTCTGGCATGGTCAGGCTGGGTGGGTTGTGGTTTGGGTTTGGGCTCTGACGCGAGTGGCCTGGGCTCTGATTTGTGCTTGGGCTCTGGAGGGTTAGGGTTCTGGCATGGCTAGGGGCTGACAGCTGGGCGGGCAAGCTCAACTTTTGTCCAGATTTTTACCTCTTGAAATATGGCAAACCCACCTTGACTGCATCTTTCTTTCACAAAGTTTTAATCATCAAGATGGACTTTCATTTTAAATGTAAAGGACCCATTCACAATACACAGGGGTGACATTGTAAAAAACAAAACAAAACTACAGCCCAAATACAGAAAAAGGAGCAACGTATTTATTGTCATTCTGAAGCAGATCCTGTTAACTAAGACTGTCAACACAAACACATCAGGTCATGCTGCAGGAGTTTTATCACAGAGAAAAACTTCGGCATTAAAAGAGAGAAGAATGCAGTCTCGGAGATAGACTAGTAATTAAATATTGATTGCTTTATCTGGTACATGTGTACAATTCTAAACAAATGCAGGATCATTTTTTACCCCTCCTTTTTTGGAGTGGGTAAACACAAAAAATTGTGAGGGCATTCATTTTCCAGATTAGAAAATATGAAGTGTGGCTTCTACCGCTGATTCACTGATCTTGCTTGGGCTCAATCAATACTGCCTATAAATACAGTCTATTCTAAGAATGTCAAGAAGCTCAGTGAAAGCTCATCTCTGACAAGAATGAAGAGTTAGCTTAGAAAAAGGTCCCAAAAATGTAGAAGGGAACAATTCAAGAACTCTACAAGAACTGGGAGAGAAATTATTGTGTTGTTGTTGTTGTTTGTTACCGTGTTTTTCGCCTTATAGGACGCACTTTTCCCCTTCCAAAAATGAAGGGGAAATGTGTGTGCGTCCTATGGGGTGAATACAGGCTTTCGTTGAAGCTTGGAGAGCGAGAGGGGTTGGTGCGCACCAACCCCTCTCGCTCTCCAGGCTTCAGGAAGCTATCAGCAGTTCCCACAGGGCTCCCTAGGCTGTGGATAGCAGCCTGCTGCATGGAGCGTGAGGCGCGCTGAAGCAGAGCGCCCTGCACTTTGGGCAGGCATCCGCAGCCTCCTGCACGGAGTGTGGGGTGCGCTGAAGCAGAGCACCCCGCGCTTCGGGCAGACATCGGGCAGCCCCACAAGCTCAGGGGACAGTGGGGAGGCACAGCGCCGCCATCCCGCTGTTCCCTGACCTGGTTTGGATCCCCCGACCTCGTTTTGGGGGGGACATAAAGTAAATTTTTTTTTCTTTATTTCCCCCCCAAAAAACTAGGTGCGTCCTATGGGACGAAAAATACGGTATTTTAGTGTGCAGCTTCCCCCATGATATTTATTAATTCATATTATACAAGTGAAACCTGGAAAATTAGAATATCGTGGAAAAGTTCATTTATTTCAGTAATTCAACTTAAAAGATGAAACTAATATATGAGATAGAGTCATGACATGCAAAGCAAGATATAGCAAGCCTTTATTTGTTATAATTGTGATATTATGGCATACAGCTGATGAAAACCCCAAATTAACAATCTCAGAAAAATTGAATATTAAATGAAATCAGCAAAACAGGGATTGCAAATAGAGCAATATTGGACCTCTGAGAAGTAGAAGCATGCATATGTACTCAGTACTTGGCTTGGGCCCCTTTTGCATCAATTACTGCCTCAATGCGGCGTGGCATGGATGCTATCAGCCTGTGTCACTGCTGAGGTGTTATGGAAGACCAGATGCTTCAATGGCAGCCTTCAGCTCTTCTGCATTGCTCAGTCTCATGTCTCTCATCTTTCTCTTGGTAATGCCCCATAGATTCTCTATGGGGTTCAGGTCAGGTGAGTTTGCTGGCCAATCAAGCACAGTAATCCCATGGGCATTGAACCAGGTTTTGGTACTTTTGGCAGTGTGGGCAGGTGCCAAAGTCCTGCTGGAAAATGAGGTCAGCATCCCCATAAAGCTCGTGTGCGGACGGAAGCATGAAGTGCTCCAAAATCTCCTGGTAGACTGGACTTAATGAAGCACAGTGAACCAACACCAGCTGATGACATGGCTCCCCAAATCAACACAGACTGTGGAAATGTCACAGTGGACTTCAAGCATCTGGCATTGTGTGCCTCCCCATTCTTCCTCCAGACTCTAGATCCTTGGTTTCCAAATGAGATGCAAATGTTGCTCTCATCAGAAAAGAGGACTTAGGACCACTGAACAACAGACCACTGAGCAACAGACCAGTTCTTTTTTTTTTTTCTTTAGCTCAAGTAAGACGCTTCTGACGTTTCTTGTTCAGGAGCAGCTTGACAAGAGGAATACGACATTTGAAGCCCATCTGTGTGTGGTGGCTCTTGATGCACTAACTCCAGCCTCAGTCCACTCCTTGTGAAATTCCCCAACACGTTTGAATGGTATTTTCCTGACAATCCTCTCCAGGCTGTGGTCATCCCTGTGCGCCTTTTTCTTCCACACTTTCCCCTTTTGCATAACTTTCCATTAATGTGCTTTGATACAACACTTTGGGAACATCCAGCTTCTTCTGCAATTACCATTTGAGGTGTTCCCTCCTTATGGAGAGGGACGCAGGTGGCGCTGTGGGTTAAAGCCTCAGCGCCTAGGACTTGCCGATCGAAAGGTCGGCAGTTCGAATCCCTGCGGCGGGGTGCGCTCCCGCTGCTCGGTCCCAGCGCCTGCCAACCTAGCAGTTCGAAAGCACCTCCGGGTGCAAGTAGATAAATAGGGACCGCTTACCAGCGGGAAGGTAAACGGCGTTTCCGTGTGCGGCTCTGGCTCGCCAGAGAAGCGATGTCACGCTGGCCACGTGACCCGGAAGTGTCTCCGGACAGCGCTGGCCCCTGGCCTCTTAAGTGAGATGGGCGCACAACCCCAGAGTCTGTCAAGACTGGCCCGTACGGGCAGGGGTACCTTTACCTTTACCTTACCTCCTTATGGAGGGTCTCAGTGATGGCTTTCTGCACAACTGTCAGGTCAGCAGCCTTCCCCATGATTGTGCTTCCTACTGAACCCATTGCAGATGTTATGGATTGAATAGCTGCTGTACCTTTTCACAATATTCTAATTTTCTGAGATTGTTAATTTGGGGTTTTCATCAGCTGTACCCCATAATCATCACAATTATAACACATAAAGGCATGCCATATCTTGCTTTGTATGTCATGAGTCTATCTCATATATTAGTTTCACCTTTTAAGTTGAATTACTGAAATAAAGGAACTTTTCCATGATATTCTAATTTTCCGAGTTTCACCTGTATGATACTGAATCTTAGAATCATAGAATCATAGAGTTGGAAGAGACCACAAGGGCCATCGAGTCCAACCCCCTGCCAAGCAGGAAACCCCATCAGAGCACTCCTGACATATGGTTGTCAAGCCTCTGCTTAAAGACCTCCAAATAAGGAGACTCCACCACACTCCTTGGCAGCAAATTCCACTGTCGAACAGCTCTTACTGTCAGCAAGTTCTTCCTAATGTTTAGGTGGAATCTTCTTTCTTGTAGTTTGGATCCATTGCTCCGTGTCCGCTTCTCTGGAGCAGCAGAAAACAACCTTTCTCCCTCCTCTATGTGACATGATTTTATATATTTGAACATGGCTATTATATCACCCCTTAACCTCCTCTTCTCCAGGCTAAACATGCCCAGCTCCCTTAGCCGTTCCTCATAAGGCATCGTTTCCAGGCCTTTGACCATTTTGGTTGCCCTCTTCTGGACACGTTCCAGTTTGTCAGTGTCCTCCTTGAACTGTGGTGCCCAGAACTGGACACAGTACTCCAGGTGAGGTCTGACCAGAACAGAATACAGTGGCACTATTACTTCCCTTGATCTAGATGCTATACTCCTATTGATGCAGCCCAGAATTGCATTGGCTTTTTTAGCTGCCGCGTCACACTGTTGGCTCATGTCAAGTTTGTGGTCAACCAAGACTCCTAGATCTTTTTCACATGTACTGCTCTCAAGCCAGGTGACACCCATCTTGTATTTGTGCCTCTCATTTTTTTTGCACAAGTGTAATACTTTACATTTCTCCCTGTTAAAATTCATCTTGTTTGTTTTGGCCCAGTTCTCTAATCTGTCAAGGTCGTTTTGAAGTGTGATCCTGTCCTCTGGGGACGTCTTGTTCAGTCAATTTCAATTTAGCATCACAGGTAATCTGAAATGGACTTTCCTCTTGTTTTTTTCTGCATTTTCACTAGTAAAAAAATGAAATGTGGAAACATTAATTACATTATATTAATTACATTCAATGAATGACCTCATTAAAAATGTTTCTAGTTTTGGTAATGATGTATTAGGTGATACATATTTTCTTTTCATTTCACTTTCGATTTGTATACCACCTTTCTATACACAAGGCAGTTTACAGCAGCAAAATATACAACAAAGAACACACACCTTATAATAATCTGGTTCAATATAAAAAGTCATAATAAAATTTAACTTTAAAATGGAGCAACTTATATCAAATTAAGTAATTTTCAATAATCTATTAGAATATAATAGTACACAATAAAATTAACTCTCAAAACACCAGCAAATAATAAACAGAAATGCACTCTTAACAATTATAATTAATAATTACTAAACTATGATCAATAAAAGTCACAATGCATAAAATACCACAATACATACAAAACCATGTAAAAGGATTAAACTGAGAAACAAAGACACACAATTTATAAAACTACCCCCCCCCCAAAAAAACCCCTTCCTCTTTTCCTTTTCCAGCTGCTTCTGCTGTTTTTAAAGACATGGCCTGGGTAAGACAACTTGCTCAGCTGCACTTGATTGAGGGCCAGGGAGGGGGGCTCGTTCCCCCTTCTTTGCACTTTCTTCCTGAGGAAGCTGACTTCTGATTTTAGAGCAGGGTTTCCCAAACTGGAGTTTCCATCTGTTTTTGGACTACAATTCCCATAATCCCTGACCACTGGTCCTGCTATCTAGGGATGATGGGAGTTGTAGTCCAACAACAGCTGCAGACCTAAGTTTGTGAAACTCTGTTTTAGAGGCTTTCTGTAGGTTTCCCTTTGGTGAGATTTTTTCCAAACAACTTCCAGCCAGAAGCAGGTTTGAGTTCCTTTCTCCTTTTAGTAAATATTTTTTGCAGTAAAACATTACAAACCTACAAACCTCAGCACAACTGCAAGAAGCTGGAATAGATAAAAGGTAAAGGTAAAGGACCCCTGGATTGTTAAGGCCAGTTGAATTTGACTATGGGGTATGGTGCTCACCCCCACTTTCAGGCCAAGGGAGCCGGTGTTTGTCCACAGACAGCTTTCCAGGTCATGTGGCCAGCATGACTAAACTGCTTCTGGAGCAACAGAACACTATGACAGAAACCAGAGTGCATGGAAATGCTGTTTTCCTCCCTGCCGCAGCGGTACATATTTATCTACCCATGCTGGTATGCTTTTGAACTGCCATGTTGGCAGGAGCTGGGACAGAGCAATGGGAGCTCACCCCATAGTGTGGATTTGAACCATCAACCTTCCTAATGTCAATCCCAAGAGGCTCAGTGATTTAGACCACAGCGCCACCCACGTCTCTTCCAAGAATATGCACTTACCAAATTGCCACATGATTATAGCTATAAACTGTCTTGCCTGATCAAAAGAAACCCTACAATTCATGGTAAAGGTCTCTTTGAGTCCCTCAGAATGGTTCCTCAGGTCCCTAAATTGGCTCCCATTAAGCAATTTAGCAATGCACCAAACCAACAAGCTTTCTTTGAAAGCTTAAGATGTGTCTTAATTATCTTAATTATCTGTTTACCCAATAGAATGCTCAGTTGCCAAAAGTTGCAATCCTGCGCACAATAATATTAGATTAGCTAAATTCCAGGATTGCAACCAGAAAGTTTGATGAACGGTACACCTGGGAAAAGTTACATTTACCAACTTAAGGTCAATTATAAAAATAAGGCAGTAGGGAAATAACATAGGATAGTACATTTTCTGTCTGCGTTCCTCCTATCTATAATATTTGTGCAAAACTCTCTTGCAATACTATGCTGGCATTTTGTCATAATCCCTGAGGAGTAATAATTTTGCCTGAGGACGAGTTTGAATCATTGGTGAGCTTCCTGCTGCCAGTGACCTATAGATGACATTTTGTACCCAATTAATTAGACATCTTTCTTTTGAAGGAAATGGCACACCATGCATAATTAGAATAGGCATCAAAGATCAAAGTTAGAATCATTGTTTCGTTACTCCGATGAAACTGGGCTACGGTATTTAAAGATTGTTTTGTATTGTTCATGGTGTTGGTGGTACTATAGTTGTAATTAATACTAGATGGATTTACTCTTCAAATAGATATGAGGAGTGACTGTTTGGACAAATATACACACATGCTGCATGCGGGTGGCGCTGTGGTCTAAACCACTGAGCCTAGGACTTGCCGATCAGAAGGTCGGCGGTTCAAATCCTGTTGCTCCTGTTGTTCGGTCCCAGCTCCTGCCAACCTAGTAGTTCGAAAGCACGTCAAAGTGCAAGTAGATAAATAGGTACCGCTCTGGCGGGAAGGTAAATGGCATTTCCGTGCGCTGCTCTGGTTCACCAGAAGCGGCTTAGTCATGCTGGCCACATGACCCGGAAACTGTTTTGCGGACAAACGCCGGCTCCCTCGGCCTATAGAGAGAGATGAGTGCTGCAACCCCAGAGTTGTCTGTGACTGGGCCTAATGGTCAGGGGTACCTTTACCTTTACCTTACACACATGCTGCAGCAGAAACTCTGTACTTCTCAAAGAACCTAGTGTGCAGTTGACCTAGAAATCAACAGCTGGGACCATGCTAAGGCCAACGGGGAGAATTGATATGGACCCAGCTCAACCCAGATGGGGGAGATAACACCGGCATATTCTCAACTGAGCCAAGGGGGAGGGAGTTAAACAGGCATAGCCCAGCTGCACCAGGAACCCCCGAGCTCAGCCAGAGATCTGTTAATTTGCTCCTCCCCGTAGATCTTGCAATAGTTTTAAATAGTTGGCATCCATTTGCCTCAAGAAACAATGGACAATGGGATAGTGTGCCTTTGGGGGTAAAGTCAAATCATTAGAGAGTTACAGCACCTGCTGTGGCTGTAAAGACCAAAACAGGAGATACATGTTTTATTGCAGTTGGGGCAGCTGAAGGCATCTGGTTGTGCTTGGCACTTCTTCTTTCAGACCCTTCCCTCGGTATTCAGTTCCTCTCCCTGTGGAATTAACTGTCATTGTGTGAAGAATGGAGAGGATCTCCGCTTTAGAGGGTACAATAGTAGTTATATGGAGATTAAAATACTTAGTGCAATCAACAGCAACATGCAAGATGGTGAATGACTGCAAAAAAGGCCTAAACTCATCCAAGAAATCAGACATAGCACAAACCTTTTCCCCCTATATACATTAAAATGTAATGCAGTCATCATACAGGATTTGTAGTGCCTCATCACAATCCTAGATTTGCACGAAGTCAGGGTGAGGAAGAGGAGCAAAATAGAAGGCAAGCTGCACAAAACTAGTGGCCATGGCATGGGAATGAAAAGGTGGTTTGAAACAACAACAGCTGTCTGAGTAAGGGAGGGAACTGAGAGGGAAATTGTGGTTTCAGACAATGGCAGAGGTTTGAGTAAAGTACTATAAAATATATGAGGGATATGTATCCTTTATCTGTCTCATATGAGGCAACTGAGAAATGGAATAGAGAGAAGTTTGAATACAGTAAGAAGGGAAAGACACTGAAAGGAAAAAGTGGCTGTTTGAAACAACATAAATTGGAGTAAAGTACCCATATTTTTCGCTCCATAAGAGGCACCTGACCGTAAGGCACACCTAGTTTTTAGAGGGGGAATTCAAGAAAAAAAATATTATTTAAAGGGAGTGCTGAGCGGTGCTCCCTTTCATGAGCCATGTGGAGCATGTGTGCGGCACCTGCGGGCAACCTGCCCGCTGCTCCCAGGGCTGGCGGGGGAAGCCTGGGTTAACCCCCCACAGCCTTCCCGCTGCTCCCAGAGCTTGTTGGGGCTGATGGGGGAAGCCTGGGTCCCCCCCCCCCGCATCCCAGGGACCACACATTTGGTCCATAAGACGCACAGACATTTCCCCTTAGTTTTTAAGAGGAAAAAAGTGTGTCTTATGGAGCGAAAAATATGGTAGCATAAATTTGAGTGAAGGGATATAGGAAAATGGCACTTTTAAACAACAACAGAGGTTTGAATAAAGCAGAGATGGAAAGACATAAATGAAAACTGTGCTTTTAAAGAGTGGCAGAGGTTTGAGTAAAGCAGGAATGGAAGAAACTGAGAGGGGTGGTGATATTGAAGTGGTGATATTGAAGAATGAAGTGGTGATATTGAAGAATGAAAGATTTGAACAGAGTGAGACTGTGAGGTAAGACTGGGGGCAGTTACAGTTTAAAACAGTGAGAAGGGAGTTAGGAAAAGCTCTGTTGTGTTAGCTTTTTGATGTTAGCTTCAGTATTGTCCACTATTTTTCCTTGCTAAAGCTGCTTTTTTAAAAATAAAGAGCAACCTTCAATGTCTTTTCCATTGCTGCTTTAACCAAACCTGTCATGCTTTAAAGCAACACTTTTTTGTCCCAGTGTCTATCCACTTCCACTGTACTCAGACTTCCACCATTGCTCTTTTAAATGTTTCTGTCTTCCATTCCTCAACTGCTTCACGTGGGAGAAAGGATTCCATAATATCCTCACACAATGTATTTTATTCCTGTTATCATATGTTGTCTTCATCATGAAGTTCCAGATTTGATGTAGTACATTTGAATATATATTTTATTAACAAGAAAACACCCATATAATCAGCTGAATTAAGCTGACAGCCATTTTCTTAAGATTCTATTCATCTTAGCAATAAAGTAAAATATATCAGCATGGGGTGTGTTCAGAAGGGGGCTTCAGAATAGGAGAAAGGAAGAAGCATGTATATGTATATGTATATGGAGTGGTCTGTGTGCAAGGCAAAGTTGAAAAAAGTAGGGAAGAGGAGGTAGGGCAAAGCAGTTGAGGGTGTGTGAAAAGAGGGCTGAGCAATAGCAGAGAGCAGAAGGCATAATAACGAGGTGATCTTTGTGAAGGGGGTGGTAGGGTGGTTGACAAACAGCAGGGGTGTAGACCCTAGTACTAATATATTGATTATCAAAAGTGGTCAATCATAGGGGTTTAAACAGACTTAAATATATTCAACAGTTTCAGGTTATATGCAGTGCTATTTTTCTAGAAAAAGAAGTGCTGGGACTCACCATGAACACCTCCCTCATTCTCTGAGAAGTGCCAGAACTGAGTTCCTCCTGGGGAAAAAGATCTTCCTGTGGAAAGACATTGACATGAAAATTGAATCAGACAACCTACATTTTCCATTGAATTGGAACCAGAGGCACCAATTTGGGCCCCACACTATGCATGCCCAATGCTGCCGTGCACCATGTCACACCGCCAGGTGGACTGGGGCCTCCACCTGCCATGGCTGTTGCCTTTGCACCACTCTCCCACCACCGCCTGCTGTGTGTGTGTGTGTGTGTGTGTGTGTGTGTGTGGAGGCAGCCGCAGAGGTGGCGGGCAGTGGGGGGGGGGTCCCTGTCAGGATATGATGATCATGATGATAATAGTAATAATAAAGGTGATGGAGAATGATAAGAAACATACCAGAGAGTAAATCCTATTGGATTCAGTGGGACTTAGTTCTGAGTAAAATTGCTTAGGATTGCAGTGAAAGGCTGCCCAGTCTGTACCCGGTTACCTGGGAGTAAGCTCCACTGAATACAGTGGGACTTACTTCTGAGTAGACAGTGTAAGATACCATTTACAGTAAAGGAATAAACACTCCACGCATTACCAAAAAATGGCTGGCTGCTTAAGCTTTACAGTTAATAAATTTAAAGTGGATTGGTGACATTTTCCTTCAAAAATATAGGAAGAGCTTTGTATGCCAGCTTCACCATTTCCTTCATTTGGTGGAGCTATTTTATTCTCAGCATAAATAGGACTCTGTCTTTGCACCCACACAACCACATCATTTTAAATTCTTCTCTGATGCGTGGAGGAGAGGGAAAAGGAAAACTGGGACATTCTGGGATCAAATCAGAAACTGGGATGTACCAGGAACAGGCAGGGTGGACTGAGGAGCAGACAAGTGGCATTGCATCCTTTGCTGGTCCTCGGGGGGGGGGGGGCAGGACGACAACAGAGACTGGGTGCGGAAGGTAAACGAAACCTGGCACACCAGCCGCCCAACCCTCACCACCGCTACCAGGTGGGCACGGGGCTTGGATGGCTCACAGGGCTGCTCTGCACTGAGCTGGCTGCCCACACAGGGGGGAGACTGACTGGCTGACATGGCCTTTGGTGGGTGCATCCCTCTAATCCTGGCCAGGTGGCAATTCAGCAAGGGCGATGCAATGCTTCAAGGAGCAGGGCTTTAGCACAAGTCCTAAGAAGTCTGTAGTTTTGAATACACCCCAGCACTGAAGTGATAACACTTTACAGTTTAAAATTCTCAACAAATGTTAAAAGCCAGTTTTAAAAGGAAAATATGAAAAAGTAGCTTTATAATAATTAGTTTGGAGAAATTAAGGGCTATTAAACATCAAGCGACAATGAAGGTAAGATGAAGAAAAATAACATTATTAACACCTGAATGACATACATCTGAGAGAAAGCAGCTGGCATGTGATATATAGTGGGTATATTCGCTACTCTTCACTGCCCCTTTTTGCTATGGTAAAAGTTCTGAGCCAAAAAGAAAGTTGTGACTGTGTTGTGCAATTGTTTTGATGCACTGATGGGGGCACTGTGGGAGAAGCGAAGCCAGCACCCAAAAAGTGAGTGTGACGTAGCTATACGTCTCGACTGTCTGATTCATGGAGCAACATTAAAGGTTATGGCAGTCAGTAAATAACCTGTCAAACTCCTACTGCTTCTTCTACCTGATTCAAAGGACTCATCAATCTCTCCATTCACTTGTGCTGCACATCTGGATTGCTTATTGATGATCTGGATTGTGCTCATCAGTTTGTTGCTCATTTAATGCCTCTCTAATCACCTCCAGCCCATGTAAACCCTTTCAGAACTACTGGCTTGTAAAATCTTTGGGTTTTTTGTTGTTTTGTTATTTTTGTTTTTGTGTGTGTGTGCATCTCAGTGCTCTTAGGCTCTCTGGTTAGTAGTCACTGTTTTTTTTTTATTAATAACCCCATCCCACCTGCCCTTCTCACATCACCTTTGGAGGAAAATAAGAAAAGTTTCTAACTGGGGGAAAAGGAGTCAGTATCAGGTCTCAACTCAAGAAATGTGCAACAGTTGCATGAGGATATTTGATTGTGTAGCATCATCTCCAGCAAAGACTAGTTTTGCTGAATATTCTGTGTTTTGAAACTATGGGACTGAGGAAAAAGGCTGAAGCTGACATTTGTTGTTCTATAAATGCATATCTTTAAAACCATTTTTTTTGTAATTGCATATTGCACAGTAGGCCAGTCATAGTAGGCCATAGTAGCAGTATAAAAAGATTAGTTTTTGACTCATGCATTCCTCCTTCCCCTCTCCTCCTCCATCACTGAGGTGAATGGTGGGACAGAAAATAATGTTGTTGTTGTTGTTGTTGTTGTTGTTGCCTACCTGAGCAGGTCTGCAAAACTGCTTTGTTAGGGACCTCCAAAAAGAGGGTACAACCACTGAAAATGCCTTTGCCTTGTACCAGCATGAGACTAGGACTCGGAAGAAGAAAGTAAGACTCCCTTCTTGAGGTCCACAAGCCTCACCTTTTCTCCCAATTGTAGCCTGTGTTCTAATGCAGTTGTTAAGAAGGGTAATCACAAATGGCAAGGGATCCCCCCATCTAACTGCCCTCTGTCTCCCTCTCACACACTTACCTGATCATAGCATAAGACTATACAGCCAGTTGAACCGTGGCTCCATCCAACTGCCGTAGTGCACAGAAAGTCTTATATGGCTGAAGCATCCCTTGCAATGCGTTACACAAAACCATGTTGGTTGATTCAGGAATGACCCAGCTAAGAAGCCTAATCTTTTAGATTGCATTTGGGGGGGGGGTGACTCCTCCCCTGATTGCCTATGAACTATGTGAATTGTAGAAGAAAGTGATAAATTGCATTTCTGTGGGCTGGTTTTGCACATGGCATATAATGCTGCTTCAAACACGATACAGTGGAACCTCGGTTTTTGAACATAATCTGGGCCCGAAGACTTTTCGAGTTCCGAAACGTTCGAAAACCAGAAACTCAGTATGGAAGCCTCAATATAATAGGGAAACTCAAAATGGAAGCCATGTGGCATGTTCGACTTCCAAAAAGTGTTTGAAAACTGAAGCATTTACTTCTGGGTTTACAGAGTTCGAGTTACGAAACATTCGTCAATGGATACTTCAGAAACCGAGGTACCACTGTACCTTTGAAAACAAACAGATCAGTAATAAAAACCCGTAGACCAACTATGGTCCTCATCTTACACACATGCAATATGTGTGCAATGATCACATATGATGACCCACATATGGTTGCAGAAACATTGTGTGCAGATTTTATTATAGTCAAATTAACTTTAAACAGATAATAATGGATTAAAAGGCCTTGTCCTGTGTCATGTGTGATTGGTGCTTCCAATTTGAGTCTTAAACCAAATTAATCTAACAACCACCTCATTAACTTTTAAAAACCCTTACATCCAAGTAATCTTAATTATAGACCTCTTGTACTATTATGGATGTACTACCAACTTTGGATGCAGTTCTGCATAGTTACCTATGCACAGACATTTTTCACACAAAAAGCATGTGCAGAATTCGCAAAACTTTTTTGTGTCTCTCTCCCACAGTCTCCTGCTCTGGATAAAACTAGGCAGCAGAGCAAAATGGACTCCCTCCAAAGTATTCGCTTGCCTTATCACAGATGGTGTAGCGGCACTTCTGGGATGATGGCAGACTGAGAGAAGCAATCACAAACTCTTTCCCATGCCGTCCAGTGCTGTCCAGGATCTAAGGACACAAAACCACACCAAAGGACTGTGGAAATGAGAGAAAAAAGAGGGGTAAAGACCACCCCAACCCTCAAAGTGGAAGAGAAAGGAGAAAGAAAGCCGCCGAAACCTGGGGCTTTGAGTCAGAAAGAGAGTCAGTCACATGCCGGTTTGGAAGCCAGCCCACAAGGGGAAGGGAGAGAGAGAGAAGAAAAGCATAGGAAAGCCAGCCCAACAGCTCCGGCAGCCTAAACAGAGCCTGCCCCCGAGTGTAAAACGCAGTGCTGAACATCCCTCGGTGGCGCAGCCAAGACCAAACCCTTTGCAGGCCTTTCGTGGGGGCTCCAGCAGACCAAGAGAACTGAGGAGCACCACTGCAATTGTATGAGCAATGTGAGCCGCTTTGTGAGGACAAATCATCCTGCAGCTTCTGGTTATGATCTCTGGATCATCTCTTCCAAGGAACCCAAATAGGAATGATTAGTCCTGGGCTAGATCACCATCTCCTCAGAATGTAGGATGTGAGTATTTTCTTACATTTGGGGGCAGTGCTAAATGGAACCTCAAATTTCAGATAATATTATCACCCTCCATTATTAAGTAATACAGTCATACCTTGGCTTCAGGTTGAGTTTTTTTCAGGTTATGGACGTGCCAAAACCCGGAAGTACCGGAATGGATTACTTCTGGGTTTTGGCGGTCGGCATGCGCAGAAGCGCTAAATCACACTTTGTGCATGTGCAGAAGCGCCGAATCGCAACCTGCGCATGCACAGACACGGCGCTGCAGGTTGCAGACGCTGCGGGTTGTGAATGTGCTTCCCACACAGATCACGTTCGCAACCTGAGCATCCACTGTAATAATGTTGAGGACTAATTATAGAATATGAATCTTGAAACTTAAATCTTCAAACTGAGGTTGAATATTCAAGAGTTGCTATGTGAAATCATGCTGCTATTCAGTTTATGAAATTCTTTTTTAAAAGGACGCTTACACCAGAACTCAAGGACAAGTGTACCCCCCCCTCATTTTTCACCATTGGGGGGCATAGATCCCATCTTTCCCACAGAAAGATTTTGCAAAGTTTCAAATACTGCCTAGGCACACGCAGTCACCAATCTATAAGCACTGATTACAGTCTCTATCAGCAAGATCTGTTTTACTAGAGCTTGTTCATTCTTCCCAGATGCACATTCTGCAGGTTCTAAATGAATGGAATGGCCATTTGGCTGATCACACAGGGCTGGGCAACTTGCAGCCCCTAATTTCGGGCAACCCTTTGCCTAATTTCATGCAGAGGACCAAGAGAGTAAAACTAGGGGGAGGGCAGTGGAAGAAAGAAGGGGAAGACTGGAGGGGAAGAAAAAGCTGCCCCACCCACTCTTTCCCCTCTTTTTCCTCTCTCCCTAACCACAACGGGCCCTGGCCTTTCAATTGCCAGCATGCAGTCCTTGAGAAAATGGCATTTTACAGGGGGAAAAGGTTCCCACCTTTGATATAATGGATTAGTTGTTTTTGAAGATATGCTTCAGCTACATGACTTTATTCTTTGAACCTACAAATCCTGAAACAAAATCTTTTAGATCAGGTGATTGGGAAACTTCAGCTTTAGTTTGATCATGACCTATTCTTGGTATTATAAGTCTAAGCTTCAGTGCAAGAGCTGTGCCTACTTTGAACTGAAATGTAAAGCAGCCAAGATGAAGGTTAACAGTGATGTGAAGCAGTTAGAATCTGATGGCATGGAGTCCTCTGTATTGCAATTAATTAACTTAAGGAAAGAATATAAGAAACACCGGATAGAGAAGAAATTTTCCCACCAAGGACATTTGTGGCTTTGTTTGGATCATGCCTTGACATTTAAATGCAGTACTACTTTCTAGAATTTAATCAGCAAAGGTATATGAAGGATTTAAAATCTTTTTTATGTTAATATCTTGTGAACAGCATGGGAATGACATTCTTTGACACTTTTAATATGGTTCTCAGGGTTCAAAAATTCCAGGACCCTAAGTCTGCTGACCTTGATCTTTGACCATCGGTTGCTTTGCTTGGAGGAAGGCAAGTCTAATCATTAGTTCATCTGCAAACAAGACTGCAGGTGATCATGGAATCCTTGCAGAACTTTAGTTTATCCTCCCTCACAGCTTATTGGGAAGGTAAATGGAGTGTGGGAGAATGGGAGGGATCAGCCATGGATATTGTCCCACCTCCTTGGAGAAGTGTTGCAATAAAAAAGAATATATAATGAACTAGTATTGTTAGGTCTGGACTTTTTTAGTTGCATCTAGCTATGCTAGAATGAGACAATTCTAAATCAGGGCTGAGCTGAAACTATTACTTTTTTGATAAAAAATATTTGCCATGTCAAGAAAAAATTTTTTAATGACAATTTGGGTACTCCTTCCAATAATATTAACCACTGAGGACCATTTACATTGTCCTCATTTTCTTTTGTTTTCACTTACCCTCAGCAATAGTAACATTTGATTGGCTGTATAATATTCATGAAGATGGTATAAACTCCCCAAAATAGGTGGACTGGGTCTCCCCGACATAAAGTTATATTATATAGCAAATCAGTTAAGATATATCGTAGATGGGATAACAGAACAAGGAGAGTTAGAATGGTTAAAGGGTGGTACACAGGAAATGAGGAAGAAGTTAGTGAATACATTTTTCATCAAACCAAATAGGCAACGGTGGCAGAATATTGAAAATCCCTTATTAAGAAACATAATTGAGATATGGGCGAAATATAAAGGAAAAATGACACTAGTAAATTCCCCACTAACTCCAGTGGTGATGATAGAAGATTTCCCAGTAAATGTAGAAAAGGGTGGAGAAAATGAAAAGCAAAGAACAAATAAGAGAACCTGTAACAGGAAGTAAAATAACTTTGTATAACTGTCTTTTTAAAGCAAATTACTATTTTCAAATTGAAACTTAAGGATAGTAGGCACAGCACCATCTTTTCCTCCATATTTTGGCTCGAAATAGTACCGTAATTGAGCAACTGCAATATATCTATCTATATATCATCTATATCTATATCTATATCTATATCATCTATATCTATATATCTATATCTATATAATCTATATCTATATCTATATCTATATCTATATCTATATATCTATATGTCAGGGGCTCAGGAGCAGAGGCACAGGAGAGGGAGGAAATGGAGAGCGAGGGGGAGGAATCCGAAGGGAGCGTAGGCGGTGACAGTGATCAGAGGGATTCCATGAGCCTCTCCAGCGAATCGGAAGATTCACAGAAGGGAGCGCCGATGGCCAGGGCAAGGGGGGTGCCAAGGGGGAAACCCCAGAAGGAAGGGGCCAGCGGGGACTCCCAGAGCAGCAGTTGGAAATCAGGACCAGCTTCCGCACCAGAGCGCAGTGGGGGGGGGGAGGAGTCCCAGGCATCGGGACCAGTGTTTTCACCACCAGCGAGAGGAGATGAGTCAGGATTGGCCACGTCTCCATCGGAGAGCGGGGAAACGGTCAAGAGGAAAGTTACCGGCTGGGCGCGCGCGCCAAGTTCAAATGTACAGGCGAGCGGCACAGCAGGTAGCCCGGATAGGGAGCCAGGTCCTAAAGCCCGCCGGAAGGAGGGGCAAGACTCAGGGGGGTCAGCGTCAGAAGAGTCCAGAAAGGAGGAAACCCCAGGGGGCAGAAGGACCCAGAGGAGGAAAGAACAACGGAAGAGGTGGAGTAAGGCTAGAGTCTTAAACTGGTGTCTAAGAGGCGGAGACTCAGATGGAGCTTCGCCGGTCTAAGCTCTAAGACGTAGAGTTGCACGCTGCGGTTTGGAAATGGAAACTAATCTTCAATAAAGACTTTTATACGTTATTACTGACTAGCGTTGGTCCTCTGTGAGCTGGGACCTGGAGGCAACTCTGACAGTATATCTATATCTATATCTATATCTATATCTATATCTATATCTATATCTATATCTATATCTATATCTATATCTATATCTATAAATTTGCCTTATTTTATTGCAGTCCAAACATTTAATATAGTAACGAATTCCTTTTAAAATAATCCTCATTAATACTTTGTAAAAATACATTTTTCGCTTATGCCACTCAGAAACAAAGTTCCTTTTTTTAAAAAAGTTCCCTTTAGTATCATCTTAAAGTTACTTTTGGCATCAGCTCTTCTCAGGTAAAAGCACTGATCTTAACAATCCTGGTTCAGTGCAAAATTCATGCGCTCCAGATATTTCCATTAAGTGAAAATACTTTTAAAGGGTTACACCATATTTTTGACACTGAGCTCTAGAAACTCTTTGCCCATTATTGCAAATGGTTTTGTTGACCTACTTGGAAAGCCTCTAGAGATCAAACTGCAGTTATAGCAAACAAGATAAACAAAATGAAGTTATTCTCTTGTATTCCTTCTTGAGTGCCAATTTCTTCAATAGATAAACTTGTGTTTACTTGGGCAGCTTATCTGAAGTAAATCCATCTGCCCCAATATTTGACAGCCTTCAATTTTGCTATATTGTTCTTTCAGATTATATTCTTACAAAGTGATTAATCCCCCTCCCCACAAAAACCCACAGGGAGTTGTTTTTGTTTTTGTAAAGATGCCACTTCAAGAGACTATGCAGCCATTTTATTTGAAACAATGGCTGGAGTGAATGCACTGGATCCATTAGATGTTCCCACAGGCTGAAGGAGAGGGTAGGAAATTTTCCCTAATCCTTTCTCCCTGCACCCCCCCCCCTGTGGCTTTTTTTACACTGTTCTGGAGTGTTCCTCAAAACTCTCCAGCATATGTTTTCTTCTATATAGGTGGCATGGCGTGTGTGCAAGGGGAATTAGTGAACCACCCCTTTCTACCAATGTGAGCAGAATTCCCTCATGGGAAGTCAGGGTCCATTGTGTATGAGCCAGTGTTGTGTACCTCACATGAGTGGACAAGCAAAAGAATATAAAAATAGGCTGCTGGATCAGACCCACCTAGTCCAGCATCCTGTACTCACATGGCCAAGCCAGATGCCTGGGGAAAAGCAGCAAGCAGAGCAGACACACAAGAGGCCTCCCCCCTCCCATGGTTGCCAGCAACTGGTATTTGAAAGCATTGCTGCCTCCAACTATTGGAGGCATAGCTCTCTCTTTTTTTCCTTTTCACTTGTAACCAAGTAAGATTGTCTTCCATGAATATGGTCTTAACGGTGTGTCCATAAGTAACTCTGGATCCACACATCCTTCCACAGTGGGGACATAGGTTTCCGGGTGGGAGTTGATCATGGTGAGGATTTGCCCAACACGCCTTTCTCTTAGAGCCTCTTCAAAGTCCATGACACCTTTGGTAAAAGCTGTTCTCACAGGCCATGGAGGCACAGCATAGCCATCCTGGCTAGTAAGCCCTGATAGCCCTCTCCTCCATGTATTTGTCTAACGCCATTCTACTTGGTGACCATCATGGCCTTCTGGGAGAGTGAGTGCCATAGTTTGACTATGTACTGTGTGTGAGGAAGTACCGTAAATTTCGCTCTATAACACGCAGATTTTTTCTCCTAAAAAGGAAGGGGAAATGTCTGTGCGTGTTATAGAGCGAATGTGTGGTCCCTGGAGCCGAAAAATCAAGCAAAAATCAAATCGCGGGGCTGCACGCTGCACAGAGAAGCGAAACTTGAAAAGAGGAAGCGGCTGCTTTCCTGCATTCTGCCTCAGGGTCTTACTGCCCACCCTCTCTGTTTCCTTGCTGTGTTTGCTGAAACGGAACAAAGAGCAGGGAAAGCCCCTCCCCTCCAGGCAAGCTCCGGTGCTGCTGGGGGAGAGGGAGAGAGAGGGGGGAAGGGAGAGAGAGAGGGGGGGAGGGAGGGAGGGAGGGAGGGAGGGAGGGAGGGAGAGAGAGAGAGAGAGAGAGAGAGAGAGAGAGAGAGAGAGAGAGATGGCTGGCTGGCTTGGGTGGGGGAAAACTTTTGCCTTCCTTTCCTCCCTACCCCTCTCCTGCATTCTTAGCCAGCTGCTTCTCTGCACACCCCTCTCCTGCTCCTTGTCCCTTCTGTGTTTTTCCTTCCCTCCCCACTTAAAATGTGGTTACAAAGCATAGATCCTCAGGATCTTTGCATTGGGTCACCCCAAATTCACCATCAGATCACATAGCATGTCCATGGCTACAGCCTGCCCCCCCAAAATCACGCACCCACTGTTGCCTGGGGCTGCAATGGTGCAAAAATGTGGTTAAAAAGCATGGATCCACATGGATCCTCAGGATCTTTGCATTGGGTCACCCCAAATTCACCATCAGATCACATAGCATGTCCATGGCTACAGCCTGCACCAAAAAAATCACGCACCCACTGTTGCCTGGGGCTGCAATGGTGCAAAAACGTGGTTAAAAAGCATGGATCCACAGGGATTCTCAGGATCCTTGCATTGGGTCACCCCAAATTCACCATCAGATCACATAACATGTCCATGACTACAGCCTGCCCCCCCAAAATCACGCACCCACTGTTGCATGGGGCTGCAATGGTGCAAAAACGTGGTTAAAAAGCATAGATCCACAGGGATTCTCAGGATCTTTGCATTGGGTCACCCCAAATTCACCATCAGATCACATAGCATGTCCATGGCTACAGCCTGCACCAAAAAATCACGCACCCACTGTTGCCTGGGGCTGCAATGGTACAAAAATGTGGTTAAAAAGCATGGATCCACAGGGATTCTCAGGATCCTTGCATTGGGTCACCCCAAATTCAACATCAGATCACATAGCATGTCCATGGCTACAGCCTGCCCCCCCAAAACCACGCACCCACTGTTGCATGGGGCTGCAATGGTGCAAAAACGTGGTTAAAAAGCATAGATCCACAGGGATTCTCAGGATCTTTGCATTGGGTCACCCCAAATTCACCATCAGATCACATAGCATGTCCATGGCTACAGCCTGCACCAAAAAACCACGCACCCACTGTTGCCTGGGGCTGCAATGGTGCAAAAATGTGGTTAAAAAGCATGGATCCACAGGGATTCTCAGGATCCTTGCATTGGGTCACCCCAAATTCACCATCAGATCACATAGCATGTCCATGGCTACAGCCTGCACCAAAAAAATCACGCACCCACTGTTGCCTGGGGCTGCAATGGTGCAAAAACGTGGTTACAGAGCATGGATCCACAGGGATTCTCAGGATCTTTGCATTGGGTCATCCCAAATTCACCATCAGATCACATGTCTGTGGCCACAGCATGAAGCCCAAAAATGATACATCCACTGTTTCATTCAGAATGTTTTTTCCCTTGTTTTCCTCCTCTAAAAACAATGTGCGTGTTATGGTCAGGTGCGTGTTATAGAGCGAAAAATACGGTACTTTCTTTTATCTGTCCTAAATCTTCCAACATTCAGCTTCATTCGATGTCCATGAGTTTCAGTGTTAGGAGAGAGGGATAACAAGTTTCCTCTATCCCTTTTCTCCATTTCATACATAGTTTTATAAACTTCATCAGTTATAAACTTACTCACCTTTTCTCTAAACCTTGCCTTCTCACTCAGTTTTCTGATGGTGACCCCCAGAACTTCTTTTCAGCCGGAACTAGCCGGAACTCAGTTCTGGCACCTCTCAGGTGGGTGCCATTGCTATTAAAAGAAAACTAGGGAGGAATTCATTGTGAGTTCTGGTACCTCCTTTTCTAGAAAAATAGCATTGGTCACACATACACCCACCCACCCACCCTTCTAGCAAAGGTGTTCAAAATGACAAGGCAGATCCACCTGCACACACAGGGGACCTTATTACACAATGTTGGACATATACTTAAGGAACAGCATATTTTTATTGAGTTCACTGAAAAATCTGAAAACTCCACTGTGTTCCTGCTGGCATATTTGAGAATGCTACATCTTCCGAATGCCTCTTCCTCTATAATCCCCACTTCTGCATGCATTCATGCATACATCTGCTATGTCCCATTTCTGCATGAATCTGATCCCCTCTCTCAAAATTTGGCATGTAAATACATGTTAAAGTAATGCCTTAGACATTATTTTCTATCTGCATATGTACAGTGGTACCTCAGGTTACAGACACTTCAGGTTACAGACTCTGCTAACCCAGAAATAGTACTTCAGGTTAAGAACTTTGCTTCAGGGTGAGAACAGAAAACACGTGGCGGCAGCAGGAGGCCCCATTAGCTAAAGTGGTGCTTCAGGTTAAGAACAGTTTCAGGATAAGAACGGACCTCCGGAACGACTTATGTTCTTAACCTGTGGTACCAATGTATTTTAAAATGCATTTTGATACATTTAAGCTGTTGAGAACTGGAACACAACAATTGGAGACGGGTGGAATCTGGTAGATGGCTGAGTTTTAATCTGCACATTAGTCAGAGGCATGCAGAACGAATCATTTTGTATTGGAATTCACAAAGACCAAATTCCCCAAGCATATCTACATTCACTTCTTTAAAAATTCTCTATAGTACCTCATGTCTCCCGATTGCCCAGAAAGAGCAGCATCCCAGATGGCGAGTTGCTTGAGTAGGCATTGCCATAGGCATTCTGGAAACAATGTGCCTTAGTGCTCCTTGCACCTTTAAACTTCATAACTTTCACCCACACACAACATTTCAGGACGTTGCTTGCCTAAAATGCCTAGTGGGTACTCAGCCATCCTGGAAATGTATATATTTCAAGGCTCCTTGCTCACCTGCACATATTGAAAGAAATTTTCCCAAGTAGTAAGAGAGCAAAGCATAATGAGTAAGAGAAAATCATGCTGTGGACGAGGGTAATAATAATAATGAAGTTTGGTGTCATGTTAAGGTTTAACACCCATCCACCCACCTGCTTCTCCTAGGCAGGTCTAAATAAAGTGGGGCCCATTGTTTTCTAACTCCCAGGTAAGTGGAGAGAGGACTGCAGCCTGAATCTGCTTTCACACATGGCTTATTCATTGTGGTGCATAATTTGAAGCTGCACACAGCACCCACTGTGATTGAGAATAACCACCCTCCTCTGTCTCCACTACCGCTGCCTTGATCAACCTCAGCAGTTAAAAGAAATTAACAGCTCTCTGATTGCTAATTAAAAGCTCTTTGCTTTCTCTCTGCATAGCCTGCACATCTGCTTCTCAGCCTCTCCTAGTGAAGAAAGCACATAAATTCAAAGACAGTATTGTGAGCAGCACCTGGCACGCCTTGAACCTGCTGCGGCGAGACAGTATTTCATTGTGTCAGTAAATGAACATTCCTCGGGGTTGAAAAGCCTCTTCGCTGTCCCCCCTAGTGTTCCAGAAACAGTAGTTCTGCTTCCATATTCGATGCTCAATGAATCAAAATGTCATTTGTTTCACTGGTGCATACACCTGCCTCCTGCTACAGACAACTTGTTTCAGTTTGGAAAGATTTCCCAAGGGCCTCACCTTCAAGCAAAGTCTTGTAACTATGGCTTAATGTCATATCCACAAAAGTCTCCTAAAAAAAATACAGCTTACCAAGGCATTCGAAAATGAACTTGCATCCCCTTGAATTCTGGAAATGGTCTCAGAGCATCTGAAAACCAGATGAGACACACAGAAGTCTAATGGGTAATTTGTAAAGACAAGAGCCAGCCATACATGCACCATCTATTTCCATTAATGATTAAGCTAGACTTACATAAACAGCCCCCCCCCCCGGTCCTGGCCCCCAAAGAAGAGCTCTGATATTTTCATGCCTTATGCATGATCTCCAAAGAGCAATAGCAGGACAAACAGTATAGTCTTTTGAGGAGGAAAACAGGAGCTGCACATCAATGCATGGGGAGCCAATTTGCTCTTTTTGTCCTGACTCATCGGGGTGAAGTGAGGCCTGAAATCAATATGCAGTTTTGGCTGCCTACTTGGACCAAATATTGAACAGAAGCAAAAAGAGTTTGGATAAGACTAGAGGAATTTTTAAAATTACCCCTAGCATCATCATGGTGGGCAAACATTCACAGAAATCACTTGCAACATCTTTTTTTAAACCAGTCATGAGAACTAGAAACTTAAGTTTTAAATGATAAATGACATTCTAAGTATTTTGGAAAGCATCTACAAGCCTCGTAAAGGACAACAGGTGATGCTTTCAGCCATGTGGCCCACCACAGGTGCATAGATAATTAGACACCAGAATAATTATGGGGAGGTGGCAGAGGGCATGTGCAACAGCTGGTCATATGCTACAGTGTGACAAGATGTGTGCCTGCCATTTATCAAGATGCTATTATTTTTAGTTCACACCTGGCACTTTCGTACTGAGAAACCTTCAGAAGGACAACTGGGTTTTGTTTTCCCAAATTCTCTTCCTTTCACTCAGTGGCAAAATGGTATTTATAATTCAGCTAAGGGAAATATTTTACCTTGAAAGCATTGTTAGCAAAGCTTCATAAATTAGACTCTGGAAGTACTTTTTATTTCACCCACTATTTGAAACAGAATAAGGGGGGTGTTTTTTTTTAATAGGATTAACACATACTATAAACATACTATAAACATGATGGTTGTTTTTAAGAGCTCTGCTTATTGAGACAGTAGTGACAAAAGCAATGGAAATGGAATACAGTTATCATAGGCCAGGAGTGGAGAGTCTGTAGCCCTTTAGACCAGCATGGCCAATGGTCAGGGGTATTGGGAAGTGACCCGTTTCTCCACCCTAGAGATCTTTCATCCCTGTGTTCCACTGAATCAATATACTGTTGCGTGCTGAGGTCCCCCCAAACACCCCTACCCCAATATCTCACACATCACTCATAAATTTTTGTTTAAGGTTTTAGGCATAATTTTGGCCACAACTTTATTAAACATACAAATTGTGAGTGGTTGCTTAGGCATTGGTTATGACTAGCTGCCCCCCCCCCCCCGCCTTGGGGGACAGCACTGACTCCCGGATTCCAGCAAAAGCCCGTGTGGAGGAACAAGATCAGGGATAACTGGAGCTGCGGCACAGACCCTCAGCTTCTCCCCACATGCTCCCAGGGGCTTGCGCGGCCCAAACCCGATTCCAGGGGTTTGGACAAAAGGATGGTAAGGGCAGGCACAGCCAATCCATACCCCTCCACCAACCAATTTAAACCAATGCCCAACCACCAACTTTACAAGTTGTGACGATTTGCTACGCAGTAGGCAAAAACCAAATGGCACACACTAATCAGCCAGATGGAAAAATTCCTAACAGGCCCCCGCACCAAGGCGGACGACCCCATGACAGGCATAGCAAGGTCAAAGCCCAAGCCCAAACAAGGGAGGGAGGTCGGGCGGGTGGGTGATCTGGTGCCCACAGCGAAAGAGAAAGCAGCTTGCTGTGAACCTTGTTTAAATAACCTCTGTTCCCACCCCCAAATTGGCAACATAAAATTTACCCCAGCAACACCAACCACCAATCCAAGCCAGGCCCCTTCAAGCTATCCTGCCTGGCAACTACGGGGTGCTTTGCCTGGCCCCATCCGCAACACGTGCTCTCCTTTAGTGAGAACACGCTTTGCAGATTTTTTTCTGTGGGGGAGTTAGGCTGTATGATGCCTGAGTTGCTTTTAATCACCTGGTTTCACATAGGGATGGTGAGAGTATTCCCCCATCTCTATCACCTGAACCAAGAGCCTATCCGCCACACAAGCACCGTGCTCGCCGCCAACCACTTACACCTGTAACCAATCCCTTAACCCCACTGACACTGCTGTCAGCCACAAATCATTCCCAGTCACAGACAGATGGACCCCATCAAGCCTGTAAAGGGATGCATTGTGAAAGGTAATGCCTGGGTGACAGATCACCGTCTCGCCCAAGGCCAGAACCTTCTTGGCCACTGCACATTGGACATACCTCCTGACCCTCTCGGTGGCAGTTGGGCAACAACTTCCTCTCCACGTTGCTGCAGGAGTTGCGGCCAGAAAATTTTGAGTCCAGGAAGAGCTGCTATCAATTCCTCCAAGTCCTCCTGCATGCAGGTCCGCAGGCTTAAGCCAGGAGCTTCCAGCAGGTCGTTCTTGCCCAGCTGCACCACCATCACCGCAGGTGTGCCTTCTGCAGACACCTTTGCCCGCACTGTTGGAAGAAGCTCCTCCCAACACATTCCTCGTCTGGACACCCAGGAGATGCTCATGTGGTCGGTGAGCCCGAGCCTGCGTCCAAATCCAGACTCCTCCACCCTCTTGCTGACCCAGTGGACAATGCTGTGCCCGACTATTCAGATGTGCAAGACGGGCGGATCTAGGAATGAACAAAACAACATTAGCTACTGCACCTCAGTACCGCTTCCGAACATAACCCCTGTATGCTTCAGATTTCCAGAGGCCCAGATCCTTAATCCTGTCAATGAATGAGGTGCAAACTTGCTGGCCGACAGGCCACATTCTGCCAGCGCCTTGCGCATCACTGCAGCAAATTGATGCCTCCTTAGCAAGGACCCATCCTCGTGAACCAGGAAGAGACCATCCCCAGGCGGGCGAAGTGACAGGTATTTCTTGGCATCCTTAACCGGAAACGGGCCGGGCTTACCAGTGGCAGGCAGCCTTATGGGAAGGCAGTGTGAGGTCTGGGGGGAGGCACAAAGTTTTGGCCTCTCACAGGTACCCAAATCTGGCACTGAGGTCAGTTAATGCCAGTTTCCATTCAGATGCATCCACTGGGGTGGCAAGATAAGGGCCCTTTTCAGCACAGGCCACATTTGACTTGCTCAGTTTTCAGATCTGTTCCTCAAGACAGATCTCAGTGTTTTGGCATTTGTCTAGTCTCTCCACATACTACTGCATAGATCTTTTATGGACCAAATAATTTAACATTTGCAGCACGCATTAAATCCCTAAGTCTCTTTACCTGTTACGAGAAGATGCTTTCTAGGAAGTTTAGAGCCAAAGGCATGCTCCCAGTAACAGGTGCACATTCCTGAAGTAAGCGCTTTCCTAGTTCCAGTGTGTATGATAATTGCCTTTATTGCCTAAAGTGATTTGGTTAGTGTAATCTATTTATCATATTTACCTTTTAAATATTTACTCTGATAAAATCTGTAGAGGTAAAATATAATTGCTGTCTCAGGAAATAATCAAGATACTGTAGTCCTAAATATGCACTAAAATCATTCTATTTTGTTCAGGGTTGGGGTGTATGTAGTAGAACAAGGCAAACTTTGTTATCTACAGTGTCTATTGCTTTTTCACAGTCTATAGGCAGTGTATAGGCACTAAAGCTGCAATCCTAACAATATCTACTCAGAAGTACCTCTCACTGGATTCAGTGGGGCTTACTCCCAGGAAAGTGGGGTTATGACTGAAGTCTTAATCTGTTTCCCATTGTGAATTTTAAAGGCCAATGAAATGCTTCATTTCTGTTTTCACATAGAAATAAGATATCTATTTTTGTTACCCTGTAGACTTCATCTGTGCTGCTCGGTTAAAGTCTAAAGATTTCAAGCTGTTAAACACAAAAATCTTGTTACTGCAAACATGGAAAATACATTTCATGTTCTGCATTTCTTGATTTGATTTTGATTTTGCTTTGCTTGGAAACATGGAGCATCTTTATTGGGTCTGTGTTTCTGTATTTTAACAATTCTTGTCCTCCATTCATTGATAGATGGACGCCTGGGTTGCGAATGTGATCCGTGAGGCAGGCATGTTCGCAACCCGCAGCGTTTGCAACCCGCAGCATCGCGTCTGTGCACGCGTGGGTTGTGATTTGACACTTCTGTGCATGCACAAAGTGCGATTTCGCGCTTCTGCACATGTGTGAGTGCCGAAACCTGGAAGTAACCTGTTCTGGGACTTCTGGGTTCGGCGTGATGCACAACCCGAAAATTCACAAGCCGAAGCATCTGTAACTCAAGGTATGACTGTATTAGAAAAAACACATTTGTGATGTAATATGGAAAATTAATTTTCACATTATATTTAACAATAGCAATTAAAAGAGTAAAATTAATAATAACACAACTTGAAGGTCAGAAAAGAAATACATCATGGGTCAGATCCAGACATATAAAGGGTACACCCACTGAAATCAATAGGACTTACTAAAGTCAATATCAGATAATGCCTATATTTAATTTATTGACACCCTCATTTTTCCAGATTTCTGCTTTTTTCAAGCCACCTTTACTTCCATCATTTCAAAATTCTTTGGTCCTTTGATATTTTCTTCTAATTGCCAGGCAGCATTCATTTCTACAGTCTACTGCTGATTATTGATGGAGAACCCATGTTTTGGCATCATAATTCAAATGTTGGCAGGAACAAAATTATTTTTGGCCATCTGCAGATGGTGTTGACTTTGTGAACTTGGAATCTTATTTATATAGCTTTACACTTGTGTGACAATTAAAATGAAATTAATTCTTCACATGTCAAGCTATAGAACTAGAATTCAAGTTGAGAAAGTGGCGGCCTGATTGGACTAATCCAATGTAGCAAAAGCAGAGCATAAGCAGGAGGCGGGACCAGTGGCGTAGCGTAGGTTGTCAGCACCCGGGGCAAGGCAAGTAATTTGCACCCCCTAACCCATGGATTTGCGCCCCTAACCCTAACCCCCAGATGTTGCGCCCGGTGCGGCCGGCCCCCCTGCACCCCCCACGCTACGCCACTGGGCGGGACCATCGCCTGTTTCATTCTTGTAGTGAAAGCTGTTAGGAAGCTTCCCCTTCTTACAACTTACCATTAACTGCAATCATGTTTAGGTATTCTTTAACAGGTATAGGCAAATGTATGTGTACTAAACCTATGGCTTTATATGCGCACTATGATACTGCTGGAGTGAAGAAAAAGTACATAGTAAGATGCTAAGGGCAGAAGGATGTTTCTTTCTCTCTCTGTCCCAAAAATATCATTTAAGGCTGCAGAAATAGGCATGAAAGTATGTGTATAAAGTATGAGTATTAGGTTTTATGCATACTGAGAAAAGGGACAAGAAAGGGTTAATTTCCATGTGCTGTTTAATTTGGGGGTATTTTGTCCTGCAGCTGCAGCTAGTTAAGCATGTGAGAATGACTCAGCACAATCTACAGTATAAATGTTGTTGTGTTTAAGGCAAGTTTTCTCTTGGCCTCTGGCCTTGGCCAGAGCATAGTGTGTATGCCCCAAGGAGTCTGAATCTACAAATGTATGTCACTGAAACTGCATTACTGTCAATAAAGCAACTGACTCTAGAACTGTTTGGTGTTTCTCTGTTCCTTTGGCACACACTGCTGGCATTAGGATGGGCACTCTGCGCATGCCCCAAGAGAGAATACATAAGGGCAGGGTCATTAACCCCCTCTTGTTGTTTGGGGCTACTGCTCTCATCAGCTGAAGCCAGAACAGTCAGTAATCGGGGATGGTAATTTTAATTTATAATAATAATTTATTATTTATACCCCACCCATCTGGCTGCAGTCTACAACATATAGCGGCAGAGGTGGCCCATTTTGTCACCTGAGGTGAAACGGGAAGGTGCTGCCCACCCTGTCACCACTGCCCTCCCACCGAAGCCTCTCTCACCAGAGATGTGTGGCAGCGGCATGTGGGCAACTCTTGGGGAAGCCACATCATAGGATCCTGCTGCCCAAGGCAGCTGCTTCAGTCTGCCTCATGGGTGAGCCAGCCATGAATGGAGACTGCTATGTCTGTTACCCCTCATAAGGCAAGACAGATGCTATGAATACGATTCACTCTGTGAGACATAAAACACTTAGACAAGAATAATGTGGAATAGTTTAGGTTCCCAACTCTTAGGGGTTAGTGTTTCTGTTAGCTGGCCAAATGCACCATTCATATAAATAAACAAAATGCTTCATTCTGTAATTGCGTGCTCATTTTCATGGGAGTGCAGATCAGGGGTTTAATGGTTTTGCATCACAGAGTTGGAGAAGAAAGCACATCAATGATTACATACATACCACAGCACCTTTCCCATTTTTTATTCTGGGGACACCTCTGGGTCCTGGACATTTTCTACTAATATTTCATAAGCTCAATTTTTAATTTGGGATATGAAATTGCCTTCCTCTAAAAAATGTTATGATGTATCAGTGTACCTCATGCTAGTCAGGCTTTAAGATAGTTATTATGCAGCAGATATTCCTGGGTTGCAGAGGAGTGTACTTAATCCTCAAAAAATCTATTTAAATCATAATATAATAAAGGTCACAGATACATAACTATGATTTAAACAAGCTGAGTTAACTCCTTGAAGAATGATCCTCCCCCAGGTTTTGATGCACTGTATTTCATTCAAAGGTATCTTCTTTAGATGTACCAAAGTTGAAAAGACCATTAAAGCTGAAGACCTTCTTGTAAGGTGGTGGAGTACTGATAGTTATAGATTAAAATCCCCAAATCAGTGGGAATAAATTGCATCCTTCACAACATATGCTTGGATTTAAACTGATTAATGATGATTGATTAATAAATCAATAGTTCTTGTTTTGGCCAAGTAAAGATGATGCACATTAATAAACAATAATGATTAATCACTGCACATTGATTTCTCCCCTCATATCATTCTGCCATGGTTATACTAGTTTGTGAAAAACAAGAACCCCATATGTTCATTTTA
Organism: Podarcis gaigeae; assembly: GCF_964106915.1. Classification (NCBI taxonomy): domain Eukaryota; kingdom Metazoa; phylum Chordata; class Lepidosauria; order Squamata; family Lacertidae; genus Podarcis; species Podarcis gaigeae. The sequence goes on from NC_139677.1 coordinate 4,814,146, forward strand.
TGGTTTGTTTGTTTGTTTGTTTGTTTGTTTGACATACTTTAGATGATCTAGCAGTGAGTTCACTGCTGAAGGGGGCAGACAGCCAAAAGCATGTGATATTGTTGCAGAAATGTCTGCACCAGCTGCCCATAGCCAACTAGGCCAGGTTCAAGGTTCATGTGTTTGACTACAAAGCCTTGAACAACTTGGGACCAGGAAACCTTAAGGACTGCCTGAGCTCTGATATCCCAGCCTGATCACTGAGATAATCCAGAGGAGTACTACTAGTTGTTCCTTGTGTCCCGGATGCCTCCACTAGAAGTTGGTATTTAGTGCTACTGGCACCATGTTGTGGAACACTTTTCCAGCAGAGGTTTGAAAGATATCTTCACTTTTTTTCTAACCTTCAAGTGTCCCTCAAATACTTCTTTTATGCAAACAGGCCCAAGTAGCTGTCCAAAATATCCCATGAGTAGCCAGTAGCTGGTTTTGATCTATAAAGCTTTAAACAGTTCAGGACTGCCTGGACCCTGTGATCATCACCCGGGATCCTTGTTCATGTGCCTTCTTCACAAGAAGTCCAGAGGGTGGAAACACAAGAACAGGCCTTTTCTGTGGTGGCCCCCTGCTTGTGGAATTCTCTCCCCATGGAGCCTCATCTGGCACCTTCATTATATATCCTGATGCGCCAGGTAAAAATGTTTCTCCTTAATCAGGCCTTTGGTTGATAAACATTTGATGTCTTTTCGAATGTGTTTTTGGGGGGTGGTTGGTTTATTTATTAATGTTGTTGTTTAACTTAATTTGTGTTCTCATTTTGTATTTGTATTTTGTGAACCTCCCTGTGATCTTCTCTTTAAGAGCAGTATACAAAATTAATAAATAATAGTAATAATACATAATGACTGCCTTGTATTTCTTTTTAACATTTTTATGTTGTACCCCCACACACCCCAAACACTAAAATTTTTGTGACAGGGCATTGTGTGTGTGTGTTTCAAAATGTGGGTACACATGAACCTGAAAGCTTTACATAGGCATAATGATACAGAATATTACAACATGCCAACACTTTGTTGTGGATGTTTTTAATGTGGTCTTATCTGAAAAGGTACAAGAGCTGGAGTTCAGCAGAGGGGCGTAATACTGCTGTTGCCCCAGCAAAGCCCAAGCCTTACCCAGAAGCTTGTGTAGCCCTACTAGATCTGGGGGCAGGGCATGTATGTAGGGAAGCAATGCGTTTCTGGGATGGTAGGAATCCCCATAGAAGGATGCCACATTTTGATCTGCAGCACAGTAGAGACCCATCAGCACCTCCCAAGTGTCTTTGTTACACAGCTCCATTCTTTAATTTCCACAGCCGTGGGCAGAGTAGAGCACACACTGATGGTCTGCAACAGATGAATGATAAAATGAGTATTTGAACCAGAATGTTTTCCAGTGAACCAGAGAGATGAGGAAGCATTCTCTTGGAAGATAATGCACTACTACCAGAAACAGCACAGTGTGCTTAAAATAGTATTGAGGAAACCATCAATATTCTTAGCCTACACATTTTTATATGGATTGGAGACTTAGGACCAAAGTTCATAGAATGAAGAATTATTTTCTCGGTACAGGAAATTTTTTTGGAAGGAAGGGGAAATGGGATTTTCTTTGAAAAGGAAAACAATTATAGAGCTCTAATAAGCAGGTAGCCTATTTTTGATGAACTAAAAACACCTGCTGGATCAAGGCCATGGTCCGTGTAGTACAGAATATTTTTCTCACAGTGGCTACCCAGATGCCCATGGGAGGCACACAAGCTCAGGACCTGAGTGCAAGAGCCCCCTCCCCTCCTGCCACTTCCTGCAACTGGTATTCCAAGAATTACTGCCTCAACTGTGGAGGCAGAGCATCTCATTAATGGCGGAGGAACCTGAAGGAACAGAATCAAAAGAATGCTACCTTCTTAAATTGCTTGCTGCCTCTGTTCCTCCTTTTACTCAGTGGTGTAATAAATGTAAAATTTTCAAAAATAAATAAGCTACTCTGGCATATTTGTACAAGAAAGCTAGACTGTGGAGCAGCTCTCACTGTCACACCTGTGGTTGCCTCCTGCAACCACATGAGATGGCATAGTCATCAGGAGATGCAGCACAATGTCAGGGACCAACAGCCCAAGCCCATGCATGTCATTTTGAAGTCAATCAGTGGGCCCTAATCCCAGCTACATAATCAATTTATGGAATGTGATTCCTCAAACACTTCTAAAAGGATAAAGCTGTCAATGGCTACTAGTTGTGATGGCTACATGCTACCCCCAGATCAGAGGCACATTCTTCTCATGTCCTGTTTGAGGATTTCTGGTTGCCACTGTGGCAAACTGTGAGCTACACTGAATGTGCTTTAGTCTGATCCACAAGTGGGAATAAGCCATCTCCAAGTTTGAAGCTTGGAAAGACATCCTGGAATTCTCAAGATGTTTGCTGTGACTGCTGAGATACACCTTCCCTCCAAAAGCCTGTCTGGGGTAAACAAAGAACAGAACTACAAAGAAGATCATCTGGCAACCCCGGAGGTAATAAACAAGCAATACATATGATAAGAAGGATGGCCAGGAGGACAGTGACCATTATCCCCTTAATGTGAGATCTGTTTCCTGCCCTAAGATTAACATCCTAAGATTAATATACATCAAAGAAACTTGCCCACTATCTTTATGGCCCAGGATGCCTGCCTGGCGAAGCAACTGCTGTGTACGTGACATGTGAGGAGAGAGAAATGGGCAGTAGAGGCAAAAGGGCATAAAAAGGACATGAATGTAGAATCTTATGGGATTTAATCAGAAATTATCATCAATATATCAAACCCAGTCAACACAATGTCTTCATCGTGGACATGATGGCTTGATGTATATTTTATAATTCCTCATGGTAATCCCATCTGACCCCTACAAGGTGCATCTCAAAACACTGCCACTATCCACAGAGCTGATGAAGAATGTTGTAGCTCTTTCATGTGGTGTGCAGACTAGTGCTGTCTGAAGATTTCTCCTGCATTTTTCCCATTCCCCCATGAAGAAAGAAATTGCATTCCAGAATTATCAAAGAGGACACAAAAAATGCAGGGAAATTTTTCATGGGCAGACTTTTTATTGCACTTACCTTAGTTCTGAGATGGCCAATGCATTTTGTGGCTGTCTGTTCATTCTAAAAACCATCTCTCTGGTGGTCTGCACTCTGCAGCCTTCTTGAGTGCCTGTGTTTCTTTAAAAGTCCATGACAAAGTCAGCAGGACATTCTTGTAAGTGCAGGCTGGTGTGGAGTCTGCCTACTGTGCATCTGAAAGAAGTGAAGTCTTATTGGTTTTAAAGAAATCAACACTGAAACATTTTTTTTTCAAGGTTAAAAGCAGGATTTCCCTAGCAGTGGATTTCCCCTTGTCTTTTTCAATTTTCAACCTTGTTTTGGTGCCGCTACTAGTTGCAGATGATGCTACATCAAGATGTGGTAAGCTCCCATTGCAGAAAATTGCAAATAATTTATCTTTGACACATTTCTGAAGTCTGAGAGACAAAATTCTCATTTGCAAACTTTCATCTCAACACTGGCTTACTTAAGTTCATAGAGGAATAAAAGTCTTCCTCAGAGCAAATTGCAGCATATGGTGGTGAGATTTTCCAGAAGTGTCCTGTGCTTCCTATAGATCAAACCCACAGTTTAGTGGAAATGCTGTAGACTTGGTGAGGGTGACTATTGAATGAATGAAAGAATAACAGAATTTTGAGTGGGAGGATTGAGATGAGAAAAATGTCTGTGTAACCCAGGATGGATGTACACACAGGGGGAAAGTGCTATAAATAAGTCATAAATTAAATTGTTATAACAAAGGGGGGAACTCTATGTAAAATTGCATAGAAAAGTTTTGTGCTCTACAGTGCCATCTGGTGTTGCATGTTTATAGCACATTTAAAACATTGGGGTTTTTTACGTATGTAACTGGGTCCTCAGAATACACTGACACAGATTCTATGGATATGAGTGCTCAAGACATATTCTCCATTTCATTTGAAGATAAAAATGTGACCATGAAGGTTGCTGGCAGGTTATTCTTGCAGTTCCTAGTTCCCATTTTCTGCTTATCTTCTGCGAGCTGAAAGATAAGAAAATAAACTGTCAAGTGTAACTTTGAAAGCAGCTGCGGTAGTAGTAGTAGTAGTAGTAATAATAATAATAATAATAATAATAATAATACGTTTATTGTCAATGTACAACCTGTGTACAATGAAATTAACCGAGTCTCCCCCCCCCAAACACTCAGTCTCATTGCACTCTGTGTGCTTGTCACACAACACACCAACCCCGAAAGTCAGTTGCACTATATTATTTTCCGTTCAGTAGCCTAACAGCCCACGGATAGAAACTGTTTTTAGCCTGTTGGTACGATGGATTATACTTCTATATCTCCTGCCAGAGGGTAGAAGATTAAAGAGGTGCTGGCTGGGGTGTGAATCATCCCTGAGAATTTTTCTTGCTCTCCTAAGGCATGCGATGTCATCTAGCAGGCTCAGGGGACAGCCCATGATATCATGTGCTGTGTTCACCACCCTCTGTAAAGACTTTCTGTCCATGGCTGTCAAGCCAACGTACCACACTGTGATACAATATGAGAGGACACTTTCTATTTTAGACCGGTAGAAGGAGGTCATCAATTATTGTTTAACATTGTTCTTTTGCAAGACCCTGAGAAAATGGAGTCTCTGTTGGCCCTTCCTAACCACCTGAGTTACTGTAATAGATTATCTGGAAGTCAGGAATGAAAAGCAAGCAGACTTGATGTTTGTGGTTGCAGAGAAGGCCTTTGATAATGTGTCATGGACCTTTATGAAAAAAAACTATGGCGATGATGAATTTTGAAGAATTATTTCTAAAAGTAAGTGATGCAATCTATACAGGCCAGAAGGCAATGATGATAGTGAAATTACAAAAGGGACAAGACAGGGCTGCCCCCTGTTGCCATTATAGTTTATTTTAGTATTAGAGACCCTGGTGAGGAATATAAGATCAGATGAACAAATAAAAGGTATAACAGTTGGGTTCAAAGCATACAAGCTGAGAGCATTTGCAGATGACCTTGTAATAACAGTAGAAGACCCATTGGTGACAATACCAAGGGAATTGGATAAGATATCTGAGTTTTGCCAGGTAGTGGGTTTTAAGTTAAAGAAAAACAAAATGAAAGTATTGGTTTAAAAACATGACAGGACAATATAAAAATGAGCTACCGTTAGCAACACAATTAACAATCGGAAAAAAGGTGAAATATTTGGGGGTTTGGTTGACAGCTAAGAATATAAAATATCTTTAAGGATAATTATATAACAACTTGAAAAGAGATAAAGAAAAACATGGATGTTTGGAGAAGGATGAATTTATCACTATGGGGAAGAATTTCACTAATAAAAATGAATGTATTGCCAATAATGTTATTTTTATTTCAAATAATACCCATAGTCAGCAGAGCAGGACACTTCAAACAATGGCAAAAAGATGTTTCAAGATTTATTTGGCAGGTGGCGAAAACAAGGATTAAGTATAAGTTATTAACAGATGTTAAAGAAAGAGGTGTATTTTCACTATTGGATTTGAAATTATATTATGAAGCGTGCTGCCTCTGCTGGCTGTGGGAATGGATAACTTTAAAAAATACAGATATTTTAGACCTTGAGGGTCATGATAACAGATTTGGATGGCATGCATATTTATGGTACGAGAAGACTAAAGTGCCTAAAGGGTTTTTAAATCATTTGGTGAGAAAATGAATTTATGGAGTATGGGGAAAATATAAAAACCTATTAGAACGGAAGTGGCTTTCCCCATTGGAAGTGATATCCTTGAAAAAGATTATTGGAAGTGGAACAGCAATTAAAGTTGAAAAGATTTGAGGATATAAGACACTTAGTAACAGATTGGTTGCAAAATCACCAATTAAACGATGTGTTTAAAAGTGATAAGAAAAATGGGTTCAAGATTTGAAAAAGATATATTGGAAAATAATGTGAAGTTGCTTTTTCTAAAATGGATAGGTTGTTGCTAGAGTGGCATACTAAGGATGAAGAAGTTAAATCTGTAATGATGCAATGGGCACAAGATATTGGACATAATATTCAATTTTCATCTTGGGAAAAGTTGTAGAAGGAAGACCTAAAACTTACAGCATGCTGTGCACCAAAGAAGAATTATATTAAAATGATGTACTGGTGGTACTTAACACCTATAAAATTTGCAAAATGTATAGAACTGCTTCAAATGTATGTTGGAAATGTAAGGAGAAGGAGGGCATGTTCTACCACATGTGGTGGACGTGCAAGATAACAAAAGCATTCTGGGAAATGATATATAATGAGTTGAAAAAAAATGTTTAAAATAACGTTTGTGGAAAAACCAGAGGCTTTCTTATTAGGATTTTTAGGTGTGGAGATACCAAAGGAGCAGAGACGATTATTCATGTATGCAATGGCAACAGTGCAGATACTACTGGCCCAGAGATGGAAAGAGGATAAAGTCCCGGATAGAGACAAATAGCCGATGAAGATGATGGACTACTCCAAATTGACTGGGAAAATCAGAAGCCAGGAAGAGAAGAACTTTAAGAAGCCATGGAGAAAATTCACATTGTACTTAAGAGAACACTGTAAACAACTAAAAAATTTGGCAGGATTTGAGTAGCGGATTTGTACAGGATTTGTAATGTACTAAAAAATAAGGTAAAATTGGATTATTTAAGAAAAAATAGATAAAATAAGGGAAGCAGCGGAAAAAGATTAAAAATGGTAACCATGGAATGGTGGAGGGGAGTCAAAGGATTTGGGGAATCCTAAATGATGATGTTGTTGTTTATTGTTTTTTGAATTTAAATTTGCAGTGTAAAACTCAATAAAAATATTTTTTAAAAAACAAAGTGAAAAAGAGGTTGAGTTTGGGACCCAAGTTCCTTCTCAGCCCTTGGTTGGGGGTAGGGAAGAGAAGGGAAGGATAGTTGGAGCAGATGGGAGAACCGTGGCAAGTCAGCGAGGTTCCTGCATGAGGAACAGCCAGAGAGGCGGCAAACTCAAGGACGGCAAAAGCCCCAGCTATGCCACTGGGTCAGCCAGCTGTATAACTCCAATTAAGCTGAAAGTGCTCCCCAAAAAGTAATATTTGTGATCTTTAAAGTGTATTGACAGCCACATGGAATCAAAACAATTTGTACAACATTGCAAAATCCAATCTAACTTCTCTGTTGCCTTGGCCCAAACTATAGTTTCTGCTCTGGTAACTTTCATCTCAGCTGCTGTGAGCTGCCTCTCTCTGTTCCTCTGCTCTTCCTCTTGTTTCTCTCCCAAACTCTGCCCCCAGTCATTCACCGCTCTTCTTGCTCAAGCTATTTGGTATATGACCTTCCTTCAATGCCTGCGCTGGTTTCTAATTCATTCTGCATCTAGCACAAATTCCATGTCCTTATCTTCAAAATGCTCTATAGACTTCCCCAGCCCTTACCTCTCTCTTTCCCACTCCTTCCTGCCTCTCCCTCTCTGTGGAGGCAGGTATCTATATTAAGCCCTATATTTCTAAAGTGTCTGGCACATCACTCAATAAAAGTAATCATCACCATCCATGGTCCTTGTTTGCTGTAGAGCAAAGGAACCTTAATTTATACAGTTGTACCTCGTGTTGCATAACCTCCAGGTTACGGAATCTTTGGGTTACGGCCACAGCAAACCCAGAAGTGTATACTTCCGGGTTTTGCTGCTCGGACATGTGCAGAAGCACTCTGCACACCGTGCGTGTGTGCAGAAGCGGTGCCTCTAGTTACGGATTGAAACAAATTAAATCCATAACCAGAGGTACCACTGTATCTTGTTTCACAAGGCTCCCTTGATTGGAATCATTCATTATTGTATAATGTCTGACTAATGCTTTTAAGTAGGAATAACACTGGGCAATAATATTCTACTTTAAAACAGGAACTTACGTTATAGCAGAGTGAGATATTGGTGCCTTATTTCTCATGGTCCATGATGAATCATGGCAAATATACAGAAAGACAATATTCATTTTGCAGTTATTGTTATTAACTGAAAGTTTTATGAATAAAATCACAAATTTCACTTGCTACTCTAGTCATTACTAAAATATGTGATTGAAAGACTTTTTATCTGTCTTGTATTTCACACTGATTGCACAACTAAAAATTGGCAGAGCCAAGTGATTTTCCCTCCTCTTATTACCAGGTTGCAGAAGGTACTGAATACTGGAGACTTGCATGATGGATATATTTGCAGCAGATGTTGCTTCACTCTCATTTGGTGTATTAAATGGACTACAGTTTCATTCTGCTGCAATTTATTAAAGCTGCAGAAATAAATTGGCAGCCAGCACTGGTGTAAAGTATGTATCTTACCTGCTCTTTCACAGACATTATTTGGGTGGGAAGCTACCAACAGTAACCTAAATGGACTTTAAAATGTACAATTCAAATAAATTATTGCACCATTTGAAAACAATGCCAGAGCAGCTGCGTTAGTACAGAATGGTGTGATTGTTGTTTGATTGTGCATTAAGTACAATGAAGACAAATATATTTATAATCAGAGAAGGTGAAATGAAGCCTCATGGAGAGAAATATATTACAGCTAAACAGAAATGATGTGGTGTTTAGGCATTTAATGAAAGCTCCCTACACTGATATTAAAATCAGCCACAGAGAAAATTATTCCCAAGCACAAAATGGCAGAAAGGTTGCCTGACATTCTGCTGCTTTGGAGAGGAGACATAAGACGATTAAAAAAAAATATAGCAAGTGTATTTTCAGACTGCAATTCATGAGAGAAATCTATGTAAAGGTGAACCAAAATGTTGTGAGAAGATGCACACAAAGTAGAGAGAATCCCTAACCAGCATAAATTATTTGCAAGTAAAGGTTAGGGAACAAAGTTTTGAAGCCCCCCCCCCCTTAATACCAAAATGTAAAATATGTACTTACAATGCCATTAAAATCCTGTGACACATGTTTTTTGTTCCACAAATCCTATGACAAAAATCTTCTCTCAAGTCACGTTAGCTTCTCAGAATACAACCCAGCATATAAATAAAACTAACCACATATGTAGTTACAACATTCTATATAAAAAATAAATTGCCCCACCATCTTTTACTCAACCCTCAGTGGCACAGCGGCAGCAGGAGGCCCCATTAGCTGCTCAGGTTAAGAACAGTTTCAGGTTAAGAACGGACCTCCAGAACGAATTAAGTTTTTAAGCTGAGGTACCACTGTAAAAAAAAACCTATGTGAAAATGCTTTTTAAAAAGCATTTTTTAAAATACCGTATTTTTCCATCTATAAGACTCTCCCATGTATAAGACACCCCTTTTTTGGGGGGGACTCAGTTTTAAGAAAATGGGGGGGGATGTATCCATGCATAAGACGCCACCTAATTTTTGACATTATTTTTAAGGGGAAAAACCTAGTCTTATACATGGAAAAATATGGTATATTGAATTTCCCATAAGCTCACCATTGCCATCTAGTGCCACATTTATATAACACACTTCAAACACATTTCAAACATATTTGCAGCTGTATAGCTGAGTCCTAGGTTGCTTTTTTCTCCATTCAGATGGAAGCCAGTTTGGAGAGAAACACATCAAAATGCAGTATTTCATTTTTAAAAACCAGAAGAGATATGAATTGTGGAGAATGTGGTGTGTGCTCCACTTCCCAAACCAATTGTAGGAGCACATTGGAAGCAGAATAAACTGGAATGCAATGTGTCAGAAACGGGCATTCACACAGATGAACACCTGGCTCTGGGAGTGTACAGATAACAAACTGTGTACCATAAAGATGAATTCCTACAACAACTCCATTCTATATTGCAAAACAGTCTGTGCTTCTTTGTTACTTTCATAACCAGACAAGCTTTAAGCTTTATAGTGCTTTCTAGACATGAGAATTTTTTTTTGCAACACTAGCCTTGCAGTAACTTTCTCTATTCCTGTTACCCCATTGTTGTTTTTTAAAAAGACACACACATTCTTATTTCAGCATGCCTCAAAAACAAATACACTGCTTGTATTTTTACCTGGTGTAATCAGTTAAACCTGTCAGTTTACCCACTCCAGTTTCTTATCTGTATCTTATGATAAATTGCACTATAAATCCATGCCACATGGCATTTAGTGAACCTAGATAACGTTAGAGCTTATTTGGGTTTACTTGTATTCTTGTGTTGCCTATTATATTATCATTAAAAGTTTCAAAATAAAAGTTTCAAAAGTTTCAAAACAACAACAACTAACAGATTTGTCAGTTTCTGCTCTGATATTTTCCTCTGTTTAATTTACATTTTCAGACTAGATCCCAACAGGATACTATTCAAAATCATTAAGAGCAAATATGTGTTTGCAGCTAATCTGAATCAATTGCTAATTAACTCCACCAGGTCAAAATAGATTTTTGCTTAGCGAGATATATATATGTGTGTGTGTGTGTGTGTGTGTGTGTGTGTGTGTGTGTGTGTGTATGATATCACAGGTGTATGTATTGTGCCAGCATTCATAATAATGAGAGAAGCAACAGCTTGAAGGAACTTTATAAGTGCTCAGATTAGTCTGACACGAAGACATCAATGGCAATTCTTACTGAGTATATCATTCTCATTCTGCTGTTTATTTCCACTGAGTTGACATGCTTACCGGTAATTCTCTCTGCTTGGCATGAATGAGACTTTAAAATGCCCCCATGGAAATGTAACTTTGGAAAGTAATCCTTGCTTGAATCATGCAAGAATTCCAGTTCCTTTTAACCTGGCCTTGGCATCAGTGTCCCCATCACCAGCTGGTCTGGCCTCGTGTCCTGACTCCATTTCCCTCCTCAGTGTGGCTCTTTTAATTGCTCTACTCCGCAGGAGAGGGAGCTGCAATTCGGATCACTGCTCCCTCCAGTAAAGAGGGACTGCTCCACAGACTGTGTCCATGGCTTGGTTTTGTGCTGCTTTTCCAATCCCCCCCCATCTCCAAGACCCCTTCCCTAATAACAGCTGCACTGAGAAGTTTTACATCCTTTCCTTCTGCTTCAGGAAGTGCCTCTGCATCAGCTCTACCTCTTTGTGCTCTTGTAGCTTTTGTAGTGCTTGGGGTGACATCAGGAGGAGGAGGAGGAGGAGGAGGAGGAGGAGAAGAAGAAGAAGAAGAAGAAGAGGAGGAGAAGTTTGGATTTGATATCCCGCTTTATCACTACCCGAAGGAGTCTCAAAGCGGCTAACATTCTCCTTTCCCTTCCTCCCCCACAACAAACATTCTGTGAGGTGAGTGGGGCTGAGAGACTTCAGAGAAGTGGGACTGGCCCAAGGTCACCCAGCAGCTGCATGGGGAGGAGCGGAGACGCGAACCCGGTTCACCAGATTACGAGACAACAGCTCTTAACCACAACACCACAATGGCTAACACTTGAGCCTAAATGCCAGTGATATCTGGCCCTCTCTTTCTTTCTTTCTTTCTGGCTAGCCTAGTTGCACCCTGGAGTTGCCAGAGAGCCTGAATTGTGGAGTTCCAAGTTGCAGAAAAGGAACCACTTTCTTGATTAGAATAGCTCAATCAACTTACATTTAGTCATTACTGGGCCAATGTAGTGATTAGGATTGTGCTCTTAATACCCTTGAATAATTCATGGCCTGCTGCAGCTTCTTAGAAAGGAAAATAAACTCTTCTGATGCTAATTTAAGGAAGAGATCTGCTTGTGAATGTGGCTCAAGGTCAACATCCAAACATTGAAGCTCATTTCAAGAAATCTGCCACCATACATGTCTACCCTGGAATATTTATTATAAGAGTAGACCTTTAAACTGAGGGCTGGTTCACATTGAGAATTTCAATGTTTACAGAAGCATCTGAGTTCCTGGAGGAGCTGCCAGTTGTGGTAACTGCTATTGGTAGCCAGAAATTCCTTTCTATTCCCCTCATCCTTGACAGTGCTTGGTGTCATATCGTATATACGCTACAGTTGCAGCAAGTGTTCTAATTGCTGCAAATTGGAAATCTGACAAACTTCCATCTATGCAAGATTGGATCCAAAAACTGACTGAATACGCAGAGCTAGATAACTTATCTGAAAATTTTTTAAAATAAACCAAAACAGGTATTTGTCTCAAAATGGGAAGTATATAAAATATATTTCAGAAATATTGTTGCAGCATTTGACTAATTTCAGTAGTAGTTTCAAGAATGATGTGAGATCAAAGAAAAATTAAGAATTAGTTAAACCATGTTAATAGTTTTTATCGGCAATAAGCGATATGTAAATGAACTAAGGAGTAGACGGGAGGGCAGGTCTATTGTCAAAAGAACTTTTTTCCCTCTCATTTTGTCATAATGTTTTGTGGGGTTTTTTTGGTATTTTCTTTTACTTTGTATACTATTATTTCCACTTTTTTTGTCCAGTTTTGATGTAAGACTTATTTATTGTGCATTAATAATATAAAATAAAATAATAATAATAAAAAGACAGTGCTTGGTGTCTGTGGGTTGCCAAAATCAGTAAAAAGAAGTGACAGGGAGGGCCGCCCCTGCCATGAGGCAGAGTGTGGCAGCTGCCTCAGGCAGCAGATGCTGAGGTGCAAGGAGGTGTAGGAATGAAAATCACGGGAGATGAGTAGTGGGTGTCACGAGAGGCGTCTGCCCGGGGAAGCCCCGGGGACTATCTTTTATTGATTATTACAAACATTGCCACAGGTGTGCTTGTGGCTGATTGGTTGGTACAAACACAAAGAAACTTAATGCTGATTGGTTAACATACATACAAGGCGGGAATTACATGTGAGGGGTGGGAATTACATGTGAACATTTATCACCAATAGATTAAAGGCTGGGAGACGAGGTTGGAACTAGACAGGCATGAAACCTCTTAATTAAATTGTAACTAAAGATTAATATAGCATAAAACAATTACTAATGATTGATCATAACATGAAAGAATATAATAATCAAGTTCTATAGATGTGGTCAGCTATGCATGGAGAACAAGTCACCATGAACTTAAGATGAACTGAGCGATGAGGGAATGTCTTGGTGTTTGGAACAGGTTCGTACAGTGTGTGCAGAAACAGAGAAAAGATTATGAGCGAGACTTCCCAGAATGCCAGAGAAAAGAAGCAATACTTCCCATAGCAAGACTTCCCATAAGGCCACAGTTATGTGCAGAAAGAGAACGAAGCAATGCTTCCCTTCATCGAGGGGCCAGAGTGGTGAGGGCCATGTGGTCTGCCCTGTACCCCATAAGCTAGTCGGCTGCCTTAAAGTGCAGTGGAGGACACTGCCCTTTCATCAGCATTGGACTAAGATCAAACTGCCAGTCAAGTTGGCTTGTGTATGTGCCTTGGGGCAGGGCACCTTCACTTCAGGCAGCAAAATGTATTGAGTCAGCCTTGGTGATAAAATCCAGCCAGAAATGTCAGTTTCAGATTTGGAGTGATACACATGTGAGCCAGCCCTGTATCACACACAGGTGTTACAGAACTTTCATGACTTCCACCTTAGTCCTGTGCTCCCAAATGAAAAGAAAACTACACTTACAAAGCCTCATTGAGGAGAGGCCTCCACGGTATAGTTAGAGTGGTTTATGGCATGTAGGTCTGCAGTCACGTACAGAGCTCCCCATGTGCTGCCACACACAATGAGCAATGGCAGGAACTGACACCAGATCCTCTGCATTATGGCAACAGAGTGCATGTGGCAAGCTGTTCTAGCTGCTGCCACTACAGAGCAGAGGATTTCTCACATGGAAGAGGCTCATGACAGCACCTCTATTCATGTGTAGAGATGAGCAAGCCACTTGGGTTAGTTTAGAAACAAACTGTTCTCCCCTTTCCCCAAAACTGCGGAATGGTTAGGTTTGGCTTATCATTGGCCAGATTTATCATTAGCTGGAGCTATCATCAACTTTCAATCTAACAGATAGACTAGGATTTTGCACACAATTCCTTAAGTGCTGATGGGTGCATGTGGAAAACCTATGAATCACATATAAGAACTCAGAAAGCTTCTGCATAAGACACAGCTGAGCTTATAAAAAGAAGCGAAAACAAAATCTATAAGCAGCACTTTTAGAGATTTTTTTTTAAAAAAAAATTGCCATGAAAACTTTACATTGAACCCTCCTTGTTTTTATTATAGTGAAAGAAGCTAATTGTGTTGCATTGATTTAATTTCAAGAGCTGGTTCATGTGTGGAATTTTTAAAAGGTCAGATACTAGTTACCCAAGGCTGGTATCTATAAATTACTTATGATTTACAGGCATCTAAGTGTACTTAAGACTGTGTCCCTGAGCAGTGAATCTGAACACTTGAGCCTCATCCAAAGTACGTTTAAGCCTTCAGGCAACTCTCCACAGAGAGCCAGGAAAGATTTCTAATTTGCATGAGGGTGGGGGTCATTCAGGTTCATATCCCCAGTGTTTCAGGAAGTCAAGTGGGCAGCTTTCGGGAGCCACCATCTCTCACAATCTAACAGAAGCTTGCCGTAAGAGTAAGAAAGAGGAGGATAGGAAAGTTTGAGTAACCACAGAAAATGGACATTCTTGAAGTAAACTCAAGAGTTGCAAAGCAATGAATGTTGAGGGAAACAAAAAGTGCTTTCATAAAGCCACCAAAATTTCTAAGCGGAGCCCTGCTCAAGCTTACCTTGGGCTGCCATACTTCTAGAATCCCGGATATAGGCAGGATTTGTCCGTTGAAAATGGTGTTTGGGCAGAATTTTGAAATTCAGATAAAATGTCTGGACAGTTTCTTAGGATTATCCAAATGAAAGACATTATGAGGTATGTGTTCGGGTCCTATGTACCACTATGAACATATTGCACCTGATGTGGGGTTCATTGCCAAGGAAGGTTCATTGCCAATTCAGTATTGGTGGTAGTCTTTGTCCCCACCATAATACGATCCCAAATTACACTTTACCTATGTCCCAGCCAGAATGAATGATAGCTGTTCATTTATTTGGGATAAAAGTACAGCTGTATATACTCAGTGACGTTGGTGGAATAAGGAAGGGCTAAAAACGTCCTCTGCCCAAGTATGTGTTGCAGGGGGCAGGGTTTTCTCCTCTCTCCCAAAGTTGGGCCAGTTGTAATCTCTTTGCTCTGTCTGCCTTTAGAGCTCCTGCCTGGCTGTGCTAAATTGCTTGGCTATTCAGGTGTTGCATGAATCAACGATGTGGAGATTCAGCTCTGAGGATGCATGCCTGTTCAGAGAAAGAAGGAATGCAGGGGAAGTTCATTACTCACTTGAACATATGTTTTATACCTGTCAGTTTTCCTGCTTCAAATTGGCACAACATGCTTATTTTTCAATGAGCTGAACTTTGACAGCTTTTGAAAAATCTTTTTTTTCTACAGAAGCCCCATAACTGACAGCTGCATTTATTCAATATTTCTACTGATTAATGTACTGACAATTTTAATACAAGGGAAATAACAGGTAAGCTGAAGCAATGAACACAGATAAAAGCCAGTGTTCCCTAAGAATACACCTCACTCCAGAGGCATACCAAGAAATAAACCCAGGTGGAAATATGAGTGGTTGGATGATTAGTTTTTTAGATATTCCTATATTGCATGTTATCAAGAATGGTCACAGAGTGGTTGCAAAATAAACAAACAAGGTAACGTAAAAGCATAATGCAAATTAACCTAAGTCATTAAAATAATTCTAACTAATTACATGAATAGCATAATCTTAAGTGATACAAAGTATGTAGAAAAGAGCTGGTTCTGTTCCCAGTTGCACCCATATCAGGCAGCTCAGAACAAACAGCCTATTTTCTGAGATACAGTTGATGGTCTGGAATGGAGAAAAACAGGTGCTGGGCTTCCCCCTCAGTGGTGTCTGCCTTACTATATTCCACGTACCGTAAGTAAATGGATTCATACAGAGGGGCAACAAAGTGGGCATCCCTTGTGTACAAAACCTAGACCAGGTCTCCAGCTGTTTTTGGACTACAATCCCCATCTTCCCTGACCACTGGTTCTGCTAGGTAGGCTTGATGGGAGTTGTAATCCAAAAGCAGCTGGGGACCACCCAAGTTTGGGAAACCCTGCACTATACTAAACAGGCAATATGCAATAGGCAATATACAAACTGCAGTATACAAACTCTTCTTCCACTCTTCCACTAAGGTTGCCATATCTTGAAGAGCAAAAAAGAGGGCAACTCGAGCCGCTGCCACCCCAAGCCGGGGAAAGAGACGCATGGGCAAGCAGGGCCACTGCCGCATCATGTGCCTCTTTCCCCTGCTCAGGGTGGCAGCAGCTGTGGCGTGCAAAGCAGCCTGAGCCCCCCAAAACTCCCAAACCCGGGACATTTCCTTTAAAATGTATAAATCCGCTCAGATGGGCATGTTTGGCCCCCCCCCCAAAAAAAGAGGTCATGTCCGGGCATATGGAAACCTATATTCCACACTTTTCACAAAGGTTAATCTTGGGAGAATTTGCCACTCTTTGTACCACATTTTAGATCAGAAATAGTTTCTGATTCATTTATTGTAATTATGCAAAATGAGCTAAATTATAATTTTGAAAATTTTCAACATTTAGAGGCTTTTTTCTCAGTTTAAAATTTCGTGGAATTTGATTGTTTACTCTTCCTGGGCAGTCTTTTGGCTATCTGCCCACGATGAGCTATTGAAACAGGATGTTTTCCATTTGGCTTCCATGGCTCATCCATGCTTGCTTTGCATCTATGATCTGGCTGAGGATAGAGATATAACAATATAGTCTCCTTTTATTTAGGCCTTAGTCATTTTCCTGATTGCTCCATGGCCAGCTGTGTTGCAAGCTCAGATGTGTCTCCTTGGGGTGGCAGGAATAAACGCAGCCAAACACTGTTATGGGTCAAAATAGGCCAAAACTGTGTTTCTAGCAGGCAAGTGGGGTTGGCAAGGATCCAGGGGTGTAGTGTGAGTGGGGCTAGGGGGAGTCACTGCCCCAGGTGCATTTTTGGAAGAGGCACAATCACCACAGGCACCCTCATCCAGGCCAGAGCCACAAGAAGTCATTTACAGTGAAATTCTACGTCTAATCACAAGTCAAAACCATTGAGTTCAGCGGGCCTTATTCCCAGGTAAGTATGCAAAGGAATGCAGTCTTAGATACAGTGCTGCATTTTTTGTTTTGTTCCTACTGAACAATATATTTGGGGCACAAAACCTCATATTATAAAGATAAATAACATAAAACTGACTCGGGCATCAGCCTCAGGCCCCATCAAGGTGGTATTCATTTTCTCTGGTGATTTGGATCTTCTCCCTTTTATTCTTTGTTTTCACTTTTCCCCTTACTTTCTCATTGTGGGATATGTTAATTTCTTAAAGGTCATGAATCACTTCTGCTAGCACAATATTAAACTTTTATGACTACATGAAATTTTAAGTAGTGAGTGCTAAAACTTGGTTCAAACAATTGTTAAAAACTTTAGTGCTGCTGGGGGAAAAGGCTTCCCATGTATGTCATTTATGATTGGAGGAGGGGAAAAAAGATTTGGTCAGTGTGTGTGTACCAAATGAAAGACATGAGATCATAAGCAGGTTTAAAAACCCAAACCTTATTTGGGTCTTCAGTGAGAGAAAGCTTTGACTAACTCAATCAAATGTGGGCCTCACTGGCTGGAGGAGACAGCTGGGAGTATCTTCTGTTGGCCAAACCACCCTGGCTATAAGCAATAAATCCATGAGATAAGTGTCTCATGCCTTCTATGGGCCACTCACTCAGAGATGAACTGAGGGGAGACCTAATGGCTCCACCCCTCTCCTGCTCAGCCACATTTGGAATACAGTGGTACCTTGGGTTACATACGCTTCAGGTTACAGACTCCGCTAACCCAGAAATAGTGCTTCAGGTTAAGAACTTTGCTTCAGGATGAGAACAGAAATTGTGCTCCAGAGGCACGGCAGCAGCAGGAGGCCCCATTAGCTAAAGTGGTGCTTCAGGTTAAGAAGAGTTTCAGGTTAAGAACGGACCTCCGGAACGAATTAAGTACTTAACCCGAGGTACCACTGTAATGAAGCCTCTGTGTCCCAAGTTTACCTGAGCCATCTGGCAATGAAAGGTAGGTTCAGCAACCATCCCTTCACCATAAAGATGCCACAGGGCATTCCCAACCAATCAGCTGAATGTCCATGATGTGGATGGAGTAGACAAAAAAGTGAAAAAG
Organism: Podarcis gaigeae; assembly: GCF_964106915.1. Taxonomy (NCBI): domain Eukaryota; kingdom Metazoa; phylum Chordata; class Lepidosauria; order Squamata; family Lacertidae; genus Podarcis; species Podarcis gaigeae. The sequence goes on from NC_139677.1 coordinate 4,832,349, forward strand.
ATGGGCCAATGGTCCTGTAATCAATTATGGGAAGCCTCCAAAAGAATCCTACTCAGTCCTGGCAGGTGGCAGCAACCTATGCTGTGTGACGTGAGGGCGGCTTGCCTGTCTGGGTCCGAAGAGGGTCTGTGCTGGGGCCAAGATCAGTAAACATGGGCATGGTAAGGGAACACTTGCTGTGAATCTCTCATCTGCATTCCAGTTCCTGCCTGCACTTTACAAGGCACAAGACAGCTTTATGGGAAATAAGAAGGACACACGCCGCTTACAAGGTAGCACTAGTGTTGTGTTCCTCACCCTGCAAAACCAGGGTGTGGTTCAGCAGTTCCTCATTTACTTCTGAACCTATATTTCAGCCTAAACTTTCTACACTAAATTCCACTACCATTGTTCTGTGCTTCCGAAAGAACCGTTGATTATATGAATAGATTGGATAAATCCCAGTTGTTGGTATACATGTCCAAACAAAATAAAATTAAAATTAAAAAAAATCCTTCCAGTAGCACCTTAGAGACCAACTAAGTTTGTTATTCGTATGAGTTTTCATGTGCATGCACATAAATCAAATACCATAAATGTGTATAAATGTGTTGACCTATTTTATTGAACCTATATCCAGCTCCATCCTAGAGTTTGTATCCTGCCTGTTGGTTATTCTACGCCTTTCTTTCCTGTCCCTGCACATTGTACAACCTCTTAAATAACAGTGCCTACACTGATTCCAGAAGCCACCCAGGCTTTGGTTACTACCTCTACCAGAAACAGGACTTGTAGCTTCAGCTCTCTGGAATCAGTTGCCAGCCAAAATTAGGTGCCTAGTGTGGTAATATTTAAAATAATGAAGGCACTATTCTCACATAATCAAGCATTTCTCACATAAACAACACGATGCACTTGGAGACTGAGTCACAGATTTTTCCATGTCATCTGTGATTTGATTCTTAGCAAATAGAATTCTGTGTTAGCCTCAGGCCATTCACATACCAATCACAAGGATGCTCTGAGTATGAAATGTACTCACATGTATGTCACCTGAGCACCATGGAGGAAAAATGGAATACAAATGTAATTTTTTAAAAAATCAAAATGTAGAGATAGATGCTAAATTCTTTCAAAATTGTGTCGACATGATATGGTTTATATAATGCCAGGACTAGGTTTCATTTTAAGCATGCTTAGGGAACCTATAACCCTTCAGCTATTATGGATTACAACTCCTATCAGCACTAGTCAGCATGGCCAGTGGTGAAAGCTGATAGGAGTTGTAATCTCTGGAGGACCACAGTTTCCTCATTTCTTCAGTGAGCATTGTGGTGAATAAAACACACACACACACACACAGAGAGAGAGAGAGAGAGAGAGAGGGAGAGAGAGAGAGAGAGAGAGAGAGAGAGAGAGAGAGATGGTATGTAACTTCTATGCTTTGATTTTAAAAATATTTGTGCAGGTCATCAGTGCAATTTCTATTTTTTAACAGACATCCAGGCTACTGACATCTTCCTTCTTAGATTGCTAGAAATTATTAGGATCATCTAAGAATGGAAGCATCATGCCATTTTGCTCATGGAATTCATTTCCTAGACTGAAAATTGAGCCATTAGAAGCAGATTTGTAAGCTAGTGGTGTGTGTTAATTACCAGTATCATAGAAGAATAACAAAAATATTCTTTCAAATAAACCCAAGATCTTTCTGCTTCTGTCCTGATTCACACACCTCTCTGCCTCTCTCATGTATCAAACCCATCCATGATTTGAAATTCATAATGTCCAACACTGAAATACTTATTTTCCTCAGTGCTCTCCTTGATCATCTTTATATCTGTTGACAGCACCCTATTGATGAGACATACAGACTTGAATTTATCTTTGATTTCTCCCTCTCCTTTGCTCCTCACATTAAATTTACAGCTTCCAAGTCATGATTCTCCTCCATTTACAACTTTCATATCTTATTTTTAAAACTCTCTGTCTGCATCTCATATTTAAAGTTTGCCATGGCCTTTCCTCATTCTAACTTTTAGATTGTGGCCAGTTTACAGGTTAGCCCCATCTTGGCTGTGAGTCCTGGAAGACCTGCTCTCTGCCTTGCAGGACTTTCCCCACCTGGCCTGGGAGGGCCCTGACTGACCAGCTACGAAAGCTGAGGGGTCTTGCTTAGGGGTGGGGTGTTGTAGCTATTACTGATATTATTTTTGTGTCTTTATTTTGTATATTATGATTTGTGTGGAAATTGTGCAGTTTGGTTGTGTATCTTTTTGATGCTTTATTTATTGAGGGACACCGTCAGGAAAAGAAAAGGCTAAGGAGTAAACCCTGCACAAATCTAGAGTGGAGTCCTAAGATGGTTGGATGGTGCCTTGTACTCCTCCTTCCAGCCAAGCTGGTGCCAAACGTATTGCTTTCCTTTCCTTTGGACCACAGCAGTGAGGCTGAGAGGGGCGTCTTGTCAACTGGGCACTATAGGTCCTTCATACACGCTGCCTAGGCTTCCACCCTGGGGAGGTCACTTTGGTGCTGCTAACATAACGTGGGTGACAGCTGTTAAAAGTTACCATTCGCTGCAGCTGCAGCAGCTGCTGTGACTCTCCAGTGGTTTGACTTCACCCCCAAAGGTGCACTCCATTGTCCCGCAATACAGACTGATGCCAAGAATGGATCTTTCCCCTGACTATATATGGGGAGCTGCACTGCTTTGTCTGCCTTTAGGACTAGGTGTCCAGGGTGCCTCTGACAGAGGAACTGAGGGGGCAAATGCTTATACTTTTTAAAGAAATACTTGACAGCACCCTGGGGCAGGAGGACAGTACCAGGGGTTGGCAGATTTTTTCAGCAGGGGGCCGGTCCACTGTCCCTCAAACCTTGTGGGGGGCTGGACTATATTATTGGAAAAAAGTGAACAAATTCCTATGCCCCAGAAATAACCCAGAGATGCATTTTAAATAAAGCACACATTCTACTCATGTAAAAACATGCTGATTCCCGGACCGTCCATGGGCCAGATTTAGAAGGCGATTGGATCTGGCCTTAGTTTGCCTCCCCATGGTACAAGCCTTCCTTTCTTAGAAAGGGAACTTTCAAAGCATGGGAATTGCTGGATGTTAAGCCTTTTGGGGTCACCCAGAGTAACCCTGGGCACCTAGTGGATCTTTTCCAGGAGGTACACAAGGGCATCTGCAACAATGTAAACGAGATAAAGTTTGCAAAATCGTGCTGTGTTCCATCCTCACAAATGGAAAGCGCTGGTTTTGCCTATATTAACATTCCATAGCCTTCTTAATCATTTTGGTTTATTTGATTTTTACCTTGTTGAGATCTTTTTTTAAAAAAAAAATGCCGGGGGTGGGGAGATAATTAATCTGGATCCATAGATAATTGGCAAGTGGCAAAATGAAGCCTCAGTTAGTTCAGCTTATTAAAAGAGATGCCTTGTATCTGGTGGAAGCAGAATCTGTTTGTTCAGAGATACCCAGCAAATAAATAATTAAAATCAAATATTGGCAGATGTGCATCTTTCCCCAAATGACTCCCTTTTCTCTCATGCACACTAGCTCATAAAGCTATTAACTTTAATGACTGATTCTCCACCCCTTGTCCCAAATACACCTCTATCTCTATCTCTCTATTGCTGCACAAAGACATACAAATATACCCCTTGAAAAGAAAGTTGCATCTGGCTATTCCCTCTTGTGTTTGTCTGATACTTATGTTATAATGATGTAGAAACTGGCAACTATCTGTATTCTTTCCATTCACCTCCAGGCATGGAAGAAAATCTGCTGGGATTGGCTGCAGCTGGGCTTCATTTTTGGAAGAAGAATTTAGCTCCTGTCAATGACTCATTCAGTATGCATGATCAAGCAACAGTCAATGGTTTCTTGTGCCTCATTAACTGTGGCAACAGGAAGAAGTATGATTCTCCCCAAATACCTGACCTTCTTACAAATGAGGGCCAATATTTTGAAACAAACAAAAAGGAATTTGAAACATTATTGATTTTTGTACAGTAAACACTCAGAATTAACATAACTTTGCTGACAATTAATTTTCTAGTGAGCAATTGAATTGCATTGTAATAAACTCCTGGCATTTCAGCATCTACTGCAATACTTTTCTTTCCCCTTTTCTCTTCCATTTCAAAGAAAATAAGGAGTATTTCAACCAGCCAGTTATCAAATTTGGGAGGTTATAAATAGTTGGGAGAAATACACAATGGATCATAGTCTCCGCTTCCTTGAGGAAGGAATTCTGGCAATAGATGGGCTGCACCTCACAGTGGTTGGCAATAATGTGTTTGCTAAGAGTCTCATGAACCTGATCAGGAAAACTTTAACCTAGAACTTGAGGGGGAGGTAGACAACATTACAGACAACAAAAGAATACCTGGCACTGGGGATAAAAGTTTCACTAATGCACAGGAAGCTGAGGTAGGGCTCCACAAACCTGCTAAAAACAAGAAACTACAAGAAGGAAGCAGCTGGAGGGAATGACTCATAGTTTTAGTTGTCTGTACACAAATGCACAGAGTATGGGAAACAAGCAAGATGAACTGGAACTTTTAATGCAGGATGGCAATTAGGACCTGGTAGGTATTATTGAAACCTGGTGGCATGAGACCCATGATTGGAATGTAGGAATTGAGGGGTATAACCTGTTCAAAAGGAATAGACCAACCAGGAAGGGCAGGAGGAGTAGCATTATATATAAAGGATGTGTACACTTGTGAAGAAATCCATGACCTGGAGCATGAGAAACAGACTCAGAGTATAAAAATAAAAATTGTAGGAGAGAGAAACAACAGTGAGCTTCCTGTGGGTGTCTGCTATAGACCACCAAGCCAGACTGAAGACTTGGATGATGCCTTCCTAAAGCAGATTACCAAACATTCAAAAAGGAAAGATTTGGTAGTCATGAGAGACTTCAATTTCCCAGATATCTCTTGGAACTCAAACTCTACCAAGAACGTAAGGTCTGACAAATTCCCCCATTGCTTCGCTAACAATTTCATTTCCCAGAAGGTGGAAGAATCAACAAGGGGATCATCTATCTTGGACCTGGTCCTCACCAACAGGGAGGAACTGATCAATAAAGTGGAAGTACTCAGAAACCTGGGAGGAAGTTATCATGTGCTCCTGGGTTTCATGATACAGAGGCAAGGGAAAGCTGAGTATAGTCAGAAGTGTACTCTGGACTTTAAGGTCAATTTTAAAAAGCTTAAGGAGCTGCTGGGTGAGTTCCTGTGGTCATATATACTCAAAGAGAAGGGAGTCCAAAATGGAAGGGAGTTTCTTAAAGGAGAAATACTGAAGGCCCAAATGCAGGTAATTCCAACAAGGAGGAAAAGTGGGAGGCATCTAATGAATCCAGTGTGGCTGCCTAAGGAACTTAGAGATGAGAAGAGAGTTAAGAAGGGCCTGCATAAGAACTGGAAGAAAGAGGAAATCACGAGTAGCCAACAGTTGCAGGGTGAAGGTTAAGCTGACTAAAGCTTAGAATGAGCTCATACTCGGAGGCATCCACCTCAAGATATATGGGTTTAAAGAAGAACAACAGAAGGCAGTGCTAGTGGCAACACAGACTGGGGTAAACTTAGGACTCATCCAGACTTCTCTTTTCCCACCACTTTCCCCAGGAATACCTACAATTTATTGCTGAAGTGAACACACAATAGAGATGAACACACACCTTGACTGTTGCTGTTTTATTTGCTTTTTAAAACTACATTTTTACCCACAAGTCAACAGAGTGCTTCTTTTTTCTTTTTCCCTTGCTCAATGAGCATGCACCAGTATTGTAGCCAATGAAATTTGGTTACAGAAAGACATTGAAATAACAACAATTTTTTTATTGTTATTATTATTTATACCTCACCCATCTGGCTGGGTTTCCCAGCCACTCTGGGCGGCTTCCAACAAAATATTAAAAATACAATAAAACAGCAGACATTAAAAACTTCCTTAAACAAAATTAGGGTAAGGACAGTGTTTCTACTTGCAATCACTGTAATGAGTTGTGGGTAAAATTCTCTCTCCTCCCCCCTTTAATTAATCCTAGGAATTGCCAAGAGTGCTGGAAATTGTGTCTGTGTGAGATGAAACTACAGTTCCCATGATTCTTTGGGGGAAGCTCTCTACTTGAAATGTAGACCTTCAAAGGAGCAGTTTAAGTTGGCAAAATAGCATAGAGAGAGTCTCATTTAAATTTTGCATCAGTGCAGCTGCTTTTAATGCAAGTAAAAATATTTTCCACATCGATAGCATCCTCATTAGATAAATAAATACATTGCAAATATATGGCATGCCCATATCAAATCCGCCTTCACATTTCCCCCCCAAATCATAATACCATTTCTTGTATACTCATATTTTTAATCCCATGCAAAAGTTTGATGCTCATTAGCCAATTCTGATATTGCCTTAGTGTTTGGACAATAGAATCTGAAATTGCTGTTTGGCTAATCACACCTTTCCATGAAGCCAAAAATAGTTTCACTTCACTCCTCCCAAACTGCAGAATGGATTCAGGAATCTGTTGCCTGGCCTCTCTGTACGGTTTTTGTGGGGATCTTTTATGTTTTGTTATACCTCCTTTGTATGGTTATAAGTCACTAATATTGTGGCATCACCACCTCCCCCTTGCTGTGCCAGAGGCCCTCCAGCATTCCAGGCAGGGCAAATTGAACCTGGTAAACAAATATTGCAAAAGCTCTTGAATCCACCTCCAGCCCTCTTTTCTCACAGGAAACTGACCCAGCAATGCCTCCATCTGGAATTCCCTTCCACTTGGCAAGTGGAGACTATCAAACAGTAGCTGAAGCTGGACAAAGGATACTTCTCCTTGGTGTTTGGAAAACATACGAAAGCACACTTGATGTAAAACAATTTTTGCACTTCTATAATTTTTATATACATTCTTTAAAAAAAATCCATATGCAGTCTTAAAAGAGACACTTCATTATAACAAGAAAAATGTGTTGATCCTCACAACAGTGATTAGGCCATTTGTCAAACACTGCTAGTGTTTCTGATAACATTTACAGGTCACATCCACAGGTTTTTAGCATCCAACAGAATTGAGTCTGTCGAAATGGAGCATATCCACCTGAACTTAGGAGATTGATCATTACGATTAAAGTTTGACAAATTCAGTTAAACTTTCTGAAACTCCCTTCCAAAGTGCAATATCCCTCCCTATAAGCTGGGAAAGTCAGGGCAGTGATGCGTCAGCTTTCTCTTAAGTTCTTTTCTGAAACTGCTGGCTGTGTGGATGTCACAACAGGGGGCTTAGCAAACATTTTTGCTGCATCAAATATGGAATAGAGAATTTTGCTTTCTCTACAGTTTAAGTTACCAGGATGATTTCTCTGTATAATGTTTTATTGTTGTGGCTAAAGTCTTTTGCAAACAAAACAAGACAAAACAAAACAACCCTTTAATGAAATGAAATCCCATACTTGTTTCAATTCACATATTCTTCTAAAGGCTATGATTAAAAGGTAGGTGGGGGGGGGGGAGAAAGATTAAATGATGTACAAATAAGAACCTTAAAATGTTCCTTTAGTTTCTCATCCAACTCATAATTGGCTGTGATTTTAGCTAATTAGATTAAACTATACAGTATGAGATTTAAAACCTCTTAATAATAATAATGCTGACCACTTTCCTTTTCTAGAAAAAAAGATAGCTGAACAGGACACAGATCTGAATACATTTAACATTTTCTTCCCTGTTGGTTTCCTGTTGAAAACTCCACCCTCCCAAATATTATTTTCTCTTAACTGTTCTGCTGATTGTAAGCAGTTCCTTTGAGAGGCAAACAGGAGCTGGGAGGGAGGATGGCAGAAAACCAGCACAGAGATGCCAAGGGTCTCCCTACTCAGCACAGACCCATTTGGATCCATGTCCCGCATGAATCGTTTGCTTCATGTAACAGGTAGCTTGACCCTCTGCATAATGTACACCTGCACTTTAATTACATAAGCTGATTTTGCCTCTGCTAGGGGTGTGTGTGTATATATATATTTGTATATACACACAAGAGAGAGAGAGAACTTCATAGAGAATAAGGCTATTAATGGCTACTAACTCAATATGTTCTACCTCCACAGTTGGAGGCAGTATGCTTCTGAATACCAGTTGCTGAAAACTGCAGGAGGGGAGAAGGCTCTTGCTCCAAGGTTCTGCTTCCATGCTTACCACAGGTGTGGTTGCCAACTGTGAAAAGAGTCTGGGTCATTGGCCTGACCTGGTGGGATCTTCTTATGTTCTTATGATCTGGCACCTGCTTATAGGATACTTAGACCAAGGATATGACGACGCCTTCCCATGTCCTAATGTTGCCTCACAAGGATGAGGCTAAGGGGGGGGGGGCGGCACTTCCCCAGTGTATCTTTTTTGTTATAACATTTCCAAAGCAGCAGCCATGTCACTCCTGTTATGTACAAAATTAGCCTTTACAGCAAACTGTTAACAACAGTAGCAGTAAAAATGTGAACCTGAAGAGCAAACAGAACAAAATATTTTTGATAGCTGTTCTAATTGTATGCATTTGCTTTCCCCTGGAGGTTCACCAGAGCATTAATTTGAGCATGTATCTGAAAGTGTATATATTACCCCCCCAAAAAAAACCACAAATTTAGGGAGCAGTTCAGCAGCTGTAAGTGAGGCATCTAATCATAAGCCTGCATTTTTTATCAAAGCTTATATATTTCAATCAGGGCCTGTATCTTAAAGATTTTCAAATGTTTCATGCCAGGCAAAAGACCAGCTGCCTAAAAGGCCTTGGCAATGTTTTTTCCTCCTAGACAAGGGCCCCCCTGATTTATAGCAGAAAACAATTCTCAAAGTCGTAAAAAAGGAAATTACAGGCTGAGAGCGAGGACACTGATCCTACATGTTACAGAAGATAAAAAAAGGAGAGATAAACATAATTAGGAATGAGTAAATAATAAAATGATACCATGTGCCTCCCAGTAAAATGAGCCATATCTTCTTCCTAAGGTTAAAAAGGCCAAGAGCAATGGAGAGGCATCTAGCTGGCAGAAAAAGAGAGCATTTTTAGGAAATCTTTTAAAGCTGTTTCTTTTTTAAACTGAGAGAGTTAAAGGGCAATAAATGTTGGGAAGAGCTAATGGGAAAGGAGGGGTGAAAGGAGGGGTGTAAACTGAAGAGGCTTCTTTTTTGAAGCTGTTTTTTTACTGAGTTCCTTTTTTACTTTACAAAGGCCTTATTCCTTTTAAAAGGCTACCTATGATAATGTATTAAATATATTGGCTTAAATGTAATTATGCAAAGGATTTAAGAAATGCTAGATTCTTATTTCATATAGTTGTAAGAGTTTTAACTATCCTGAAATTAAGTCAGCCACCAGCCTAGCCCCCCTGCCAGACAGGAGACGCCATAGAGCACTCCTGATATATAGTTGTCAGGCTTTTTGTTTAGAAACCTTCAAATGAAGGAGATCTTTCAATGTTGATGTGAACTCAAGATCCTTGACATCTGTTGAAGATAAAAATTCAAGATTAACCATCTGTTTTGGAAGGCAATAGGGCAAGGAGGGCAAGAGGTGAGCTGGTAATTAAGATTCCTTGTTGAGACACATGTAAGATATATTACTACTTATTTGTCATTTATATATAGCTCTTTGTGTTCCATAAAAGGACAGAAGGAAGTGGGTGTATCTTTTGTGATTGGTTCTAGCAAACAGCCAATAGGAATTTCAACCAGGCTGATTGGACAGAGGCAGCCACAGGAGGAGCAAGGGGGCTGGATTAAGGAAATATAAGTGCTGGCCAGAATGGCAGGAGAGCAGGCCAGAGCTTGGTAACCATATACCACTGTGCCTCTCATTTATTTGTCTGACAAATAAATTACTATTTTAATTTCTCTATTGCTGCGTTGAATATTTCATTCCAGCTAAGCGTTAACCACAAGCAGAGGTGCTACATAAGGGCTTTAGTTTACTATGTTTTATGTTATGTTATTTTAAAATCATGTTTTACATATATTAATTTGGGAGGATAAAGCCTCAAATTAATAAAACCAAATCCTAATCTCAAATAAATTCCCAGAACCTTAATATTTGACTAATTGGGACAGGACTTTTCAAAGATGAGCTTGAGGAAACATAGGAGTAATGGTAAGGAACATCAATTGAATATTAAAATACCGTAGGAAACTGAAAGATATTTTATTGATCATTATAAGCAGGGCTTTCTAAGGATTATACTCACACAACAACTAAACATGTGAAACCTCTGGGGCTTTTTTCAGGGGGGACTCAATTCTGGCTCCTCTCAGGTTGGTGCCATTGTCATTTAAAGAGAACAAGGGAGGCGTTCATGCTGAATTCTGGCACCTCTTTTTCTAGGAAAATAGTCCTAAGCATTGTTGTTGTATCAATCTTAATAGGAGACGTCAGCATATGCTCCAACCTCTATCATGAAATTTAATGGGACTTACAAGTGTTTAGCTATGGCTGGTTCATGTCTGCATTAGACCTGAGATAAATTTGGCATGTGCTATTGTGCAGGCATTGGCCATGGTTCTGTCAGCCATGGAAGTCATTTCATTAAGGGCCAGCTAGTGATCATTTTGTTGACAATAATAATAATAATAATAATAATAATAATAATAATAATTTATACCCCGCCCATCTGGCTGGGCTTCCCCAGCCACTCTGGGTGGCTTACAACAAAATACTAAAATACAGTAATCCATCAAACATTAAAAGCTTCCCTAAACAGGACTGCCTTCAGATGTCTTCTAAAAGTCTGGTAGTTGTTGTTCTCTTTGACATCTGGTGGGAAGGAGTTCCACAGGGTGGGTGCCACCACCGAGAAGGCCCTCTGCCTGGTTCCCTGTAACTTGGCTTCTCACATCCAATTCTCACCCCATCCAGATGGAGCTGGTAAACAACTGCCCTGGACACAGAGTTGACCTGCACCTCCATGGACAGCTGCAAATCCAAAATGACTCCCAGGCTGCACACCTTGTCCTTCAGGGGCGCAGTTACCCCATTCAGGACCAAAGAGTCCTCTGCACACACACACCTCCTGTCCCCCCAAAACAGTACTTCTGTCTTGTCATGATTCAACCTCAATCTGTTAGCCACCATCCATCCTCCAGGCACTCACACAGGACCTTCACCGCCTTCACTGGTTCTGATTTGAAAGGGAAGTAGAGCTGGGTATCATCTGCATATTGATGAACACCCAGCCCCAACCCTCTGACGATTTCTCCCAGCGGCTGCATGTAGATGTTGAAAAGCATGGGGGAGAGGACAGAACCCTGAGGCACTCCACAAGTGAGAGCCCAGGGGTCTGAACACTCATCCCCCACCACCACTTTCTGAACACGGCCCAGGAGGAAGGAGCGGAACCACTGTATGACAGTGCCCCCAGCTCCCAGCCCCTCAAGACGGTCCAGAAGGATGTTATGGTCAATGGTATCAAAAGCAGCTCAGTGATCAGGAAGAACTAAGAAACAGCTCTCACCTTTGTTCCTAGCCCGCCGGAAATCACTGACCAGCGCGACCAAGGCAGTTTCAGTCCCATGATGAGGCCTGAATCCTGACTGGAAGGTATCCAAATGGTACACTTCTTCCAGGCATGCCTGGAGTAGTTCAGCAACCACTCGCTCAATCACCTTGCCCAAGAATGGAAGATTTGAGACTGGGCAATAATTGGCCATATTGGCTGCATCTAAAGATGTTTTTTTAAGAAGCGGTTGGATAACCACCTCTTTCAGCGAGTCTGGGAAGGCTTCCTCATAGAGGGAAGCATTCACCACCCCATGAAGCCCATCACCCAGCCCTTCCTGGCTAGCTAAGCCAGGATGGACCAGAATCAAGGAGACAGGTGGTTGGTTTCACTCGTCCAAGCAACCTGTCCACATCCTCGGAGGTAACAGATTGGAACTGATCCCACACAACTTGAGTAGACAGGACTCTAGCACTCTCCAGCCCCAGCCCTGCTCCCACGGTGAAGTTTACCTCTTCCCGAATCTGAGCGACTTTATCTGCAAAACCTTTGCAAAATCATTGCAGGAGATCATGTGGCCTGTACTGGGCCCTGATGGAGCAGGTAGTTCTGCTAAATTGTGAACCACCTGAGTCTCCTGCTGCTGTTTTCTGCAGATGCAATAGAGGCGGTGAAGAAGGTCTTCTTCGCCGTCGCTATTGCCACTTGGTAGGTTCAACATTGAGCTCTAGCCCATGTCCGGTCTGATTCAGAATGAGTTATCCACCACTGGCGCTCTAGCCATCTCAACGATTGTTTCATTGCCCTCAGATCTGCTGAGAGCCACGGGGCTGTCTGGGCTCCATGCAATCCATGCTTCGGAGCCAAACAGTCAATAGCCTTGGTTAACCCCACATTCCAGCAGGCCACCAGGGAATCAGCTGAAAGGCCATCAACATGGGATAAAACATCTCCTACCACTCTCTGGAAACAATTTGGATCCATTAAGTGGGGCGGTCCATCTGAATCGGTCCCACCTCCCTGCAGAGGGGAAGGCTCACGGAGAAGTCCAGTTGCCCCAGGAAGTGATCTGACCATGGCACTTCATTAGTTTCACTTTTATTTAATGTCACATCACCGACATCCATAGAGGTGAACACCAGGTCTAAGGCACATGAGTTGGGCCAGACTTATGCAGGGACAGCCCCATGGAGGCCATGCTTTCCACGAAGTCCCAAGTGGCCCCTTGTAAGGTTGTGTTGGAGTGGATGTTAAAACCCCTAAGACAACTGTCAGGGAACTGCCATCGGAGCCAGAGGCGGAGGCAAGGCTCCAGAGCGATGCTGGAGAGGGTCCCAGCAGGGCGAGAGGCAGCCCATCTGCAGGGGAAGGAAATCAGCGTAACACCAGGGGTGAAGGGGGGCAGATGGGGGAATCGGAGAGAAGGCTCCAGGACTCTTCCCCGGAGACCAGTGGGGAGAGCACGGGTGCTCCGCTGCCCACACCCTCCCTGCGCAGAAGACTTCTGCGCAGGAAGAGTAGAAGGAGGCTTGGCGTCAAAGAACTTCTTTGCTGGAAGAAGTTCAAGAAACGCCCACTGACAGATTCTGCCAGCAACTGAAACAGCAACGAAGTGAAGGGCTGTCCAGACAGAAAAGGGTTCAACCAGGTAACCTAGCCAGGAGTGGCGGCAACCTATGCACGAGCAACCCCTAGAACCATTACAGCAACCAAACTAGATGTCTCCAGGAGAACATCCGCCATGACCTGAAGCAGCTCGGGCAGGGAATCCTTGGTGCAGCGGGGAGGTTGGTACAGCAAAAGGAATCCTGTACTGCCCCTATTGCCCACCTTCCAGAACATGCACTCAGAAAACTGGGTCTTCCCAATAGGACACCTGGTGCAAACCAATGACTTCCTAAAAATCACTGCAACCCCCCCTCCCCGCCCACATGACCTGGGTTGTTGTGTGTAAGAGAAACCTGGTGGACAAGCAGTGGCAAGGACAGGCCCATCTGCTTCATCCAACCAAGTCTCTGTTACACATGTCAGGTCAAGTCCTCCATCCACAATCAAGTCATGGATAGCAGTGGTCTTATGGATCATTGACATGGCATTGCATAGCAGCACCTTCAGGTCATGTGGGTATCCCTTGCTGATCCCTGTATCCGTCCAGTCAAGACCAGACCTGGAGGCAGGGATAGTCCTCAAACAATGACTAAACCTGCCTTCTCAGTAATGACATGGTTTGGTCTTAACGTAACTCCTCCTCCTACCCATGATCATGGAGATCGGTTGTCCCAGTGTACCCCGCCCCGTGGAACTTCCCACAGCCTTTTTCTTGGCTGGGACCGATTCCCAGGCAGCCCTGAACCCTCCCTGTAAAATCAAATTAAAACCTATGCAAAAAACAACAACAATAAAACAATAAAAACCCAAAACAGTAAAAGTTACAAACACCCCAAAATTAAACAAATTCCCACACTTGAATAGACATTCATCCACCCCCCACCCCGAGGCAGGATGATACTTTGGTATGTTTGTTAAAGCACTTTTGTCTTGTTCACATCATTTCATTCACGAGAATATCAGAATATTCAGTCATCAGTCAGAAGGATTGTAAATAGCTGTTCCTTCATTGCTTTAACATTCCAAAAGCTGAGGCACTCTTACAAATATACTTTGTCTGCCATTTCTTCCCTCTATGAATGTGATGAAAACACCTGTAAGAACCAGCCTAAAAGGCAAATAAAAATTTGTTACAGCAAGCAACATTTTATGCTTTAATGAGCATTCCCCTCTCCTGTGATTTTGCAATTTTTGCTTCTGATAGATGAAAAGAATTTTTACTACAATAAACTTATTTTTCACCAGTGAATGAACGAATTAGCAAGCCACAGCTGAAAAGTAACCAAGAGTTTTGTGGTGCCTGAAAAGCTAAGAGATTTATGGTGGCATACACTTTTATAGACTTATGTCACAATAAGCACTCACACTTTACATTGTGGGTGCCCTTTGTGGGATCGTGTGTGGTGCTACAGTTCCCAGGGGGCTTACTGGCAAACAGGGGCTGACTTGCCTCTCAGTGTTAATTTTCGGAAGTTCACGCCCAGCCTCAGTAATCAAGTTTCTTGCTGGAGGTGGCACCAGCCCCATTTATAAATAGGGGGTGGAGCCGACAACAGCCAGGCAATTGGCTCTGGAGATTCACCCTCCCTCCCCTCCCTTTGTTTAATGTTTCTTGTTTGCAGGTTAACTTTTTCTTCCTCTTTAGCGGGCGCTGCTACGGTCTTAGACTGGTTGCTGCTGAAGGACTGGGAAGAAATTTTTCTGCATTGGCAGGTTTTGTCTTCCCCATAACAATTCATTACAACTTTGGCAGTTTTGGCCTGGGGTGGAATCCTTTTGTCTTTTCTTCCCTATGGGGGGTGGGGCATGAAGTGGTGACTCACCTCCTGCAGCAGTGATTCCAGGGTCCCCCTCTTAAAAGGGTTATATATATGGGTGTCACTGGCCATACACTGAAAGGTCATCAGTGAACTACCCTGTGTGCGGGGATATGGGCTTGGCTGTCTGCTACACTTATGTCTTGAAGAGCACCCCAATATCCCATTTGCCCTGATGAGCCCCAGTTCCTCCTGGCTGGGGGGCTGGGAGGGATACATGTGTTTGCCACAACACTCTTGTTTGTTTCAGCCACAACAAACCATCACTGCGATGTATCTGTAATAGGCTGAAAGTGACTATTTCCCCCCTCCTTTTTTAAACAGAGATGTTTCCAGTCAGAAGATGGGGAAATCCCACTGAGTGCAATTCCTTGCATTTCTCGCCAGAGCTGAATCAGGGAGACTTACTCAGTAAAAGGCTGCAATCCTAAGCACACTTATTAGGAAGTGAGACACATCACTGACACACACATAACACTTACTAGGAAGTGAAGCATAACTGAGACGTGAGTAGCAGAAAGGAGTGGAATTTTACCCAGCTCAGCCCACTCACTTGCTTGATGCAGCATCAAAGTGAGTTAGAAGGCTGGCAAAGGGGTGTCATCATAGTGAGTAGGGCCTTGGTCCAGCTCAACAGGAACCCCTTATCATTAGAGCTGGGATGGGATGGGATGCTCTCTACCTGATGTTGGACCATTGGCTGATGTCATTGTGGATTTGATGTTGAATAAACCTAGGATGTTGGTTCTAGATTACTTGAATATTCATGCTGAATGCCTCAAGTCCAGCTGGACCAGAGCACGCCAGGCACTCCTGTCTTCCACTGCCTCCCACAGTTTAGTTAAACTCATGCTGGTAGCTTCGAGAACACTGTCCCACCATCTCATCCTCCATCGTCCCCTTCTCCTTGGGCCCTCAATTCTTCCCAACATCAGGGTCTTTTCCAGGGAGTCTTCTCTTCTCATAAGGTGGCCAAAGTATTGGAGTCTCAGCTTCAGGATCTGTCCTTCCAGTGAGCACTCAGGGCAGATTTCCTTAAGAATGGATAGGTTTGATCTTCTTGCAGTCCATGGGACTCTCAAGAGTCTCCTCCAGCACCATAATTCAAAAGCATCAATTCTTCGGTGATCAGCCTTTTTTATGGTCCAGCTTTCACTTCCATACATCACTACTGGGAAAACCATAGCTTTAACTATACGGGCCTTTGTTGGCAAGGTGATGTCTCTACTTTTTAAGATGCTGTCTAGGTTTGTCATTGCTTTTCTCCCAAGAAGCAGGCGTCTTTTAATTTTGTGGCTGCTGTCACCATCTGCAGTGATCATGGAGCCCAAGAAAGTAAAATCTCTCACTGCCTCCATTTCTTCCCCTTCTATTTGCCAGGAGGTGATGGGACCAGTGGCCATGATCTTCCTTTTTTTGATGTTGAGCTTCAGACCATATTTTGCGCTCTCCTCTTTCACCCTCAATAAAAGGTTCTTTAATTCCTCCTCACTTTCTGCCATCAAGGTTGTGTCATCTGCATATCTGAGGTTGTTGATATTTCTTCCGGCAATCTTAATTCCGGCTAGGGATTCATCCAGCCCAGCCTTTCGCATGATGAATTCTGCATATAAGTTAAATAAGCAGGGAGACAATATACAGCCTTGCAGATAAAATGTATGTGATATAATTCTAACAACAGTATAATTCCAATATCATCTTCCCAAAATAGTATTAAAATACTATCTGCTTATAAAATTCCTTCCATATAAAATTCCTTCAGTGGTGTAAGGAGCCCACCACACTCAATCAAATATAGGCATCAGCCCTGCTAGGAACACCCTATATGCAGCTCTCAGTTATAATCAAAAGAAATAGCATTGTGAGTAAATACATAGCCACCTGTAAATCTCTCTTATTGGTCTGTGCTTGTGGATGTGTGTCTCAGTTAAAATTAGGACAGAGCTGAAGTACTGCCTATGTGAACATTTAAATGGAGTTTGGATCTGATGTAACTTTCACACCACCTTAACATACAGCAGCTTGCTTTATGTTATCTTGTGTAAGTTTGCTTCCTTAGCAGAGACAACAGTTAGTGACTTACTTCTTAGTGAACACACTATACATAGGATTGCATTGCAGGTGTATAATGTAGAATGTGTCTCTTTTGCCAAGGTTGAATTATATAGAGTAAGGTGAGAACTAAATGAACTACAGTGGTACCTCGGTTTACAAACTGAATCTGTTCCTGAAGTCCGTTTTTAAACCAAATCCATTCTTAAACCGAGGTGCATTTTTCCTAATGAGGCCTCCCGCTGCTGCTGCCCTTCCACCATTCAGCTTCTGTTCATAGACCAAGATAACGTTCGCAAACTGGAACACTACTTCCAGTTTTGCGGAGTTTATAAACCGAATAGTTCATTAACAGGGCTGTTCGTAAACTGAGCTCCCACTGTATAGCCATTTTGTATGTCAACAAAATTAAAAGATGTCACAAAATACTAATCTTCATTCAATATGTAAAAATTCAATGCTATAATCTCCCTTCTATCTAAGTTCAAATATTAAAGCCCTACTCTTTTGCCATTGGTTTCAAGATGGTCAGAAGTGTTACACAGTCCTTTAGGGAGAACATGTTTTGTGGAAACCTGAATCTAGTTTTCATATAAGTTTTCTTTTGGTTTAACCTAGTCCTAACTTTCTTTCACAGGAGAACAGTCCACATTTAAAGGAGAAGAATTTTGGAAGGTTGAAATTCACGAAGAGTGGAGATTTCAGGTTTTCAGGAGTTGACCAATCAATCCTTTATTGCTTAATCCTTGTACCTTTGTTCCAATTTCCTTTCATTCTTCCATAGCAGATTAAGTATGAGGAAACTCTATGGTTCAATATTTTATCAAAGTTAGTCTGAGGATGAACCATTATCTAAAAGACATACTTAGTTCAAATAGAAAGCAAAAGGAAGGATAAACAGTGTTTTATCTCCCGGTATATGAAGTGTCTCCTCAAGGTCACAGCTTGATGTGTGTTATATCAGGAGTTTTAAGCACCAGCCTGCTCTGCCCTAATTCCGGATTTCTCTTTTCACTCCTGCTTTCGTTCTAGGAGCAAAGGAATTGCCGTTCTCCTATAGCCCGTTGGTCCACTGTTACACTGCCTTAGGCATTTAGCAATACTTGATGCATCACAGAAAGGTAAAGTGCCGCTATGCACCAGAGCAATGATATATTAGGAAAGGAGGGGAGAAGTCCCTTTAATTCCCAGCAATCAATCAGCTGAAACCCCGAGGCATGAAAGTTGGTATTAGCATTGGCAAACTGAAAAATAGCTCCTAGGTTCAGTGCAGATAAGCACCTAAGGCCTAGGTGAATCCCTCAACTCTTAGCTACATCTTTGGTCTCTGAGGGAAAAATAGTCTCAGAAAGGTTGCCATCTTTTACACCTTTTGTGTGAGCTACACAGAAAAGTTAGCTTAAAAGACAAGTTAGCTTAAAATTGGCTAACATTAGCCTACCTGTGAGATTTTTATTTTTTAGATAAAGCCAAACATATCAAGCAGTTTTCCTTAAACTTTGTACTATAACCTTGAGACCTACTTGAGAAAAAATAACAAACTTAAATGGTCCCAACAGGCATAAATGGCTGCTGAACTCCTGCAGCGACTGCGAAAATCCCTGGGCAGATCCACACCATGTATTTAAAGCACATCCAGCACACATTTAAAAGACATGGATTCCCTCAGAGAATCCTGGCAACTGCACTTTCTCCCTCACAGAGCTACAATTCTCAGCACCTTTAGCAAACTACATTCTCAAAATTCTTTGGGGAAAATATGGTGCTTTGAATGGGCATTAAAAGGTAAAGGTAAAGGTACCCCTGCCCGTACGGGCCGGTCTTGACAGACTCTGGGGTTGTGCGCCCATCTCACTCAAGAGGCCAGGGGCCAGCGCTGTCCGGAGACACTTCCGGGTCACGTGGCCAGAAACGCCATTTACCTTCCCGCTGGTAAGCGGTCCTTATTTATCTACTTGCACCCGGAGGTGCTTTCGAACTGCTAGGTTGGCAGGCGCTGGGACCGAGCAGCGGGAGCGCACCCCGCCGCAGGGATTCGAACCGCCGACCTTTCGATCGGCAAGTCCTAGGCGCTGAGGCTTTAACCCACAGCGCCACCTGCGTCCCGAATGGGCATTAGATGTGCTTTAAATGTATGGTGTGGATCTGCCCATAGTCTCCAGAAGCCAGAGGTTTTTGAGTTCATTGAGTCCCTTGACCAACTACCTTCTTTCTGCGGTACCCCATGGGATTCAGGAGCCCAGTTATGTCACCCCCTGACTGCAGAGCTGGCAGCCTCTCACCCTTTTTTGAACATGATCCCTTATAGAGTGTTCCTTCGGCCTCCTCTCCTCTCCCCTCTTCTTGGAAGTCCTACGGGGCCTGGGACTTGTCCATCCATTCCCAACAGCAAGGGCTGGCAGACTGCCTGGCTGGGCTCCCTCTCTCGCCCGCTTGCTTGCTTGCTCCAAGGCTGCCTTAGCACCTGGCTACCAGCACCCCCTGGCCAGCCCCAGAGCACCATTCGCCTGCAAAGCTTGTAGCCAGGGCTGCAACAAAGCTGTGCAAGCTTTTGGGAGGTAGAGATACAAGAGGGCATCAGAGGAGGGAGGGAAAGAGGGACAGAGGCCAGTGCTGCCTGCAGCACCCCTGAACATCATTCAAGGCACCCCAGGGTGCCACGGCACACTGGTTGAAAACCACTGCCCTAAACCATAGCATTTATACTTTTAGAAACTGCCTTTAGAGATACCAAAAAAGGTACACTCCAGCTCTCAGTGAGACAATATTCTGAAACCACTTCTGTGGATCAAAGTCATAAATCTTTCTTTAACAGAAAACAATTTTCTTAAAGCTCAAAAATATTTAGCAATCTTTATGCTAACATTTAATAATTTCTTTCCATGTAAAAAGTCAAATAACATCAATTTTGAAGATGATAATTATTATCCTTTTAAGTTAATGCTACTGGTCTTTTAAAACAACAACACAAAACTTACCATTTATATTTTGCTTTCAAAACATGTCACACAAATTATCTTATAAGTCCTAACAACAGTCCTTTAAGATTGATACTGTCACCTTGAAAAGAGCAGGCGAACATGTAGTCAACTGAAATACCGGTAGCAGAAATATATTGTCATAGACAATAGAAAGAAGCAGGGGACAATGAAATATTAAGTATGAAATGATTCTGAAGTGCTGCCTTATTACTTGATCCTAAGATTTTGCTGACCCAGCAAGTCCAGATGAAGAGTACCGATTGCTGTTCCAGTGATCAAGTGCCACAAAGTTGAGGTGCAATTTCCCCCCGGAGGCTGAATTATGAGTGTGGATGATAATGGATCCTAAAATAAGTTACTTAGTAAATTCACAAAAGTAATGTTTCCTGTTCTATCCTGCCCCTTCACAGTCAACAGCACTCCTTAGGAAACTTATCCAGGCAGTTAGGGAGCTGTCCTGAATCATGTGGGTTGGCCACAGGGGGAATTCTTGTCAGCAGAAGGAGACCTGAAACTTTCCTTCTGTCAACTTCCTTAAGCTGTTTTATCTTTAGGATCCAACTCAAATTGTTTGTGCTCTGTTCTTATTCTTATTCCTTCCTAGGTACTTGCTTCATACTTGACCTTGACTGAAATTCAGTGGCAACTTAGAAATGTGCACTCTACACCACTCCCAACATTTTTTATAACTTTACTGAAATTCTTTCAACCCTACCACAAACCCCACAGAAATTCTTTTCACTTTCCTTAAAACTCATACATATATATTTGCCTAAGCAGCGCTCTAAATGCATGAAACATCGCTTTAGCGAAATTCAACATCTAATTACTATTTCTATGCAGCTCCCATTAGGACCCCATTAGAAGTTGTTTGCACTTCCTCCAGAGGTGTTGTGTTTTTATTGACACCCAACCATTTATTTTGTTTCATTCAAAATGAATCTGAGTTAATTAGGCCACATTGCAGCACACTGAAGTACTGTGTGATTATTTCATTAACAACCAGTATGTTGGGCTATTGTTTTATTTAACTTTGGTGGCAGGAATGCTAAACTCTGATCTGAGAAACTGACTTTACTGCAGGGAGAGTGGGCTTAAATGGCACAGACATGAAACAAAATCTCAGCATGAACTGGGACATGCTTTTTGATTGCTTTTGCCTGCCTTCCTGTTCTTTCAAAGCATGGGGACAAGGGAGGACCATTCCAGAAGATTTATTGGGCTGTAAAGTCACCACTCATTCTGTCACCAAAGTTGCTACTGAGAAACAAAATTGTGCAAATTCTCTGCAAGAGGGTCCTAATTAGCTGACACACTTAAATGGTAAGACACATATATCCAGTAATGTGTTATATATAATTCTTTTCATCTTACAACTGCCAGTCATGTTTCAAAGATTAACAACAGAAAGCTTACTGTGTCATTGCAAGGTAAGCAAGCCATGAATCGCATTCAGTGACAGATTCAGGAGAATTATTCAAGGATGCCTGACAGGTGAACTGCTGTATACTAGATTGGGTAAATATAGCAAGGTCAACCAAAAGAAAAAAGGAAAAGATAAGATAAAGGCTTCGGTATATTTTAATGACAACATTTGAGACGCATTTCAGATGGTGACTAAATATTTGTCTAAGAGCAGGCCTGGCCAAAGACACATGGCAAAGGACAATATGACACCCCCCCCCCCAGTCTTTGAGGCACATTCATCACAGTGACATTGGATCAGAACTCTCTGGTGCACTTGAGAACAGTAGGCTATAGGTCTGGGCACATGGCACACTCAGACCTGTCTTCCAGCACCTCACCACTGCCAGCTCACTATTTGGTCAGTCACCTACTTGCTGCCTGCTCAAAAAAGTCCTGCAAAGCAGCAGCAGCAGCAGCAGTCCCAGCACTTGTCACAGGAGCAAAGCATAATTTGAACTGACCACTAAGAGAACTAACTGCAGTGCACTGGAGAAGAAAGGTGACCAGGCCAGAAAGCCAGCCCAGGCCAGAAATAAGCAAACACTGGTGCTGGCTCAGAACAATGAAATACGTTTGGGAGGGGAAACTAATTCCTGCACCCCCATTATCTTCTGTCTTTAGCAACTTCAGAGACAGCCCATTTCTTCTGCCTAATGGTAGAATCTTCTGCCTAATGGTAGGTCCCATTGTGCCAGAAGTGGTTTAGTCATGCTGGCCACGACCCAGAAAGCTGTCTGTGGACAAACATCAACTCCCTTGGCCTGAAAAGCAAAATGAGAGCCGCAACCCCATAGTCGCCTTTGACTGGACTTACCTCTTTACCTTTACTTTCATGGCAGGTCTGAGCCCAATAGCCTTGGGTATACGTCACTTCAGCAAAAAGCTCTGCCCTTGCTACAGTGGTCTCCACAAGTTCAGGGCTTTTGTTTTAAGTTTTAAGAGGGAATGGCAGCCAGTCATCCTGTATGAGGCAAAGTAAAGGGATGAGGGAGGAACCTCTTACTGATGATCCCAGGGCGGTGGCAACTGGTGAGAAAGGGTGAGGGTATAAAACTTTAAGAACTCTGCAAGATCAAACCAGAGGGTCATCTAGTCCAATTTTTGGTTCCCAGATGCCTATGGGAAGCTCACAAGCAAGACATGTAAGAGGCTACCTCCATGACAAGGAACTGGAGGAATTACCTTGAGGTGGCCACGTCAGCAGCAGGAGAGTTGTTGATGGTAGAGCAGAATATTCCAGTTGGTTGTTGAGTAGATAGCAGCCCCAAGGATGGTTATGGGCTCCTAACACCACGTCCATTGTGAATGCTGCTAGAGAACCAGTAACCATAAATCTGTTTCTAGCCCCCCATGCCTCTGCTGCTGTCCCATGACAAAAGATAGGGAACCCACCCCCCTTGGTTACCACTCAGCAGGAATAGTTTCAGGCTACATTCTGCCCCAAAGCACCAGCTGCCACCAGCCTGTGTCTGAAGAGAGAAGCATGAGGTGGGGGGGGGGGGAGGTTTTGTTTTCCCTTCCTCATTTTAATCATATTGTAGATGTTTGTAGAAATCATTTAAAAACAAAATAGTCCCTGCCTGCGAAGGCGTTTTCCTGGTTCAGTTTTCTCATCACCATTAAAGTGTGATAGAACTTCTGGCAGGAGTGTCTGTATTTCAAATTCTGACTCATTTCTGACTGCAAAATAGGAAGACACCAAACAGCTCCCTAAACGTAACGGTGGACCCATATGTGTGTGTGTGTGTGTGTGTGTGTGTGTGTACACACACACTTTCAACTTTTATAAATATTTTAGCCAAAAAGAACAAAATCATTACAAATTTCATTTACCTTTCCCCCAACTTCCCTCCCTTCAGCGATTATTTATTTTACATCTTTTTATTACTGCATATCCAATTCCAATATATTTATAAGCATTCCTTTATCCTCCCCTTAATTATTATTTACTGCATGTCTTAATATCAATCCTGCTAATGTTTTATCGTATTTTTTGCTCTATAAGATGCACTTTTTTCCTCCTAAAAATTAAGGGAAAATGTCTGTGCGTCTTATGGAGCGAGTGTGTGGTCAATCGCTGGCTCCCTTTCCGGCCCCGGTCCCTTGCCCAGGCCTCCATTGTTGAATGTTCTGCAGACGGAGGCTGTGTTGTTTCTCCAGCGACATGTGGCTGGCTGATTAGATTATCTGTCTGGAAACTGTAGAAATGGCTCCCTTTCCTTTCCTAAAGAAGCTGCAGAACTGTGAGTTGAACCACATAAAAACAGGATTTTTCCCCTTTGCAAAAGATGCTGCACAACTTTGAGCTGACCCCCCCCCCAAAAAATGGGGCCTTTCCCCTTTGCAAAAGAAGCTGCACAACTTTGAGATGACCCCCCCAAAAAAACCCGGGGCTTTCCCCCTTTCCTCCTCTAAAAACTAGGTGTGTCTTATGGTCCGGTGTGTCTTATGGAGCAAAAAATACATTATGTCCTCAAATAATCAATAATTTTCCCCCATTCCACCACATATGGCAAAACATACCCTTTTTATTTACATTTCCAGCAGGTATCTGATTCTGACTTATACATTTTTGCAAGTTTACTAGGAGTCAGATACCACCTATAATTTTCAAATAATTTTCTTTTATCGCAGAACAAGCTGTAAATTTCAAATCTACATTCCAGTCTTTTTCATGTTGACATTTCGATATTATATCCTATAGCTATTGCCCAGTGTATCATTGATGCCTTCACCTGTTCATCTTTTGTTTCCTATTCTAATAGCATTTTGTACATTTTAGGATCAGTCTATTTCTTACCCATGCAAAGTTTTAATGTATTTATTCAAAAGTCTGTCTTAATTCCATTTTTTAAATGGAAAAAAATAATAGAATCATGGAATTATAGAGCTAGAAGGTATCCTGGGGGTATCTAGTCCAGCCCCCCTGCAATGCAGCTCAACTAAAGCACCCTCTGATGAAAAACCTCAAATGAAGGAGACTCCACAACCTCCCAAGGGAGTCCACTGTCAAACAGCTCTTACTGTCCGGAAGGTCTTCCTGGTGTTGAGTCAGAATCTCCTTTCTTGTAACTTGAATCCTTTGAATTGTGTCCTGCCCTCCATAGCAGGAGAAAACACATTAACATTTGTATTTAAATAGCAAAAAAATACATTATGAATTTCTGAAGATATTTTATCATATTTTTAGAAGCATTTTTTATCCAATAAGTGAACTGAAATTCAAAGGATGATTACGGAAGTGTGGATCAGGTTTCTTTGAATCAGACTCCACAGAAATCATTTTTTAAAAAATAATCTTTTATTGCTTTTATTGGGAGAAAAGGACAGAGAAACCTTTGTTATGTTTTGTATCTTTAAATGAAAAACCAAAGCATGAATTGAGAGATTATCTGGTTGTTCCTTCGCTTCTACCACAGATGGCACTGTTGGTCTTTCCAAAAGAAAATTTTCAAAAAGCTTTCACTAACATACCACAAGTGGCATACCAGTGCACCCAGAAAGGCAAAATGGTACTGGGCAGCAGAAAACTATTTGGCTGTCATAAAAGATAATTCAAAATAATTGGATAATGAAACCAAACCAGGAGATGTATATAAAGATAATCTTCTTTGAGATCTCGCTGCACTGTGACAAACCTTTCAGAATATTCAAACAGGAGCACTATTTGAGATTTCATTGTGAAACAGATGGAAATATTTTACCTGGTATGAAAGATATGTACAATGCAATCTTACATGTGTTTACTCAGAAGTAAGCCTCACTGTTTAGTGGTGCTTATCCAAGTATATGTGCATAGAATTGCTGCCTTAGTGACATCAAAATACCCACTTTGGGATAAGGTCGAGGTTAAATTACAAGAACAGAAATATAGGACTATTTAGTTACTTTACACACATCTACAGTGATATTACCATAGAATGATACCCTTTAAAGTATTTTTAATAGGTATTTGGGCCTTCAGCATGGACAAGCACAGATTCATTTGTTTTACAAAAGACTGGCGATTTGAAGGTCATTGATAATGCTGCTATGATGATGATGATGATGATGTATTATAAAATAGACTCATGGAATCCAACTCCCTGCAGTGCAGGAATCTCAGCTAAAAATAGTCATAGCAAATGCTCTTAAAATACATTCTGTTTTGCAATTTTATCTCAAAAATATTTGACAGAGGGCCTTCAAATATAAAAAACAACTCTTGCCTACCCCTGTTCCTCTTGCCTCCTGTCCCTTGATACTGATGTTTTAAAATAAGGTCCCTTTATGGTGTGAGCTAAAATCTGTTTCCAGAAGCAGGGTAATGCAAATTTCTGCCAGATAGCCACTACTCTGGCAACACAAATTACTGTATTGGCCCAAATATAGCCCACCCTCTAATATAAGCCACACTTTAAAAATTCGGGGGGGGGGGGGGGAGAGAGAGAGAGAGAGAGAGAGAGAGAGAGAAAATACCTGAATAAAAGCCACTTCGTTAAAATTGGTGTTAACCATGTGCTCCGAGCAAAAAAACTGCAGCCCTAGAGGACCTGCACAGCGCACTGGGAAATGATGGGGAGGAGCTGCCAAAGGCGCCCCAACACTCCCCCGAAGCGCCAGCCCTACACGGAGCAGCTGGGGGGGGGGAGACATTCTGCAGGGGACACGCAGCTCGACCCCTCCATTAACAGCGCCAGGATCGCATAGTGGCGGTGCTGCGGCAGCCCCCACCAGCACTTGCCATCCCATCGCCCACCACTCCTGGCACCGGACGGGGGGGGGGGGGCACCCTCCCCAACGACAGGGGAGGTGAACAGCAGGAAGGGCAAAGCGGCAGCACCACCAGCCACCTCCCACCCCCGTTCACCAGGGCTCCAGCAGGAGTTAAAGAGTTAAGGGGGGTTCACTGTATATCTGTTTCAGCAGTAATATCTGGCTTTTTGTAAGGTCACAAATAACTTTACACAGTCGGAATCTGGGGGGGGGGAAGTGTGGCTTATCTTTGAGACAATACGGTACCTTGTGTTGTAAAATACGTGCATCAAATCTCAGGAGATTAATGTGCCACACCACTCAATGATTTAAAACAGGGGTCCCCAAACTACGGCCCATGGCCCAGATGCAGCCCGATAGGGTCACGAATCCAGCCTGTGCAACTATTTGAAAACCTGCCCTGCCGAGAATCCGAGGCTGAAAGGCCACATCGGTGTTTACTGCGATGTGGGGCAGTAAGCATCTCTGACGCGGCTTTTCAGTGGTACAGAGACTCATTGGCCATGCTTGGGTAAACTCCGACACGGCTTTACCTCATTTAGTCATCTAGTCCCACCCCCTGCAATGCAGGAATCTCAGCTAAAGCATCCAGACAGATGGCCATCCAACCCCTGCTTAAAAATCTCCAAGGAAGGAGAGTCCCAAGGAAGACTGTTCCACTGCTGAACACCTCTTATTGTCAGAAAGTCCCATCCCCCCCAAAAAAAAGCTTAGCCAGAATCTCCTTTCTTGTAACTTGAAGCCATTGGTTTGAGTCCTACCTTTCAGAGCAGGAGAAAACAAGCTTGTTCCATCCTCCATGTGACAGACCTTAAGGTATTTGAAAATACTATCATATCACCTCTCAGTCTCCTGTTCTGCAAGCAAAACATACCCAGCTCCTTCAACCACTCCTCGTAAAGCTTAATTTCTAGAAGAAGGTGGTGTTGCTAAGCATTTTTATAAAAAAAGCCTTAATAAACAAAACAAATATTGCTTTCTCCAGAACAGCTTTAGAAACTACCAGATCTAGGCATCGCTAATATTTACTAATTGCCAACTATTTATATCAAAGCCGCCACCACCAACATACATAGATTACAAGTTCAAGTTGATGTCAATTACCAGCACAAATATATACATGGCAACTCACAGTCCTTTTTTTTCTTTTCTTTTTTGAAAAGAAGGTGCTGGCACTCACTGCCTAGAAATGGCTGGAGGGACAGCCAAGTGGGCAAAAGGGGTAGGTGCTCTGCACATGCTCAGGAAAGGGGGCAGCAGGGCTCCAGGATCCTGGCAGAGCCTTGTGCCTCCTTCCCCAAGGCCAGGAAGCGCTTGCCTGGCTTTGGGATGGAGCCAGGAGGGCTCCGACAGGGTCCAAGAGCCCTCCAGTTTCCTTCCCAAAGCTGGGCAAGTGTTTCTTGGTCTTGGGGAAGGAAGCAGGCAGCAGGGCGCCAGGATGATGACGGAGCGGAGCCTCGTGCCTCTTTCCCCAAGCACATGCATGGAGGGTGAATGGAGCCTGGGAGGCACATGGCTGTCGTCGCGGCCACTGCTGGGGCACTGCCACATGCAGTCATGTAGATGAAATATATTTGGCCAACACATGACGGAGCATAGGCCAAAAGGAGGAATTATTACAACCTTAAATAGCAACCTAAACAAAAGCTAGTTGAAGCCATATCCCTCCATGAGGACTGGCTACATGCACAGGACAAGCAGAGGAAACTACCCTATTGTAGTTTCTGAAGGCAGCTGTATTTAAGGAAGTTTTTAATGTCTGATGTTTTATTGTATTTTAAATATTTTGTTGGAAGCCACCCAGAGTGGCTGGGGAAACCCACCCAGATGGGCGGGGTATAAATAATAAATTCTTCTTCTTCTTCTCCTCCTCCTCCTCCTCCTCCTCCTCCTCCTCCTCCTCCTCCTCCTCCTCCTCTTCCTCCTATGCAGAAAGTAGAAGGGAATGTCTTCCTTCCCCCTCAAACCTCCAGCCTAATGAAACATCTCACAGCACACGCTTTCTGTCTTCCACTCCCCAGAAGAAACCCTTCTTCCAGTTTTACAAGCAACTCCACTGAAGTAAGAGTTTTGCATTGCTCCACCACCACAGATCCCTGCAATTTGAAATGTTCAGCAAAGCATTGTTTACTTTGATGTAGAAACTGATGGGTGTTTTTGCTTTTAAAGAGAAAACAAATGCAAAAATCAGTCAGAATGTTTGCTGCACGGACACTGGATAGCAGTTTCTCTGCTTCCTCATCACCATATACATCATTCCAAGGCCATTGCTAGGGGGAATCGCCCACTACAGAGTTTCTGCTTTTGCTAGTGAAACTTCACCCAACACACTGCGATGCCACCCACCTGATGGAATAAATGATTAATCAAGTACACCCCCCAGGGGGACTCTTCCCCATCGGCATCAGATTCTGCTGGAGCAAAGGAAGCCTAGCCTATCATGAGACATGTCTCGATCATGAGATCTGGGTAACATTTTTTTTAATGTGATTTAGCAGGAATGGAAACTAGATCTCATTTAAAGCTGCTGAAAAAGGTGCTGTAAAATCCCAATTGATCTCTCTCTCTCACACACACAGACACTTTTAATATCTATCCAGAGGGCTGGTCCATTTTATCTTAGGTAGGATTTAAAAATTAATAAACTGCTAGCGATCAAAACAGATCCAGCTCCTGGTCATCTTAACCCCTCCTGGGAAGAAGAAAAAGAAAGGGGGACAGGTGGTCATATGCAGATCTTCAGACACATTTTCTCTCCAGCAAAGACTTGATAAGTAGGGTGCTTTCTGTTACCTGTCCTTACAAAACTTGACCCCCCCCCCAAAGAAGTGCGTTCCCAATAACAAAGAATATTAAATAATACAAATACATATCCTGGGTTTGCATCATGACGATCCAAGGTGCGGGAAGGGAGGGTGGGAAGGAGAAGAGCTGATCTCCATATAAAGAAACGCTAGCTGAGAGATCTAGGCGGAAAGGAGGAGGAAGCAGATGAGAGAGAAGGGAGAGGCGATCGATCCCTAAATTCTGCAAACTGAGGTTTGAACGGGACGTTTAAAGCAGAAGAAGGCTCTTTGGCAGAGGTGGATTTGACCATGCGCTGGGTGAAAATGACCCAGGGGAGGGAGGCCCAGCCTGTCTCCCAACAGATCCGCTGGAGATTTTGTTTGGCGGCTGAAGCTGCTTCCGCTTCTTTGATGGGAGTCTGGCGAGGGGCTGCGAGGCAGAAGCGCTCGAGTTCGCTGCCTCTTGGTGGCAGAGGAAAAGGAGACGGAGACACAACACCGAAGGGGAAACCAACTGATGGCTTTCTTTTCCCCTGGAAAGGCAAAACAAGGAGGTGCATCTTCCTGCGGGGGCCGCGCCTGGCGGAGGAGGCTCCTTCCCCGTCGCGCACTCGCCGCCCTCCGGGGCTCCGCCGGCAGCCGGAGGAGGAGGCGCCCCGCCGCCCAGCCCCTTCCCGGCCGCCTCTCACCCTCCCTCCTCGCGCGCCCCCCGCTCCGTCTCAGCCGCCGCGTCGCTTTCCACCCGCTCCCCCTCCCGGCCTCGGACACGGCACCCGGGACAGCCAATGGGCAGCTAGATTGGAACTGCCTGCAGCCAATCACAGGGCCGGTTTCGTTTCAGAATCCCCGAGTCCTCATGGGAAATGTAGTTCTCTTTAGGAGCAAAAAAAAAAAAAAAAATTCCGGACGTTTTGACAAGTTTTAAAAGTCTCCCCCCCACAAACACAAAAAGAGGCCATGTCCGGGAAAATCCAGACGTATGGCAACCCTGTACCCTACATGGAATTCATGATACATGCCAACAAAGAAAACAAAAAGGACCTGTTGACCACAGACTGTCCATTTGCTCAGGATGAGAGGGCTAATAGAATAGGTGATATTCTTAGGGGTCATAATCTTTCTGAGACTAAGCTAAAAATAGAACAGTAGAAAGAGAAAGAGACAAGAGAAACCAATACATACTAAATTGAAAATATAAAAAGAATACCGAGACAAATTCTAGCCTGTGCTGCTCAGAAAGAAATTAATTGTCATATCTAGATGGACTAACAAGGGGGCACAGCTGAACAGGAAAATAATCTTTCACATGCACATGAGTGGATATCCTGTGCTGGACAGTGGCGTAGCGTGGGTTGTCAGCACCCGGGGCAAGGCAAGTAATTTGTGCCCCCTAACTCGTGGATTTGTGCCCCCTAACCCGTGGATTTGCGCCCCCTAACCCTAACCCCCAGATGTTGCGCCCGGTGCGGCCGGCCCCCCCTGCACCCCCCACGCTAGGCCACTGGTGCTGGATCCTGATCAGCTTGAAATCGTCAGGGTTGTTGGTTTTTTTTTAATGCACTTGTACCTGAGAATAGTTTCCACTGAGCTCAACAGAATTTATTTGTAAAATACATACTTTGGATAGATCTGTTTTTTTTTATAATATTTTTTATTAGTTTTATGAAATACAGAAAAAAGAATAAAGAGCATATTATAAAAGTAGAAAAAGAAAGTTACAAATTTTCTTATTCTTTTTTCCAAATCTATTGGACTTCCCCGCATCCTCCCAACCCTGCATTCTCTGTGATACATAACATCTGCAATTTGTTAACTTGTTTCAATACTTATTGTATCTTCCATTTTATCATGTTACCCAATTTCAAATATATTATGACCCAAATCATGTACGTTTTCATTTTAACACAATAAAGTTGTTTCATTATTCTATCTCTGACTTCTTGTACCTTAATTTCCATTTCTTTAATTTAACATTACTGAAGCTAGAATTTCCTGAAAGGTGCGTTTTTTAACATTCATACAATTTATAATGTTTTTCCAAATAGTCTTTAAATTTTTTCCAGTCCTCCTCGATTGTTTCTTCTCCCAAGTCTCGGATTCTGCCAGTCATTTCGGCCAGTTCCATGTAGTCCACCAACTGCGTGTGCCATTCCTCCAGTGTGGGTAAATCTTGTGTCTTCCAATGTTTTGCAATCAGGATCCTTGCTGCTGTAGTAGCGTACATAAAAAAGGTTCTGTCCTTCTTAAGCACTCTCTGGTCCACCATGCCCAGGAGGAAGGCCTCTGGTTTCTTAGGTAAGGTAAATCTAAGTACCTTTTTTAGTTCATTATGAATCATTTCCCAAAAGGCCTTCACTTTCGGGCAGGTCCACCAGAGGTGAAAGAATGTCCCTTCCGCCTCTTTACATTTCCAACATTTATTATCAGAAAGGTGATATATCTTAGCAAGCTTGACTGGGGTCATGTACCACCGGTATATCATTTTCATAATGTTTTCCTTCAAGGCACTACATGCCGTAAATTTCATTCCGGTGTTCCATAACCTTTCCCAGTCTTCAAACATAATGTTATGCCCCAAATCCTGCGCCCACTTTATCATGGCGGATTTGACTGTCTCATCCTGAGTATTCCATTTAAGCAGCAGGTTATACATTCTCGAAAGTAGTTTACTTTTTGGTTCTAACAGTTCTGTCTCTAGTTTCGATTTTTCCACCTGGAATCCAACCTTCTTGTCTACTTTAAAGACCTCTTGAATTTGTGCATAATGCAACCAATCTCGCACCTTGTTTTTTAGTTTTTCCAAGCTCTGCAACCTCCAATTGTCTCCAATCTTTTCAATAATTTCCTCATATTTAGGCCAATTGGCTTCCATATTAGGTCTCCTACGTGCCTTGGCCTCCACCGGTGAGAGCCACCTCGGAGTCTTACTCTCCAATAAGTCTTTATATTTTGTCCAGACCATTAAAATTGCTCTCCTGACAATGTGGTTTTTAAACAGTTTGTGCACTTTAACCTTGTCATACCACAAATATGCATGCCACCCAAAAGCGTTGTCAAACCCTTCCAGATCTAGGACATCAGTGTTTTCCAGTAAGATCCAATCTTTCAACCAGCAGAAGGCTGCGGATTCATAATATAACCTCAAGTCTGGCAGGGCAAATCCCCCTCTTTCTTTCGCATCAGTTAATATCTTAAACTTTATTCGGGGCTTTTTGCCCTGCCAAACAAACTTAGAGATATCCTTCTGCCACCTTCCAAAGCATTCCACCTTGTCCACGATCTGTAGGGTCTGAAACAAAAATAACATTTTTGGCAATACATTCATCTTTATAGCTGCTATTCGGCCCAACAAGGAAAGTTTCAGTCTTGACCACGTTTCCAAATCTCTTTTGATTTCTGACCAACATTTCTCGTAGTTGTCCTTAAACAGATTCAAATTTTTGGAGGTCAGATACACCCCTAGGTATTTTACTTTTTTAACCACATTTAATTCTGTTTCTTTCACGAACTCATCTGTTTCTGTAATTGTCAAATTTTTTGCTAGAACCTTAGTTTTTTGCTTGTTCAACTTAAATCCCGCAACCCGACCAAAGTCCGAGATTAATTCTAACACTCTTTTAGTACTAGAGACAGGCTCCTGCAATGTTAATACCAGGTCATCTGCAAATGCTTTCAATTTATATTGTTTCACTCCGACCTCAATTCCCTGTACCAACCGGTCCTTTCTAATCATGTTCAATAGCACCTCCAGAACTGAAATGAACAATAGGGGGGATAGGGGGCACCCCTGCCGTGTCCCTTTTTCAATTTTAAACTCCTCTGTCACCACATTGTTTACTATCAATTTCGCTTTTTGTTCTGAATATATTGCTTCTATTCCATTTTCAAACCCCCGCCCCACTCCCATCCCTTCCAAATTTTTCTTCATAAACATCCAGGAAATATTGTCAAAGGCTTTCTCCGCATCAATAAAAATTAACACCGCTCTAGTGTTAAGCTTTGTTTGTAAAAGCTCCAAAATATCAATAATGTTTCTTGTGTTGCCAAACAAATGCCTACCAGGGAGAAAGCCAGCCTGGTCCTTATGGATCACTTCATTAAGCACTTTTTTAAACCTACTTGCCAAAATGTCTGCAAAAATTTTGTAATCCACATTTAGGAGTGAGATGGGGCGGTAGTTCTTAAGCTGGATCTTTTCAGTTTCTAGTTTGGGTATCAATGTGATGAAGGCTTCTTTCCACGTTTCCGGTGCCTTCCTCCCCTCCATGATCTGGTTACAAACCTCCAACAAAGGTTGTATCAAATAGTCCTTCAAAACCTTATAGTATTTGGAGGTAAGTCCATCGGGGCCTGGAGATTTGCCTAATTGGAGGTTCTGAATGGCGCTTTCAATTTCTTGCTGTGTAATATTACTATTCAGGGTTGTTCTCATTTCCTGAGGTATTTTCTGTAATCCATTGGTTTTAAGAAATTGGTCCACCTCCGAATCTTTCTGTGGCCCTTGTGAATAAAGTTCTTTGAAATATCTCTGGAAGCACTTTCTAATTTCCTCGGGTTTCTGTACCATTCTCCCTTCAATCTCTAGATTTGTAACTGTATTAAGTTTTTGTCTCTTTTTCAACTGCCATGCTAGCAGTTTCCCACACTTATTTGCTGATTCAAAAGATCTTTGTTTCATTTGTTTAATTCTCCATTCCACTTCTTGATTTATCAATTTCAAATATTGTGCTTGGAAAAATTTCACTTCTCTCAGCACTTCCTTCGACTTGGGCCTGGATCTTAGTTTTTTTTCTCCATCTCTTATTTTTTCCAATATCTTCTCCTTCTTTTCATTCCAGAGTTTTTTCTTGATCGTGTTTTGTTGTATTAGAAACCCTCTCATGACTGCTTTACTTGCGTCCCAGATTATTCTTTTTTCCACAGTGGTATTTAAATTTATCTCAAAATAGTCCTTTAAAGTTTTTTGGGCCTTCTTAACAATCTTCTCATCCCTTAGTAGGGTGTCATTCATTTTCCATCTGAAGGATCCGGTTGTATTTAGTCTGAGTTCCATTTTCAAAGCATTATGGTCGGAGCAGGTTTTTGGGCAGATTTCCACCTTTCTAGTCTTAGGTGCCAGTCCTCTAGTTATCCATATTTGGTCGATTCGTGTCCATGTCAGATGAGCTTCAGAAAAGAAAGTCCCTTCTTTTCCTAGGGGGTTCTTAACCCTCCATATGTCAATTAAGTCCACATTGTCAGTCATTTCAAAAAAAGTTTTAGGTAGTCTGCCATCTTTCGTTATGTTAGCACTTTGCGACTTATCCATATTTACAGACACAACCCCATTCATATCACCCATCATGATGATGTTGTTGTAGTCTAGGTAGTCCAGCATAATCTCATGCAGCTTCCTGAAAAATTCCGATTTTCCTTCATTTGGGGCGTATATTCCTAATATCAGAAATTTTTCTCCTTGTGTCTGAATTTCAATCGCCAAAATTCTGCCATGTTCATCTTTGAATAAGAATTTCGGTGACAGGCTCTCCCTTGCATATATCACCACTCCTCTTTTCTTCACTTTGTCCGAAGAGATGAATTCTTGGCCTAGTCTTTTATTAATTAACACTTTTCTGTGGAGCCTTGTCACATGCGTTTCTTGCAGGCAAATAATGTCCAATTGTTCTTTTTTCAAAATATGAAATACTTTTCTTCTTTTCTCCGGAGAATTTCCGCCGTTTATATTCCAACTAAGAAGCTGCAGCGACATCCTGGTCTAATTGGTGGGTCTACAATAGGGTGTCTAGGTTTCCCTCCGTGGATAGATCTGTTATTGCCACTTTCACAGATTAAAAGTTTCATATAAACTGCAAAAGAAGTACCCAACTATTTCCTGGTTCTTTTTTTTTTTAATGTTTGGGCTGCCTTATAAATTAAATGGGTGTTCAAAATCTTACCCTTATCCAGCAAAGGGCAACAATTCTGCACATTGAGTAATTGTCTTTTCATTCAAGGTTATATACTAAGTTTGTAGAACTGCTGAAAGACATTGTATAAATCAATATGATAATTGGCTTCTTGGGGAAATTATATCAGCACTATGAAATATCTCTCTAATAAGTCCTACGTACTGCATGTGGAATTCAAATTCAATTGATATCTAATTAAGGATGAGAAGAAACCCTCCTGACAAACTCACCTGTCCCGAGAGACCTTACCTTCAGAAGGTGGTGGACACGTTTGCAAGGCCTGGCATTAGAGGCTGGCCACTGGCAATTTACCTTGCAATACTTGGAAGGCTTTAATAAAGCCTGATCCCTCAGAATCAGGCCTATATAATAATGTCCATGCCTTGAGATTATGCTAGTTGGTTCAGAACTTCAGAACTTCAAGGAGAAAACACTAATGCAGCCATGATACAAGAGAACCTTAATTACGGCAACTAGTGCCTCTAGGGTCTTCAGAGTGATGAGGAAGCAAGGTCTTCTTTTGAAGTAGCCAGTCATGTGATCTTCCTTTCCCCATTTGAACTCATCTGTAGCCTATTTTGCCATACCCTCCAACATTTCTCTAATGAAAATAGAGACAGCCTATTTTTTATTATTATTATTATTATTATTATTATTATTATTATTATTATTCCCTGCCCATCTGACTGGGTTGCCCCAGCCATGCTGGGCAGCTTCCAACATATATAAAAACATGAAATATTAAAAAACTTCCCTATACAGGACTACCTTCAGATGTTGAATAGTTGTGTAGTTGTCAAGTTACCTTTCTCTTTGGCTCAAGGGTCACATGCTCCATACATCCTATTTGGGACATTCTGGGATCAAATCAGAAACCTGGATGGTTTCTGTAAATCTGCAACTGTCCCTGGAAAATAGGGACACTTGGAGGGTCTGTTTTGCCATTCCTAACAAGTACAGCCAGGCTTGCAGGCATTTTCACTGCCCTCCCTTTTGCTTTGACCCACTGAAAGAGGTTTGCAGGGTGTTATTCCTACTAAAAGGTTCATTTTGGACATAACCCACCTGAATGTGAGCTTGATACTGCTTGCTTTGTTAGGGTTAATTGCCATGTGAGTTTAGGTGGTTGGATGAAGGCATCCCAGAAGCACTTGAAGTGTGTCTGGGAAAGGACACGGATGCTGATTTTCATGACCCTACTGTGAAGCAGTTGAATCTTTGGTAGGCCCATAGGGAGACTAGAGGAATGCCTTTTGGTTGTGTGTTCCACACTTGAGGTTGGCTGTAATTTGCCTCCAGCTTCGTCTTCTTCCTCTGCTCTAGAGAAACCTAAGGCTATGACTGATATGATGCCTGTTTTTTGTTTGGTTACAGGAATTTTTAGGTAGGTTGGATGTACTGGAATGTAACTCTGTGGGTGTCCCAGGGCCTGAGTGGGTATGGTCAGCAGCTGTTGGCAAGGGAAAGCTGGCTGGTCAAGTTGCTGGGAGTTCTCATGCTACATAGATATTTTAGAAGAAGAGGGCTATGAGTGCACATGTGCACTGGGCGCAAAGGGTAGGGCTGCAGAAGCAGGGGCACCATGCAAAGAGCAAGAGGAGGAGGAGGAGGAGGAGGAGGAATTGAGCACTGCTGCCTTTGCTGTCCACAACAACTCCTGGAGGCCTTTTGTTCCTCTTGAGTGAATCCATGGAGGACACAAATTTACCAAGGGAGAATGAAGTGCTGAGAGTAGGAGAGAAGACTGTAGGGGCTGGGCTGGATGAGATAGTTGTTATATATTTTCATTTGAAGTTGAGACTAGATGGATCACTTGGGGGGAGCTGGCAGGTCGGGGCTGCCTTGGAGGTAGAAGAAAATAAAATGCTGGAAATTCTGAACCC
The DNA here is from genome assembly GCF_964106915.1 of Podarcis gaigeae. Taxonomy (NCBI): domain Eukaryota; kingdom Metazoa; phylum Chordata; class Lepidosauria; order Squamata; family Lacertidae; genus Podarcis; species Podarcis gaigeae. Next base: position 4,869,122 of record NC_139677.1, read on the forward strand.
CATTCCTGAGTTTTCTCCCTCCACACTGCTCCCCCAGAAATAATCCACTTGAGAACTATAGGGATGTTCATAGGAAATCACTTTTAGTATGGAAAAGAATGGAGTGATGGGAGGGAAGAGTTTCTTTTTTTCCTAAATGAAATTCTGGATTGAAAATAATGTAATATAGATTCATAAAAGAGCTTCTGCTGGCCGAGTGATATTTTTGGCTCCACCCTTAAACACAGAGTTTGGGGAATTGTGTGTGTATGTAAAGTAGAAGTTTGGAAAGGTCTGTTTTTGGTGTGAAATGAGGATCCTTGCAATTTTCAACTCTCACCACATCCCATGTCTTAAAACACAGAGCTTGAGGAATAAACTGTGTGTATGTTTCTGTTTAAAGCAAATGCTATGAAAGGGGGTGGACCTTGGCCTTTCAAACTTCTGTGGTGCCCTGTGCAAGACCAACATTTGGCACCCACCCACCCTTGCCTCACACCTTCCATTGTTCTGAATTAACTGCATCACAGCTGTGGCGCCGTGTGCCACCCCCTTTGGCTCAGAGCCCAGTTGGGCGGGGGGGAGCAGTTGTGCTGCCTTAAATGTTAGTATTTGTAATGCAATTTCATTGTGAATGTATTTCGCAAAGAATAGGTGGTACTGGAGAAAGGAGGTGGTAGTTGACAAGTGTTGGAAGTTGGAAATTGGCAGTTGGGAGTTGCTTGTTACTCCTGTTAGTTCTGTCTTGACTGTGAAGGTGAGAGGTGTGGGGACTTCATGCAGACACTGTCTGGAAGGCTTTGTAAATTATACTTCAAATGTTGCCAGCTTGACAAGTAAAAAGACTGTTTGTGTAAGACACATATTTTTATCAAAAATAGCTAACCCTTCTGCTCTTCATTTCCTCTTCTACCAGGTTTGTTTATGTGTCAGACAGGTAGACCTGCACAGCTGATCATGTTACATTATGTGTTCCTATGAACATTTGTCTTTTCTTGTTTTTCCCTGTTTTCCCTCTGTTATCTTGTTTTTAGTAAAGAATAACAATATGCATATTGGTATAAGCATTGGTGGTGGTATAGACAATGAAGTCAGAAGGCATTTATAAATGCATACAGTACTGACTGGCAACTATGGAATCAAAGAATCATAGATCTGTAGAATTGGAAGGGACCCTGAGGGTCATCTAGTCTAACCCCCTGCAATGCAGGAATCTCAGCTAAAGATGGCTAGCCAACCTCTGCTGAAAAACCTCCAAGGAAGGAGAGTCCACCACCTTCCAAGGGAGCACTTTCTGTCAGAAAGTTCTTCTTGATATTTAGTCAGAATCTCCTTTCTTGTAACTTGAAGCCATTAGTTCGAGTCCCACCCTCCAGAGCAGGAGAAAACAAGCTTATTCCCTCTTTCATGTGACATGTGAATAATTGCATCATTAACACTGGCTGTTCAAAAGTGCAGTTCACAACAAACTTAGGAATACCACTTATAGTTAAGGTTTATATCTAAATTTCCAACCAGTGACATATTTGCTCATTTGTTAGACTTCATGTTTTTTATTTGAATGACATGCTCACAGTGACTGTAGTTAAAGTTTAATGTGTCATATGATGTCATGCCCCTGTGAAATCCATGACATCACCATGACGTCACCAGGGGACTCCCTCAGGTTTGGGCCCTGAATTCTCAGGGTCTGGAATACTCCTGACTTGACAACCCTTTTCTCTAGTCATCAATCTGTACTTGATTGGGTGGATAGGATAGTTGTTTCCTCATTGTAAACTATACATAGATGTCTCTGTCCCATTTAGGGACCATTTCTTCCTGTAACCAAGCAAAATCATTGTGAAGTAAACATTTCATATTTCAAATATGAAATGTAAATGGCAAAGATTGAAGCTATACTAAATTTAAAAAATTTTGATTATCCATTTCAGCTCTGCTATTCATGACTTACCTATATGTCTTTAACTTTATAATGTATTTTACACTCTTGTTTTGTCTGTTCTCATAATATGTTTGTGAGTAGAGGCACTATTAATCCTCCTGTAAAGACGGGGAATTGATTTTGAAAAATAACGACTTGCCCAAGGCCACAAAATGACGCCATAGCAGAAGTGGCAAATTAGCCCAGGTGGCGAAGATCCAGCTGTGATCTATTTTCCTAGGGAATTTATCCAACACTACATCACACAGGGCTTTATTCAATACCTTTGAATTCAGTTTGGCACATTCCCTTTCACTGCTGTGTGAACAGCTTTGCTCAACTTATACCAGTTTATATAAACTCAGAAAAAGAGTTTACCAATTTCCATGTACTCAGAGTTTCCCTTGAATATTTTTAAAAAGATGCAAAGACCAAAGAAGAATCCAATGTCTACCATTGATTCCCTTTTGTAATAGAAGGCTCTGACATAATTCTTGACTTGTCTGTTGCTACAGATTAGATTTTTATTAGCTGACAACTGTTGCTTGTAAATTAAATAAATAAATAAATAAATAAATGCCTTCTTTAAATAGTGTGCATTGACAAAATTAGATTTCCTACTTGGATTTTACATTTATTTTGTTTGACGTCATGTAACCAGCAAATTAGACCAACAGCACCTGGGGACCCACATTTGAAGAATGCTGCATTGGATTTTGTCAGCAATAATAAAAATAACAACAGTAGTTGATACTGGTAATAGAGTTCATTCTGATGATGATTAAATCTCACTAGAATAGTGCTAAATAAAAACCCAGCAATCACACTTTTGAATTATTTAGAAGGGTATGTGGAGGAAGGGAATAAAGAAATGGTTACAATATTTTAAACATCAGCTAAAATGTCTAAATATTTTGTTTTGGGGAAAACTATGCCTCCCCTCTTCTCTTAGTGGTTCTATAGAATATGGGATCCATCAGTTTTGTATAAACATACATAACTGTGTGAGAGAAAATATAAGATCTGGAAACAGATTTATTGGGGAAATTTGTGATTTTATTGCCTTTTGGAATGAAAGGTTTGGGGAAGTTATTAGATCACTAGGTTCATTAGTTAACTCTATAGTATTTTAAATTGATAGACAATATAATATTTTCTGTAAAAAGGGTAAAGGTACCCCTGAACGTTAAGTCTAGTCACAGACGACTCTGGGGTTACGGCGCTCATCTCGCTTTATTGGCCGAGGGAGCCGGCACACAGCTTCCGGGTCAGGTGGCCAGCAGGACTAAGCCGCTTCTGGCGAACCAGAGCAGCGCACGGAAACGCCGTTTACCTTTCCGCCAGAACGGTACCTATTTATCTACTTGCACTTTGACGTGCTTTCGAACTGCTAGGTTGGCAGGAGCAGGGACCGAGCAACAGGAGCTCACCCCATCGCGGGGATTCAAACCGCTGACCTTCTGATCGGCATGTCCTAGGCTCTGTGGTTTAGCCACAGAGCCACCCGCGTCCTTAATATTTTCTGTATTTCTGTTACTTTAAATGCATTTATGTAAAACTTTTATTTTTTATTATTTTTCTGTTATTTACATCACCCATATAGAAATTATTTAAAAGGAAAAGGGATTTTTTTTAAAAAAAAACACCTTTTGACACTAAACCCAACCCAACAATTTCAGCTTGAAAATATTGTTTTAGATTCAGTTAGAGTCAATATTCAAACATCAAGGAAGGAAGGGAAAGACATTGAGATAGGGTTGACATGAATCCGGGATTTCTTGGGGAAATCTACATTTATTTATTTTTTGAATTTTATATTTTATTAGTTTTCCATACATTCATGCCACATGACAATTTCTATTAAACTTTTCGGTTTTTGACTTCCTTCGGCTTCTCTGCCAATCATTCAAATTCTAGTTTCTTTAAATACACATTTCCAAATTTTAATATTTCCTTTATACCTACCCCCCTCTTATATTTTGCTTTTTTACAATATTTCTTATTCTGTTACAGAGCTTCTCTAAATGCCACTAACGTTATTCCGTTATCACTTATACATTCCCAGTATTCTGCTAATTTTCCCCAGTCCTCGATGAATTTTTGATCTCGTTGATATTTAATCTTCCCAGTCAGTTTATCAAGTTCTGCATAGTCCATCAGCTTCGTTCTCCATTCCTCCAACGTTGGTGTTTGTTCTTGTTTCCATTTCTGGGCCAGTAATATTCTTGCCGCTGTTACTGCATATTGGAAAATTTTGTGGTCCTTTCTTTTTATTTCATTACCAACAATTCCTAAGAGAAAGGCCTCTGGTTTCTTAACAAATGTATATTTCAACATTTTTTTCAACTCATTATATATCGACTCCCAGAAGCTTTTCACTTTCTTACATTCCCACCACATATGAAAAATTTACCATCTTTTTCTTTACATTTCCAACACTTCTTACATGTTTTGCACATTTTTGCAAGTTTTACTGGTGTAATATACCATCTATATATCATTTTCATAACATTTTCCTTTAATGCAGTACATGCAGTAAATTTAATACTTTCATTCCATAGTTTTATCCAATCGTTAAATTGTATATTATGTCCAATATCTCTGGCCCATTTTATCATAACTGATTTAACTTCTTCATCCTTTGTATGCCATTCCAACAATATCTTATACATTTTGGATAGGATTTTATATTCATTATTTATTATTTCTATTTGAAATTTAGAATCCTTCTCTGCATATCCATATTCTTTAAAATCTTTTTTAAACATTTCATTTATTTGGAAATAATGCAACCAATCATACACAAACTCTTTCACTTCTTCATAAGGTGGGAAATCTCCATTTTAAAGCAAATGTCCTGGATTTTGGGTTAAAAAAAATATTGTGGGCTCTGGCTCTGGCTTGGGTGGCTTGGGCTATCAGAAGCTCAACCCCCTTTTTGTCCAGATTTTTACCTCTTGAAATATGGCAACCCTAATTGCGAAGGCCTCCCAGCAATGGAGGATTTAGAGGGGAATGCTGATCCACATGTGCCCAATGTGCACCAAGAAGGCTGCTCTGATGGTCCTGCCAGAGAATGTCGTCACCCTGTGGATTGTTGGGTGAAGCAGTTCCCTTTGCACATTGGGCATGGAATGGCGGTAGAGGATGGTTCAAGCTGGCAAGAGGTGACACTGTATAGCTGTAAAAAGAGCGACCCTACTCAAACCACTACAGTGGTACCTTGGTTTGCAAACAGTCTGGTTTGCATATGTTTTGGATTACAAACACGTCAAACCTGGAATTGCGGGTCCCGGTTTGAAAACTTTATTTTGGATTACAACCCATATTTTATTTTATTTTATTTTATGGATTATGAACAAAAAATATTTGGAGGCCCCATTGGCGAAAGTACGCCTTAGATTACAACCTGTTTTGGTTTACAAACGGACCTCTGGAACGGATTATGGTTGTAATCCAAGGTACCACTGTACTTGCTGCTGAAGTAATTCATAATCCATCTGTCAAAAATGGATGTACTATCTAGCTGTGAAAAGCTGTGACAAATATTTACAGATTTTTGAGGTCCATGCCTAGTAAATCACTCTTCCTTATTCTGTCTATTTTTGTCTATTAAGACTGACTTCATATTCTATGTATTTATATATTTGCCTTTTGGTCCTATCCTGTTAAAAATGTTTAGTATAAGATGCTAGGGCTGTAGTTCAGCATCTCTCCCCCCCCCAAACAGAAGTTAATCATTGGAGTAGAGGCAGAAGAAGACCCCTCAACTGCAGTGCATGAGCATGTAAATGTGTGCATGCGGACACTGTGACATCACGCCAGCACACCATGCAATTTTGCACACTGCAGCTGCTGTGAACCGTTGATAACATCTTTTAGGATATTTATATAGTTTTGGTATATCTTTGACAGCAACAAATAACTATGACTTTTTACATCAGTGAAAGACTGGCAATTGCTATCGTAGAGTACATGAATGCAGCAGGTTGTGTATTACCGTCTACAACATGTAGTAGACAGTGAGTGGTTGGTGATTGGATAGGGGTGAGGACAATAATCCATGCTATGAACCTGGGGTGTTGCAATAAAAACATGTTTATATGTGCATTATGTGAGGGCTTGTGTGTCAATTATATTACAAGTTTTTTCTGCAGCTTAAATTTAGAGGTTTTTTTTTGTCTTTTTGACACATGATAGCGTAAGCTGCCTGCAGACAAGCCAGAATATGCAACCTGTCATAATCAAAGCACATGTTCATTATCATGACAGATACTGAGTGTCATGAAAAATGGTTCTAATTGTGTGTTTTTTAATTGTAGAAGCTAATTCACCTAATATATCTTCTGCTAAATATAATACATTGGTTTCTCCTGCTCTGCTGATACCTAGTTTGGGACAGAAGTTTTCTCCCGAACTCAGGTGATCTACTCTTATCATTCTTGTGACCCCAAATCTTGTGCCACTTTAAACTTACACCCAGGACTTTTTTTTCAGCCGGAATTTGCTGGAACTCAGTTCTGGCCCCTCTCAGGTGGGCGCTACTGCCATTATAAGAGAAGAAGGGAGGCCTTCGTGGTGAGTTCCAGCACCTCTTTTTCTAGAAAAATTGCACCGCTTACATCCCTGATTCAAGGTTACCTAAGCAATCAGAATATCATTGTATTTAAATTTATGTTTTGAACACTTGAATCATTTATGGGTTTATAAATGGTTCTACCTCATCAACGCATTCAGTTTTAATATAGCAATTATTGCTTTAATTTTCTCTTCAATTCTTTGGTTTTACCTTTTGTTTTTGTTTTTCTTGACAAAAAGAATAATGAAGGGAAAATAGGGCTGACCCAGAACAACAAGTGTCTGTTGTAGTCTTCCTGAAACTCTTTTTGAGTTCTTCAGAGTTTCTCAGATTTTTTTACTTGAGTATTTTCTTTCCATTTCTCTTTAGGCCATACTAGACACTCAAGTGAAACTGAGTAACCATAGAAATTCTACTAAGCTTATTAAAATTCCTTCATCTTCCTTTGAAATCCTAAGATATTGCATGCAAGGAGGAAGCCTTAAATTTACTTGATATTTCACTTTAAGATAAAAATTTAGTGGAAATTATGCCTTTGGTTTCTCTGTCATGTACCGGTAATTCCTCACATTTCTTGGGGAAACCTTATTGCTTTACTGAGCTCACCAGAGCAAAATAATGAAGCTCAGGTCTCATTGCCACTTTTTGCCCTGTAATTTCTAGGCACAGGCTCACACTTTCCAGTTTGTGTCAAAGCACTTCCCCCTATCCCCACCCCAGGGAAGCACCAACTCGGAACAAATGGCAATTTGGGTGTTCCACAGATTGCTGTTTGCTCTGATTCACTGGTAGTGAGTGAAAGTCCTGGGGGAGGGGAGCACTCAGAGCAAAGGTAAGTTGGGTGAACCATGAGTTTGTGAAGCTCAGAAGCCCAATTCTATGCAAAGATGTTTAATCCACTGTAAGCATACCTTTGACTGCAGTCCTAAATACACTTAAAGGTAAAGGTAAAGGTACCCCTGCCCGTACTGGCCAGTCTTGACAGACTCTGGGGTTGTGCGCCCATCTCACTTAAGAGGCCAGGGGCCAGGGCTGTCCGGAGACACTTCCGGGTCACGTGGCCAGCATGACATCGCTTCTCTGGCGAGCCAGAGCTGCACACGGAAACGCCGTTTACCTTCCCGCTGGTAAGCGGTCCCTATTTATCTACTTGCACCCAGAGGTGCTTTCAAACTGCTAGGTTGGCAGGCGCTGGGACCGAGCAGCGGGAGCGCACCCCGCCGCAGGGATTCGAACCGCCGACCTTTCGATCGGCAAGTCCTAGGCGCTGAGGCTTTAACCCACAGCGCCACCTGCGTAATACACTTACACACCTGCTAAAAGGAGTACTAAAAGACCGAGATTTGAAGTAATGTGTAACCAGTTCTGTGGACAATAAAGTGCTTTTGACTTTTTCCCCCCAACTGAAGCCCCTGCTTTCTCCAGGCTTGAAGACAAACCACTTCTGAACTGAATGAGAATCTCCTGTGCAAATTACAGCATGGAGATGAATGCTGCTCCAAAATACAATAAAAAATCGAGCTGAGTGGAGCAATCCCCATGGGTGTACCAAAAGTAGCTCTTTGAATTGTGCCTGTCACTTATAAAATCATAACGAATTATATAGCTCTTGTTTGCAAAGTTATTAATGACAGCTCATGAATGTGTACAATCAATAATATAGGGGGATTTACTGGAAAACAGAATGAAAGACCTTGCCCAAAGCCACAGAGAAAGTCACTGTAGAAATTGAACTCTGCATTTCTAGCTTTTGGTGACATATAAGCTACACTCCAGTATATGATGTCTGAAGCCTCCCATTTTATTTTCCTAGTGAGCATTAAATGCACCTTGAGAAACACTGTACACTGTATTTGCTTGTGTACCTTAAGAAATCCACAATCTAAGAGAATAGGAGAAAATGCAGTTCAGGGAATGCTGAACCATGGAAGCCAGAGGGAAGGACTGTTAGGGTATCCAGTAGAAAACACTGGAAACATTGGAAATGACACTAATACAATGAATAGGCCAACCTCATTATCAGGATCAACAAAACAATAAATCAGTCATTGGGGAGATTTTTTAAACAACAACATGGAATGAATTATGAAATGCAAACACAAAGCTGGAACCAGCCTATCTATGGAATGCTTCTAAGTTTATTTACAAGGGAACACACTAACAGATTACTCGTGGCATCGACAGTAAATATATTTTTATCCTGGATGACTGCAGGATCTGTGTGGCAGAGGGATTAAGTTAATTGGGAAGACTTGAAAGCAGCAAATCTCTGGCAACAGGCAGACTTCAAGTCAGGGTATTTAAAGGACAGTCAAAGCCAATGTCACTTGCCATGGAAAGAATCATAAGGTTGGCAAGGGCAAAAAAGTAATTCAGAAATGGTGTGGGGGAGGGGAGGGGAGGGGAGGGGACAAAGCCGTTCAAGTCATTCACTAAAGGACAGTGGTTAGCTGTAAATATATAAATACCGGTACATAAAAGCAAGTAGTGTCTTTTTTCATATTGTGTATTATGTGTGCTTGTGAGTTAATGTGGGTAACTTCTGAATTATGCAGAATGCAATACTATGAGGTAGTAAAGTTCATGATTGTGATACTTCAGATTGCATGTGGTTGTCATATTTTTGAGTATTTCCTTACAGGAGAAGCACCTTCATATAGCAAAACTGCACATGAGAGAACAACAACAACAACAACAACAACAACAAACCACCACCATGGAGACAGAAATTAAAGTCTTCTACATATAGTCTCAGGTAGTACAGTCCAGAATTACTTCAGTCTACCCTGAGATCCTGACTAAAGATTAGAGCTCTCACGTGAAGAGTGGCCGCATCTGTTGAGAATTTTGAGATATTCTCCAGAAACACATACACACAGAGAGAGAGAGAGAGAGAGTGCGCGCGCGAAGAAAAAATCTGGAGAGACTCGTGCGCCTGCTGGCCACCTTTCTCCATCCATTCTCTTGTCCTGCCCAGCATCTCCCTGGGAAGCTTCAGAATTCCTAGCACAGTGTTCTCCAACCTGGTGCCCTCCTATCAGTCCTGGACAATGCAGCCAAAGGGCAGAGATGATGGGAGTTACAGTCCAAAATATCAAAAGGCAGGAGAAGACTTGTGCAACATGTAGCCAAGCACTCATTCAGAATATTATGTAGAATGGTTGTGCGTTTCTTCAGCAATTCAAATGTAACCAGGTAAAAGGGAATTTCATGGATGTGTTTCTTGTGTAAGCCTCTTTCCTTTGATGTAGACATCAAAGCCTGGATATGAAAAGCAGAAATATGCCAGTACAAGCATCCATTAGGGAACTGATTTGAAAATCTACCGCCTGTTCCATCTTTCAGATCTTACCTACGCCTTTCTTGAAACTCAACACCACTGAGGGAAGTTTTTTGGTTCTACTATAGTGATAACATGTCATTATGGAAAGCTTACTTTGCACCCCCTAGACCTTTTGGGTCTCCTTTTTTCCACTAGAACCGCAAGATCTACCACCCAGAGCAAAAGTTAGGATTAAAGAACAGGACACCTCTGAGCAAATTCTAAGTTTAAGAATTTGTTTTCAGGACAAGAACTGATCTAAGTTCAAAATCTTTCTACACAAAAGTCCACTCCTGGTTAGTGTTCTTCATTTCAGCAGCCTTAATTTAGGTGAATTTTTGTTGTTCTTGTTGTTGTTGTTGCTATTATTAAGCAATCTAAACAAGTTAGAAACTTTTGCCTGCAAGGTACCCAGAGATCTTTTAGTAGATCTCAAACTATCTTTTCCCCACCCCGTTGCAGACACAACAGTTTGTTGTGTGACCTCTCTTTACTGAGGTCCAGACAAGATGCTTACACTTGCTTTCCTCACAGTTCTAGATATTATGCAAAGAGGAAAATATGCCTGTATATTATGAAAAGGTATGCTTGCTCCTAGTGCAGAACTAGAGATAAGGGAGAAATCTGATTCTGGTCTCATTTGAAGTTGAATATAACAGATATTCACAAATTTGCATCTAGACTAGACCGTTAGGAGCTACATTCCTCAAAAACAGAGCAAGAGATGGAATACCTTTGCAAAGATATAGGCCTGTCTACATATTACTAACCCTAAAAATGAATCCAAGAAGATCCACATCCAGGGGATGGACAGGATGTAAGCAAAAAGTGGACTTCATGCACCCTTGCCATCCAGGTGGATCAACTAGACTATTTCATCAAAGGAACTGTACCTAACGGATGCCAGTTCCTGGGGGATTCCAACCTTGACTGACCTCCCCCTAGGGGAGGGAAGATTATGAATAAGCTGATACTGACTTCCAGGTGAAGATGGCAACGATGAAGGCTGCTTGTCCCTGAGCTCTGCAGTCTTGTCTAGTTTTAATTTGTTTTTATCTGAATAGTTTTAAAGTAGTTGGCTCAGAATTACAATTACAATTCTATTCCTGTTTCTAATTTAACAATTCTCTGCTCTTTTAAAGCCATCCAAGTTTGTGGCTATCACTGTTTCCTGTGTGAACAAATGCATTACTTTATCTGTTGTGAATCTTCCAACATTCAGTTTCAACATTCAGATGCTCTTGGACTCCAACTCCCATCAGCCCCAGCCAGATGACCAATGATCAGAGACCACACCTGGAGGTCCCAGGTTCTCCACTCTTTCCGTAGACTATGCTGAGCCAAATGGAACAGTACCCTGACTCAGAATAAAATAGCTTCCTAGAAGTTATCTGAAATATATAGCATAGTGTCAATTTTCACATAAAAAGGAGGATTACAGCTCAAGACTTACTGCTGCGCAATATAACTCTTTCACTCGAGTGGAGCCTCTTTTTTCTGAATACCCAAATAAGAAATAATCTTGTTTAAAAATACCATATCTTTATGTCATGATAAAGATAGTAGCACCATCAATATAATGACTGGTGACAATGTAGGTTTGCTCTGACACACTACTAATTCAGTACTCTGCTTTCTGGAATATTTCTGTCATTTATAACACAAAGCAGTCAGGTGATAATGGGCCTTTTGCCTTACAGAGTTTCCAAGCTACTGGATTAAAAAAAAATCCTCTGTAGTCCCTATAGCATTCTTCAATAACGCTACTGAAAGAGCATCAATCACAAATAGCAACTTTGCTGTAATGTAACCCAGCAATGTAACATAGTTACAACTAGAGTGAAAATCCATTCTGTGCACATTTTAGAAGTGGCATTTCAAAATCCCAATTAAAAGCAGTTGGGGTCTTTAATATGAAACTAGGTATTTGAGGCCCCAGAGAAGAATGAGACTATTTCATTGCTTCTCTTCTTTATCCAGGCTTCTCTGCCCCCCATGTTACCAGTGTCCCTATGTTCATGGCTTTTTTAAAGCAATGTATTATTTGATTGTTGTTTCGTTTGTTATATTTTAACCTCACCCTTCCTTCTAAAGGAGCCCAGGGTGGCATACACATAACCCAACACATTACAAAATTAAAACATTTTAAACAACCACATAAAAGCTAAGCAAAAAACAAAACAAAACAAAACAAAAACAGTACATCCCACTGACAAGTGATAAGATAAGGTTAGATCCAGTAACCCTCCCAAAAGGCTTGAACAAACAAATACATTTTTAGCTTGCTGGGAAACACAAACACAATGTTATGGGAACACTACACAGTTTGTGCAGTGTTTTATTGTTGTTCACATGCACTTTGGTAAAATGATGCAGAATTATAATCTTGCTGCAATTATAGCCCTAATGGAACAGTCTCTCTCACACAATTTACAATTCAGGTCAGGGAGCCCTGCCCTCTGCATCACATCTTTTACTGTTTGATGGAAACACTAACAAAACATCAGCAACACCCAAATGAGTGAAATATGGTCTCTTCCAGTTTCCCACCAACCCCGGAAAACAAAATGAACAAGGGAGGGTGTAACTAGCAGGTGAAACGACTCACTAGCTCAGGACATAATTTTCTGCTGGGAATCATGGGATCTGTACTTTGCTTCCTGAATTGATTCTGGAGTCAAAACTATAACCCCATGCTCTCCAACTTAAAATGGTGGCTGAGGGGCATAGGAATCTCTCTATTGAGGGGTCATAGCTCTGCATGAGTGAGACAGGTTAGCCATGAAGGTGGCCTGTACGTCACCCTTGGGTTACAACAGACCAGCAGGGCTGACTTTAATGAGGCAGCGTGTAGCAGTCTGCTTTGGCAGCAGGCCAACAGGGGTGGCAAATCTGACCACCTGCCACTGCAGCTCTCATGAGATCTCACCAGAAGTCACAGCTGTTTTCCCTCTCTTTTCTGGTGCTGCTGCAGCTGCCTTGCTTATCCCCCCCCCCCAAAAAAAAAACCCAGACCACCACCAGAGAAGCAAGGAGAAGCAGCTTCCAGGTTCCAGATAGATCTTGCAGGGCTCTAGCAAGATCTCGCTGGAAACCAGCACCACTTATTTTCACTTCTCCAGTGCCACCATTGGTGCCCCACCTCAAAAGAACTCCATGAGATCTGACTGGAAGCTGTCTCACAATCCCAGTAAGCAAGGTGGCAGTGGTGGAGCAGCTGTTTTGCCTCAGGTGCAAAAACAGGACAGGCTTCCTCTGCAGAGCAGGGGAGATGAGTTTCATGAATCCTACATCACCTTGAAGTCGTCTGTGTTTTCCCTCATATGTTTTATTTTCCTGTATGCCACAGTTGTGTGACCAGTTAGCATTTCTTATTTACCCTGCCCATCCAGCATTAATTGTAATGGAAAAGTGAGAAAGTTTGCAAAACTGAAGCCAATATGTGACCAGCCAGTTCTACCCTGTGACTCAGGGGTGGCCATGCCGTTGCCGAGAAATGAAAAAGAAGGTGGGGCATATTTAGCTCTTCTACCTCACTCAAGGCCAGGCTCCATCAACATGCAAATCCAACCCTGCCTGAACCCTTTTGGATTGGGTGGACAAATTGCTTTGTTCTAGAGTAGTTTCCAGCGCTTATTTCAACGTTGCCAGCATATTGCAAGAGTTCGTTCCATAGCACAGCTTACAAGGCAGATATTTTTCTTCAACTATTTTAAGCATAACCACAATGCTAGCACAAATGAGTACATTTTAGGAGTGTGATTATTCAAACAGTCTTCATGCAATCCTGGAAGGTGATGGTAAGCAGTGAATTCAGACTTCCAAACTGGTGTGTGAAAATTCTAGGGGTTTTTGTTTGTTTGTTTGTTTGTTTTGTTTATTTGTTTGTTTGTTGCAGAGAGGAGAGCTTGTGAGGAGTGGAGTGGCATTCTGAACTCTGCTTCCATTTCATTTTTGTTTTGTTTTGTTTTGTTTAGTCAACCTAACCTATATATATATATATATATATATATATATATATATATATATATGCAGGTTTTGGTGTCCTCGGGTGTCTTCCCGTGTAAAAGTTGGGGTGTCTAGGCGACGTTTCGACGAGGTCTCACTCGTCATCTTCAGGCTGGTGCTTTCGGCTTCTTGTTACTGGAACAGAGCGGGATCTCAATGTTTGAGTTCCTATAAATACTGTAGAGGGGGTGTGGTGTCTAGCCTCCAATGTTCTGGGCAGAGAGGAAGTTCCCAGGCTAGTGTGCCTTTTCTTCTTTTGTTCCTTAATTACTTGAGAGATACCTTGAGTGATTTCTTGAGTGATATCCTGGGTACCACTTAGGTGGGTCATTAGGTGTGGATTAGTTGCTAAAGTCTTTGTGTCTTGACCTCTTGAACTTTGTGAAGAGTTTTCCTGAGAAGATGGCTGTATTGCACTTAGTTGTGCTTTGGCTTGGCTTCGTGTATAGGGGCGAGCTGTGGTTTTGTGGCTTGTGTCAGCCAGATCTGTGTAGGGATTGCAGGGGGGTGCAGCATCCGGAGGTGCCACCATGGATTGGCTACTGGATGGTGTCAGTAATTCATCTGTGGAGAGGGTCTGGGTTTGGGTCTGGTGTGGTTGATTGGTGTTGGCGTTCTGTGTGCCTCTGGATCTGGTGTCAGTTTTTGTGGGGAGGGCTAATTTCCAGATGTCTGGCAAGCGGGATGTGTCATCACGCTTGTTCATGTTGTGAGGGTGTTTCTCTATCTCGATGGCTTCCATGATTATTCTCTTGTGGTGATGTTCCGTGTTAAAGAGCAATTTGGAATCTGCAAAATTAATTTCGTGTCCTGTTTCTTTCATGTGTTGGAAAAGAGAGGAAGTTTTTTCTTCTTTTTTGACGGCATTCTTGTGTTCTGCGATACGTGCATTTATTCGTCTGTTTGTTTGTCCAATGTACGTGGCTGGGCAGACTTTGCAGGGTATTTCATAGATCCCTTGGTTTTCCAACTGGATTTTATCCTTGGGGTTTCTGAGGATATTGGCTATTTTTTGGTTGGTGCAAAAGGCTGTTTTGATATTGTGTTTATGGAGGATTTTGCTAATTTTATCTGTAGTGCCCTTGATATAAGGAAGGAGGGCCATGCCATTGTTTTCTTCTGTGTCTTGGTTTTTGGGGGGTGTTTCCTTTTGGATTAGCTTCGTAATCCTGTTTTGCTGGTATCCATTGGCAATTAACACATTTGAGAGATTCTGTAACTCAGTTGTCAAGTGGTCTTTGTCAGCCAGGCGTTTGGTTCTGGAGATGAGAGTCTTGGCTACGGAGTTTATTTGTGCAGGGTGGTGGTGTGATTGTGCATGTAAGTAGCGGTTGGTGTGTGTTTTTTTCTGGTAGATAGTGTGTCCTAGGGAGCCATCAGGTTTTTTGTAGATTAGGACGTCAAGGAAGGGAAGTTGGTTGTTGGCTTCTATTTCCATAGTGAATTGTATTTTGGGGTGTAAGTTGTTGAGATGTGTGAGGAAGCTATCCAGTTTTTCCTTCCCGTGTGGCCAAATTACAAAGGTGTCGTCAACATATCTGAGCCAAAGTTTGGGTTTGTGTTCTGACTTGTCTAAAGCATTGGTTTCAAAGTGTTCCATGTACAGGTTTGCGATGACCGGTGAGAGGGGTGATCCCATAGGTGCTCCTTCTATCTGTTTGTATCTTTGTCCATTGTGGATGAAGTACGTGTTGGTTAGGCAGTGGTTGGTCAGGTCCAAGATGTATTCGGGGGGATTGTATTTGTTTTGAATAGCTGTCAAGGCTTCATTAATGGGCACTTGTGTGAAGAGAGATACAACATCGAAGCTCACAAGTAGGTCATTAGGATGTAGGTTTTGCTTCTTTATTGTTTCTATGAACTGGAAGGAGTTTGGTACGTGTGAAGAGATGGATTCTGCATAGGGCTGAAGTTGCTTGGCGAGAAATTTAGCGAGATTTTGTAGAGGTGAGCCTATGGAGCTGACTATTGGTCTGAGTGGTGTTCCTTCTTTGTGTATCTTGGGGAGGCCGTAGAGTTTGGGGCATCTGGATGATTTTTCTCTGGGGATGATTCTTAGCTGGATTTCTTCACTGATAGGAGAGGCTTTTATTTTGGATTTGGTGGTTTTTTCCAGATAGGTGGTGGGATCTGTTTTTATAGGTTTGTAGGCAGGATCTTGGAGTAGCTTTGATAGTTTTGCTTGGTAGTCCGATGTGTTCATCACCACTGTGGCATTACCTTTGTCTGCTGGGAGAATGATTATGTTGTTGTCTTTCCTCAGGTTGGTGAGTGCTTTCTGTTCTTCTTTGTGTAAATTGCTTCTGGGTGGTTTGCTGGAGCAGAGGATGTTGGTGACTTCAAGTCTGATTTTATTGGCTTCATCTGGGTTGAATTTGGTTAGGCTAGCTTCGACTCCGCATATGATGTTTTCCGTGGGGATGCGTCTCGGGGCGACTGCAAAGTTGAAACCTTTGGAGAGTACTTTGGTTTCAGTTGTGGTGAGGATCCTGTCTGATATGTTATGTACTGTTTGTTTCATGGGTTGCTGTGGAGGCAATCCCTACACAGATCTGGCTGACACAAGCCACAAAACCACAGCTCGCCCCTATACACGAAGCCAAGCCAAAGCACAACTAAGTGCAATACAGCCATCTTCTCAGGAAAACTCTTCACAAAGTTCAAGAGGTCAAGACACAAAGACTTTAGCAACTAATCCACACCTAATGACCCACCTAAGTGGTACCCAGGATATCACTCAAGAAATCACTCAAGGTATCTCTCAAGTAATTAAGGAACAAAAGAAGAAAAGGCACACTAGCCTGGGAACTTCCTCTCTGCCCAGAACATTGGAGGCTAGACACCACACCCCCTCTACAGTATTTATAGGAACTCAAACATTGAGATCCCGCTCTGTTCCAGTAACAAGAAGCCGAAAGCACCAGCCTGAAGATGACGAGTGAGACCTCGTCGAAACGTCGCCTAGACACCCCAACTTTTACACGGGAAGACACCCGAGGACACCAAAACCTGCATTCCTGTACCCGTGAAAATCTACGAAAGCATATATATATATATATATAAGCATTAACAAACTGCCTGCTGCTACAAACTATATAGTGTAGTGGTACCTCCGGTTACGAACTTAATTCGTTCCGGAGGTCCATTCGTGACCGGAAACCGTTCTTAATATGAGGCACACTTTCGCTAATGGCGCCTCCTGCTGCTGCTGCGCCGCTGGAGCGCGACTTCCACTCGCATCCCAGGGCAAAGTTCACAACCGGGAGCATCTACTTCTGGGTTAGCAGAGCTCATAACCCGAAGCATTCGTAAAGAGGACGGTATGTAACACGAGGTTCCACTGTATAAGAAGCAGCTCCTACATTCAGTGCTTGTAAATGGAGCAACAATATTCAAGAGCCATTTCAATACAGCTGTGGAACATTCATTCGAAATTTCTATGTTTAATGAGATTCATTGTTTCTTCTTTCCTTTTGCTCCTAATTTGCTGACAATCAAGATCTATTAGTCTTCTAAAAGCAATTTTCCAGAGAATATTTGATATGATTTCACTTTGAAATAACTTCCAAGGATTAATTATGCAAAAATAAGTAATATGATACTTTTTTGAAACTATAGGCCATTTGCTTCATTGGTTGCTTTTAGATTACAATATTTTAATGTCTCTATTGGTTGTGAAATAAACAAGATTAAACATGTCTAGAACTTGAAAGGAAATGTTTAAAACTACTGAGGAGAATGGTTTCTTTCTGGGGTACTAACAAAAGAGATTCAATAAATAAAAGTAGTTAGCAAATAATTTAACCTGTGCAGTTGCAGCTGCCTTCAAAGCAATATGGGGTTTTCAGTAATACAAACATGCTCAGCTATGCAGAACCAGGCATGTCAAAGGGACATTCTAATAGTTTTACGGGCAACTTCAAAAGAAACAGTACATAATAAGCACCAGGAGATTTGACAGCCCTAATCTTTTGGTAGGCAACCTTTAGTCTTGAAGGGCAAGTTGAGTTATTCAGATAAAGCAAACATAATTAGAACTAAATGAAAGTTTATGGTATCATGTATCTAAGTATGTATATATCTGTACATATGGGTATGTGTTATAGCATAGTTGTGGCCCTATGTTAAGAAATAGGAGTAGATGACTTATAGCTAGAAAATGGACTGATTAAACACTTGGCAGTGTAGAAGTCAGTGTGGGGATTGTGTGTGCCAAATTTGGGTAAGAAATAACTTAATGCAGGAAAGGGATTAGAGTTGGCTTTCAAAAGATTGCTAGATAACTCAAATGGACCTCTTTCAGGTCTTAAAACTGTGGCTAATATAGATATAGTCATTGATACTGTTATAAACTATGCTAAATGGGAAAACTTATGGTCCTCTAAACCAGGGGTAGGCAACCTAAGGCCCAGAGGCCGGATGCAGCCCAATCGCCTTCTCAATTCGGCCCGCGGACGGTCCAGGAATCAGCGTGTTTTTACATGAGTAGAATGTATACATCTGTTAAATGTAACACATGCATTATCTAGGCAATATTGATATTGTATGAAATCCTATTCTATGGCTAGTTCCAGCTTCAGCACCACCTTGGGGCTGGATAGCTTTCACTGGCAGAATGGTAGGTCCTAAATTTTTCTCTTCACTGGAACAGAGACACATGGGGTAGAATTCAACGTCACACTCTTCTAATTGTTCCATCTGCAGAAGCCTTCCTGCTTGTGAGTCAAGGCCCCGCTCCCTGCAAAACTGAAGAAATAAAACAGATGAACACCAGTATTTTAACTTAATGGGCTAAAAAAAGGTCACAACTTTATTGGTTACAGAATGTGAGTGGTATTGGCTTAGGCACTGGATCTGAACCGACTATACTTGACTCCTGCCCACTCTGCAGGGAGTCACACAAGGGTTAACAACCAGAAGGGGGAGCTTGTTGATGCAAATCAACTGGAAGCTTTCCCCTGGAGTCACCGGGGGTCGGGCCATTGCCCTACCCATCACCTGGGCTTCGGACAGGAACCATGACCGCCGGATTCCTTTAACAGAATACCCTTCAAGGGGTGAGGGCGGTGATGGCCACAACCTCCCCTCCAACACACAACGCGTTTTCAATGCCTAACCGCCAAACCTTTCAAAGTTGTGATGATTTGCTACGAGGTAAGCAAAAAACCATGTGGCTGGTGCCAATCTGCCAAGTGGAAAAAATTCCTACCAGGCCCCTTGATCAGGCAGCCAACCGAGGTCCATAGCATGGTCAGGTGCTGAAGCAAAACCTAGAAGGAGGGAAGGAGAGCGGGTGATCTGTGCAAGCAGGAAGCAAACAGAAGGAGCCCCAGACCCGCAGCTGCTTAAATGCGGCAAACCATGCCCCCCAGCCAGCCAGATTGGCTGACTGTGGGCGTGACGCAGGCCGGGGACTCCCTGTGATGCAGGGGGCCTGGAGAGGTTACCAGAGGCTTCTGGTTGGCGACTATGAGAACAGATGCTGGACTAGATCCTGCAGGGTTCTTCTCAGAGCTGCACATTTAATGATTTTGCCTTTCTCTTTTCTGTAATATAGTAAGAACAGGTGCAATGGTAGAAGAGAGGGAACAGTAAAAACACAGAACAATATTTGTTGCTCTGAAGAAGGTTCTGTTGATGACACTGAAATTGTGATCTTTATTCTGGATCTCTCTCCACAATTTGTTTAAATATGACTCTGCCCTTGGCAATATTATGAGCTTTGTTTGAGGGTGTTTCACTCTGATAATTTGTTAATTTTTATAGTACTCATCTAAACTCACACTAGGTTGCTTTCATTGTAACAATGTGCAATGGAACACAGAACAGTAACAAAGAATAACATAATTTGATCTTACAAAACAAAACACCTCATTCCTTTCCCTAGTGCTCTTTAATAGTCTACATGCACTAGCCTGACACAAGAAAGGCATAAAATGAATTTGATTCAGTTAACATGCTTTATACAGGGTTCTGTGTACTCTGTGATAAGAGTTTCTTGTTATAAACAATTTATTCTGCATGTTACATTATTTTGCATGATTCATACTGGTTTTGCAAGTATGTGAGGGACAAGGAACTCCAACCCTAACCACTTAGAGTTGGTTTCTGGTGGGGGCTTTTAAAGCTCCCATTGCACCAATGGATTCTCAGCAAAAGTTCATAGTGCGCTGGGGATTAAGAGAGAAAAATTCAGCCTTCTTTATTAAGGTGATGCTGAAGCTTGTAATAATTGGTTCAGTATATTAATTTGTCCACTTTGTAATTCTCAGTTGTAATATAAATCAAGTGCTGGATGAAAATGCAGTCTTGAAACATTATAGAACCTGAGACATGAGGCAAAATATACAGGCACTATTCTTCTCTTTTTATTTCTGTCTTATCAGAAACTAGTCTGCTTTCTCAGGTTTCAGCATTTACTTTGTTGTTCCCCCTGGAAAAAATCCTGCAGACACCCCTGTGTTTAACCCCTTGCTTTGGATTAAACTCTCCTTGTTGATGGCAGGAAGGTACAATAATGACTAAAGGCAGGCAAAACTAATGGAGTATGGGGAATTGAATGGTTGAACTGGCAAATTAAGAGAACAGGAAGGGAGAATTTTTAAGGATGATTAGCAGGAATAGAATAAATTCCTGTTAGCAGGAATAAAATAAATCTAGCAGTGAAAATATAAATGAATGAGTTAAAATATGGATGGATATTTTAATTAGAGTATATTAGATAGGGAGTAATTAGAGTATGCAGCAATGAAGGAGAACTGTATTTAACCATGGAGGACAGAAGGGAAGTCAATTGTTAGTGGATGGATGGATTATTTGATGTGTGTTGATTTACAAAACTGAAAATGATAAATAAAGTTTTTTTGTTTGTTTTGTTTGTTGATTGCTGGAAACAATGTGACCAGATCTCACAGTCAGGCAGCCTTTCTTTGGTTGAGTATCTTCTCTAATTGAGTAAATTCTCTCAACTGTTTCCAGCAAACATTTTAGGTGATGTTCTACATCCAGCTCTAAAAACTAATTTTTTTCCTTGGTGTATTTATTTTGGGAGGTGGGGGGAAACAGAGCAATCGAACTTTTCCAAGCTTTTCTGCACTATGGATGGTTGTTTTTGGTTCATCTGTGCCTTGTTCTGTTCCTTTCTTGAAAGTCCTAGGCTGTCTTTCATGTAGGCAGTGATCAAAATGAGACCTGCTTAGATTTAATGGTGCCCACGCCATCCTGGCAACTGGTATAATACAGAACATTAAACATAGTTGATATTCCATGGGAGTCAACCATAGCCATGCCATGAAGGGAGGTCAACATTTGACACCATGGGTGGCGCTGGGGTCCAAACCACAGAGCCTAGGACTTACCAATCAGAAGGTCGGCGGTTCAAATCCCCACGACGGGTGAGCTCCTGTTGCTCGGTCCCTGCTCCTTCCTGCCAACCTAGCAGTTCAAAAGCACGTCAAAGTGCAAGTAGATAAATAGGTACCGCTCTGGTGGGATGGTAAACGGCGTTTGCGTGCGCTGCTCTGGTCCACCAGAAGCGGCTTAGTTATGCTGGCCATATGACCCGGAAGCTCCCTCAGCCAGTAAAGCGAGATGAGCACCGCAACCCCAGAGTCCTCCACGACTGGACCTAACGGTCAGGGATCCCTTTACCTTTACCTTACCAAACTTTCAAAATGGAGGACAATGAAATATATGACTTCTCTGAGATTGGGGAGGTGAAGGGTGAAAAGAGAAGTTGAAAATTAGGTGCTTAGTTAGTTTGCTGAAAGGTAGATGCAAACTGAGATCTTAAAACTTCCATTTAATAATAATAATAATAATAATAATAATAATAATAATAATAATAATAATAATTTATTTGTACCCCGCCCATCTGGCTGGGTTTCCCCAGCCACTCTGGGCGGCTTCCAACAAAGATTAAAAATATGTCACACACACATTCAAAACTTCCCTGAACAGGGCTGCCCTCAGATGTCTTTTAAATGTCAGGTAGTTGTTTATCTCTTCCACATCTGGTGGGAGGTTCTTCCACAGGGCAGGTCCCACTACTGAGAAGGCCCTCTGCCTGGTTCCCCGTAGCTTTGCCTCTCACAGTGAGGGAACCATCAGAAGGCCCTCGGCGCTGGACCTTAGCATCCTGGCAAAACGATGGGGGTGGAGATGCTTCTTCATGTATACTGGGCCCAGTAAATACCTTGATCCACACACTGGAAAACAACTCAAATGAAAGGTGTGGTGAAATTTGGTTTGGAATACAATTCATGGCATTATTAGATGAGGTAGACTATGTGGTAATGTTTATATCTGCCATAAGTGGTATTTCTTTCAGCAACAAATAGGAAGTTAAATGCTAATCAGGAAAGGTCTTGAGATTGAGGACAGGACAGACAAAACCTGGCTGGTGACGATACTGTGAATTTAGGGAGCAAACCAGTAAGAAAGTAAGAGGAAGTCTGTGACTGAATCAAGGGCAGAGCTTCCTCATCATTACCTGAATTGTTAATAGATTCTGTAATCTTTATTTGAAAGTGAATCTTGGTGTCAAAGCTACCACCAGATAGTCCACAAAGCTACTGTATTAGGATCTCTTGACAGTAGTTCTTGTTTGCTTTCTAACGTATTAGTAGAGAGAGGAAAAAGTGAAGGTAGCCATTAGAGATTTTTCAATAATGTGGCTCATATTTCTAAAGGCTGCAGTCTTGGGAGCAGGCAACTTGAGTAATTGTATTTTTGTGGCAGCAGAATGGAGCTGGAAGCATTATTATTATTATTATTATTATTATTATTATTATTATTATGAGTGACTTCAATGGTGTTGTTTCCCTTGATGTAGATAGAACTATGAGGAAAGCAGAGTCATTTTTTGACATGGTGTCCAATTTTGATCTAATTGATTTTAAGTCTAATTGCTTTGAAATTTATAACATGTTATTCTTTGAAGGAGAACTACCTGAAAATGATTCACATATGGTATTTAACTCTGAGTAGGCTTGCTATAATGTACAAGACAGAATCAGATAAATGCTGAAGGTGCAAAGAGGTGGAGGGAATGTTTTTTCATAAGTGATGGACTTGTAAAAGGGTATTTGGAAAGAGTATTGGGAAATGATCCATAATGAATTGAAAAACATGTTTAAAAGTACTCCCCCCCCCCCACAAAAAAACCCCACAACAACCCAGAGTCCTTTCTGTTGGGGATAATTCAGACCGAAATTGCCAGGTGTCAGAAAAGGTTATTTATGTATGCTACAACTGTGGCCCGTGTTTTGTTAGGTCAAAAATGGAAAACGAGCAAGGTTCCAACCAAAAATTGCAACCTAAGTTGACAGAATATGTACAACTTGCAGACTTAACATATAGAATAAGAGAACAAGAAGATTGTAAAATGCTTATTGAATATATGGGAAATAACTGTGTACAGCTGAAAATGCTGGCAGCAATAAGATAAATGCAATAGTGTAAATACGTTTTGATGGATGCAATAATGGAAAACTGATTGAAATAGTTTTGGTAAAATATGCAGGGTTTTATGATATGTAAAATGAACCACGGAAAAAGAAGAAGGGAAGTCATTGATATCTTAAGGATGTAAAATGAGTATTTTAAATTGTAAAACAGAAAATTTAATTAAAATTATATATTAAAAAAACAGAATAGAGCTGGAAGCATGATCCTGTTCACAGTCTGACTCCCTTTTCCTGTTATGCTTTTCACAATGTATATGGGTTTCTTCAAAGAGAGCTCTCCTTACACTCCTGGTTTCTTGCTTGAAGCAGAGAGCTGAACCAGCCACAGCCATATTCATCATGGAGCCATGAGCTTAAAGAGCTTTTCAAATCTCTGCGCTGCAAGGAGCCACATGTTATCATTTTCACTCACTTCAGTTCAAAATCCATTCATCTTTAAAATGCTGGCATGGTACAAGGACTTTAATATTGTTCTTCTATCTACACTGTTACTGAAGCTAGACCTACGTAAGGTGGGCCTGAAGTATCCCCTAGAGTAAAGTATCAACCTTGCAAATATTCTCCTTCATCATTTTTAGAGATGTCTGAGATCATCATTAGAAATTGTAGTACTAGATAACTACAAAAAGCTAAGGTGTTGAAACTAGTCCTTGTGGAGTTTCTGGTTCCTATCTGCCTTAATGGAGGCAGCCCCCACGACATCACAGGGATCGAAGGTGGAGAGAAATAGAGGGTAAATAATTTTTAGAAATTCCCCCCAAAGGAAGGAAGGAATGAATGGGCTTCACTCACAGTCCATGGCGCTCGCTCCGGCATGGAATGCAAAGGGCAGGGAGGAACTGAGTGCAAAAGCACTTTGCCTGGCGAAAACCCTCCTACACTGCCATTAAGAAGCAGAGGTTCTCCTGTTAAATGAATTTTTTATTGGCTTTAAAGTCAGGCATGCTCTGAAAGAAGATGTTGTCATCAGAACTATGGAATTACCCAGCTGCATTGAGCTGAGGTTTGGAACTGAGAAAAATATTTAATTTGGTGTGGGCAGTGGATGGTGGAGAGGGGAGCCTCTGGCGTCCTGTATACTTTGAGTTTCTTTATTAATTAATGATTCAGCAACCTGTTCCAGATGCAAAATTTTAAAGATCCAAAATGAGGTTGGACTGCAGTATGGAATAAAACTTGTGGTTAAAAGAACAGTTATCTTTGTGTGGTTTAAAGAAATGGGGGGAGAGCTCTAATGTTGGAATGGGTTGTTTTGGAAAATTAGAGTGGATACCATCTCTACCCCCCCCCCCAAAAAAAAACCCCAACAACAACACACACAACAGAGAAGAGATACAACTTAAGTGGACTTTGGTCAAAATGCAGTTGTGAAATGAAAGGAATTTGGAGCCATGGATGAGAGAAGCATGGAGACTTTGATGGTGATTAATTAAAATGAAAGTACTAAAATGAAATCCCCTGCGGTGGAAGCTGGATCCCTCTTTCTCGGGCTATATGTTTCTTTGGCTAGATTTCTCAGGCTAGATTTCTAGATGTTGACTGAGTAGTAAGAAAGAGTGGACTGTTGTAGTATGATGTTGTCTGGAAACACCAAGCAACATGAGAGCACAATGGGAGGGAGCTAATGAGATATTTTGAGAATTCTCAAGGATTATAGCCCCATCCCAGCTACGTTGAGAGACAACAGCAACTGGAGGAATTTCAAGAATTGGACAGCAGACAAAGGCCAAGGACTTTTATAATTGGGCATATTCAGACTGACACAAGCAGGGAAAAGGAAAATAATTGGAGCACATCATTTGAAATCCTATGGAAAGTTAGATAAGGTATTAACATGAATAGTAATTGCTAAAAATTCAGCTGTTATCTTAATGGTTAATATACCAACTGAAATGTAATCAGATGTTAATAAAAAAATCTGAACCTCAGCAATATAAGAACTGCACGAAAAACACTGATCAAGGAGTGTGTGAAACCACTTTGATTAAATTGTATAAATTTGGAAATAATTGGAATTTTAAAAATATTAATTGGAATCTGTATAATTGGTAAAACTGGTGATATTGGGTAAATATTGGAAAATTAATGAAAAACAAATATTAAAAAAGAAAGAAACTAGTCTTTGTGGTGGCCACCATAAAGAGCATCTCTGCTGCTTCTCCTTTCTCTCCCCTCACCCCCAATGTGTAGCAATACAAAATGCATTACCTTGTTGGGCTGTGAGTCTTAGCTCCATTTTGTATGCATCTACTTGCAGGGGTGGAAATAATTTGGGTGCTTCCACACAACAGTATATTGTGAGCTTGGTGCTGCTCATGCATGAATGTTTTTCATAGATGTTTTTCACAGTGCCTCTATGAGACTGTCCTCATCAGAATCACATGCCATACCCACCATTTAATCCAGAATTAGTCTTTCTGCAAAGAGAGAGAGAGAGAAAGGTATTTCTGTGGCAACAGTAAATCCAGATTAAATGAAAGTCATATGTGATGGCATTGTGATGAGGATGTGCGCAAAAACGTAACATTCACAAGCAACAGTGAGTCCACAGTAAACCGCTGTGTGGAAGCATTTTCATGGTTCAATGAGATCAGCTCATCTATTTTCTGTAATTATAATGTCTCCAGGGGATAGAGGAGGTGACAAAGGGCTAGTATTTCTGTATATCTAGCTATAGCCTTAGTACATGCCCTAACTGCATTATCAGTGTTTGACACACAGCTAGCTGGAACCTCTATATGACAACCAAAGGTCCCTGAAGTAAAGAACTTGTAGCTGGTGTCGGCATTGACAGAAAGAAAGGTTAGCACTGAGCCTGTTCTTCCCATTTTTGTCCTCTATTCTCCCATTTGTGGCTTTCCAGTTATACCACAGCCAAGACCAGTAGACTGAATAGCTCCATCCCAGAGAGCCATCTAGAGAAGGGATGGCCAGAGTTATTTGTATCCCCGGGTAGAACTCTGAGAGACTTGGAATAGATCAGGATGGATTTATGACCCCCAGTTGTTTGACAACTGTTTTGGCAACAAAGCAGAGAGAAAGACTCCTCCTACCCCCAAATGAAGAATACTGAAATGAAGCGTGCTGGGGGACAATATCCAGGAGTGGAAGTTTGTGTGGAAGGACAGTAGGCTCAGTTCAGTTCTGGTACTAAAGACAAATCATTGGGCTCAATATTCTTTAGTTCTAAAACCCTCTTCAATCATCATATGTGCCATACATGAAGAGGATGTGGGGCTGCACCCAGAGTGTAGCATGTGCTAAGATGTCCCCTCCCCCTGATATGCACATGTACTGTGTTGCTAACATCTTTAGTGTGGGGGCTTTTGGACATACAAGGGAATGCACAGAGCCATCCATACAGCCAAGGTGTTCTAAATCATGTTGAATCCTTTGATCTGTAATGTGGAAAATAGGAGGGGGTGTTGCTTGGATCATGTAACATTGGGGACTGAGCTACTCAGCCTGGCCACACTTGGGTGTTGGAAGGATAATGTTAAAGAGGATTCGTGTTTATGTCATTGGGGCCTGGTTTCAGTTGGTGGATCTCAGGCTTCTTGTGAAAACAAAGTAAGATCCCTGCAGGTTTGAAATCAGCTCACCTCATGATCCGGGGAGTGCCCATAGCTTTTACAGAGTGCTCATTTTCTGTGATTGAGGCTTCAGTATTATCTATCTGATGGGACTTATGGCCTGCATATTAGACCCAGGCTGTGATTTGAGACATTGCATTTTCTTTGCTAGATTTAGAAAACTGGACACAGTAACCAAAGTACAATATTTCAAAAGTGTTTCATGTAAGTAGGATTGGCTTTCTATAGAATCTGACATGGCTTCTTCATCCCATCATGGCTAATGCAAGCTGATACACTCCCTTGTCTTGAAATGGTTAGAGTGATTGTTCAGACTTGTTTATTGCCAATCTCCCTTGATAACAAAAGCACTTATGTGTATTTCTGACACAGACGAAACATGAACAGCTGCATTGTTGCAGAACAATTACTTTCTAGCTTAAGGCTTCATAGTGTGGTGATAATAAACATTCTTATGACATTCATACAAGCAGATTTGATATACCCTTTAACTAACATGATGCTTTTGTCATTGAGTTTTCCATATTTGTATGTTATAATGCATAAATCTGAGGCAGCAACAAGCATTCTTTCCCCTTTAATTAGCACCTTGACAAAGTTCAGAATTTGCAGTTAGGAGTGACTGTTATTAACCTTTTAAAAATGTAGGCTTTGTAATGTGGGTACTGTTGTCTTCATGTTATTGGATGACCACCTGTCATAAATCAATAGGTGAAGCAAGTCATGATAAATTAGACCAAACGTAATTAAACCATAGTATTTATTCTAAATATAGATTATGTTTTTGAGATCTGCTTCAAGGTGGGTTTTCTGCAATTGTCCAAGGAGCCCAGGGCTCAAAGACTGTGCAACCCTTTTTTCATCTTTCTTCTCCTGATACATGTTTGTGTTGCCTGCAGCTGTTTAGATCGTCACTTAATATTTTTCAGCTATGAGTGTCTAAGGGGACAACCATATAGCATGATCTGCTGAGAAGAGCAGCTCAGGCTCAACAGGTGTTAAATTCCCAATCTTGGGAACGCCAAATATATGCCAACATAATTTGTGCATCCTGACTCACCTGGTACTCAGCCAGATCAATCAACACTGACTGTAAGTCCCATAAAAGGGACATTCCAGACATAGGGCAGGGGAGTGACCAAGGCGGAGGGAATGTAACTGGATCCTAAACCCATTCAGCTTGCTCACGTGACCTAGCAACCCACCACAGAACACTATTTTAAAGGCTTATTTTCCATCTGCTAGACTTAGGCAGAACAGCAGCAGTCCCACTGCTGAACAGAGTTTGGATCTAGTGCTATATTTGCTGGCTTAACTTACACCAGGGTGCTTTACCCCAGCTTCTTGTGTACAGAATTGCGCCCTTGGGGGTCTGTATACTTATAGTCTTTAAACAGAACACAAACTTGATTGACAGTGTAATATTGAAGTGCCTTCCACCTCAACATTCACAAGCAGACTCCACTGGTGTTCTCTACATTGTGTACAAAAGGACAGCTTTTGTCCTTTTGTCATGTAATCAGCTGTTTTGATTGTACAGTGCACAATGTATTCAGATTTCTCAATGTCAACTTCTCATCTGCTTTATCTTCATACACAGTACTGCTGTACATGCAACTATTAATGCAACATGCTTTATTACAAGGCAGAAGGAGCAATAGTGATATTGCCAGGATTCCCTAAAAATGTATTTATTGACAATGGTATCACTAAGGGCGATAAAACAACCGGTTTTTGAAAGAGAAAACACTTTTATTTCTTTATTCATTCTGGAGTTCTTCTAAAATATCATGGGCCAAATGATAAGAATACAGAACTAAAAAAATATGTAGGTCCCATAGCAAGAACCAGCACTTACAAGCTGAACATCACATAATTTATCAGGGGTAGCTTGCTCTGTGAATTCATCACATTCTTAGTTGCCACTCTTAGAGATTAATTGTTTGCCAGTATTGAGTCACTAGAGATGCAGATACAGCAAGATTGGTATCATCAATAAGGAGCAAAAAGGGTTTTCTTGTGTGTTTCTTTGTGGATGATTAGCTGCTCTCCCTGTGCAAAGGTCAGAGGGGGCAGGGTTTCTGTTGAGGCAGGTGATTAGCTGTGGGAGGAGCTTATCAGAGCTTGCAGGGCAGCGGCACGCGCCTAGCGGCGCGCACAGTTCGGTCCATCTTTTAGATTTAGGGGAGCTAGTCTCAAACGTTTGTTAGGGGAGACCTAGTTTTTTGGGGGGTGGGAGTTATTTGTCCTGTCTTCACACTTTTTATGATGGAGGATCGCTGTAGCCACCCCCAACGACATGTTCTCAAGATGGAGGGTGAGGGAACAGCTGCAGTCGCCTGCGGTTCCTGTGCAATGTTTGCCATCTTGCCAAAGGTTTCAGGCAGCTTTACCTGCAGCAATTGCATGTTGATTGCCCTCTTAGAAGACAAAGTCCAGCAACTGGAGGAACGTGTAGCTACGCTCCAAAGAATTAGAGAGCTGGAGCTCTTCTTGGAAGCAACAGAGCACACCGTCTCCACCAAGGAGGAGACAGGGGACTCCCCTGAGAAGGAGGCTAGTTCACCAACACAGGAGCCAGATATATGGAGAAATGTGACTCAAAGAAGTAGGAGGCCCAGGGTTCGCTCTGATTGTTTAGAAATACACAATCGCTTTGAGGTCCTCTCCCCTAGCATGGAAGACAAAGAGCAAACTCCATTTGAGGATCTCTCCCTCATTACAGTCGATCAGGTATATGAAGACGAGCAGCAAAGTCAGTCCTCAGGGAATGTGCAGGCGACCTTGGAATGGACAGCTCACGGAAGAACCCAACCAAACCTAAGAGGAGGTGTGTAGTGGTGATAGGGGATTCCCTACTGAGGGAAACAGAAGCAGTGATCTGTGGGCCTGACAAGATGTCTCGGGAAGTGTGCTGTCTCCCCAGGGCTAAGATCCAAGATGTAACTGAACGACTGCAAGGAATCATAAAACCCACTGACAAAAACCCCTTCCTCTTGGTTCATTTGGGAACCAATGACACTGCAAGCAATAGCCTCAAGAAGATCAAAAGAGACTACGAGGCTCTGGGCAGGAAATTGAAGCAATTAAATGCACAAATTGTCATCTCATCTGTCCTCATAGTTGAACGACGTGGCCCAGGGAGAGAGGAAAAATAGTGGAAGTGAACAGCTGGCTTCGCAAATGGTGTAAACAGGAACGGTTTGGATTCTTAGATCACGGACTGCAGTTTCTTGAAGATGGACTTCTGGCAAGCGATGGGCTGCACCTCACAACGGTTGGGAGGAATGTTTTTGCCAAAAATCTCAGAAACCTCATCAGGAGGGCTTTAAACTGACTAATGTGGGGGAGGGAGACAGTGCTCCTGAAGGTAGCAGTCTATCAATTGATGAAGATGATCATCCAAATGTCATAGACCAAATGGAGCAAACAGCACGCAGACCTAGTGGTGGGAGGAAAAAATCCTTAAATAAGAGACACGGGGGAATGATTAATGGACTTCAATGTCTGTACACTAATGCGCAAAGCATGGGAAATAAACAAGATGAGCTTGAGCTCTTGGTACAGCAAACTAAATATGACATAATAGGCATCACTGAAACCTTGTGGGATAAGTCCCACGATTGGAATGTAATAATGGAGGGATACAATCTATTTCAGAGAAACAGACCAGACAAGAAAGGAGGAGGAGTGGCGTTATATGTCAGGGATGTGTATACCTGTGAAGAGATCCAAGATTTAGAACCTCAAAGCCAAAGTGAGAGCATTTGGGTCAAAATTAAGGGAGAGAAGAATAACAGGGACCTCATTGTGGGAGTTTACTATAGATCCCCAAGCCAAACGGAGGACATAGATGATGCCTTCCTGGAACAGATGGCCAAGCATGCAAAAGGAAGGGAGATAGTAGTAATGGGGGACTTCACTTACCCAGATATTTGTTGGATGTCAAACTCAGCCAAGAGCAGAAGGTCAAACAGATTCCTCACTGGCCTTGCAGACAACTTCGTTGTCCAGAAAGTGGGAGAAGCAACAAGAGGAACAGACATTTTAGACCTGGTCCTAACCAATGCTGATGACCTGGTTAGTGGGGTAGAAGTGGAAGGATCATTAGGCACGAGTGATCATGCTCTTCTGAAGTTTACTATACAGCGGAAAGGAGCAGCCAAGCATACTAGGACTCAATTTCTTGACTTTAAGAAAGCCGACTTCATAAAACTTAGGGAAGTGCTGGATGAGATCCCATGGACAGTAATACTAAAAGGGAAAGGGAGTTCATGATGGCTGGGAGTTTGTTAAGAGGGAGATAGTAAAAGCACAACTTCAGGCAATACCAATGAGACGGAAACATGGAAGGTGCCTAAATAAGCCAGAGTGGCTATCTAAAGAACTTTTAACTGAGTTAAGATTAAAAAAGGATGTGTACAAAAAATGGAAAAGGGGGGAAACCACCAAAGAGGAATTCAAACAAATAGCCAGCACGTGTAGACACAAAGTCAGAAAAGCTAAAGCACAGAATGAACTCAGGCTTGCTAGAGAAGTTAAAAGCAACAAAAAGGCTTTTATGGGTATGTTCGTAGCAAAAGGAAGAACAAAGAAACAGTGGGGTCACTCAGAGGAGAAGATGGTGAAATGCAAACAGGGGGCACAGAAAGGGCTGAACTCCTCAATGCCTTCTTTGCCTCAGTCTTCTCCGATAAAGAAAACAATGCCCAACCTAAAGAATTTGGAGCAAATGATTCAGCAAAAGAAACACAGCCCAGAATAACTAAGGAGATAGTACAAGAATACTTGGCTAGTCTAGATGTATTCAAGTCTCCAGGGCCAGATGAACTGCATCCAAGAGTATTAAAAGAACTGGCAGATGTGATCTCAGAACCACTGGCAGTCATCTTTGAGAATTCCTGGAGAACAGGCGAAGTCCCGGCAGACTGGAGGAGGGCAAATGTTGTTCCTATTTTCAAAAAGGGGAAAAGAGAGGACCCAAATAATTACCGCCCAGTCCCGCCTACCATTTTCAGAGACTTACACAGGCCTTCCCTTAGCCAGCTTTGACTGTGCTCCAGCTGCACAACTTACACAAATATATCCTTGGCTGAGCCTGGGTTGGAGACGTCATGTCAGCTGAGCTGGAGATCCACTGCATCCTAAGCTGCTCATCCTGGTGGTTCTTGCCAAATATTCCCTCCCCCTAGATGTATGCAAAATTATCTTAACAGCAGCAGTAACTTTTGATAATGCAGTTACAGATAGGTAGCCGTGTTGGTCTGCCATAGTAAAAAAAAAAAATCCTTCCAGTAGCACCTTAAAGACCAACTAAGTCAGTTCTTGGTATGAGCGTTCGTGTGCATGCAGTGTATCTGAAGAAGTGTGCATGCACACGAAAGCTCATACCAAGAACTGACTTAGTTGGTCTTTAAGGTGCTACTGGAAGGAATTTTTTTTTTTTTTTTTTTGATAATGCAGTTATCTTAGCATTACTAAATGAAGTGACAATATATTATTGCTAACATGTATGCAACAGGACAGTGACCACAGTAGTTGTGATTGGTGATAATACAATTGCTTTAGGATCACTGAGTAAATTAACACATATTGTGGCACAGCAAACAATTTTCTCTATTCAGAACTGAACTTTTTTAATAAGTTACAGTTCAGTAGTTTCATGATAGAGTTTTCTTTGAAGTTTCTTTGTTCTGGGATGATCATCTTAGATTAATCTGCGGTCTTGTAAGAGTACCAACTATCCTTTTCTTCGAACCTGCTGGTATATTTGTAAATAAAGCAAGTATTACAAAGATACTGGATAGTGAACATGTGGACCTCCATGGGTTGTGGACTACAGCTCCCATCATCTATAACTACTGTCTGTGCTGGCTGGACCAGATGGGAGTCGTATAGAGAGGTCTCATAGACTTCTCATTGACTTTGGACCTTCTCATTGCTTAGAGAAGTAGAGAGAGAATAAGTATTGTTGAAGGGAAGTCTGCCTGTTGTAAGCAGAGCCCTTGAATCCCAAAGGTGATGTCTTACTGAACTCTGAGGGCCAAGTTCCAGAACTGGGCTGCTAGTCCAGTCTTTACCTCCAAGATATTACAATCTAGTACACATTTTGTGAGCATTAGTTATTACTTATTATTTTTATTCAAAGTAACTTACAGGATCAAAACAGATATTACAAGAAATATTAAGTGGATATAAAAGCAGCAAGAAAATCAGATCTCATATATAATACATATAATTCCTACCCACCCCATCACATAAATAGGTTATAGACATAGTTTCCTACCAAGTGTGTCATCATTATCATGTTTAGAGCTCTCTAAAACATGGAAGGTGCAGATGTGAAGCTAGAAACTTTCTGTGCTTGTGAAGCCTCGTCCCATGCAAAACAGAAACCTAGTTTTAATGATGAGTTTTAAATCTAGAGTTTTAAATGATGAATTAAACTTCTACAATTTTGAATTGTGTATGGAGCCTTCTAGAGTAGAGGAGGCTTCTTGCTTCAGACCTTCAACCCCAAATTCATGGAGGGCGCTAGATTGTGTGCAGGTGATGTGCCAGAGGGGACAATATTTGCCACCACCAATACCACTTTTCTTTCTGTTTGTGCTTTCAAGTTTGGGGATGGAGCACTCCAATATAGCCTAAAGAGGGACAAGAGAAACTACCTTTTGGAAGTTGTTTGTCTTTATAAAGTGAGCTCACTGCAACATAATATACTCTTGATGAATCAAGGATTTGTCTAAATAAATAAATACTTATAACTGTTAGAACAGAGGAACAAATAAGGTCTTAGAATAATAGACCAAAAACTCATAAGACCAGCTGCTATAGAAACTGTAAGTATTACTTTTGAACTCCAGTGCACATGGCATTATCTTTTCCTTGTGTTTCACTTCATAATATGCTTCAGAATCAAGGAGGTCACTTCTACATCACTAGGTCACTTCTCCCCTTTCATTAAAATGAAACTCAAAGGATATAGATGGACAGTGGATGGACAACCACTGTGAACAGGAAGTCAATCAATCTAATCCCTTTTCTGTCTTATTTTGCTGACCAGAATGAGTTGAATTTCTGGCAGCAACATTAACAGAATTATGCCTGTGTATTACAATGTAAACCCCAAATATCCAAAGAGCAGGACAGTATCATTAGAAAGTAGAAATGAAACAACTAAGAATGTATTGACCAAGTACAACCTATAAATGAGTAAACTTCCCTCCCTGCTAAAGCTATACATAGACGATATTGATTTAAAGGCAGAGGTGAAAGTCCTATATACACAGACACAAAATTACTATAATCTTTGGTCAAATAGGCATTTGTAGTGATTTAGAAACCTGCAAAATCTGTTTAATCAAAAACAGTAACAGGACAGAATACATAACTGTGTGTATTAAGTATTTGAAATCTCTCCCTGTTGCACTTGCAGAGATATATGGTGGGCTTGGTTGGCAATATTGGATTTCTGATTTCTTTCTCACTCTTGCTATGGTTACTGATGTGGTCACTGGAGCTAGTGGACTTCCAGCTGTGGTCCGAGCTGCTGAAATCCCACAGCCACAACATGCCTTAGAAAATCTTTCAATTTAGCCTTGGTAAGACGGTTAGCTGAAAAACCTGGATCAGCAGTTCCGTGCTCTCCAAAACACATTCATTGGAAGATGAATCTCTGCTTTGCTAAAGATATCTTGTAGGAAAGTGAACTCTTGAGTAGTCTGAATATGAATCAAATGCCACAGTAAATTGTGTTTGCTTTCCTTGTAAAGAGGTCAGGTCAATCAATATACTTTACCAAGGGCATTATATTATTTGCAGAAGATGCAATTGCTATTTGGATAATAAGTTACAGATAGGTAGCCGTGTTGGTCTGCCATAGTCAAAAAAAAAAAAAAAAATTCCTTCCAGTAGCACCTTAAAGACCAACTAAGTCAGTTCTTGGTATGAGCTTTCGTGTGCATGCACACTTCTTCAGATACACTGAAACAGAAGTTTCCAGACCCTTCTATATAGTGAGAAGGTGGGGAGGGGTATTACTCAGAAGGGTGGTGGGAATGGGTGGTTGGCAGATAGCTGTGATGAGCCTGTTGACGACTCTTAACGACTGCAATAGGTCTTACAGGGAGAACTGTCATTGTCATTCTCTTTCTCAAGCTCTGGGAGGAAGACCTTTCATTGCCTACAGACAGCCACCCAGTCTTAGATACTCCTAACCCACAATAATACTACAACCAGACCTAACACGGACACTGGCACCAGAGCCTGCAATAAACCCAGATGCCAACTTTGCTGCCACATACACCCGGACAACACCATTACTGGCCCCAACAACATCACACATACCATCTCGGGACTATTTAATTGCTCATCGTCTAACATTGTGTATGCCATCAAATGCCAACAGTGTCCTTCAGCTCTCTATATTGGACAAACAGGCCAGACCTTACGCCAAAGAATAAACGGACATAAATCAGACATCAGGAATCACAAGACAGAGAAACCAGTAGGAGAACACTTCAATCTCCCAGGACATTCTATACAAGATCTCAAAGTAGCTGTTTTACGACAAAGGAATTTCAGAAATAGACTGGAAAGAGAAGCTGCTGAATTACAACTTATCACCAAACTTAAAACCATGGAGAAACCTGGCCTGAACAAAGACCTTGGATTCTTATCTCATTATACATGACAAAGCCCTTTTTCACCTTCTCACCCCTTGCTTTTTCCTGTAAGACCTATTGCAGTCGTTAAGAGTCGTCAACAGGCTCATCACAGCTATCTGCCAACCACCCATTCCCACCACCCTTCTGAGTAATACCCCTCCCCACCTTCTCACTATATAGAAGGGTCTGGAAACTTCTGTTTCAGTGTATCTGAAGAAGTGTGCATGCACACGAAAGCTCATACCAAGAACTGACTTAGTTGTCTTTAAGGTGCTACTGGAAGGAATTTTTTTTTTGTTTTGGATAATAAGTGTTACACTGGATACCCATAGTACTTTTTAACTATGTCACACTGTGTGTACTAATGAAGCATTTAACTCTCTTGATCACAATTTTGTATAAAATGTTCTTTTCAAACTTTTAGCTATTTTATACTGTCACCACTAATTAATTGATTGTGATTGAAGCATGAACAAATAAATGTACTTTTGTGAAGTCAGTACTGTACTTCAGTCCACAGCAAGTCTACACCCCAATAGGCCAGATTAAGTCAAATATATACTATAATTCCTATTAAGGTTTTGTTGAGCCACTAGGAGACTGTACTCTTACCAGCAGCGGCCAATGGGGTGGCATGAATGAGGTTGTGTTGCTAACCTGGTTTCCCAATGACACATGAAAAGAGAGAGTAGGGGTAAGAGACAAGCTAGCAGGAGCTCAGCACCTTGCCCCTTCCCTTCTCGGGAATCAGCAGTGACACACAGCATTGTCCAGGATAGCAGCACAGCTCCACCTTTGATGCACTGCCAGCCACTTCTGGCTCTTACTGCCTTTGCCTTGCTTTTTGTGGCCCTTCATGTCTACCACAAAAACAACATATTTAATGGGCTTATAATTATAGCTCTATATTTTATGAAGTGAGTAGAACATGAGAGCAGGGGAGTGGAGGCAAGCACACGAGCTCCTACCCGCTTGCTGTCCCTGTCACCTCTATAGGTCTGCAGTGCAGAGTTGAATATACTTTCTCTATGTTGTAAAAGTCAGAGTTCTACATAATGCCTGCTAGGACTTCCCCTTTCTGCCTTGAGAAGTAACTGCAAAGCATCTAGTAAGTCCATTTAAAATTCAAAAATAAAAGATTAAAACATTCTAAGTCTCTTTAGTGCCATTCATGAGATCATCTCCACCAGCTCAGGCAGGGAGGCTACTGAATATAATCACTATCCTGCGTTCAACAACAACAACAACAACATGAAGATGGAATCACAGTGGGATCACAGTGAAATCATGCCCTTAAAGACTTACCACTATACTGAGAAACATCATGTGCACAGCTGGGAGAGACAAGCACACACACTTTGCCTGGTCAGGTCTTGGTAATAATATGGTAGGTCAGCATGCCAATCCAGAATGAAATCTGGGGTGACCAATATTTTCCCATTAACTGATGTGACATTCAGCAGGAACATTATGAGGCTTAATGGGTAATTGATAATTGCAACTGCAGGAGATCCTTGGATGGAAGAAAAACTGAAAAGGAAACAAATGAAAACTTTTTCAAATGTGTCCATCTCTTGCCACCATACTTCCCTGAGCTAGAGAACCATTTATTCACAGGAGCTCCATCTTGTCAGGTTTACACATCAGTTTATTAGTCTTCATCCTGCCAGCTGCTGAATCCATCACCTGAGTTGGATAACCAAAAGAAATAGAGTTGAGTTTCATTGCTCTAAATCATTTGAATGGCCTTTTCCAGTCCAGTAACCTTTATTCAGATGTTAAAGAGAAAGATGGAACAAGAGGAAACCTCATGGGACTCCACAGAAGTGCCAAAGGGTTGAGCAGGAATCTTCCAGTGTAGTCCATGAAAAATTACTCTGAAATTAGGAGTGGAACCATTACAAGACCATGTCCCCAATTCCAAACTCACAGAGGTGATCAGGGGTATGAAAAGTCTCCATGAGGTCAAGGAGAATCAACAGAGTCATGTTCTTCCTGCTTCTGTTGGAAGACATCCATTAGGGCTACCCAGGCTATTAGGTGTTGAAAACAGGCCTGATGTTGGTTTGAAATGGAACTATATAAATCTACAAGTGCAAGTCAAAATTTCAGATGTTGAGGGTTGGGGTAACTCACAGGGTTGTATCCAATGTTGCATATGGAGAGTTCCAGTCCTATAACAATATTTTCTCTCCTTTTCCTGTCCCCCAACAATTTGTTCTGGACTGGATTTTGAGGGTGTTTGTGGGTTGTGTTTGTGGAGAAGAGGGAAAAGTTCTATTGTGCAACTGGAAGTTGGTTGCATGAACAGAATGGCAGCATTGGGTACATTTTGTTGTCTTGTTCACAATGCTTGACTTGATCACTTAAGAACTGTTTTATGTAACTCTGTAAAAATATTTGCTTAGCCTGTGGAAATCTTGCCTGTATAGCTACATAGCTACCTTGATTCCAAAGCAGAATGAAATCAGTTTTCAAAGCATTTATTAATTGAAAATATGTCACCAATACTATTTTTAATGGGAATTATATGCTGTGGAGCACAGTCAGACTATTAATGCTCTAGCAGCTGGTTTTTGCTGTGTTGCAAAATGTACATTTTTATTAAAATGGAAACTCTTAGCAATATGAGAAGCAATCTCGATGTATTTGAGCTATTTATAAAGAACTGAAAACAAAGGCACAGGCTAGGTATGGTTTTGACCTCTTTGCTATTATATACTTCATTTCAATAGGGAACCATTTGACGGAGACCATTCTTCATCTTTTTCTCTTTTTGGTATTGCATGGATATAATGTTCCTTCACAATTTCAATGGAAGAATGAATAAATATCCTGGTAGCCCAAAGGATGTATAGGGTCAAAAATGAAATGGGTTTTGGTGGCCTTGATATGAACTTTATCAACATTTTTCAGATGACACAAGAAAATAATGAGCAGAAATGTTTTGCCAGTACAAGCAGTTTGGCTATTGATGTGAATTAATGGGGTCTTGAAAGGATTTAGTTCAAGGCAAAATAATAGTGCTTGTAATCGAAGTCCCTATTAGCTCAGGAAATATAAAGCATTCCCTGTGACTCAAGCTCAGTGCCCTTTGTTACAACCACAACAAAAAGAACCTATCAGGGCAGATCCAGTCTTAGTCATTCAAGTAGTGGCAGAATTTTCTGGGATGTGGGGAGGAAATGGAAAGATAATGCTGTTCCCAAACTACTATGGCTTGAGTAGTGATTTGGATGGTATCAATTAAGTTTCATTCATTTTGTGGATGTTACTTTAGCAGGTGGTGCTCAAGATTTAGGAGAGAGAGACAAATGGGGTGGGGGCTTAAAAAGGAAAATAAAAGTGGTTTGAATCCAGACTTAGTCACACTACAGTAGACCCATTGAAATAAATGAGACTTGACTAAGGTCCTGTGGATTTCAGTGGTTTGTGAATGTGGAATTTGCAGCTTACTCATGAGAGGATTCCACTCCACAACATGAACTGAAGACTCTCTAACTGGCAGGTTTGCTGTAGTCCTTGCAAAAATGCTACCTTGGGGAGAGGGCTCTGTTTCAAGGATTTCCTGATATGACCTGCAGTTTCCCTCAGCCAGCAGAGCTGTAATGGATAGGTCAGATGGGATTGTTCTGTTTGAAACTGGAGGCTGGAGCTCTACACACCAGCGGACTTAACTGCTTGATTCCTTTGTACCAAGGAGCACAAATATGGCCTCTTGCCAGGGGCCAACATTATTTACTAGGTAAATACCAATAAAATTGTTCAGCTCTTCATATGTATTCCAGTCCAGATATACCAGCTTGCATTATGGTTTACTATTCCTCCTCTCTAAAAATGCTATTGCTAAGGACATTGTTTTGATTTCAATGCAGTTAATAGCCCAGCCTTAACTCCCACTTCCCAATCCTTAATCATCATCATCATCATCATCATCATCATCATCATTTATTTATACCCTGCCCATCTGGCTGGGTTTCCCCAGCCACTCTAGGCGGCTTCCAACAAAGTATTAAAACACAGTAGTCCGTCAAACATTAAAAGCCTCCTTAAACAGGGCTGCCTTCAGATGTCTTCTCCCTGATAAGTGTAGTTTTAATTGCAGTCTTTGTTATATGTTGAAGATTCATTGGTCTAAATCTTTTGATTGCACCATTGTGAAGGCAAATTCCACACTAAGTTCCGTGGTTACATAATTCACTCTTGAGGTCTTATTTTCCTTTATTTGATCTGGATTTAACTCAAATCAACCGCAAGCCCCTTTAACAAATGGGATCCACTACACAGTGGCTTATTCCCCTGCTTCTCAGGTCACATGGGAATAGTCCCAATCATGGCTCCCGCTCACACCAGCATTGCTTCAGTTCCCAGAAGGGGTGGTCAGTAGTGAGAAAAGGAGTCTCAACATTGTCTCTTCCTGTGTAAATTCAGATTTCTGACCTTGCTGAATGGTGCTATAAAAAGCTCTATGCAGCGACAGCTCAAAGCAACCTTGGGAGAAGCTTTATGATATGTGATGAACAGACTTTCTCTGTGGTTGATTCAGTGCTGCTCTACATCACAATTGGTTTGTGATGATTTCATCTGAAAATAATTACTTTAGAACATGCAGTCATCACATGGAAGACAGCTGAAAGAACCTCCGCCTGGTATGTATTTCAAGTGGTGGCCACAACATGTAACAAATCTTGATGTTTGGATGGCCAAATGTAGACATTCTTATGGGTAGCTGGCATTGACATAGAAACTTGTCACACAAATGAGATGATCACCTGGCAGGCAGCATGGCGTCTTATGACAACAGCATGGAGGCAGCTGACAAAACTATTTCAGTATGCTCTAACATGCCACTGTAGCATTTAAGGCAGCCATTAGCTAAGTGACAGTTGTGAGGCTATTATTACCAGAATCGTGAGGTTTCTTTTCCTCCCTGCCATCCGTGTTGGTGATGTGTGAACATCTGAAAATGGTCACCTACCTTTGGGCTGCATCTCAAATTATTAAATTTGCAGGTACACCACAGCTACCTACTTTTTACTTGCAAAAGATCACTTTGTGTACTGTGTACATGTGGCGTGGAGAAAGAACCCATCAAAATTCTAGTGCCATTTGCTTATAGTATGGAGATGAAATAAACTCTTCCAACACACTTCTTCATTAAAATGTTTGTGTATTACCCTCTTGTAAAATATCATGGCACGCACGCACACACTCTGATTGAAATTCTGTTTCAGGAACAGGAACCTATGAATTCATTATAATTTAGCTCTGGCCAAAATTTAGTGGTGATCTAGAGTTGTCCAACAACCCTTAAATGTTTGAACACTTTTTGTTGCATTTTCTTCATTTTAAATCTCTTTAAATACTTTCTCCAAATAGGATCTTCCACTTTGGCCTTACGTTTTGCTTTCGGTGAGTCTACAAGTGGGATATGCAACAAAATGTTGCATTGTGAAGTGTTACTGTTCAGGGTTGCACCTCAACATGCTGTCTTTGTGGATACTCCATTCCCTCCACCTCTCACTAGCATTATGTAAGCAATGAACATGCTCAGTCTTCAATCAGCTGTTTTGCATCTTGTCCCCATCCCCACCCCAAATGTAGACATTTGCTTTTGTATATTTTTAACATTAATATTCACATATTGCTCAGTTGAGCATCCATTTTCTCAGCTGAAGTATATTAAAAATCTCAGCGGAACAACTATGCAACAAGGCCTTTCTCTACTAAGTACAGAAGCAGGTGTGTGATGTAAGATTAGTTTTGAGGATCTGATCAAAGGCTTTACAATTAGAAACAGTAGGAGAAAAAAATCAAATATAAATAAAGTAGAAGTATACAAAAATAAACATTATTTTCCATCTTACGGTAGGTTTCATTTCATTTCGAAAAACAAAAGTTTATTATACAGTTTATTATTCTTTATATTTTGAATTGAGGGTACCAAAATCTTTTCAATGCTTAGGGTCTCTAAAGGTATTAATCTGGCCCTGGTGAAATCCAAAGGGAATCTAAAAGTTCATTTTTTTCATTATCTATGAAATTTGAAGGGAGGTTGCAATCGTTGCATGGAGAGCATGTGATGTGGTGGGGGCCGGCAAGACACCCACTGTTACAGGGCCGGAAAATTAGTTGACCATCTTGCAAATGGGCTCCCCTTGTCGTTGGGGAGAATTGGATGTTGCAAATTGGTGATTGACAGCCTGAAGCATTTATAACCCCCGCACGCAGCGTTGAGCTTCCTCTTTGCGCTGCATGCATCAGAATTCCCACCCACCCTCCCTTGATTTAGGGTTGTTTACGTTGACCTTGCTATGCCTGTCATGGGGTCGTCTGCTCTTGGGGCAGGGGCCTGGTAGGAAT
Source organism: Podarcis gaigeae (assembly GCF_964106915.1). Lineage (NCBI taxonomy): Eukaryota > Metazoa > Chordata > Lepidosauria > Squamata > Lacertidae > Podarcis > Podarcis gaigeae. The sequence continues at coordinate 4,911,023 of NC_139677.1, forward strand.
TTTGTCCATTTGGCTGATTGGCTGGTGCCATTTGATTTTTGCCTGCTGCGTAGCAAATCGTCACAACTTGTAAGGTTGCGGTTAGGCATTGGTTTTTGGAATGGTTGGTGGAGGGGCATGGATTGGCTGTGCCTGCCCCTCTAATGCTGCTTCTGCAAGGGTATTCCGTTAAAGGAATCCAGGGGCTCGCTGTGCTTTTGTCCGAACCCTGACAAGGGTATAGGGACACACAAGAGCCCCTGGGAGCATTTGGGGAGAGGTGAGGGGAGGTTCCCTTCTCCAAACGCTCTCCCCAAAATGTTTCTCCCTTTCTGACTTTCGTGATCGTGCGAATAGTCAGACTGACCCCATGGGGGTCAGATAGTCGTAACCAATGCCTAAGCAACCACTCACATTTCTGTATTTTAATAAAGTTGTGGCCAAAATTTACGCCAAAAACCTTAAACAAAAATTTCTGTGTGAATTGTGTTTTATTTGGGTGGCTTGGGGACCTCGACACGCAATGCAACTCTATACATAACTACTTGAGTTCAATGGGACATTCCTAGAGAGGTCGCTCAGGGCCTCAGCCACGGTGCTCATTTCTGTAAGACATATTGCACTCAAAAGTACATCAGTTTGTATAACCTGAATTCTTTCCTTAAATTAAACATGCACTGTAGTTGAACTGCCATGTACTTGTGTTTTGAGGAACAGAGATAATGAATGATACACAGATGAATGACTAACCAAAGATCAATCTAAAAAAAATAGTGGTATTTATAATGCCAGGTTTGGGCATGGATTTATTCCTAATATACATTTCTTTTTTGGGGGGTAGGGGGGAAATCAGTCATTTATTCAAATAACAAACCTGAAGTAGAGCAAAAAATAACTTCCTTTGATTAGTGTGGGGGGGAATTGTTCTTATATATATATATATAATGTAGCCTTTTTTAGTTCTAATTCAACTAATTTAAATTTAAAGACTCAAATCCTCATGTACCATTTATAACACCCCCCCCCAAAAAAACCCCACACGCTGGTAGCTAATATGTTAGTTGCTTGGTTTCTGTGTTCCAGGAGTAGTTTTAATAACGACACACTGCTTAAAATGCCTTTGATATGTATTTATTTTGCTCTCCCTCTACTAACCTTATTTGAAAGTCTATAAGGACATTAGCTGGTGAAAGTTAACAGATTGAGAGCTTCCTTTTGCCACAAGCTTCCTAGCACAGTATTGAAGCTCAGGGAAGGACAAATTATAGACAAGAATGGCTCAAATTAATTTTCCTTTCCCAAAGGTGTTATATTACCCTTCTCTATCACATGCAGGACTACTGCTTATCAGATAGACTGATATAAAAAAAAAATATATTGTTGGCTGTGCAGCAGATCAGAGCTTTGCGCTTGGGAACCAAGAATAAATGCTCTTAACAGAATTGTGGCTGCCTGATTAGATTGTGTTTTCCTCCTGGTAATTAGGGATGTTTATTTTCCCTGCCAGCTTCTCACAATCAATTCCAGAATTATTGCATATATAAATAAAGAGGGTTTTTCAATATTTTCAGTATTAACCCATCAATAACATTCCTCCATAATTTAAAACAGGGAAAATGCAGATTGCTTGGGAAATGGGAGAAAATGGTTTTCTCTCTTAAATCTGGCACAAATAGCTTGATCTCACAAAGAGAACTTTTACAAGCTCACTGAAATCTGAGATTGGATTGCAGGTGGTTGGACTAGATGACCCTCAGGGCCACTTCCAGCTTTAAAATTCTGTGATTCTTTCTATCATGTGTTTGACAGATAAAGGATGCTTTGTAGACAGATGCATTGAGCAGGTGATGGGGACATCCCTGCGCTTTAGGACTGCAATGTCCCTTTGCACTGCATATCAGATGTTTAGTGTGGAATGGGACTTGTTCATATAGATTTATTAGATTTATCTTCTAATTGCATTAGAAGAATTCTCAAACCTAGTGACCCACAAAGGTGAATGCAGTCCACCAGTCAGGTAGTGTAGCCTGTGAACTTCTTGACAGCAATTTGATTTTGAAGTCCAAAGCAACCAGAAGTTCAATAGGCTAATCCAACCTATATTAATCCACTTCATAAATTGCCTTTGGTTTCATGGATCCCAAATTGCCCAGGCCAGCTTTTTCTTACCATTTGTTTTAGAATCTTAAGTAGTGTAGTTTTGATTAAAAAAAAAAAATTGGAGGGGGGTTCAGCCATTCACCTGGGGTGCAGGGAGAGAGCACCACACAGAAAAGGTGGGAGGGGACTTTATATATATTATTGCATTGTATTATGTATATTCAAACCATTCTCTAGCACTCCGTGGTTTCACTTAGTTGGTTTTACTTCTTGCAATGTCCATCAGAGAACATAACATCATTTATTTTAAACTATTTCTTTATGCTTAATATATATAATATAATGCCTTCCCTAGGCATTACAGGAAATAAATTGGAGTGTGTGTGTGCTTTTTAAAGGCTAAAGAAATCTAAAATTCACCTGCCTCTTCCACTTTGGGGTAGGGTGGATTTCAGAGCATAGACATACAAAGGCTTACACTTAAGTTTTCCCTCTCCACATACTAGCACACCTCTAACTATATGCACAGATGTGCAGAAATTAGATATGCTGGTTTGAATAGATTTGGTTGATGGGTTGCCCACACCAGAGCTTGAGCCTGAACCAGGGCCACCTGCACACTTTAAAAAAAAACCCAAATCCAGGACATTTGCTTTAAAATGTAAAATTCCCCCCAGACAGGCATGTATGAACCCCCCCCCCCCGCAAGAGGACATGTCCAGGAATTCCCAGACGTATGGCAACCCAAGGAAGCAGTCATCAATTTCTCAGTGTGTTCTAATATAGGCTTGACACAAAGACAACTCAATGGCTTTGTGAGAAGATGTTTCAGAGCTAAAACACCAGTGATATAAGGGTTTACCTCCCCAGGGGAGAAATTAATGGGATATATTGTGCAAAGAATGGTACAAACAAGACCATAATCAAAAACAGGCAAGGGGCACTGTATTGGAACCCAACCAGTCCCAATATTGTCTTCCTTTCTTTCTATACTCATCATCATTTAGTAAGCAACTTCAACTGATTTTTTTCCCTTAATGTAGATTGATTAGGAACCATTTATGTACCGTATTTTTCGTCCCATAGGACGCTCCGTCCCATAGGACGCACCTAGTTTTTTGGGGGGGAAATAAAGGAAAAAAATTTTTCCTTTATTTCCCCCCCAAAAGCAGGTCGGGGAAACCAAACCAGGTCGAGGAAGGGTGCTGCACCTTCCTGAGCTTGTGGGGCTGGCCGATGTCTGCCTCAGGCGGCAGGCTGCTATCCGCAGCGTGGGGAGCCCTGCGGGGAACCCCTGCAGGGCTCCCCACGCTGCGGATGTCTGTCCGGCGCGCGGGGCGCTCTGCTTCAGGGCACCCCACCCGCCGGGAGGCAGGCTGCTATCCGCAGCGTGGGGAGCCCTGAGGGGAACCCCTGCAGGACTCCCCACGCTGCGGATGTCTGTCCGGCGGGCGGGGCGCTCTGCTTCAGGGCGCTCCGCCCGCCCGGCGGCAGCCTGCTATCCGCAGCGTGGGGAGCCCTGCGGATGTCTGTCCGGCGCGTGGGGCGCTCTGCTTCAGGGCGCCCGACGCTCCGGGAAGCAGGCTGCTATCCACAGCCTAGACATCCCTGCCGGACCTCCTGCAGGGCTGCCCGGGCTGCGGATGCGCTCCCGAAGCGCCGGGCGCTCTGCTTTCAGGGCGCCCGACGGTCCGGGAAGCAGGCTGCTATCCGCAGCCTAGACATCCCTGCCGGACCTCCTGCAGGGCTGCCCGGGCTGCGGATGTGCTCCCGAAGCGCCGGGCGCTCTGCTTTCAGGGCGCCCGACGCTCCAGGAAGCAGGCTGCTATCCGCAGCCTAGACATCCCTGCCTGACCTCCTGCAGGGCTGCCCAGGCTGCGGATGTCTTCCTGAAGCCTGGAGAGCGAGAGGGGTCAGTGCGCACCCACCCCTCTCGCTCTCCAAGCTTCAGCGAAAGCCTGCATTCGCCCCATAGGACGCACCCAGATTTCCCCTTCATTTTTGGAGGGGAAAAAGTGCGTCTTATGGGGCGAAAAATACGGTATATAGCAGGACCAAAGCAGCAGAAACCAAATATGAAGGCAGAGAAGGAGAGAAAAGGACATTAAAAAGCATCTCCAAACCCATAGCCATACATCTTAAAACCAATGGAAGCATCCACTTTCAAGTTGCACCCCAGTGTGTGAGGCAGTGTGATTTAGGGGACAGTTTTTGAATGTAGATCACAGGGACACAAGGTCAAATCCTCACCCAGCTATAGAGGTTTTTGTGTGACCTTGAAACTCTGACTGTGTTTCTTTTCTATGATGACTATTATATTACAACATTTAAATGTGCAATCAAAGGCTTTCTACCAATGGTGGGAAGCCTCAGATCCTGGAGCCAAATACAGCCCTACAATCGTCTTAATCTAGTCCACAGGCCACCCATTGCCAGACCAGCTCTGCACCCTCCTCTAGTTCTTTCACCTGTCTAGAATGTGCTGAACTGTTCTGATGCCTCTGGCATTATTTCTGTGTAGAAAGCTCTGGCTTTTGCTTGGCTGCACAGCAACCTACTCCACTAAGGCGAGAGCTGCCCCACCCAACACTGGCATGCAGCCCTGGAAGGTGGTGTTATAGATGGTGTAATAGCAGGTCTTGGGTTGGGGTTGCAAAATGGGAAGGTGCCTCCCTGCCATCCCCTCACCACTGAAGCATCACTTACTGAGGTCATGAGGGCCAAGATATCACAACATATTGCAGAACTCTTGCAAGATCTCACAAGATCTCACCAGAAGCTGCCTCCACTTCTCCTCACTTCTCTTGCAGGAAGTGCAGGTGGGGTACCCATGGGGGTCCCAGCCCATGGGAATCTGCCACCCAAGGCAGTTGCCAGCCCTCCCTTGGGCAGATAAATGCTTTAAATCCATTTTATTCCAATGGAAGTATTAAGCATACACTTAATATTCTATGACTTAACTTGAGGAGAGTTTTGTTTGCAATATTTAATTGAATCTTACTGTCTAATCTACTTCATAGAATTGTTGGCAGAGGTCAGATGGGAGCTCTCCATATAGGAAGAGAACAAGGGAGGGATACAATTTAAAGGGTTGAGCCTTTGTGAGTATACTGATCAAATGCTTGCAAAGGTTTGAGCTTTTTCTAAGCGTTCAGTGCTTGCAAAAACAACAACCCTCAGCTGACAATCACATAGCACCTTCTTCCACTTTCCCAAAGGTCTAGTAACTTAACTTGGGGCAGACAAAGGTGGCAGCAGAGACCATCGTTGGACCTCTGCCTCAGCTGAATGCTGGATTCTGGACCTGCTGATCCTAGCCATGTTTCCATTGCCAGCAGGAAAAAATAAAAGATGTTCCAATGGGGCTTGCAGAGTGCCTCTTTCCACCTCTTGCTCCCTCTCTGTCTCCCAAATTAACTGACTGATCTCTTGAGACAGGCGGTGGCAGAGGCCATTGCTGTGCTAACAGGGACTGTTGCAAGTCCTGCTTGTGAGCATTTGAATAGTGAGCATCCATAGTTTGCCATGCCTGCCATAGTTACCAGGCAGGCAAAAGTGAATGTCTGTCTATTTTAATATTTGTGTTATTGTGCTATTAGCACAGTCAGCATTGTGCTATTAGGACTAAGGGTATAAAGAGCCTATAATGTAAGATCTTCTGTTGGTTTGCTATGATGTGGCGCTGTGAGTTAAACCACAGAGCCTAGGATTTGCCGATCAGAAGGTTGGCGGTTCGAATCCCCGCAACGGGGTGAGCTCCCATTGCTTGGTCCCAGCTCCTGCCCACCTAGCAGTTCGAAATCACATCAAAGTGCAAGTAGAAAAATAGGTACCACTCTGGCGGGAAGGTAAACAGCGTTTCTGTGCGCTGCTCTGATTCGCCAGAAATGGCTTAGTCATGCTGGCCACATGACCCGGAAGCTGTACACCGGCTCCCTCGACCAATAAAGCGAGATGAGTGCCGCAACCCCAGAGTCGGCCACGACTGGACCTAATCGTCGGGGGTCCCTTTACCTTTAAATCAATCCTGTTGTTACTGTCCATGGATTTTTCTTGGTAGGGATACTGGAGTGGCTTGTTGGTCCCTGCTCCAGGTAGATCATATTTAGTCAAAACTCTCCACTCTAACCTGTCCATCCTGGGTGGCCCTGCGCAGCACAGCTCTTAGCTTCTCTGAGTTATTCAAGCCCCTTCGCCACGGCAAGGCAGTGATCCATGAAGGAGATGGACCATAAATAAGGCTGATCGCCGAAGAATTGATGCTTTTGAATTATGGTGCTGGAGGAAACTCTTGAGAGTCCATGGACTGCAAGAAGATCAAACCTATCCATTCTGAAGGAAATCAGCCCTGAGTGCTCATTGGAAGGACAGATCCTGAAGCTGAGGTTCCAATACTTTGGCACCTCCTGAGAAGAGAAGACTCCCTGGAAAAGACCCTGATGTTGGGAAAGATTGAGGGCACAAGGAGAAGGTGACGACAGAGGACGAGATGGTTGGACAGTGTTCTCGAAGCTACCAGCATGAGTTTGACCAAACTGAGGGAGGCAGTGGAAGACAGGAGTGCCTGGTGTGCTCTGGTCCACGGGGTCACAAAGAGTCGGACACGACTAAACGACTAAACAAAAACAACAACAACAACAACAACACAAGCCATTTCACCAGGCAAAATAACACAGAAACCACAACAGCCAAATGCAAACTTCCTGAAAACATATCTGGTTATATGTGTCACTAGAGAAGCAAAGAAATGTTACCAACAGCCTACAAGTCCAAATGTTTGGCTAATTTCAAATTCATTTGCAAAAGTTGTTCAGTTCCCAAACACACTTTTAGGGTAGTGTTTGGGGTATAACTGTATAACCCCCAATTTCAGATATCTGATGTTCTTCTGTTTCAAAGCTAAAAAAATTCCTTCCAGTAGCACCTTAAAGACCAACTAAGTTAGTTCTTGGTCTGAGCTTTCGTGTGCATGCACACTTCTTCAGATACACTGAAACAGAAGTTTCCAGACCCTTCTATATAGTGAGAAGGTGGGGAGGGGTATTACTCAGAAGGGTGGTGGGAATGGGTGGTTGGCAGATAGCTGTGATGAGCCTGTTGACGACTCTTAACGACTGCAATAGGTCTTACAGGAAAAAGCAAGGGGTGAGAAGGTGAAAAATGGCTTTGTCATGTATAATGAGATAAGAATCCAAGGTCTTTGTTCAGACCAGGTGTCTCCATGGTTTTAAGTTTGGTGATAAGTTGCAATTCAGCAGCTTCTCTTTCCAGTCTATTTCTGAAATTCCTTTGTAGTAAAACAGCTACTTTGAGATCTTGTATAGAATGTCCTGGGAGATTGAAGTGTTCTCCTACTGGTTTCTCTGTCTTGTGATTCCTGATGTCCGATTTATGTCCGTTTATTCTTTGGCGTAAGGTCTGGCCTGTTTGTCCAATAAGTAAGGTCTGGCCTGTTTGTTTCAAAGCTGTGTGTTCTAATCAATAAACAATATGAGGAGCATTGGTCCAGCCCTCTGTGAAAAATAGGAGAAATTAATTCTAAACAACAACAACAATCCAACCCTCTGGTTTAAGCAACTAGCTTACTTTGATTGCTTTGATGTTAGTTTTGATGTCAGTTTCCTTTGGAAAAAATGCAATCAGGCATAAGACATGTAGTGTAATCCAAATTGTAGGATACCCTACAGTGATGCTTCAGAAAAAAATCATTTTTTTCTCCATAATTTCCTTCCCATTGCTTCTTATAAATGGTAAGACTATGCCCAAATATTTGTTTCAGAGGTCATCTGCTGCTGTATACAACATTACAATGAACATAATAATCTTTTGCAGAACCGCAGTCATTTTCCTTGTAGCCTACTGTGATGTTACAAGATGATTTTATGATTTGTGAGTAGAGCTGTAATAGCACAAGCAGCAGAGCTCCTTAGAAAACAAAATTTACTTTTATTCAAATATTCAGAGTAATAAAAAGAACAGCAGGAGTGACAAATTGCCCCATTCGGTTCTAAATAAAATGTTTATCCAAGTGCTTTCTTCAAATGTCAGAGGGTCTCAAGAAAACAGGATGCATTATTAGTCTGAATAAGTTTTAAACCCTTTACTGGAATAGAAACAATGGTTGCAAAAATAAATAAATTAAAGCAATGCTGAATTTATGCTGGTGATATATTTCTGCATGAGATAAACATAAAGTGTAGAAATTCTTGGATGCCAAAATGACTATTTGATGTATACATACCAGTGATAAGCTAAATTCCCATACAACTGAAATGAAATTAAGGAATTTTTCCTTCCACTGTGTCATCTTTGACAACATTAGATGTGAACAAATTGCCTCTTAAAACACCCTGCAATGTTTGCTGAACTTCTTTCACTTTCTTGAGAGCTCCTTTCTTTTCATGTGATATACATGTAAAGAGAAAAAAATTAAACGATTGAGGTTATGAATACTCTGTAAAATAATCTAGGCATTCAATTGTAGGAGTCATTTGACTGGATTGTGTTGCATGGAAACAAATAAAAATCTTTACCCTGCTTTGCCCATGTCAGATATAAATTGCCCTATGTTTCATATTCTGCTAGGACTGCCTACTTACTAATATTTGGAAAGAAAGCATAACTTTATGGAGATGAAGGCTGATTGTGTGGGGGAAAAACAAGTTACTTTTGTATGTGCATCTACAGATGTTATGAAAACATGCCATTTTATTAGGAATGGGGGAAGAATTAATTTGTCCTATTTTTCACAGAGGGCTGGACCAATGTTCCTCATCTTGTTTATGAATTAGAACACACAGAAGAAGAAGAAGAGGAGTTTGGATTTGGCATCCCACCTTTCACTTCCCTTAAGGAGTCTCAAAGCGGCTAACATTCTCCTTTCCCTTCCTCCCCCACAACAAACACTCTGTGAGGTGAGTGGGGCTGAGAGACTTCAGAGAAGTGTGACTGGCCCAAGGTCACCCAGCAGCTGCAGATGGAGGAGCGGAGACGCAAACCCGGTTCACCAGATTACGAGTCTACCGCTCTTAACCACCACACCACACTTGAAACAGAAGAACATCAGATATCTGAAATTGGGGGTTATACAGTTATACCCCAAACGCTACCCTAAAAGTGTGTTTGGGAACTGAACAACTTTTGCAAATGAATTTGAAATTAGCCAAACATTTGGACTTGCAGGCTGTTGGTAACAGTTCTTTGCTTCTCTAGTGACACATATAATCAGATATGTTTTCAGGAAGCTTGCATTTGGCTGTGTGGTTTCTGTGTTATTTTGGCATGGTGCAATGGCTTGTGTTGCTGTTGTTTAGTCGTTTAGTCGTGTCTGACTTTTCGTGACCCCGTGGACCAGAGCACATCAGGCACTCCTGTCTTCCACTGCCCCTTGCAGTTTGGTCAAACTCACTTTAGTAGCTTCGAGAACACTGTCCCACCATCTCGTCCTCTGTCATCCCCTTCTCCTTGTGCCCTCCATCTTTCCCAGCATCAGGGTCTTTTCCAGGGAGTCTTCTCTGCTCATGAGGTGGCCAAAGTATTGGAGCCTCTGCTTCAGGATCTATCCTTCCAGTGAGCACTCAGGGCTGATGGATAGGTTTGATCTTCTTGCAGTCCATGGGACTCTCAAGAGTCTCCTCCAGCACCATAATTCAAAAGCATCAATTCTTCGGTGATCAGCCTTCTTTATGGTCCAGCTCTCACTTCCATACATCACCACTGGGAAAACCATAGCTTTAACTATACATACCTTTGTTAGCAAGGTGGTGTCTCTACTTTTTAAGATGCTGTCTAGGTTTGCCATCGCCTTCCTCCCAAGGAGCAGGCATCTTTTAATTTCGTGACTGCTGTCACCATCTACAGTGATCATGGGACCCAAGAAAATAAAATCTCTCACTGCCTCCATTTCTTCCCCTTCTATTTGCCAGGAGGTGACTCCTTCATGGATCACTGCCTTATCTTGGCGAAGGGGCTTGAATAATTCAGAGAAGCAATGAGCTGTGCCGTGCAGGGCCACCCAAGATGAACAGGTCAGAGTGGAGAGTTTTGACTAAATGTGATCCACCTGGAACAGGGACTGGCAAGCCATTCCAGTATCCCTGCCAAGAAAACTCCATGGACAAAGACAACAGGCAATGGCTTGTAGGTAATATTTATTCAGTTAATGCTTGATCTAGGTTCACAGGGTGGCTTACAATATGTTCAAATTACAACAAAGCAAATGAAAACAAATGTATTAAAACACCACAGTATAAAAGAGGAGTCAGCGGTAATAAAAGCAAAACAAAAAGTAACGTAAAAGGAGAATTTCCAAAGATTTGGAAAATACTAGGTGGGTGCCAAGGTAAACCTCTCTGGGGCGGGGGCATTTCATAGTCAGGGTGCTGCCACCAAGTAGACCCTGTCCCCAGTAGTCAGATGTTGGATGAACTCTGAGTTTTGTATGTGTAGGAGCCTCTGACTTTTGTGTGGCTTCAATAAGTCACATTGATTGCTCTACCTACTTTTGCCTTGCACCCCTCTGCCAACGCCATATATAGCACCCAGAGGGCTCGAAGGTTCACCACAAGGGAATGTGGTTCACCCTGGGATAGACAATCCTGAGCTAGATTTATTTTTATTTATTAGACTTATATACCACCCTTCATCATAAGATCTCAGAATCAAACTTCCTATATTCCTTGACTATGAATCCACGTGTATTCAACAATGTAAAACCAACTAACTTTGTTCTATCTTTTAAAAAGCCAACCCTGTGTATTTGCTATCTATAGCAAATGTATAACTAATATACATTTCAAAAGTCCTGAAATCCAAATGCCAGTACTAGGGGGTAAAAACAACACGTATTTCTGATTACAATTTTATAATTAAATTCTTGTGTAAGCTCACCTTGCTTTCCAGACATCACACACAGAGCACTATTTTTACGTCTATTCATACATAGCCATTCTTCTGAAATAATACACAGTACCATTTTTAAACCTTAAGTATAAATATTTTTAAATTGATTATTATCATTAGGCTTGAATGACATTGCAGTGATAAAATGTGCCAGGAAGACTTTATCTCAAATTGAACCAATAGTTGTTACAATATCTACTTCTGCAAAATTTATGTTCACCTTGAGGAACAATAGGATGAGCTTTATGGAGTCATATATCCTTTTAAGGGATGCACTGATGACAGCAGCTTTGATTTGGTGTCAACACTTGGAGATATAATGAAGACTAATGTTGACTAAATGCCAACAAGAAAACATTTCAGAAAAAAGGAAGGAATTCCAAAGAAGTCTGTGACAGCAGTGTGATGGGCTTATGAATTTGAGAGGTTCTCTTGTGGGCTGTTAGTGCTATTGGGCTGCAGGGTATTTTGTTTAGGCTCTGAAGGCCACAGTCTGCTTCCAGACACACAGAGCCAATTAGCATGTGACAGATTATTATTCCTTCTTTCCTTCTGGTCAGCTTCTATTATTCCTGCCGCAATTGTTGTGTGGCTCAGATTGCAGCCTGGCTACTGAAGCCAGGGAGCTGTCCAGTCAATCAGAGCCCCATGCTTTCAAGATAACAGGAGAGCTCTCCACCTCAGAAGTTCTTGATTGCAGAGCAGGCTGAGGTGTTGCAACACTAACTTCATGGAACAAACAGAACAGCTTGATATAGTCACCATCTCTTCCTCTAGGGTCATTGGATCCTTGATCCAAAATCTACCTTTCTCTCCAATTTAGAGATTTTAGGTCTTGCACTGTCAATTGGTATTTGATTTTGGGAAAGTTGCCCAAGGCTCCTTGTGAAAGTATCACCTGATACTATGACTTAACCAGCCCCAGGCCTCATTTGCTCAAGGTCACCTCAACCTGACCCATCACAGTTTCATTTTTAATGTGTGTACATAACTGTGTCCTTGCTTTTTTGCCTTTTTGCTCTAAATTGTCATGGTCCTATTTAAATCTTAATCTCTAAGGGCTGTGCAATTTATTTTCTATTAAATACTACTACTACTACTAAACTCTGATCTTTCAGCTTTTCTAAAGCTAAAAGGGGAGATAGACTACCCCCCCTCTGATCCTGGCATCTTGGGTAAGAAAAAAGAGGCTGTTGGCCAATGTCACCCCTATTATACAGTCATGATTGTTTTTACAGTAGAACAAGAAAGCTGGTGATAGGTTTGCTTTCCCTTGGGTCCATTTTTCAAGGATAGGGCTGACATGGAATTCAGCAACACAGCTCAGAAGCATTTGACTTGACACATCTAAGGTGACTGGGTTGAAATGGCTCTTCCCAGTGGGAAGAGAAATCAGAAGACTGCTACGAGTGGATGTCACTTCAACAATCCAATCCCATAAGTAAGGGGAGGAAAGCAAGAAAAAAATGTATCCATTTATGAATCATGCCTCCAGGAACAAGACTTAATAAAAATAATATTCTTTCTTTGTAAAATGCCTTCAGTCAGATAACATATTTCTAGTCGTAAGCTTTTGCTTTCACCATGGGATCTATAGCATGAAACTGTATGAATGAAAGAGTTTTTGAGAGATGATATTCTCAATGTCAACTGTTTATTTGGATGTGATTCCCTTCCTGCTAATTTTGAAACAGCAATGTTTGAGTAATAAAGTATAATAAAGTTGTGTCAAATATTATCTACTTTCTTTTTTTTTGCAAGTATTTGGGTAAAGACTAGAAATTTGGGGATGTAATTTCAGCTCCTCAAAAACAACAACAACAGACAAACAAAAAAAGTTCACCCACCCCTCACTTAATTCACATATTCATCTTGTTTTCTCTGCGGAATCATTATTTGCTCTGTAAAAGTTGCACCCAGTCACTGGTCACACTGTGAACAGGATAATGTTGCCGTGCTACATAGGCAGTCAGATTTGACTATATGATTATGTGACTCAATATAATTAAGAGTGATGACAAAATAAATTAATAAGCAGAAGTTTAAGAAAGGGTTGAAAAAAACAGGTGGTGGTGTCTCCTCAAATTGACCTTGTAAAAATGTGAGTGTACCACTATTGTAGACTGTGCAAGCAATAAAAATGTTGTGCTGTCTCTGACAGCAAAGCCAGACCAGAGTCTGGTGATGCAGTGCCTCAGAATCCCACCAGAGGGCTAGAGCCTCTCTCTGATTGGCTACCCAGACAGATGGGGGTGGAGCAACTCATTGGGAGGGAGAATAAAAGAGAGGGTTCAGAGAGGGAGAGAGCAGGAGGGAGGGAGGAGAGTTGGCTTGGATCTATGCCTGTAACATCCACTCTGAAGAAAATATCTGTAGTCTAGAGAGAGAGAGAGAGAGAGAGAAACAGAATGTGGTGTTATGACGAAAAAGTCGGTTTTGCTGGACCAGTTGGATCAAAAAGTGTTTAGATCAAAAAGGTTTAGATCAAAAAGTGTTTAGATCAAAAACCAGTTGGATCAAAAAGGTTAGGAGACAGGTTGGGGTAGAAAGAGTGAATGCGAGAAAGAGTTGGTTCTGGAAAAAGACAACTTCCACTCTGAGCATATTGTGAAGGACAGAGTGTGGTGTCCTGTAGGAGGAATAGACCTGAGTTTTACTGGGAGGCAGAGGTTGAGCCAGGAGAAGGAGGAGCTGCAAAGGAGCAGCCACTTGGGACTCCAAGGAGGAGAGACAATCTTCTAAGGAGAAGAAGAAACTCCCAAACCCAGTGGGGGGGGGGTGCTGGAGAGCCCTTGGGTCTATTGCTTAAGGAGCAGGATTGTTAAAGGGGGTGGATAACTGAAAGAAAGTATCACCGGTTAAAGGAACCAAACCTATAACTCAAAACAACTGCATTAAAGTGAAATTGCACTGTATTCCTGAAGTAACCTAAATTAAATTAAATACTATCTTGCCTTAAATAAATCTTTATTGTTTATCTAAAGAAAACCGGTCTGAGACTCCAGCTTTCTAAATACCCCCTCACAAAGGTCCCCCACAAGACACTCTGGGCTAAAAGTTTAAGGGGAAAGAAAAAGAAACCTTTGAGTAAAGGGCTGTTCAGTGAGGTGGGGGCAATATATCTAAGTGAGAGTGGGTGCAACGTTGTGAGAGGAAAAAGTGCCGTTGCGCCCGTTGTCGCAGGTGTCTTGGGAGAGTATTCAGACTTGAGTTAATTAGAGGGTTACGTTTGAGCATGAGAAGTAGAAGCTGTGAGGATACAGGACTCCACTAGATTGATAAAGAAAAAGTGATTTATATGAACGTATTCTAGCAAAATAGCATTACACACCTATATATAATATTAAAATGCCATTATATTTTATCTATAACATATATTTTCTGCACAGCAACCAAGATCAAATATTTTGTTTTCTTTACTGATTATGTTTGCTTCTTTAACATCTGTTGGCATTTTGAAAAAAACAAGGGGGGGGGAGAGACAACAATTTTAGCGACAGATGCCCATCAATTTAAATCACAGAATTGGGCTCTCAAACGATTGAGATACTGGGGAATATAATTACAATAGTGTAAGAGTTTTTAATGGCCTCTGTAATTCCCTTTTGTCCTCTGGATACAAGTGTAATGAGTTTGTTTCTGACATGAAGGATGATATTTCTAATGTTTATGGCAGATTAATTCACTGGAGGTAGGTGAGTGACAATGTGCTGCTAGCGGTCATGACTTCATATGCAGGGTTGCCATTTAACATGTTTTATTTCTTAATAAAAAAAGAAAACTTTTAATCAGTTTATGGCTTCACAGTTCTCCTGGGAAACTCAATCATCTGTTTCAGACAGCAGTATAGGGGCAAGAGGGAAACAAAAAGGATCACATAGTTAAGCATAGTTTCACACAGGAATATATATTTTTTAAAAGTTAACCAAGCGACTCTTGCTTATACTTCTTTACTTGGACACAGGAACAGCCTTAATATGTCAGGCCAATGATCCATGCAGAATGCCTGTTGGATAATAGCAAGCCAGGTCTGTATGACTTAGAGGAAACAAATAAAAGCATGAATAATAGAGTGATACAATCTCTCTCTCTTCTATCTGCCTGCCTTCCACCAGACTTTTAGAGTAAAGTGATCATTATGACTGATCTCAATGGCTACCAAGGGACAAATAAAAGGGAGGGGGAGAGAGCCTTTCTGCCAGCCACCAGGCAATTTTATAAGCTGTCTGTCCTTGTTTCTCAATTTGATCTTTTTACATGGTTTTGTATGTTTTGTGGTATTTTTTGCATTTTGATTTGCTCTTATTGATTATAGATTAGTAATTCTTTATTGTAATTGATAAATGTAAACTGCACTTATTATTTGCTGATGTTTAATTTTACTGTTTACTATTAGATTCTAAAGGATTATTGAATATTGCTTTATTTGATGTAAGTTGCTTATTTTAAAGTAATTGTGACTTTTTATTTGGTTCAGATTGTTACTATTAATATTCAGTGTTTGTTGTTTATAATTATTATTATTATTATTATTATTATTATTATTATTATTATTATTATTTGTATGTGTGTTGGAAGCTGCCAAGAGTGGCTGGGGCAACCCAGCCAGATGGGTGGGGTATAACAAAAAAAATATTATTAATAAATGCAAAAGAACTCCCACTTTAGATTCCCCCCCCCCATGTGGAAGTGGGTGATGAGGAGGCAATAGTGCGGGTGCAGGAAGCCCGGGGGGGGGGGGTCTAGGGGTCATAGCTCTCCTTTCCTACTAACACATTTGTCAATAATAAGAGTCAAACAGCTGAATAGGGTTCCTTCCTGCCCAAACCATAACCCCAGCCCAAGAATCCGTTCAGCTGCCTCCGCTTTTGTAGCTAAAATTAGTCAGGGCCAGGTGGGAAAAGGCCAGCAAGGCAGAGAGCAGGTCCTCCAGGATTCACAGCCAAGAATGACCTCTCATTTGGTATTTCAAGTGGATTATGTTCCACAAAGGGGTTTTGTGGGAGCTCTGAGTAAACACGCATAAGGTTGGGCTATCTGTCAGGCATGCTTCAAGTACTATTAATTGACATAGGTAATTCAGAGTTAAGGGCTCTGGATCCTCAAGGAATACCCTATTTAATACATCTATATATTACTGTCCTTCAGCTAAATAGCCCCCCTAGGTAAAATAAAAATAAAACCACTTTAAAATAACACATATAAACAAAGACCAGCAATTAAAAGCAGTGGTTTAAACAAGCTTAACTCTTGGAGCTTTAAAAGCCTGTAGAAGCCAAAAGATTTTTGTCTGGCACCAAGAAGTTGGCAAGGCAGATGCCAGGCAAATCTCTGTAGAAGATGCACTACTATTGAGAAGGCCCTCTCTCTAGATGCTACCCACCTCACCTGAGGTGGCAGTGATACATGGAGGATAGCCTCCCTTGGTGACAGTGACATAGCATGAGGGGCTGTGGGGGCTGTGACCTCTACCACATTTTTTTGAGGGGGGACGTGACCAGGCATGAGGGAGTAGCAGAGACAGCTTCTTCATGCAGCCCAATGCCACCAGCTTCAGCTCCATCCATGGGTCAAGCTTAACACAGGGCGAAGAGAGGAGAATGGGTGGTAACGCTGCCAAGTCAGGTGGGGGGGGGAGGGAAAAAAAAGAAAGCCCCCTACCTTTCACCTTGGCTCTTTACCCACATTTATTGCTTGTAAATGGGGTAATGCATTATCATGATGTTGAAAGTGGCGCAGTTCATCGTTTATCTTAGGCAGAAAGTAGCTGGGAATATTGTGAAATGCTGTATTTTTAATTCTCTTGCTAGCTTATGAGCAGGGGCAAATCGTCATCTCTTTTCTGCCACCATCAGAGCATAGTCTGGGAAAATAGAAATTTTGTTTCCCCTCCATTCAAGGGCTGCCTACCAGGAACTGCAAAAATGGGGGTTTGAGCTATTGAAGTCTTGATAGACCACGTAGCTCACAGTTGGCTGTGCTTGACTTACCTGTGGGTCACAAGTTGTGCAGGGGTCAATAACACTGAAGGTAGCATTGAAACCACACAATGTAAACAACATTTCTCTACTCTTATACAAACCTTTGTGACTATTGTCAAAAATCATCAAATATTTCAGTTGAGAAGGGACCCTAACATATACATCAATTTACACATTGGCACAAACAAACAAAATAAAACAAAGCGAAAATACCCATCTCTTCATTGCAGAAATGTGCAAGAATAGATGAATGGGAAGTGGATGGAATGGAAATAAACTGATATGTTGACACTTATGTCATCCATCCTGCAGGTTGACCATGCTAAGGATGGGATGGGATTTGTTATCAGATCTAAATACTTTCCAATATTACAATTGGCAATTGGGATTCATCATTTTTAAACATTTCAGAAGTTGTTATAGAAGCTTAACTCCACTTTTGCTAACATGAAATTCAATCAGTGACTTGTGCTGTAGTTTTAAAATTATGTACAGTATATAGTCATTTCATTTTGACAAGATGTGGTTTCAAATAACTCTCAGAAGGCGAGGGCAGAGTATGGCTGAGTTAATTTGAGACCAGTGATAAATGAGCCTGCTAGGTTAACTGGTAGGAGCATAGGAAAATCAGCACTAATAGACATTATTTTAACAAATTGCCATTTTAAATCATCTTCCTCAGGGTCTTTAAGCAGATTTCATCAATTACATGCTTGCAGTTCAAATTAGTGATAACACTTTTTAAAAATCTCTCATGTGATTTTTTTTTTTTAAAGAGAGATAAACATTGTGCATGAAATATTATGCTCAGAGAACAAATATTTGCTTGGTGAAGGGCCTTTGCCCCCAAGGCCTGTTGAGGACACCAAGATGTCCTGTAATGATTTTTCAAAGTTGTTTTTTTTAAAGATAAAGTCGCTCTGATTCAGAAAGAGGTAGACTCCAGACGTGGTAGCAGGGCCTAGTCTAGTCAATTTACATGGGATCAGTTCCAATCTGTTACCTCTGAGGATGTGCGCAGGCTGCTTAATTTGCGTCGACATGCATATGTAGCTAATCTGTCCATATTATCAATCCATGTGCTCAGTGGAATATTTTTGTGGCTCTTCCATATTTTTTTTTTACCCCTTGTAATCTCCCACGCTTCCGGAATATAGTTTAGAATTAAATTCATTTCCCCTAAATAATAATTTCTTTTTATTACTCTTGCTATAAATATCCTCACCTCACACCAAAATGATCTTACCATCGGGCAGTTAATCATCATATGTACTAAGTTCGCATATTTACTCCCACATCTCCAGCAGTTGTCTGCACTTGTTATTTTCTTCTGGTATAGTTTTGCAGGAGTCCAGTGGACTCTGAATATTATTTTCTGTTGAATAAGTCTTAGTCTTAGATCCATAGAGGCTATTTCTGTTGATTTTACATTTGACTCCCATATATCATTTGATATCTGTACCCCTAACTCTTCATTCCATTTTTGTCTATCATATTCTAAATCATATATCTTCCTGTTGAGTAGGGTTTTATATAGTGCAAGTGTAGAGTTTTTTGTTTTTGTTGCAGAGATTAAATCTTGTAGCAGCATGGGTGTTTCCGATGCTGCTATAGCGTCAGGGCCAAACTGCCTTTCCAACATGTTTCAGTTGGATGTATTGTCATTGTGTTTCACTGGTTAATCCATACTTTACTTGCAAAATCTTATCTTCCACAAATTTGTAATTTTCATCAATTAATTGGTTCAATGTCAAAATACATTTTTTCATCCAATTTTGCCAAATTATTACTTGATTTCCAATTTTTAATTTTGGGTTGGCCCATATTGTTAATTTCTCATGCTGAAAGGGGTCATCCTTATTACTTTTATTTATATTCATCCAAATTTTTATAGGTGCTTTAATGGTCTCCAGGATAATAGGATTGGATTGATCTTTCTTACGGCCATTGGCCCGTCACACAACAGTTTCCCATATCAACATAATGTACTTGAACCTCCAAATTTAAAACCGCCAAAACTTACAAAAAACAGACAGGAACCAAAGCAAAACAAAAACAAAAGACCAACATCATACATTACAATAAATTTGTAACATAAACATCGCCCTCTGCTCATAAATTGATAAAAGACATCAATGGTGATATCACCTAATTACATCCTAAAACATAGATCATGGTTTAAAGGGATTATCCGAGCCGCACAGGAGTCCGTTTCTCTTCTTTAGGGATAGGACGCTGATCAAGAATCTGGCAACCGCGAGTGATCTTTGGGGGTCATCATCATTTAATAGATATCTCAGTTTGGCTTCAATCGTATCATCGGCAATTCCCTTTAGATACTGAGCAAGAAACTTGCTCCTGGCCGATAAGTGAAAAGCACAATCAAGAATTATGTGATGCAACGATTCCGGTGCCCCACAATTACAATCACATAAGAGCGATATCTGTCCACTGGAGAATCTATTTCTCAGCACGTTTGATGGGAAGGTGTTGAATCTTGCCTTTACAAAGGCATATCTATGAGCCGAAGAAGTTAAGGAATTCAAATAGTTTGGGAGCCTTAAGAGGGGTAATAAACCAAGGTTTAGAGGTGAGCAGGTATCATTGCCCAAGACCATTTTCTGCTGCAAGTCCATCTCCTCTAGTTTACAGGTTACTGTTCTTTTAGCTGGAACTATGTCCTGCTCTGGGACGCAGGTGGCGCTGTGGGTTAAAGCCTCAGCGCTTAGGACTTGCCGATCGAAAGGTTGGCGGTTCGAATCCCTGCGGCGGGGTGCGCTCCCGCTGCTCGGTCCCAGCGCCTGCCAACCTAGCAGTTCGAAAGCACCTCCAGGTGCAAGTAGATAAATAGGGACCGCTTACCAGCGGGAAGGTAAACGGCGTTTCTGTGTGCGGCTCTGGCTCGCCAGAGCAGCGATGTCACGCTGGCCACGTGACCCGGAAGTGTCTCCGGACAGCGCTGGCCCCCGGCCTCTTGAGTGAGATGGGCGCACCAACCCCAGAGTCTGTCAAGACTGGCCCGTACGGGCAGGGGTACCTTTGCCTTTACCTTTACCTATGTCCTGCTCTAGTAATTTGGATGGGGAGATTCCCATTGCCGTAATTTTCAGCTGTAAATTTTTTACCCATGGGCTCTGGAAATCATCTCTCCACATACATTGTATCAAGTACAAGTTTGAGAGATTGTGCCATAGAGATAACCAGTGACAAAGTATGTGCTTCCACAGAGCGTTTTCCAGGGATACAGTATTAAGTTCCATGCGTAACGCTGTATTACTTACACAGTTGGGCAGTTTCAATATCCCTCTTAAAAACTGATTTTGAATAACCTCTAGGTGAGATAGGTTGACAAAAGTCCCCCAGATTGAGATGGCATAAGCAATTGTCGGGATCAACTTGGCCTTGAAGACTTTCAACGCCGATGGGATATGAAGGGCCCCATCGGTGAAGAAGAATTGCAAGATCGCCAAGGAGATAGCTTTGGCTCTATTTGTAACATAGGCTACATGGGCCTTCCGTCTAAGGTTATGTTGTAACCAAAGTCCCAAGTATTGCAATCTATAGACTTGTTCGATGACTCTCCCATCAATTCTCCAATTATGGAGTTTCCGGCTCTTTGAGAAAATTAGGATCTTAGATTTTCCATAATTAATTGTAAGGGAATTTGCGTTACAATATGATCCAAAAAATTTTAAGGCCCTCCTGAGACCTACTCTAGAAAAAGAAAGGACGACTGTGTCATCCGCATATAGTAGCAAAGGGCAGCGATAAAGTGCTAGGCGGGGTGCATGAATCCTTTCTTGAGCCTCTATTAGGGGAGTCCTCATGTCGCTTATGAACAAAGTGAACAGGAATGGAGCCAGTATACAACCCTGTCGGACACCTCTGTTAATGGGAATTGAATTGGTGAGATCACCCTCCGGGGTGAGTCTCACTCTAGCCGCTGAGTTCTCATGGAGTTTGATTATTAGCCAGAGAAGCCTTCTGTCGATGCCCCAGCGGTAGAGTTTTTCCCAGAGGATGCTCCTGGGGATACTATCGAATGCTGCCTTTAGGTCAATGAATGCCACACAGAGTTGGCCACCCTTTGGGGTGGAATATTTCCAGGCAAGATGCTGTAAAATTAGAATATGATTAATTGTTGACTGTTTTGGGCGGAATCCAGCTTGTTCGGGCCCAATTAATTTTTTCTCTTCGGCCCATTGGATAAGTCTGTTCAACAGGAAGCGGGCATACAGTTTCCCCACTATTGAGAGCAGACTGATATTTCTGTAATTCCCCGGGTCATCTGGTGAGCCCTTTTTGTGGATTGGAACGATAACAGCGTCCTTCCATACTTCCGGGATCATTCCAGAGTTGTTAACGGCATCGAAGATGGTCGCCAGGACTTTGGCCCACCAGTCCGCGTGTATTTTATAGCTTCTGCCGGGATCAGGTCTGGCCCAGGCGCTTTCCCTGTTTTGAGTTTAACAATCAAGTCATGGATGTCTTCCGGAACGGTGGGGGGCCAGAGGGGAAGCTGATCTTGAAATTCATCTCTTGTGTTAGCAATACAGTCAGTTGTGGCAAAGTAATTTTTTAAGTAAGATTCCCAAACCGGGGCAGGAATAATAGTTAAAGGGTATCTGATAATAGGATATTTCATAAAATTGGAGCCGAGCTTAGTCCACCCTACAAGAGGTTCAAAGAAACTATATTTGAGAGTAGCCCAATTGGGATTCCTGCTAGCTCTCCAATCTTTAGTCTTACTTAGTGATATAGTTCCAGATTTGGGAGATCAAAGCCACCTTCCTTAGCTGGAAGTTGTAAAATTAAAATTCTTTGGTTTTCTGATAGTTTATGTGCTTCTTCATCAAATGTAGTTACCAAGCTAAATGTTGTCCAACGACGGAAAATAGTAGCATATTTGAATTCTTCATACCCAAAACAATCTATTTAAGAACCGTCACTGAATAGATTTGCAAAAATTAAGTTTCACCTCCTAAACTGCCACGTATTAAGGTTCTCACATACATGTTGATTACAGTATATCACATTGTTGAATTCTTAGTGACTTAAGTGTTCTAGCTGAGGAGATATTTCTATGTCTTCTCTCCCAGATGCTTCAGTTATTGAGGTGAAGCAAAACAGCTCAGTGCCTGCATGCCACAATGGATCTTTTTAATGGATCTTTTTGTTAATTATGGTTTATGTAATACCATGGGGGGAAAGTGGGGATTCTGAAGAGGAACAGCGAGTTTGGGTCTGCCCAGCTGTGCCGCAGTTAAATCTCCCGTGGCCACGCCCCCTCCAGGTGCTGATTGGCCAGTGACAGCGATGCAGCCAGGACAACATGGAAGGAGGCGTCAACTCTCCACTCCCACGCCAGATCACTGTAGAGTCCTGGATGCCCGACCACAACGCTGCCCACCGGAAAAAGTGAGCGGACTCCCTTAAATGCTGAACGCTTAACAAATGTCATAGCAAGATATCCATACAGATAATTAATTAGAACAAATATCCTGACCTCATTTACAACCCAGAGTTATTTTGTCTGCAAACTCTTTGCTACTGGGCAAACCAAAGAATTAAAATGTTTCATTTCTGGATTTGGAAAAGACACCAAAACGACATTGTTAGCAAAGAGGTGACCCTCACTTCTTCACTTGAAAGTGATCAAAAGGCCACTATTTGCTCTGCACCCCTTTTTAAAATTGCATCTTCAGATAATGAGCCTTACAACCAATTAACTATTTAAGTATATGCAAAGGCTTTTTTAAAAAAATCCCCCAAGATGAATGGAAAAAGTAGACATTTGTAGATTAAAGTTTTCCGTTTAGGAGACTTTAAGCGGGAAATGGCATTGGCAGCCCAGCTGCGCTTCCTCGGGGACTTAATTGTAATGTTAAGTTCAGTCTATTTTTACAGTAATGATGATGACACTGGTCACTTTACAAACAGTTGGCAAGACTCACAAGTCATAATGCGACTTCATAATTAATGCAGTTTTTTCTTAGTACCGTAAAGTGTGTTCTCCCTCATGGAGAGCACAGGTTGCGGGCGGGGCTGACGAGACACCTCACTGTTGCTAGGCAAATGGTTTGGCCATCCTTTAAGCAGGGGCGGGCTGTTACTGGGGAAATCTAGATGTTGCCATTTGCTGATTGACAGCCCTATTTGTTAAATACAATGCTCGCAGCGAGGAACTTCCTCTTTTCGCTGCTTACTTTGGATCACCCGCCCTCCTTTCCCTAATTTTAGGCTGTTTGCTTGACCTTGCTATGCCTGTCATGGGGTTGTCTGCTTTGGGGCAGGGGCCCGGTAGGAATTTTGTCCATTTGGCTGGTTAGTGTGTGCCACTTGGTTTTTTGCCTACTGCGTAGCAAATCGTCACAACTTGTAAGGTTTGCGGTTAGGCATTGGTCTTGGAATTGGTTGGTGGAGGGGTATGGATTCGGCTGTGCCTGCCCCTCCAAAATGCTGCTGATGCTACTGCTGCTGCTTCAAGGGTTTTCCGTTAAAGGAACCCAGGGGCTCCCTATGCTTTTGTCCGAAACCCCCTGGCAAGGGGCTCGGGCCATGCAAGCCCCTGGGAGCATGCTGGGGAGAGGTGAGGCATTGTTCCCAGTCCCGTCTCTCTCCCCAGGTGACTTACCCTTCCTGACTTCGCAGGGGGTGTGAATATCAGAGCTGTCCCTGTGTGGGGTCAGTTAGTGCTACCAATGCCTAAGCAACCACTCACATTGCTGTAATTTGAATAAAAGATAAAGTAAAGGTACCCCTGCCCGTACGGGCCTGTCATGACCGACTCTAAGGTTGCGCGCTCATCTCTCGCAAGAGGCCGGGAGCCGGCGCTGTCCGAAGACACTTCCGGGTCACATGGCCAGCATGACAAAGCCGCAACTGGCGAGCCAGCACCAGCGTCGCACACGGAAACGCCGTTTACCTTCCTGCTAGAAAGCGGTCCCTATTTATCTACTTGCACTTAGGGGTGCTTTCGAACTGCTAGGTAGGCAGGAGCTGGGACCGAATGACGGGAGCTCACCCCGTCGCGGGGATTCGAACCGCCCGACCTTTCGATCTGCAGGTCCTAGGCTCTGTGGTTTAACCCACAGCGCCACCCGCGTCCCTAATTTGAATAAAGTTGTGGCCAAAATTATGCCAAAAACCTTAAACAAAAATTAAGTGTCAATTGTGTTTTTCTTTGGGGGGGGAGTGTCTTGGGGACCTCGACACGCAACTGACTTCAGGAAATGCTAAAATATTTTTAACTGTTTGATGCAGCTGGGTTTTAATAGCCAGAGCTTTCCTGCAAATGAAAAAGGCAACAATTCAAATTTAAGCAAATGCTTAGAAATTAATTTATTGTTATTTCAAATTTAAATATTGACTTTTGCAAAACATGGAGAATCCAGGTGTTCAGAGAAACCATACTTTTGCTCCTGTTAATTAATTCCTCTTTTTCTCCATTAGCTACTAGAGTGGCAGCAACCAAACAGAACAAGCTTCTCTGCATCTCTTGTTTACTTGAACTATAAATGTGGTGGCATGATACTGACTGACTTGTTAAGCTACTTGTGGAAAAAAACACCCTGATATTCAGGGTTCAGATTCAGCACAAATGAAAAGTCTGTCAGGTTTGATGCAAGGGATATAGAGAGTTTACAGTCCCCTCCTCTAGCCACCCACTGCCCTTATTCCCCTCCTTTTTTCCACTTCCACTCATCCCTATCAGTCTCACATCCCTATGAGGCAACAAATGAATTGCTCATTTCACTGACCATAACCACAGTAAATAAAAAACCTGGTGTGTCCATCTATCAAGTAGATCAGTAGTTTTCAACCAGTGTGCCGTGGCACCCTGGGGTACCTTGAATGACAGTTAGGGGTGCCACAGGTAACAGTGACACCTGTCCTTCTTTCCTTCCCTCCTCTTCTGGTTGCCTCTTGCATCTCTGCCTCCCCAAGGCTTGCACAGCTGTTTGTTGCAGCAGCCCTGGCTACAAGCTCTGCAGGCAAATAGTGCCTCTGGGGCTGGTCAGGGGGTGTTTCCCAGGCCCCTGTGGGGAGGTGAGGAGACACCTCTCTATGGGGCAGGGGACCAGGGGTGGCAGCAGAGGCTGACTAGAGGACTCCCAAGGAGGGGGGAGAGGAGAGGAGACTGAAGGAACTCTCCACAGGGAGGGTATTTGAAAAAGGATGAGAGGCTGCCAGGCAAGGCTGCCAGCCCTAACTGGGCTCCTGAGCCCCACAGGGGAGCCATGGACTCAAAAAGGTTGAAAACCTCTGAATTAGATAATTACCATGGGCAAGTCAGACAAAGCCAGGCCTGCTTTTTCAGATCTGATTCGGCTTTGTGTTCTCTGAACATGACTGCTACTTCCCAATCCAGAAGCTCCATTTAGGGCTGAGGAGCAGAGAACCAAACCTCTGTTATCCCTCGTCACCTTCAAAGGTTCTCAAGAAGTTGTAATTGTGCTTGAAGTCTTTAAAACATTTAAAATAAAAAAATAAAAAACAGCTGTTAGAAAACACACGAAAGTACAGATTCTGTGGTTACTTTCACAAAGCTATGAGAGATCCAAATCACTCCTCAGTTACAGACACATCCTAACTACAACAATTCAGCTAAGTATTGCATTTTTATTCTTTTTTGCACTCCAATAAATATTCACAGATTTCTAACCACATTCTTGGTAGATATTTGTTTCTTTGGAAACAGGTATTGGCTGCCATGAGCTTCATTGCACTTTGTAGCATCAAATCTCCTTATATCACATCATCTTGTTATGTCAACTCGTAATACTGTGTGCTGCAGAATAACATGACGGGAGGTAGCAGAATAACTGTAATGTAATCTGATGCATCAGAAATGTAAAGGCTAGAGAGATGATGTACCTGGACTCAATTTAGATACAGGGATCAAATCCAGACTAATCCAGCAGGTTCTATTAGAGTAAACTGCAATGTCCAATTCACCTGTGAAACTCAAAATGCCACAGATTATCAGAGCTCATCTAGAAAAGGAATATAGTTAGAATATGGAAAAGGCCTGCCCAGTTTATGAGCTTCTCCCCACCACTGAATGCAGCCCCCACCTCTTTGGGACTGCAAAGACAAAGGGGTTGCCAAGCATGTGTCAGGCCCCAATAAATAGCTGGTTAATTGTGTACAGCTGTGATCACCTACTAAGTTATCCCCTAATAAGCCAAACACAGTTTTGTTTCATTTGGTTTTTTTGCAGGCTAATATAGTGCAAAATGGGCTATCTGTAGCAATGGATATTAAATATTTCCTAATACTTATGATGAAGAATGGATGCCATCATCTTTCTACATGCAGCTGTTCATATTTAATTGTATCATATGAATGAAAATTAAAGTTATCCATCTAGGTTTTCTTGGAAGAAGAATGCACAGAGCAGTCCATCCATCCAGCTGGGGTTTGGTTTTGTTTTTTGGTGGGGGGCTTGCTGGCTGGAAAATTGAACTGTTACAATGAGATGTATAAAACAACTGAAACCCTGGGGGTAGTAACAATGGTACAAAGTTCTCTAAAATTCATATTTTATATTGATGAAATAATCTAATAAAAACACAGTGGAGGAGAATGCTGCACCCTCAGACAACTTTGCAAAGAGTAGGTCTTTAATTTCAATGCCCCTAATTATTAGGGACGGCCACAGTCTTCTGGTGTCTGTAGCACTCTGCAATGTTATATACTACCCTGACGTTTTGTGACAGGGTGGTATATAAATACTTTTATAAATAAGTAACTAAAAAATGAGCAGCCTATGAACAACTGCAAAACAGATCCCAGCTGATCCATGAAAAGGCATGTGTTTGGTGTCTTTGCTTGTCTCCCTCTTATGGCTCTCTTACATAACAAAAAGTAAAATCTCCCTCTTTAGTGCATCAGATACACAAGCCCTACACCAGAGATTTTGTGCAAAATGGAAGTTTCTGTCCTTAAATTCTAAAACTCTAGCTTCATACGCTGAAGCCAAGTTTCTCTGTTGCTATCATCAAAGAGATATTGTTAAAGATAAATAAATCAGAACATGGTTTCTGATTGAGGGATCCAAAATGGAGCTTGGCTTTCATGGTGATGACAACAGAACTGATAAGCAATGAAGACAGCTTTAATCCTTCTGCTCTCGACCTATAATTCTGCTGGAAAAGAAGGTGGTGTTTTGATGACTGCTGCCCTCCCACCGTGCCTCTTCCCTTTGTGATATTTACAAGTTTTGAGGTTTAAGTAGTTTTTCACCAGCTTGAAAGCTGTGTCTTTACAATAAGGTTAAAGGCCTGTATCAAAGAAGGCCACAATTGCTTCACTGTTGTAGGAAATGGGAAGTAGGGTTTGCTGCCAATTTCTTCAGTTGTGAGCATTTCCTTCTGCTCTTGTTGCTGTGTGCTTGTTGAAATATTGAGTAAATGGTGAGAAATGCAATGGACTATTAGGAATGCTTTCCCCTAGCTTTATTCACATAATGTTGTAAACAAGAGAAGGTGAAGCATTTCTCCCACACTGCTCACAATAATGTCAAAAAAAGCCCTTAATGACCAAAGCCACAATAGTAGAAAAATGTGGCAGGGAAGCCAAGGATGCATACAGTTGTGAGAAAGAACGTTATAACTGTGGGAAATGCCAGTCAAACACAACTATTTACGAGTATTAGTTTGTGCATGAAGGGTTTAAGATCAGAGAGCTGTGATCCTAGACTCAGGTCACACACCCTTTCCATTGGTGAGGGAGGAAATAAAGAATTCTCTTTCTTTTCTTCACTCTTTCTTCCACCATGTGAAGCTGACCAGGCAAGACATCCATGCTTGAACGCTTCAAGCACAGGCCATGTGTCCAGAAGTATTTTTCTGTATTTTGTACCCTTTTTTCTACCTGTGTTCTTGCTGCAGCATGGAATAAATAATGCATGACTCTGACCTCACCCTCAATCAACCTCAATCAGCTGCCATCCATCCTCCAACTGCCTCCAGACACTTATGGTGTAATGAGTTTAAGTTGCAGGAGGGCAGATTTCAGTTATCCAGAGGGGCGGTGGATTCTCCCTTATTGGAAGATTTCAGTCAGAAGAGGGAGAGTCATGTGTTGGGAGTCTTTTAACTCTGAACCCAGAATAGGAGATTGGCTACAAACATGCCTCCAACTTTATTATTCTATATATTATTTTCCTGCACACCTCAGAATGAAAACTCAGGAGACATGAACCATGCTCAAATGGTCACAGCATTATTAACTATGAACTTGAGGATCTGCAGCAATACTTGGCTAGGTCATTTTGGCCCCTCCAATAAAATATTTGAGGGGGCGCCCCCTAAAGTTGATGGCCATTGCCATTCATGTCACTTATGCATGGTGGGGCTTACCGGCCCCCACCCCCAATATTTTATTCAAGTTACCTGGCAGTAATTCATTTTAACTTCCCTGCTGTGGGCACCTTTAACTGCCGAGACAAAGAGGTCTTCTTACACGGGCATAACCATTCTGGATCAAAGTCCAGCATTAGTCCATTGACTGATGTAAGCCTGTCACTCCCAGTTCACCATGAAGGTGAGTTCAGGGGGCACGTGTTTGAGCCAGCACCCCTGCGCTCCTGATTTCAGAAGAGTGTACACCCCAGGTTGTAAAAGCATCAGAGCACACAATCTCCCCACACTGCCTGGATTAAAACTGTCATGGAGGAGTGAGCATGGCTGGCAGGCATACTGAACAGGAACACTTCTCATTGAAACGCTTTATTGCAATCCAACGTGTCTTTTTAAAAACAACAACAAGGAAGGCCAGAATCATCAGGAGTGTGCTTTGATTATGCCTGTATAATGCATGGTGTATTTGAAAAATATAGCATTCTGATGAGATGAGAAAGGTGAACATTTAATTATATGATAATTCCTAAGAAATTGATGCCTGCTTTAACATTATTCTAATTCTAGGTCAACACAGACATATCATTGCCTTGGGACAGCAGTAAATGGTTTCTGAAATGAGTTACTACATTTATGATGTAAGCATACACTTGGCCTTGCAATTTTTCATCTACCTTGCCATGCCCTCTTTTGGAGTTTCATAGCATGGGAAGTTAAACTTGACCTGATATAAATGTGAAATTATTTCAGTGAAGTAATGAGTTGCCTGCTTGCCTCAGCCTTCTCTGAATTGATATCTCTAATTCCCGTAAAATTACCATCACACAACCTGCATGGAAGACTATATATATATATATATATATATATATATATATATATGTATATGAAATTTAGTTTTCAGCTTAGCCCACAAAGTGAAATAACACATTGGAGGTATGGGTTGCAATTCATCAAACCTATTCGTTTTGTGGCCATCCTGGTTGAGCTGTTGTCTCATATATTGAGAATCACAGAATTGTAGAGTTGGAAGGGACCCTGAGGGTCATCTAGTCCAACCCCCTGCAATGCAAGAATCTCACCTAAAGGACTGGTGACAGGTTTTAAACCTGTGCTTAAAATTTCCAATGAAGGAGAGGCCACCAACTTCCAAGGGAAGTTTGAGGGAAGCAAGTTTGCAATTGATAGCAAAACTCAGATACCACAGGAACATAGGAAGCTGCCTTCTACTAATTTAGATCATCGGTCCATCAAACTCAGTATTGCCTGCAGCGCCTATCAGCAGCCATGCAGGATTTCAAAAGGGTTCTCTCCCAGCTGTCCCTGGAGAACTTGGGGCCATTTGTATGCAGCTGTGGCCCTTCTCCAGATCTGTTTCTGTTTCATATCTCTTTCTCTTCCCCATAGCAAAAGTAGTAAAAGTGTAGCATAGAAATTAGATCCTTGGCAACCTACCAAATAAATGATAGATAGATGATAGATGATAGATAGATAGATAGATAGATAGATAGATAGATAGATAGATGATAGATAGATATAGATAGATAGATAGATAGATAGATAGATGATAGATAGATAGATGATAGATAGATGATAGATAGATAGATAGATGATAGATAGATAGATGATAGATGATAGATAGATGATAGATAGATAGATATAGATAGATATAGATAGAGATAGATGATAGATAGATAGATAGATAGATAGATATAGATAGATAGATAGATAGATGATAGAGATAGATAGATAGATAGATAGATAGATAGATAGATAGATAGATAGAAGTGGTCTAAAAAGGCTGATCTACCAAAAAAAAACAACACCCTCAGGTGAACGATTGTCATTTGCTGGACTGGCAAAAAGCAGAAGAGTTTTCACTTAGGAAAGAAAAAAAATCTAAAACAAACAAACAAACAAATTGCATTAGATATAATTTGACAACCTAGAATTCAGTTTTTTCTTGAATAATCTGATTGGCTTTATTCCCATAAGCCCCAAATGTAATTATCCAGAAAAGGCTGTGGTTTTATTGCATTTCATGAAGCAGCTATTTACTATTTTATTGGTTTTGTAACTTTTGATATGTTAACATATGCCTGCATTGGTCTGCTGTATTTATTATGTTTCATTTAATTATATTTCCAGTTTGGATGCTTCTGCTTTATTTAACAATTTGATAGTTAATTATTGGGAGACTAGATGTGACCTTGTTCCTCTGCAGAGGGGGAAAAGCATGATATTTATCAGTGGACTACCCTCTTATAACCCTAAACTGGGTAATAAAAACCTTTGTGGATGCTAATATATATATTTGAAAAACAATACTTCAAATAAATTCAGAATGCAGATTCTGAAACCTTGACAGGTAAACGACCTGGCTCTAGCATATTGAAGTAAGGCATCTCTATCCATTGTCGCAGCTCTCTGGTGTTATGCAGCATTTATGAATATTCCAACCATTTGAGAGAGAAATCTGCACTGTTACAGTGTTGGTTAATTATTAAACAGTGTGAGAGAATTTTATGTCTTATGACGGTATGTGAATTACAAATGTGAATGTTACGTGCATATGATTAGAAAGTAGGTAATATATGAATAGCTGCAAGGGTGCCAACCTGAATAAAATATTGAGGAGGACAGGTATGCTTCACCCCACATAACTGATCACAAGACCCAGTGCACACACACCATTTGAATGGCAATGCCTATCAACTTTTGGGAGGAGCGGCCTCCTCAAATATTTTATTGGGGTGGGGGCAAAGGAGCCTTAGCCCCTAAGAGTTGGCTCCTATGAATGGCTGAGTGTACAAGAGAACCAACAGTAAACTGTAACTTTCTGTAACTTTTTGTTCCATGATTAGAAGGACCTTCCATTCCTGGAAGGAGAGTTGCACTCACAGAGGTTTTCCATGAGCAGAAAGAGTCCTTCCACTTGTGAAGCAGAAAGAGCCAAGCCAGGAAGTGTGTTTCACATACATCTGCAAATTCATCTCCCCTTCTATGAGCATTATTTGTGACAATGGATTAGGCACAGAAACCTCAAATGTATCTCCTCTTGATGTATTTGGATTTTCAGCAAAAAAAAAAAAAAAATGCAGTTTAAAATGAGTGAATTCCCCCCTGAGCTTTCAATTTGCTGTTCCGTATTAACTGGAAACATAACATTTTCAACAACTCTCATAGAAGTACTAATTTGTAGTAAAATAGTAGGTTTTTCTTGAAGAGTATAAGCCATTTCTTAGACAAAAACGTCCATTAATATAAGTACTATACTTAACAAATGATTTTTTTTAGAGGCATCATTCCAGAGCATCAATTTAAGTAGAAAAAAATATTTCATTTACAGTATAAGGTCATATAGAATAATGTCAGGAAAAAATAAACTGAATATAAAAGTACTTTTTTGTATGAAAATATTTTTCCTCCTGCTATGTGTTATCAACATCATTTCTTAAATATAGTTTTCTTAACATACCCATTTCATCTTTCCTCATGTGTCCAAAGTAAAACCTAGTTCACTCAAACAGGAGATGTGGTGATAAAATTTATTGGGTGATTCTATCTCTCTGTGAGACAAAACAGATCTCATATGAATCAAAATCACTAGAAAACATAAAACAACCCTGACCCCTCCTAACCCTGACCCAATGTATTAATCGGTGATCTGTCCAATAGTCATTGGGACTGATCATATCTCTGGTAAGGAGGACATCACAGCAGTCTTTAGCTGGGACAATTACATAGTCTAAGAAATGCCACTGGTTCACCAAGGATGCCTCCAAGATGTTTTAAATTTATTTTTTGTTGAAAGCGTGTGTTGGTAATAATGAGGTTGTGTGCTGCACATATAGTCAAAAGTAGAATTCTGTTCTGGTTGCTGTTGCCCATTCCTTCTTTCCCAGTACAGTGGTACCTCGGGTTACATATGCTTCAGGTTACAGACTCCACTAACCCAGAAATAGTACCTCGGGTTTAGAACTTTGCTTCAGGATGAAAACAGAAATCATGCGACGGTGGCACAGTGGCAGCAGGAGGCCCCATTAGCTAAAGTGGTACCTCAGGTTAAGAACAGTTTCAGGTTAAGAACGGACCTCTGGAACGAATTGAGTTCTTAACCCGAGGGACCACTGTAATCCCTGGCCACAGATTGCTAGTCTAGCAAATTGATGTAACAATTGAACTTTCGGGAAATGGCCCTGGGAGCAGGAGCAGAACCACCTAAGTACAGTGCTCCAATCCCCACCTCCTTAAACTGCTACGGTGCAATTAACTCTATTTTTCATGAGTTTAAGATTGAATGTGTATGTGTGAAAGAGATATAGATGCCAATTCCCAACATTCCACCAGTATGATCAAAGCACTCAAGATGAGACTACTCAAATGAGCACATGGGGCCGTTGCACAGAGGAATAGTTTTTTTGAGTAACTAGGTCACAAGTGGCAGGGAACAGATTAAATCTCACTCCTTTTATGTCTCTCTTTCTCTAATTATTAATGTGCAAGAAAGGTAAGTGTGAGGGGAAGCTGTCATCCATCCTTGAACCTGCATAACACCATAGAGGGGGACAAATTGACCTGAATTTAACCAGAATCTCTGTGTGGTTGCACCACATGCCTAGGTGGCAGCTCAGAGCTACTGGTATTGGGTTCAAGTGTGGCACACTCAAGATAGCAATCCTAAATTTACTTAGTAGAAACCTGTTGACTTCATTGATACTTACAGCTGAATAAATGCATACATTTAAAAAGTTTTATTATTTTTTCTTTAGAAACCAGCATAAATACAAAACTATAACTGAAGAATAAAAGAAAACTATGTCTCAAAAATATGTTGTGACTAGCAGTTCTGCTTCTTTGTCCATGCTACCTTTGAGATGTGCATGAAACACCAACCTATACTAGGAAGTCCAGGTATCTCAAGATGTTTAAAAATATATATGAAAGATTCTGCCAAATTCACCAGTCCTGTGCTGATGGGCAATGTGATACTGACATTTTTGAATATTTTTCTTTTAAAAGGTATACTAAATATTGTTTTAAAGATTTAGTGTGCCTTTTAAAAGATCTTGTTAAAAGAGTCCATTGTGTAAGTAATATTAATGTAAAGGTAAGAGGCACCTGTTTTCAGAGGATGAGTTACATTTCTGCATGAACTAGCCTCCAAGACTGATACACACATTCCCACCATGAAAGTAATTACCAATATTTCTGCCACCTCGCCAACAGGTTGGACATTCAAAAGAATTGTAAAAGCGTACAACACCCCCCACAAATTAGATTCAAAGAAATCAGCCAAACCGATATTTTCTTCCACTTTGTAGCCAAGATGGTTTGCTAATTGGTTGGCAACATGCTTGATCCTGGCAGGCTACCAGAGACTCTCCCAGCATTTGTTGCATTAACCTGGCTGGACTGAGGCCCTGAACATCAGAAATTGAAAGGGAAGCAGTGCCCCATGCAGTTAGATGGATTTGTCCCAAGGTGATCTGTGGCTAAGCATTTAATAGCCTGTCTGACGCTCATAGTGGTTAATCCATACTTCTGTGTAAACTGATGTAGACCCTAAACTGACTAAAAGTAATCTTAAAAAACTATAAAGACTCTCCTTGCAGATATGCTTCTGAAATTTAGCAGGAGACATGCTCTCAGAAGAGGCAAAGTAGCTTGCAAATTTCATTTAATTATGGCAAAAAATAAAAATAAAATGTTACATATGATTCCTTTTTGGGTATTTTAAAGTGTGCAGAATAAGTGACACTGGACCTATCTTTTTCCATAATTTGGCAGAATTTATTGATTTAAAGGGGATGGCTATTCCTGAATATTTCATCCAAATTCTATGAAAAAGGAAAAATATATATCTATCTTTGATTCTTAATAATATTGAACAGGGTGGGGGGGGAGTTAAAAATCTTTTCTTCTTTTTTCTGAATCTGGATGTTGAATCCAAGCTAAACTGGATAGCCTCTGAAATGCTTCCAGAAAAATCTGATGTCCTGAATTGTGGTCAAAACCAAATTTTGTGGTTGGCACAAAACCCTTGGAATTAGTTCCTGAGTTATTCAGCATCATACCCTCTGATGCGCCTGACAAAACAATAATCTTGGGCCCTCAGTTTACTCCTGTGGATATGATGTCATAATTTTATAGCAGTAGGGAAGAAGAGACTCTCTGGATCAGAAGATTCTGATTAAGATAGTCACTCTTTCACTCCTCCTCTACCCTCAGCTGTTGTAGTTATGACATAGTAATGACAATGATTTGAAGGAATGATGGCATAAGATGACACTATCTAAACATAATAAAGCTCTTCTGACATGAAATCACACTGGTAGAAATAAATTAATAAAAAATTGTCCAGTATCACCTTAGAGACCAACTAAGTTTGTTCTGGATATAAGCTTTCGTGTGCATGCACACTTCTTCAGATTTGAAGAAGTATGCACGCACACGAAAGCTTATACCCAGAACAAACTTAGTTGGTCTCTAAGGTGATACTGGACAATTTTATTTATTTATTTCGACTGTGTGAGATCAACACGGCTACCTACCTGAATCTAGAACTGTGGTAGAAGGTCCTATTCTCATCCAACAGGATAGAATTATACCATAAAATCCTGGTACATGGCAGGATGAGAGCTGCAGACGTGGCTGCAAGCCAGCCAAACTACCAATACATTTGCCCTTTCCTGGAGAGAGAGAAAAATCACAATACTTAGTTTGAACATAAGAAGAAATGTTAGTCACAAATTGTCACCTTCAATCCAGGCTTCCTCTTCAGTTGTCTGAATGCACAGAACGAAGCCACCCAATTTTTATCCAGCAGTTTTAGCAGATTGAAAATCTCAGCCATAACATCATTTTAGAGGCTGCCTTGCAAATAGAGGAGTTTTGCATTGTCATAGCAAGCTAGGTTGCCTTTGTTATGATCATACTGTATATAATCTCCAGGCATGCAATAAATCAGGCGTGCTGTCTTGAGGATTTTTGTATCTGTATCAAAGCTTTTACCCTCTGGTGTTCAGTTAAGGCATACTTTTTTAAAAAAAATGGATAAATAAAATTTGAACACTAATACATTGTGTATTCATCACTCTCCCCATTCCATGTTCCTTTTTATACAAACCTATACCTTTAATGCTCAAAACAGTTAAATGCACACACGGGGACAAAATATGACAATCAATGAAATTAATGCAGTTCATCTCTGTACGTAACCTTTTCATGATTGAAGGAACAACCATTGCAGAACAATTAGTAAAACCAATGAGATGCTCACTGTATGGTGGCAAAGGAGTTTGGAACCATGACCCATGAGGATGGGCTACAGCTCAGTGGGTAGGTCAGCTCCAACATCTCTTCCAAGATGTGTTTATTCCCCTTTTTCCTTACCTGTCCCTCCTTCCTTAGCTTACTGCAAGTTCTGCATAGTCATTTAAAGGATGAGCACCAGCACCTGATGTCCTTTTGCAGCTGCTGGGGCAAAAGCAAACAATAGTTAAATGTCAGGCTGCCAGAAAAGCCCCTCCATCTGTTGGCCAATGCTGTAAGAAGAAGCAGGCACAGTGCTTGCAGTAATTAGGTAATGGTAAAGGACCCCTGGATAACCAAGTCCAGTCACAGGCAACTATGGGGTTGCGGCACTCATCTGGCTTTCAGGCCAACTTTCTGAGTCATGTGGCCAGCATGACTAAACCATTTCTGGCGCAACGGGACACCGTGATAGAAGCCAGAGCACATGGAAACATTGTTTATCTTCCTGCCACAGCAGTACCTATTTATCTACTTGCACTGGTGTGTTTTTGAACTGCTAGGTTGGCCAAAGCTGAGACAGAGCAATGGGAACTCACCCTGTTGCACAGATCTGAACCGCTGACCTTCCAATTGGCAAGTCCAAGAGGCTGAGTGGTTTAGACCACAGCTCCACCCACGTCTCTATAAAGATGGTATATTATTTCCTGCTAGGTGTATTCTTTTCATTTGTTGCCCAGAATAATATTTCAAATGTGTTTCACCTTCCAATAGAAACCTTTTAACTCTTATTGGCTTTACATAGCCTTAAAGCTTCCATTTATTTGACAAAATGCCTTTACGTATATAACTTGTCTCTAGAAGGGAAGTATTTCATTTCAATTATACCTGACTTTAATATATATATAATACAGCAGGCACTGCTTTCACTGACAGAAATGTCTATGATAAGAAATTAATTAGCAATGCCCTATTTCTTCCAATAGATGTTCTCTATTGTAGTGATGTGACTTTTTAAAAAACCCAGAGTAGGTTAAAATGAGACTTCCTTTACAGTATTTTATACTAAGGTGTCATGCCTTCGCTTTTATTCCTGCAAAAATAAAAATGATTTGCAAAGAAAATGGTTTCAAAAGTTTAATGACCTACCGGTAGATTAAAACACAGTCACTTTTATTACATGCATTAATTTTAATACTAGGTTACCTTCTGCAATTACTTTCACAGTCTACGATAGTGTCAGCTGAAATAATTCCACCTTAGTCTTAGTATACCTGATTGAAGATTGAAATAAAGGAACAAGGCTTAGCTAAGGTCAAAAAAGGCTACATTTCTACAAAATTCCTGGGAACTAAGAAATGTTCCATAATCAGAAACAACAATAGTATTTGAGGAATCATCAATGTATTTCTTTTCTTCTTTTTTCGCTTATTCTCCTGATACTTGCTCCTAAGCATTTTGACAACTTTTGTTCCATTCCATCTACTATATATTTTGAAAACTGGTTTGTCTGTTCTCTATGGGTTTGGACATCTCTAAATATATTGTCGCCCAATTTGGCAAAGGAGTTCCCAAGTTGGAAGAGTCCATCTTAGTCTATATTTGAATGCTGGGCATCCTTTTGAATTAAGAGGGTATACAAAAATGTGACTTTGGTATGATTTTTCCGAGTTTGCAAAAACTAAGACCTGACCATAAAACATGATATTTCAAAGTCTTGGGTGAACAAAGAGGTATTCACCTTGCACTGAGATGGCACCAGGTAAACCTCTGCAAAGGTTGTTCCCTAACTGGAATGCCATCACTGAAAGGGCAATTTCCCTGGTGGTTATTCACCTCACTTCATTTGGTGGGCTCAGTTAGAGCAGGACTCCTGAAAAAGATCTCAAAATTTGGGTAGGTACATATAGACAAAGATGGTATTTTGGCTCCAAGCTATTTAGGACTTCAAAACACATATAAAGGAATGCTATTCTTTTAAAAAATGGATGAACCAATTAACAAAATATTAAATAATAAACTTAATGGAAATTGTTGAAGCTGTGTATTGGTCTTAGGTTGTCTCCCAGGTGAGTTTAATCAACTTCTATTTAATAAATTTACTTTTAGTTTTATTTCATGTGATCACTGCTTCAAATGAGATTTTGAAAGATTTTTTTCTTTTAAAAATGCAGAGGAAAGAGAATAAAATGCAAGCTTTAAATCAAAATTTGATGAGCTCTTTGCTATGGTAATATATTCAGATGTTAACAGTTGTAAATTTAAATATAAGTATAGGCAATAATTTTTTTTATTAAAATGATGTGTATGAGAGATAAGCAGCAAGTTATGTTTTATTATTTATCAAAGTACTTCAGTCAACTATGGCTGTAACCATATTATACTTGCTTAGGAAAAAATACTTTAAATAATCTACAACTCTGAGAAATGAATAAAATGGGATTACTGATATAGCAGACCTTGTGTGGTCTCCCTGGAGCAGGAATTGGAGAACCTCAGACCAGAATAAAGGCAGCCTCGCAGGGTTAGCTATCTGGCCCTCAGGACTCTGCCTAGACTGAACCCTCTCAGCCACACACTTCACTCATTCTGGTCTGTATCCTTCTGCGCTCTTCCTTGCGCCATCTACAGATTTCCGTTGCTTGGAAGCAGAAGCCTTTCTGCTTTATGACGCAAAGGTTATATAATGTAAAGTGCCCAAGTATCAATGTATGAGCTGGAGTTCAGCAGCAGGAAATATTTGTTTGGTAGTTCCATCAGCTGACTTGTGAAATCACTTCACTACATTTTCCTAATAGTTTGTATTAAAACAGACACCATATATTTATTTTGCTTAATAAGAAGTTGCTATTTACCAAAGTTTAAAAGCGGAACAAAGGAAAATAAATATGCAGATTTGTGGCTGATTATGGAAGCAGGGGGTGGCTGGGTGTCTTATATAGTTTAGAGAACTTACTACACTTGTCAAAAGACCTCCCTATTTCATAATAGAGCATCTCAAAGTTTGCAGTTTAGACTGTTAATTTGGAAATGCGAGCAACATTCTTATTCAGCATCAGTTTCATGATCCTGCTGCTGAAAATAGCTTCAATATTTTATAGCCCCAAAACAAGAGGAGGGCACCACATTTAACAGGGAAATGAGCAATGGTAGTAATTAGTTTCAGTCTGGAGGCTTAAATTTACATAGATTGTAAATTAACTTGATATTACAAATCTCTCATTGTCGGGTCAGTGTAAAACTCAAACTGCTTCTGTGCTGAAATGCATACTCCTGCATGTCTCTCCCCCCACCCCCAAACTAGATAGTATAAAGAAAGTCATCACTTGTCTGTTCAGTTCATACAATTTCAGGTGGGAGAGGGGGTGTTATTTGGAGCATGGCACCAGCAGACAAGAGGAGTTGCAAACTTAATGTGATTTATTTATTTCAAGCATTATTTGCTTCACTCTTCTGTCAGAAAGGCTCCCAGAGCAGCTAAAATATACACAATTACAACAAGGCAGCATCTTACAAACTAAAAGACATGGCACAAAAGGAACAACAGATGGGGAAGGTAGAGGAGAAGGCAGGCAAACATTTGCAACCAATTCTTAAAATAATTAGTAGTTAATTCTTATATTGGCCATGCTAACTCTGTTACAATATTTAAACTTTTTGTATATTTTAAATTGTATGTTGTTCTATCTTTTGGTAAACTGCTTTAAGGGTTTGCTTTTTTTGTTTTTGTTTTTTACAATCAAGCTGTAAGCTTCCTCCAGCTGGAGCTCCATGACTGAAAGTACATAGTCCCCACTGGAAGAAACAGTTATGGGGCTTCACCCCCAGCTTAATATACATTTGGTGGTGATGTGACTCTTACATGTGGATTTTCTGCCTAGTTTGGTCGTCACTGGCTTCAACTAGATGTGATGAGAAGCACATGATTCAAAAACATGCTTAGACTTCCCCCATCTCTTCATTTATAAATGGAACGAAGAACATGCAGGGAGCCCTGATCAACAGTATGGAGTGGCTGTATTTTATTTATGCATTTATTAAGAGATTCCTATACAGTGGTACCTCAGGTTAAGAACTTAATTCGTTCTGGAGGTCTGTTCTTAACCTGAAACTGTTCTTAACCTGAAGCACCACTTTAGCTAATGGGGCCTCCCGCTGCTGCCGCGCCGCTGGAGCTCGATTTCTGTTCTCATCCTGAAGCAAAGTTCTTAACCCAAGGTAATATTTCTGGGTTAACGGAGTCTGTAACCTGAAGCGTATGTAACCCGAGGTAC
This sequence comes from Podarcis gaigeae, assembly GCF_964106915.1. Taxonomy (NCBI): domain Eukaryota; kingdom Metazoa; phylum Chordata; class Lepidosauria; order Squamata; family Lacertidae; genus Podarcis; species Podarcis gaigeae. The sequence continues at coordinate 4,950,875 of NC_139677.1, forward strand.
CACTGTATTGCCCTCCACCAGAACTGACCACAGGTCAGTTTACCAACATGAGTATTGAAAACATCATAAATAAATGCTTTAAAACATTTCCCATGCATTGCATAAACAGCATAATTAAAAGGAAACCATGAACCTGGACATATCTATAGCACATGACTGAGAATACCAGATAGGTTGTATAGATTTATTATGAGGATTTATATCCCACCTTTCTAATACATTTGCCTTAATCAAAGTGGCTAACAATAAAAGAAATCACAAAATAACAGCAATCTTAAAAACAGGGTGAAACAGAGTAATTAAAAAAAACCCTTTAACAGGCAACTCAAAACCCTGCTGAAATAAACATGACAATACAAACCTGACCAATTGTAAACACAGGGGTAAAAAGGGGGTAAAAGACCCCTGGATGGTTAAGTCCAGTCAAAGGCGACTGGGGTTGTGGTGCTCATCTCGCTTTCAGGCTGAGGGAGCCAGCGTTTGTCCACAGACAGCTTTCCGGCTCATGTGGCCATGAGTACTAAACCACTACTGGAGGACCATGCCGAGTGCAAGAGCACACCGAAATGCCGTTTCCCTTCATGCTACTGTTAAGGGAAGCTTTTAATGTTTGACGGACTATTGTATTTTAATATTTTGGTGGAAGCCACCCAGTGTGGCTGAGGAAACCCAGCCAGGTGGGAGGGGTATAAATAATAAATTATTATTATTATTATTATTATTATTATTATTATTATTATTATTATTTGAACTGCTAGGTTGGCAGGAGCTGGGACAGAGCAACGGGAGCTCACTCCATCAAGGGGATTCAAAATGCCAACCTTCCAATCAGCTAGCCCAAGACGCTCAGTTGTTTAGATCACAGTGCCACGTGCATCCTAAATGCAAATATATTGCCTTGGGAGCCCAATATACCCCCAGCCCATAGACTGGTAACTGGAGAACAGAGTAGCTTGGGAGAATACAGAAGTTGGCCGTATGTCATGTCTATGCAAATGTCATGGGAACCATGGCCATCAAATTTAATACGCCATACTGATGCTGGTTTCATGGAATCTGTTGTATTCCATCTTTTATTGAGTTTTCCACAGACAAGAATTTTGCAGATGTAATTTAGTGCTCTGCGGATTTCCAGTTTTTACCAAGTTATCCTATCCCACCTCTCCTGAAATGGAGGTGGGGTCCATGTGTACCTCAAGCTATTTCTGAACTCCAGGGATGATGGGAGTAGTAGTCCAACTAGAACTGGAGGGTCACAGGTTCTCCACCCCTGAGCTAGAACATGTAATACAGGCCTGCACAACATTAGGCCCATCAAAGGATTTCGTGCAACCTGCAAAAAAATGCTTTGTCCGTGCCTGCCTGGCCCTAGTGGGAAGCCAAGCACTCATCTTGTCCAACCTCCCTGTCACCCTCCCTACTCCTCCTGCATTGCAGGCGGCTCTTGAGGCGCATGAGGCAGTGGCGCTGCAAGCTCATGTGCCTCATGCTTTCCTGTCAAAACCAACCTTCAAGTCTCAACTGCACATGACTAGCCCTCCTCATGAATCCTCCCTGGGCCCCAACAATGAAGGAAGGAAGGAAGGAAGGAAGGAAGGAAGGAAGGAAGGAAGGAAGGAAGGGGAGGAAAAAAAAGAGGGAACCGTGAGCCAAGCCCTAGATGCAGCCACGTGTGTTCTGGCCGGACAACAGGAAAACTCTCTACCCAACCAAGGTCATCCCCTGGGAAATGACAGCAGCACCAAAAAAGGGAGCTGCCTCCTGCCTCCAACCCAGCCCACCACAGAACACCGTGGCTGCTGTGCTGCCAAAGAGGAGGCCACTGAGGGGTGCAGAGGCAATGAGCCACAAAGAAAGAAAATCTACAGGCCTCTTGATCAACCAACTGGCTGATCTGTGGCCCCAAGAAGTTTAGCCTATTTTTATTTTGGTTCCAACTTACTGCCAAGTTGTGCAGGTTTAATGCAGTATATACTTTCTACATTCATGTCACCATATCAAGGCTATCTTTCTTTCCTCTAATCAGTTTTTAAATATATTGATGAGATTTCTCAGATCTGGGCTCTAAAACTGCAACTTCCTCCAGGAGTGAGGCTGGGCTTGTTTCGTGTGGACCACTCAGCTTCCTTTAATCTTTCTTGCTGATTTCAGGCTGAACATGTGCTTTTATTTTATTGAACTTAGAAATAATTGCTGCTACTTGGAGTTTATATCTTTAATATGTGAGTTAATGAGCCCTTTGAATTTTTAATTTCCAACAGGACTTGCTGCACTGCTAAATTCCTTTTGTTGCACCCTCACAAATTTCTTGCAGAACATATGCACTGAGGAGCTCTTCAGACTTTCTTTAATGCATTTTTTAAAAAGTTGTAGAAGTATTGCAATCGCAGACTCACCCTATTACCTGCCTGCAAGCCGTATCATGAAACTGTGTAGTGGACATTGGCTGAGGCACATCAGCACATTGAGTAGAATTTACAGATTTTGCATCCAACTAAGATTTTGTGAAATGGGCAAAATAGCCAGCTAGTCAGCAGTCATATACTGCCAACACAGCTAGGAAAGGAGTTGTGTGGACTTCAAGAGTCTTCATAGCTTGCTTTCAGTTTCAGCAATCTGCTGGAGTGAATGCTTTTTTAATGGGACAGTACATGCATTGCAATGGTTCTGTGGTTCTGACTTCTGTTTTATAATTTATATATGAACTATGGGTTTTTTTCCCTGGGCACCTAAATGGGTCTAATGTAGGGAAGGGGATGTAGCACACATAAATCTGTCCTCCAACAGCCTCTCAACATCTGCCACCAGAAGCAGCCACCTCACTCAAAGTGCCAATCTTGTCAAACATCCTATTTTGCATAATACCCACCCAGATGCCTATGGAAAGCCCACAGCAGGTCATGAGGGCAATAGCCACTGTCTTCCATCAGCAACACTTATTTTCTAATCCCGGAGTTAGTGTATAGTAGGGGCAGGCATTAGGCCTGTATACTGTATTTGCCAAATTTTGTGGTGAATATGGTGAGACAGGTGAGATCTTCACATTTCTGAGTCAGATAGCACAGTTAACAAAGCATATTGAGTTGGATCAGGAATGCCCTAAAGTCCTGGGTCACTCTGTGGGTTACAATGTTCTTCTTAAAATGACCTCAAGCTGACTTGGAAACACTCAACATCTGAGTGGAGAGAGATGTGGCTGGGGGTGTCTTTTATTTTAACAGCTTTAGGTTTTAATCACAAATAATTATTTTTCCAGGGCTCTCCAATCATACTGGTTTGGAAGATGGATGGTTCAGTAAAGTTTTAAAATGGTATTTGTTTTTTCACATGGATCATTGCTCTTTTTTCCATCACCAACCCTTCCCTTGTGCAAGTCAATGGATAGATTTCTCCATCAGATGCTTCAGGCGCACTAACACAATGCTATAGAATGCTGAAATATGAGAGCCCAAAGTCTGCCACTGTAATTATTCCCACAGACAAAATGTTGTATCCCTAAATCCAAGCTCTTTTCCCCAACTTCTCCCCCCCTTCCCATTATAACCATAGCCAAATGGTAAAGTGTGATAGAACCACTGATTTCATTCTGAAATCAGACAAGCTTCACCTCTTCTGAAGGTACAGCCATGCCTACAAATTGCATACAAATCTTGTAGAAAATAAAACTTTTTTCCAAAAATCAATTTTTTAAAGGTGTGCTGCGTGTGTGTGCATGCGCACACACAGAGAGACAGGCATGCACACACAAATACTGTATTTGGCTTAAATCTGCATGCTGAATTCACTCTGGTGGCACTCCTGTGCTTCAAATTGGCATTCACTTCTGTGAAAAGGAAAACGGCTATACTGTAGCTGTTTTTCGATTTCACTTTATGGTGAGCAAGCAGGAAAACAGAGCATTTTAAACAGCTCCAATTTGATCAAGACTGGTAAGTTGAATTTGAAAGGCATGGAGCTGTTTGAAAACTGATCAATCTGATCCCCCATCCACAGATATGGATGAAAGTTGAATCTTGCAGCCAGTGGTGGATCTTGGGATCTCAAATTTCAGTGGTGCCCAGTGCAACACCAAAATTCAGTGCCTTTCTGCCTCTCACACTTCATCACAAATAATAGAATGTCATGTCCCCAGCAGCGCTCCCGAGACTCTGTGCCTAGTGTGACTGAAATCTGATGCAGCCAGGGCACATTCCTAGTATGGAGCCATTATGACTAGAAGCCATCAATGGACTCATTCCCTTTTAAACACCTACACTAGTTGCCACCAGCACCTTTTAACACCTCACCGGTCACGAGGAAATTAACCCTCTCCTCCTGTTTTTCCGTGGGACGCAGGTGGCGCTGTGGGTTAAAGCCTCAGCGCCTAGGACTTGCCGATCGAAAGGTCGGCGGTTCGAATCCCTGCGGCGGGGTGCGCTCCCGCTGCTCGGTCCCAGCGCCTGCCAACCTAGCAGTTTGAAAGCACCTCCGGGTGCAAGTAGATAAATAGGGACCGCTTTCTAGCGGGAAGGTAAACGGCGTTTCCGTGTGCAGCTCTGGCTCGCCAGAGCAGCGATGTCACGCTGGCCATGTGACCCGGAAGTGTCTCCGGACAGCGCTGGCCCCTGGCCTCTTAAGTGAGATGGGCGCACAACCCCAGAGTCTGTCAAGACTGGCCCGTACGGGCAGGGGTACCTTTACCTTTACCTTTACCTGTTTTTCCTCAGATTTTTCAGTCATAGGCCATTTGGACTTTAAAAGATCAGCATTAACAATTTGAACTGGGGTCAAGAACAAACTGGAAGCTAGTGAAGATGGTGTAAAGCTGTATTTCAACAGGTATTGTTCCATTCAACGATTTCTTGTCAGGACTCTTGCCATGGTGTTATGAATCATCTAACATTCTTTAACCGTCTTCAGGGAAGCCCATCTTAATAGTCCAGTCTGAAAGTTGCCAAGGTACATATGCCTATGGACAGGTGGGACATCTTCATAAAGTGTCTGTGTTTAAGAAATTATTTCCATGGCTGTTGAAGAATCCACACTGGAGCGTTAAAAACACACGTACATGCAACCAAACCTCTTCTGAATTGTTTGTTTGTTGTTGTTTTTTAATCTCCTAGAGGTTTGAGTGACTGCACTTATTTTTACCCTATGGGTGACCTTGAACAAACATTTCCACCCACAACACAATTATTCCATTTCAAAAATCTGTATTGCTTTGATGGAAATGGAAATAGTTGCAACTCAATTCTGCTGTGGAATAAGAAGGCGAGTTAGGAGGGGGGAAATTGCATTACTCAGCAGATTTTGTTTCCATGGAAAGGCTTATTGAACAGCTAGTGAAGTGGATCCTAGGTTAAATAACTCACTGTCAGCTACCAGCTGTCATAAAAGATTAGACACAGCAGTTGAACACATAAAACTGTTAATTTGATTCTGCATTTGTATTCTTCCTTGATGTATGTTTCAAAGGCTTCCACCGCAGCTGCTACAGATTATCCATTATAGACTTTTCTATAATCATTGTGGGTAAAAAACAAATAACAAATAACAAAACAAACTAATATATAATTAATCTGCACAATATAAGAACTATTGCCTCCCCTCCCCTTGAAATGTTTATTCCTGCTTGTTCCTACAAAGAACTATTGTTGATTTTCTTCCCACTAGAAATGAATTGCATATAAAACATGAAAAATGTTTATAAAACTGCCCAGCACTAGAGAACAAGGTGAATTCTGAAAGATGCTAGCCCGACTGTCAAACAACTGTTGGCAGCTCAAAACTCACACTTTTCATCACTTTCTGAACTAATAACATACTTGTGTGATTTGCAAACTTCCATAACTATACTACTTATTGGTGTAATAAGCAGTTGGTAGCTAGAAATGAATTGCTGATCAGAAATGAACTGCTCATAAACTCCTGCATAAGCTTTGAAGTGTAGGACTGACTTCCTGTGGAAGAAGATGTGAATCCTATGTCCAAATGCATATAAATAAGCATGTCATCATAGCAACAGAAGAAGCACCCATATACCCATCCATTGTCATATCCACGCTCTGCTATTCTCACTAGCTGGGCTATGCTAAGACCAGACCATGTCATTACCGAGGAGGCAGGTTTAGTCGTTGTTTGAGGACTATCCCTGCCTCCAGGTCTGGTCCTGACCGGAAGGATACAGTAATCAGCAAGGGAAACCCACATGACCTGAAAGTGTTGCTGTGCAATGCCAGGTCAATGATGAATAAAACCACTGCCATCCACGACCTGATTGTGGATGGAGGATTTGATCTGGCATGTGTGACAGAGACCTGGTTGGATGAAGCAGATGGGCCTGTCCTTGCCGCTGCTTGCCCACCAGGTTTCTCTTACGCACAGCAACCCAGGTCATGTGGGCGGGGATGGGGGGTTGCAGTGATTTTTAGGAAGTCATTAGTCTGCACCAGGCGTCCTATTGGGAAGACCCAGTTTTCTGAGTGCATGTTCTGGAAGTTGGGCAATAGGGGCAGTACAGGATTCCTACTGGTGTACCGACCTCCCCGCTGCACCAAGGATTCCCTGCCCGAGCTGCTTCAGGTCGTGGCGGATATGCTCCTGGAGACACCTAGCTTGGTTGTCCTGGGGGATTTTAACATCCATGCCGACACGACCTTACAAGGGGCCGCTCGGGACTTCGTGGAAAGCATGGCCTCCATGGGGCTGTCCCTGAATAAGTCTGGCCCAACTCATAGCCACGGACATGCCTTAGACTTGGTGTTTACCTCTACGGATGTTGGTGATCTGACATTAACTAAAAGCGAAACAAAAGAAGTGCCATGGTCAGATCACTTCCTGGTGCAACTGGACTTCTCTGCAACCCTTCCCCTCTGCAGGGAGGTAGAACCGATTCGGATGGTCCGCCCCCGCCACTTAATGGATCCAATTGGCTTCCAGAGAGTGGTAGGGGATGCTTTATCCCAAGTTGATGGCCTTTCAGCTGATTCCCTGGTGGCACGCTGGAATGCGGAGTTAACCAGGGCTATTGACTGTCTGGCTCCGAAGCGCTCTCTCCGATTGCATGGAGCCCGGACAGCCCCGTGGTTTTCCCCGGAGCTGAGGATGATGAAACAATCGTTGAGACGGCTAGAGCGCCTGTGGCGGAAAACTCATTCTGAATCAGACCGGACACGGGTTAGAGCTCAACGTCGAGCCTACCAAGTGGCAATGGCGACGGCGAAGAGGGCCTTCTTCGCCGCCTCCATTGCATCTGCAGAAAACAGCAGCAGGAGACTTTTTCAGGTGGTTCGCAATCTATCAGAACCACCTGTACCACCGGGGCCTGGTAGGGACCCCAAGATCTCCTGCAATGCTTTTGCAAAGTTTTTTGCAGATAACATCGCTCAGATTCAGAAGGAGGTAGACTCCACTGTGGGAGCAGGGCCAGGGCGGGAGAGTGCTAGAGTTCTGTCTGGTCCTGTTACATGGGATCAATTCCAATCTGTTACCTCCGAGGATGTGGACAGGCTGCTTGGACGAGTGAAACCGACCACCTGTCTCCTTGATCCTTGCCCACCCTGGCTGATAAAAGCGAGCCGGGAAGGGCTGGGTGATGGGCTCTGCGGGGTGGTGAATGCTTCCCTCTGTGAGGGAGCCTTCCCAGACCCGCTGAAAGAGGCGGTCATTAAACCGCTTCTTAAAAAAACATCTTTAGACCCGGCCAATTTGGCCAACTATCGCCCAGTCTCAAATCTGCCATTCTTGGGCAAGGTGATTGAGCGCGTGGTTGCTGAACAACTCCAAGCACGCCTGGAGGAAACGGACCATTTGGATCCCTTCCAATCGGGATTCAGGCCTCACCATGGGACTGAAACTGCCTTGGTCGCGCTGGTTGATGATCTCCGGCGGGCTAGGGACAAAGGTGAGAGCTGTTTCCTAGTTCTGCTGGATCTCTCAGCGGCCTTTGACACCATCGACCATAACATCCTTCTGGACCGTCTTGAGGGGCTGGGAGCTGGGGACACTGTCATACAGTGGTTCCGCTCCTTCCTCCTGGGCCGTGTCCAGAAAGTGGTGGTGGGGGGTGAGTGTTCAGACCCCTGGGCTCTCACTTGTGGGGTGCCTCAGGGTTCTGTCCTCTCCCCCATGCTTTTTAATATCTATATGAAGCCGCTGGGAGAGATCATCAGGGGGTTTGGACTGGGTGTTCATCAGTATGCAGATGACACCCAGCTCTACCTCTCCTTTAAATCAGAACCAGTGAAGGCGGTGAAGGTCCTGTGTGAGTGCCTGGAGGCGGTTGGAGGTTGGATGGCGGCTAACAGATTGAGGTTGAATCCTGACAAGACAGAAGTACTGTTTTGGGGGGACAGGAGGCGGGCAGGTGTGGAGGATTCCCTGGTCCTGAATGGGGTAACTGTGCCCCTGAAGGACCAGGTGTGCAGCCTGGGAGTCATTTTGGACTCACAGCTGTCCATGGAGGCGCAGATTAACTCTGTGTCCAGGGCAGCTGTCTACCAGCTCCACCTGGTACGCAGGCTAAGACCCTACCTCCCCGCGGACTGTCTCGCCAGAGTGGTGCATGCTCTAGTTATCTCACGCTTGGACTACTGCAACGCGCTCTACGTGGGGCTACCTTTGAAGGTGACCCGGAAACTACAATTAATCCAGAATGCGGCAGCTAGACTGGTGACTGGGAGTGGCCGCCGGGACCACATAACACCGGTTCTGAGAGATCTGCATTGGCTCCCAGTACGTTTCCGAGCATGATTCAAAGTGTTGGTGCTGACCTTTAAAGCCCTAAACGGCCTCGGTCCTGTATACCTGAAGGAGCGTCTCCACCCCCTTCGTTCAGCCCGGACACTGAGATCCAGCGCCGAGGGCCTTCTGGCGGTTCCCTCATTGCGAGGAGTGAGGCTACAGGGAACCAGGCAGAGGGCCTTCTCGGTAGTGGCGCCCGCCCTGTGGAACGCCCTCCCATCAGATGTCAAAGAGATAAAGAATTACCTGACGTTCAGAAGACATCTTAAGGCAGCCCTGTTCAGGGAAGTTTTTAATATGTAATGCTGTACGGTTTTTAACACTGATTGGGAGCCGCCCAGAGTGGCTGGGGAAACTCAGCCAGATGGGCGGGGTATAAATAATAAATTATTATTATTATTATTATTATTATTATTATTATTATTATTATTAATGGGGCCACCTAAGCCATCAGTTCCACCTGTCCTCTGACGAAAAGCAGTTGGATCATCCTTCTCTGGGGGTGAGGACATCAGCTGGGTCCTCACCTACCTGTCAGGACAGGAATGAGAAGAAGCTGATAGATTCCAGCTAGGCTTCAGACGGCAAAGGCCTCAGCCACTGAGATGAAAGTGTGAGTGCCAGCGCAGTCAATTTCAGGAAAGTTCTTTCACCAGGCTCTTTCTCAGGGGCTGCTAAAGCCTTTCCTAAAAAAAGACAACTATGATCAGCATGTTTCCATCCAGTTTAGTGACTGAGACAACCTTATATCTCTTTTTCAATTGTGTGCTCGAGGGCAGGGACTATGTTATAGTTTATCTTGGTTTTGGTTATCTATTTTGAGCCAGGGTACGAGCCTACTTCTCTACTACTACTTGGCCAATGCAAGCATTACATGTTCTACAGGCTTTCCTCCTTAGAACAGTTTTCATGAAACAAAAGACCTAGTTCCTGTTTTGCCATTACCTATTGACATATTGACACACTTCACTTGCAGGGGCACCTTCAAGGAGGTGTGGGCAAAGGTGACACAACAAATATATTTTAGCCATTATCCTGGGATTTGCAGCTTCTGGAATGTGGGGTTGTGGTTTTTTTCTGAACTTCTTTTCTCAGCTTACTTATTGTTAAGTATCCTCCAATTTGTGGATTATTTGGAATGTTGTTGTACACATATAAATTCATTAGCAGGATTGATTTAAACAGTTAAAATTAATGCTAATGGAAAATAGGGAGTAATTAATAATTGGAACAATGAAGGAAATGCAGTGTTACAAATTAAAATAATATAAGAAACCGCAAAAGGCATGAGGGGGAAGTCAAAATATTCATATTTATTGGAAAATATTGGATTTGTACTTTTGTCAAAATACCTTTTTAAAAATATGAAATATAAAATGTACCTATATAAAAGGAAAGCAGCAGCAGAATGGGATGTTATACTGAACAATGAGGAAAATTAACTCACTGTCTACTGAAAACAATGAAAGTGTTTGGCTGGTTGGATTACTAACTAGTCAAATTTCTGTGTTTCTCTATTGTTAAGTGCAACTCAGCATAATCTCCACAACAGGCTTGCAGAACATAAATTTAAATCACAAAGCTGAATTCAGCTGAGAAGACATGTATATCTGCAGGGACAGACTTCAGTCTTTCACATTTCAGCAGTGGCCTTTGCAAATCCCCAATTTAGCACCTCGCTGCCTCTTGCCTTCTGTTCTGCACAACGCCCTGTGGCTCCACCCTCAGCTCGCACCCAGTGCAGGGGAAGTGGACACCATGAAAGATGTGGAACTTTTGTGTGTGTGTTTTTGCTTTTTTGGGGGGGGGGGAACACCACCAAAATTGCTGAACTTTTTTAAAGGAAAACCTTGTGATTTTTTGATTGACTTGCCTAAGATCCAGGACAAAGTGCCACCTTTCAGAGATCCCCATCCCGGACGTCAATTCAGTCTTTGAAATCCCACTGATGTCCTGATGTATGGCAGCCCTACTAAATCTGCCTCTGATGTCAGCCCTGCAGAGTGTCAGTAGATGAGTTAGCTTTGCTGTTTGTCTGGGACTATAAAATAGGGAGTTATGAACCAGCACAGTACCAAATAAACATAAAGCTCATTGGATGTTCTGAGGTGCTGCTACTTAGAGACTTCAGGGTGAAAGTCTTGGGCCCCCACACCCCATTTGCAGCTCCCACTGTCAGTTCCTCCTGGGTCTAGACTCCCTCTCCGGCAGCTGCTGCTGCTGCTGTGCTGAGCCTGAGGCTGTCACAGCCACTTAAACTTCCCAGGCAAAGCTGCTTCACCTGCAGCCATTGGCTGCACTGCTCCTGCACAGGCATTGTGGGAGTTGAGAGGCATGCACAAACTAATGCAATGTGTGCCCCCCACGGCCTCTGCCCAGTGTTCTGCCACTGCTGCCACCACCACCTTCTCTCTGCCTGCCCAGAGTTGAAGGGGTGGCAGTAGCAAGGGTGTGCCAATGTAGTTCACAAGTCAAGCTACGCTAGGCAAGGCATGCCTTATTGGGTTGGGTTGTGGTGAGACATATAAACATAAGCTGGCACATAGTGGCAATGAGCAAGAGTAGGGCCTGGCTTTCAAGAGTCCTTCTGACTTTCCCACATGGTTGTGGTATAGAGCCTGTTGTGTTTTTCCCCACTGCTACCACCCAGCCAACAACTAGGCTAACATGGTGGAATCATGACTTGAGCTCAGTGGAGCAGGTATGGATGTAAATTTGTAGAGATGGAAGAGATGAAACACTTCAAGATGCTCTCCTTTGTCTTTTTGCTGAGTTCATGTGTGTGTGTGTGTGTGTGTGTGTGTGAGAGAGAGAGAGAGAGAGAGAGAGAGAGAGAGAGAGAGAGAAATTAGGAAGGAGGAAATCCTTTCACTCTGTATTTCTGCTGCACCTCCTTTCTTGTGAGAGATGCATGAATGCATTTTTTTCCAACTTCTGTTGGCTCTAAAATGAGAAGTACTACTGGTTTTGTTTATTTTATTTTTAATAGCTTTTGTTACATTAAAAAAGCTATAAAAATTATGTGGTAATGCCTTTTGGTTTGTCTGTCTTTCAAGCCCCATCAGGAAACATGATACTTCACATACAGTAAACATAAAAAAGCCAAGCCTCTGCTCCGCAGAGCTTACAGTCTGAAGTGGAATGGGTTCTGTGTCTGTGCTATCTCCTGTATTTGTTATATTCTCATTTTTCTCTTTGAGGGAAAGAAGAAATCACCCCACAAGACTGACAGAGTCATGGGGGAGCTACCTGAACTTGTGGGGACCCTGTAGTTAACTCTCAAAGTTTCTGTTTTTTGCAGAGCAACACCAGGGTCAATCCACTGGCTGGATCTCCACCAAACAGGGAGGGGTGTCAGTGGTGGGATCTCTGCTGGTGTTAGCTACAGGAAAGCCCCAGAATGCAGCTTCCCAGGGGGCAGGGCAGGCTGAGACAATCCTGCTCCTGTCTCTTGATGATATTGGGCCCAACCTGTGACCAATTGCTGTGCTAGATCCAGGCTGGAGCAATGATCTGTCTGCCCCTCTTCCATACCCTCTAACATTTCTCTGATGAAAACAGGGATGTCCTATACTTCTGCCCCAGCTGCCATAGCAGCTCAATGACTTAAAGGGGAGTTATGGCTGCTTCTTGATGGAAATTAATTCCACTCTGGTATTGTTTTAATGAAGAACCGTTACAATTATAAAAAAGCAACCTACATTTCAAACACTATTAAAGTAAAATCCATTTCAAAAGCTATTGAAATAAAATTAAGTCCAATATAACACTTTTGACTACCACATTAACCCTCCACATTCAAATATACTTGGTGAATTATGTGTATGCTATGTTTTATAAGTGATTTTTCTCTAAGATGATCCATTTGAGGCAGTAAATGTAACTGAAACTGAAAAGCTGTCTGTTTGTTTTAAGTCATTTATATCTCACTACTTATAAAAAGTTTAAAATGACAATAAATGTGTGTGTGTGTATATACACACACAAACTACCAATCACCAAGATAAAAAAACCAAATACAACAGAGCAATTTATGGAACTCCTCACCTGGTACTGAAAGGAGGGCTCAGAGAGGCACCAGACAAAATTCACTGAGGAAAGCAGACCACAGTCTGGATCCCAGCACTGAATAGGCTGGATTTCCAAGCCTAGCATTTAAACTGAATCAAGCCCAGGAATGAACTGGAAACTGTGCAAGTTGGTGAAGCACAGAGATAATTTGATCCTAGTACCCAATTCCATTTAACAGCCTTACAGCTGCATTTTGGACTAATTGCAGCTTCTGATCACATTCAGAAATAATATAATATAATAATATTTATAATAATAATAATAATAATAATAATAATAATAATAATAATAATAATAATATACAACAATATTGTTGTTGTTGTTGTTGTTGTATAATCTGGATATTACTGGGGCTAGGAATTTTGTGATCTCTGTTCAGAAAAGGATGTAGTCTGCAAATATCTGAGAGAAACCTAGAAGGTGCTGTGAGCTACAGGATTAACAGTCTGATGCATTCAGGACTTTTTTTCAGCTGGAACTCGCCAGAACTCAGTTCTGCACCTCTCAGGTGGATGCTCTGGCCATTGTAAGATAATGAGGGAGGTGTTCAAGGTGAGTTCCAGCACCATTTTTTTTCTAGAAAAACAGCACTGAATACATTAATAAACTCTAAACTCTGTACTGTAGCTTTTAAATTTAGCATGGCTGCCATTCATATAATCCAACTTTCTAAGAGTTCTGCACGATAGAGATTTCTTATGCATGGCAAAAACAATTACATAAAGTTGTGCACTGGCAGACACAAGTTTGTTGTACCATACACAATCTTTTCAACAAATCATTAAAAGGGCTTAGGCAGTTGCAGGACCCACAAAATTATTCAGTCACCACCAATGAAACTACCACTGTGATAATTAGCAACTTTCTTGCTCATTGATGCAACAAAATTGAATTTCTCTCAGACTCCTGAAGGTGTTCATAGCCATTTCCTTCTCTCCTACACCCCTCTTCACTTCTCTTTCTTCCTTCTCTTGGTTCATTGGTTTCATGTTAGTGTGTACTTCTGTAAAGCAATGGATGTTGAGTGAACATGGTATAATTATCACGGATACTAATCTTTTTCCTGAAATGATTGCAAAATGTCACCTCACATTAAGATATATTTAATAAAGCAAAAGTTAAGAAAATGCATTACCTATTGTAGGTTATCTTCTCAAATTTGCAATGCTGAATGCATTAGCTGCATCTGCCTCCCTGCCTTCTTGTGCAACTAGGAATATGAACTTTCAGCAAAACTTCGATCTACCTCTAAAACTAGGTATTGGGGGAGGCATTGGAATCGGCTGAGTGAACTTTATCATGGAGACCTTTCCCCCCTGTAAGTGATGTGATTGAACCTTGCTATTAGTTTCACGGCAGGCATGCTATCTTGGGCTGCTGCCCTCTACTTTTTTATTGCTTTTGTGTAGAAGCGTGTTGCCTGCTGCTTTTGGTGATGGGGTTAAAGAGAATAGGATCATGTGGAATTTCCAGGCAACCTGCTCTTTTGCTTTTCATTGTAAATTCAATGAGAAAATAATCCACAGAGAAACATCTTCAGTGCAGCCCCCATGGAAATGAACACCTAAATGAGTTTTGGAATGTCATTGGTTTGTCCTCTTACCTACATGCCATTCATCAGAACTAGCTATATCAATAGAGTTTTGTGGGACAAATTTTAATTTCCAATATTTAGGAAAATTGATACTCTTTACTTATTCATCTGAAGTCCAGACTTCATCGCATGAGATAGAATTAAATCCTTATCCCAAAGCAACTACCTATGCAGCTGTGTCTGAGCTTATTATTAATTTATCCAGTTCTGGCTTAGTGCAGGGAGTAAAAGAGACGATCAAGTGATACATCACATAAACAATTAAAAACCATCCTTGTGGCGTCCGACTTTTGAAGTGATGTAGAGCTCGTACAAAATGCAGCCGTCCTTGAATTACTTTTGCTGTTCTGTGCCTGACAGTATGACAAATCCTAGTCCAAGTCATTCATTTACAATGGTATCGAAAAAGCACTACACTGGCCTTGTTTATCTTTATTATTGTCAGGTAACTTGAGTTGACGTAGGATTGATAACAAATACAATGATGGTGCATGGGTTACATTAACAATGCTTACATGGCTCATTGTCTTTCTTTCTGCCCCACACTCTCTTTAATGTGACAGAACTGGGAATTGTGCAACTATTACCATTAATTTAGCTTTACTGAATGTTCATTTCAAGAAAATATCAACCAATCTTCCTTATTTTGAACATTCACTAAGATGTTCCTTGACAGTGTAACTCATCTCCCCCTTCTCTGCAAGGTTTAACATTCATTTTGAATTCATAATTATTAATCAACTTGATGAATATATTTGTGCGGTGTATTCTGCTGGAGCTCATGAAAGTCACTCATGCTCTCTTTGGGGATCGGGTCCAGCCCTTATATACTAACCTGCAGTGTAAGAGTCCTGCATCTAAGAATATGGCTATGACACAAGTTTGAACCAATTAAAACTTGATTAAAATAGTGTGATCTGGGGGTCTCCAGTGCCAAGTTTCTGACCTGATGCCATCTTAACCGGAAGTCCCGAATATGGCTATGGCTTTGGTTTAATGTTTAGAAAATAACTTGTGATGCTTGTTAAAAAGTTGCTTAAAAGATAAAGTTGAATTGCATAAGTTAAAATTCTTTCCATTGAAATGTGATTATGTATGTCATATGTACAATGTAAGCATTTCTACTGCTTCTCATCTCCTAACACTGAGGAGATCTGAGCATGTTTAGCAACCAAGCCTTATGAAGAACAGTTGATGGAAACAAAGTGTTATGAGGAATGGCTGAGGGAGCTGTGTATGTTTGACCTAGATAAGAGAAGACTGAGAGGAAATATAATAGCCACCTTCAACTATCTAAAGAGCTGTCACATGGAAGATGGAAGAAGCTTGTTTTCTCCTGCTCCAGAGGGTAGGACCTGAACCAATGTCTTCAAGTCACAACAAAGGAGATTCTGACTACATATCAGGAAGAACCTTCTGGTGGTAAGAGCTGTTTGACAGTGGAATAGACTCGCTTGAAAGATGGTGGACTCTGCTTCCTCAAATGTTTTTAAGCAGAGGTTGGATGGTCATCTGTCAAGGGTGCTTTAGAGATTCCTGCATTGCAGAGTGTTGGATTAGGTCCATGAAGAGACCATGAGGTCTCTTGAAACTTTACAATTCTATGATTCTATGTATATGTTAGAATGTATACCACAGATCAAGAAAGGTACTACCATGACTAACATGGTTCATTAGCATAGTCCAGAAAGCTATTAGAAGAAAGAAGCCAGAGAAGGATGACATGAAATATTTATCTATGTTTCTGACCTAAGCTGAAAACACTTAGATTGTACTGTTGGAGAATGACCATGAGTTATTCTGTGAGCCCAAGGAAGTTTAACCTTATCTCACATGAAAATGAGTACCACATATAAAATTGTTGTTAAAGCTAAAGGGTGCTTCTTCCACAAGGACCAGCTACTCAGAGAAGAGCTACTCCGTTCTTCTTGGTTAGCATAATTACTCAAGCTTAAGTAAGAAGCTCATTGGATCCTGACCTATGGATTTGGTTCTGCCCTGGCACAACCTCCAAGTGTCCCAATTTTCCAAGGACAGTCCAAGAATTACGAAAGCCATCCTGGCTTCTGATTTGATTCCCCATTTTCCCTGCTAACCCCACCAGTGCTGAGCTTGGGGAGGAGGAGGATGAGCCGGCACTTGTCCTGAGTGATGGTGGTAGCAGCAGTGGTAGCTGAGAGGGAGTATCCCATTTCCTCTCCATGGCTGCTGCTGCTGGCCTCCTCCCTTGGGCAGCTTGTAGCAGCTGCTGAAGAGCGGCCAAGGAGGAGGAGGAGAGACTACTACCACCGAGCCCCAGCCCCGCAGGACAAGCCAGCTCTGAGGTAGGGCTGCCCTGGGTGGGAAGAAAGGGGTGAATGCAGAGTGCAAGGAGTTTTAATAATAATTTTTAAAATGTGCAACCGCATCTAATTTTGCCTCTTTCTAAAATTTATTTAATGCTGTGTGTTTTTCTTTTTGTAAATCTACCAGAGAATAAAATGAAATGAAATGAAATCAGGACTAGGGTTTTTTCTCACGACAGCAGAGGGTGTTTGCTGTATCCCATTAACTTAGTGGTGATGGGAATGTTCTGTGGAGGGGGGAGAAAAAAATGGGGGGGGTCAAGGGGTCATTCATTTGAATGAAAAATGTCCCTATTTTTATCTGAGGAACATTGGTGACTATGTAATAACCTGAATCAAATTGGGCTGTCTATTTGAATGACAAGTTGTGCAGAGCTTGTATGATCCTTGTGAAGAGGAAGAATATTGCGAAATGAACTTCTCAACCTCTATGTGGCTGGCTATTTAAACACTGTAGGCCAGAGCTTTCCTAACTGTGTGTTGTGACACGTTAGTGTGTTGGCTGAAGTGCAGGTGTGTCGTGTGAACGCTCCCTAGGCTCCTCCCAGGGCTGGAAAGGGGTTACTTTAACCTCCAGTTTGCTAGTAAAACTGAATTATTGTGTCGCAATATGAGGCAGGTCTAAAAAGTGTGTCACCAACATTAAAAGTTTGGAAAGCTCTGCTGTAGGCTATCAGTATGGTGTAGACATGTGTGATATGCAAATTGTATCAATCAGGGCGTATTTAGTTTATCCTGAGTAGTAGTGTCATTTTAGCTGATATTCAAGTCTAGGCCTTGGACTTATAAATTTTGCTCTGCAATAGACAGAGACAGGGATTGCATTTATATTTTGTGAGTTCACATCAAGGAGCTGTGTAAACTCCACTGCTCATTAATTAAAAGTTTGTTAATATTATTGAAACTCTTCCCCCCCTTCAAAGTATTCAGATTATTTACCCAAACAGGAAGCTCCAAATCTGAATTCAAATTCCACTTCTGGTGAAATGTGGTGGCAATTATAGATAATCAAAGTGCTTTCATAAATATAGGCAACAGAAACTTTGTGCAGTATATAAACATTGTTGTAGCACATAGTGGAGAGGACACCTTTATAATATAAAAAGCTGGAATACTTCAGCCACTGACAGAAAGTGATTCAGGTCCTTTGACTATTTGCAGCTGAAGAGATATGCAGTGATGAATTGCCAGTGATAACAGGTGACAAAAATCAAGGAACAATTATTTTTACTGAATTGCTGAATTTCTGCTCCATGTTAAGAATCTAGAGACTTTTTAATGTACACTAACTGAAAGAATGGGATAACTTCTCAATTTCAATACTTCTTTTTGTCCTTGTGAGAGGCTGTCATCAATTCCACACCTTACGCTTTCCTGTCTAATACCAGGAATTGTGGGCTGTGCGATTCAAATATAAATTAGAATCCCAACAGAAGAAAGATAATTTTTCAGATAAACTAATAAACAAATAACAGTGCTGCAGTATATGCCAAAATAATTATTTTAGGAACAACATTTTTGAAATATCCACACAATCTCATAATTTGAGATGTCATTAGCCTCATTCATAAGCAGGAATGGACAGAGCCATTAAAGGCAAGTCCATCCCTGCTCACATTTTAAAGGAAAAATCCTCTAAAATCCTCCCACAGGTAAAAAAAAGAAAATAAATTAAACTACTTACAAGGCCGTTCCAGGACTGCACTTTGCTTTCATTCCCTCCACAATGTTATCTCCTCTGCCTTAAAGAACACTACAGTTGCCCACAGCCTGAGCAAGTTCTCCTGGGAGTAAACACACACCCATGGGGGGGGGGTTGTACCATTGCCCCAAAGAGTGATGGAATGTCCTAATGCCCCATCAACAGAAGACAGAGAGCAAGGAGCCCCCCTTTGAGGGGATGGATACAATATTTTTGAAGGTTTAAAGGGATTTGGATCAGGGAGGGGGAACAGCGGCAGAACACAACCCTTGGACTGCCTTGTAACAGAAGGTGGATTCTAAAGTGGGACATTAATCAGCTCAGGGTCATTGTCAACCCAGATCAGACCAGGTGAGTCCACTTTGGAATTCAAGTTGGGCTTCAGCCCTCTTTGGGAGTTTGACTAAACATGTAGGGCTTAAGCTGGGGTTGGGAAAGGGCTGCACACTCAAGCTCAGCCCCAAACACAATGCACACAAGGTTCCATTTGGACTTTTGGTAACAACCCAGGCGAAGCAGGATTTCATATCATGGGCTGTATCCAAACACATTCAATAGAATGTACTTGGGGCAAAGGTCTGAAGAGCTTTTCTAATGCTTTGAAATGGGGGTTGGGGAGGAAGCCCACCCCTGGCCCACCCCGTTTTTAAGCCTACACATGTTCAAGTGAATGCCTAATCACAGCTGCTCTGATGTGATACCCAGTGGCTCTTCCCCAACCCCCATTTCAAAGCATTTATTGGCTGTAGCAACAAGCAACATTTCTCAAAACTTGTTAAGTCAACATTGCAATGACACCATTATAAGTTTCTGTCGCCACAGGCAAATTTGGGGGGGGGGGGTTATTATGATTATGATCCAGCTCTGTGATTTACAATACTATCCCTTACAATCGTTTGTTCTTAAGCTGATTAAGCTTAATTGGAACCTTGTTCTGTTGAGCCTTCTATCAATTCCAGTTAAATAAGAATTTAACTCTCACCTAAAAAATTGTGCTTGACTGTCTTGGTTCATGTTCAGTTCTCTCCCTGGGCATTATTTCCCACAGGTGGATAAGTCTTGTGTAGCCCCAGTGATTTATTGGCCTTAAGTTGCCCTGGTTTACTTATCACTTCTACCTTGCTGACCTTGAAGTAATCCAAGATAGTAAGTACAAGGTCAATAATAGATGACGTTGGCCGGTTCATTTTTAAATGTGAACTTGGTAAATATTTTTACATCCTTGGCTTGCTTCAGCCGTCTTCCTTTATAGGTTAGTCTCACTCTATATCAGTTTGACCATTTGTGATTTATTAAACTTTTAGCTATATCTGCTTCAGTTATATCAGTAGTTCTTTGGTATCTTTCTGCTAGAATCAGTGCTTTCCCCCCTAAAAATGTTTAGGAGTACTCTCATTTTCCTGTTGTTGCTGTTTAGTCGTGTCCAACTCTTCGTGACCCCCTGGACCAGAGCACACCAGGCACTCCTATCTTCCGCTGCCTCCCGCAGTTTGGTCAAACTCATGCTAGTAGCTTCGAGAACACTCTCATTTTTCTACTCATATTGAAATACTGCCCCTTAATGAGGCAAACTTAGATTCATAAAATGTTTAGGGGTATGTGCAATCCTGTGTCCCCCAAGAAAAAACACTGGCTAGAATCCTTCTCTTTGGTTTTTATTTTTTATGCTTACATCCCACTCTTGAAAGGTCAGTGAGTATGGGGCTCCTCACTCTTCCCAGTAGAGATCAGGTCCACATTTAAATATCTTTAATAATATTACAGCATTAAGTGCTGCTGAATTCTCCACTGAGGCAACAACTTGTTTAAGAGTATTGCACTTACACATTCTTCATTACAGTCCAAAGACCTGAAAATAATATTTCAAAAGCAAAGTACAGCAGAAATGTGGAAAAGACATTACTAGGCAGTCACTGCCTTTTATCCAAGTCATGTTGATTTCTAATTCTTACTACCTCCGAGAAATCTTTTGCCATGGCCAGAATTATATAATTTTTCTTATTTTCAAGGAGATACTTAAGATAAAAGATCTTGGAGCTTCCAGGTAAATTTGCCAATAAGGGCTTAATTAATTGGTTCCTGGCTTGTATATAGAGTCCACAGTATAGTAAAATATGTTTAATGCGATCAACAACCTGAGAACATAAACAGAGTCTATTCTGGTAAGATATACTGGTCAGTGTGCTGTTTAGGACTTCAGATGGGAATACATTTAATCTAGTTTTGGTAAACAAACGGCAGAAATTGGGTACTGACAAATTTGTAAGATATGAGGGTAATTGGAAAACATGCCCACATTGAATTCCGAACGCAAACGGTCCACCGGTTACATATGATTGAGAACGAAGCTTGCTGTCTGCCTCAAGGATTTAAGAGTGATATCATAACCCAAATGAGATAAAAAGTATGGTGAGAGCCCAATTGCGGAGGCTTTTCGGGCCGTACTTTTAGACCAAGGGCTGATAAGCTCTTCATTGGATAAATGTCCCAGTAATCCCTTATCCAGGCCGAAGAACGAAACTGTTAACCAGTATTTCAAAACTGCCCAGCACACTTTGCTGGAAAGTGGGCATTCACTAGTTTCCAGAAATAGAATTGAATTAGGACCACAAATTGGGACCTGAAATAGAGACTGAAGGAACTTTGCATGGAACCTGTCTAGCTTTGGAAGTGACATGCCCTCATCCTGCAAGAGAGAATTGCATGGATTCGTTCACCTACCCCCAAACTGGTAAACGAGGATATGGGGGGGGGGGTTGCTCCCAGTTGCCACATACGACTACTTGCATTTTCTTATTCATTTTAGGTCACTATGTGTACCCACTTAATATTTGATCACATTTTGTGGAATGAACAATCTTACTAACTCATCATTATTGTCCTCTCATAATAATTTCAAAGCTGATCAGGAAAGTTACAGTTGCCCCCAGAAATAAAAGGCCATTTTTGATTTGCATATGTTGATTCACTGAAATGGCAATGAATTCACTTTGCCCACAGCAAAGTGGTAGAGCATATGCTTTACATGCCAAAGCTTTCAACTTCGCATTTCCAGGTCCAAGCAGGATATGCTGAGAGAAGCTGATGTGAAGGAGACCACATCCACAGCTCAAGTCACAACCTCACTGGATTAATATTTTGTATGGTTCCTGATGGTAGGGATGTGTGGACACCCCTCAAAATGTTGCATGTCTTATCAAAGCTCTTTTGCTTCTATCAACAATTTCTTTGAATTTTTCTCCCTAACAGGAACCAAAAAAGTAATCTCTACATTTAGCTTTGAATACTTCTGGTAGTCTCATACCCTCTCAGTCAGGGGTCGGCAAGACTTACCGGGCATGAGCTGGATCACTCCCGAGGAGATCCTCCATGGGCCAGACTGGTGCAGAGCGACGCTGGAAATAGCGTCTGCACATGTCCACGGCACCAGAAATTGCATCTGTGCATAGCCAGACACTGAAAATCGTGCCTGCACAGAAGCGATTTTTGGTGCCACGGACATGCGCAGACGTGATTTCTGGAGATATGAAAGAGAGTCCCTGCGCTGCGCTGCGCTGCACCTCGCCAGTTTAGCACAGTGTGCGGGGACTCCCCAAGAGTGCAGCTTGGTTCAGGGGTGGCTTGTGGGCCGGTTAAATGGCCTCTGTGTGCCGCTTCTGGCCCATGGGCCTTAGGTTGCTGACCCCTGCTCTAAGTGTCCTGATTTTTGAGGGATAGTGTCAGAATTACAAAAGCCATTGTGGGTTCTGATTTGATCCCTATTTTGCCCTCCAGTGCTACCACTGCCAAGCTCAGTAAAGAAGATGAACGGTCCTGAGGGGTGGTAAGGGAACATCCTGTTGCCTCTTCATGGCCTCTTCATGCCCACTGCTGCCAGCCTCCTCCCTTGGGCAGCTCGTAGCAGGAGAAAGAGAGGCTGCCGCCACCAAGGCCCAACCCCACATTATGTGCTGGCTCTGATGTGCTTCTCCTGGGCGGGAAGAGTCAGTGGAGCAGAGTGCAAGGAGTTTTGAATTATATATATATATATATATATATGCAGGTTTTGGTGTCCTCGGGTGTCTTCCCGTGTAAAAGTTTTACACGGGAAGACACCCGAGGACACCAAAACCTGCATTCCTGTACCCGTGAAAATCTACGAAAGCAAATATATATATATATATATATATATATATATATATATATATAAACCTTTGTGTGCTGGCATCTAATCTTGCCCTTAAATTAAATTTATTTATTTACGGCTATTAGCCCATAAAATATGTACAAACATAAAAGCACAGAAACTTAAAAACCAATACATATAACAACAGGAGGGGAACACCACGATGCAAGGGTGGGTCATTGAGCAGTGACAAATAACAGCTTGGGGCCCGGAAAGATCCAAGGGACGGTTCACAGAAAAAGGAGAACTGGAGACGAGATCCGTCATGCACTCTCATCATAACTGTCCGATTAGTTTTTGTTGTTGTTGTTGTTGTTTGGTGGTTTTTGTGTGTGAGATAACCGCATTCAGGAATCTCGCCACCTGCAGAGTTACAGAAGGATCTGTATCCTGCAAAAGCAGTGCGGCATGTGACTCAACAGGCCTGCCAACCAAGCGCAGTAAAGCAGGACCCAGGAATTTAGTCCTGGCTATGCTATGTAAGGGACAGTTGAACATTATATGTGGAAGAGATTCAACTGTTTTCCCGTCACACTCGCATAGCGGAGACACCAAACCCTTGGAAAATCTGTGGCTCAGCAGGTTCGATGAAAAAACATTGAACCTTGCACGAATAAATGCAAGTCGGTGTGGTACAGATGAAAGAGATGACATGTATGATGGAAGGCCAAGTGATACCTGGGGGAGCAGACACCCCCACCCCTGGAGAGGTTGTGTTGATTTTCAATGTCTGCTAATCTTTGCTCGATAAGGCTTTTGGCTGAGCGTAGATTCATCTTTAAGGAGTCCGCTGGGGAAATTCCGATGCTCAGAAGTTTGGCATGGATTTTTCCTACCCACGGATTAACAAAGTCATCCCACCAGAGGCACTGAAAGAGGTAATGGTCGGGAATCCTATGCCAGCTGGACAGCCAATAGCCAAAGACTCGCTTCCAGATGACAGTCTCCAATGATGCAATCCTTAGCTCCAGATGTATGGCTGCATTGCTCACACACATGGGGAGTTTCAGGAGGCGACGGAGAAACTGATTCTGCAATGTCCCCAGCGATGTTAAATTGGACCCTGGGGCCCAGAGCGGGGCAGCATAACAGAGGGTGGAAACCACTTTTGCGTGGTATACCTTCAATGCAGAAGGGATGTGGGAGGCTCCGTCAACCGCAAAAAAATTGGAGTAGAGTGTAAAGTATTGTTTTCCCTTTGTTCAGTAAATACTGTATCTGTGGCTTCCAGCTTAGGTTGTAGTGAAAAAAGACTCCCAGGTATTTAAATCTGAAAACCTGTTCTAATTGGACTCCATCTAACTTACAGCTGTAAGTTTTCCGAGACCTGGTAAAGACCAGTACTTTAGATTTTCCATGATTAATTGTCAATCTTGCCCTTTTCTAAAATTTATTTATTGGTGTCTGTTTGTCTTTTTGTAAATCTACCAAAGAATAAAATAGAATAAAATTGGGGTTAAGGGGTTTTCTCTGGATAGTGGAGGGGGTGTGTGCTGTGTCCTGTTGGTGTCGTGGGGGTGGCACTTGCCCTTATTCTGATAGGAAATGCTCAGGGTGGCGGGAGAAGAATGAGGGGTTGAGGAGGATCAGTTGTCCCCATTTTCATCTGAAGAATGTTGGAGGGTATGTAGTCTGTTGCCCTTTCATTTACTTTTAAATTTAGAAGTGATAAGGAAGGGATTGCCAAGAGTGAAAAGAGACAAACGATTCACCAGGTGGTCAGATCAGCTTGCTTGAAACATGCAAGGCTGGATTTCTGTAATGGAGTCTCTCCAGGCCACAATCAAACCTTCTTTCTGAGGTGCAGGCTATCATATTTTTAGGGGTGCTTCATAACAACATTGAGAAGTTGTATAAATTACTTCTGAGTAGACATCCCAGTAGTGATGTATGGAAGTGAGAGCTGGACCGTAAAGAAGGCTGATCGCCAAAGAACTGATGCTTTTGAATTATGGTGCTGGAGGAGACTCTTGAGAGTCCCATGGACTGCAAGAAGATCAAACCTATCCATTCTTAAGGAAATCAGCCCTGAGTGCTCACTGGAAGGACAGATTGTGAAGCTGAGGCTCCAATACTTTGGCCACCTCATGAGAAGAGAAAACTTCCTGGAAAAGACCCTGATGTTGGGAAAGATGGAGGGCACAAGGAGAAGGGGGCGACAGAGGACAAGATGGTTGGACAGTGTTCTCGAAGCTACGAACATGAGTCTGACCAAACTGCGGGAGGCAGTGGAAGACAGGAGGGCCTGGCGTGCTCTGGTCCATGGGGTCATGAAGAGTCAGACACGACTAAATGACTAAACAACAACAAGACATGGTTAGGAATGTGCTATAATGCTGCAATTCTATACTCAGTTACTTGGGAGTAAGCCCATTAACTTTAGAGTAACAATTTAGGATAGACATAAGAAATCTGAGCTTAGGTGACTGCAGTTACACCAGTTTTGCTTTATTATATGAGATCCAACCATTAAATTATGTGCCTCTGGGACTATGACATGGTTTGAGGGCTTGATGATGTAATTTTCTTATCATTTTAAAGCTCTTTTTTCTTATATATGTAGGACATTATTCAACAACTAAGAAAGTTATTTGCTATTCTGCCTGCCCAATAAGTTTAAAGCATGCAATGGGAAACTCAATATGAAACACATCTATCACTCTTCTAGAAGAGCAAAACCACATCTTTTAAATGAACTCTGTGTGCTTGAACATTACATTGGAAACATCCTAGAAAACCTCTCCGAATAACTCAGAACCATAAAACAAATATGTATGGGGTGGGACACGCTTTGTTTTCATTGAATGCTAACTCATGTTGCTCCTTCATACAAGTGGTCCTTTTTAACATTGCTGCAGCATGCTGATAGTTTTGAATGGGCAGAGCTTCCGAGAATGCCCTGCTGTTATCTTGCAGATTGCTCCTGCTACAGTTCTCCTGACTTTCACTGCCTCCACTGACAATTTGCTCCTGTGCTCAGTCCAGATGTCACTCATCAATGGAAACATTTTCTTTTGGAAACCTGGTAGTACGCAACAATACTAGCATAAACAGAGTGTGGACAGTGGCTTTTTTGGGAAAGGTGTTTTGTTTGTTTGTTTGTTTGTTTGTTTGTTTGTTTGTTTGTTTGTTTAATGAAAAACTTAACCATCTGTCATTGGTGAACTTTTTTTCTGTTGACATTTGAGTGGCAAAAGGGAAAAGAAAGAAGCCAAGCACAATGGTATTTACCCTAACTTCATTACGTGGCAGCTCACATTAACTAAACCTATTTTGCCCTAAACTTAAGTACTCCACAAAAGCCTATGATCACATGAGAGTGATCCTCAGAAACACTTGGAACTGGGTTTTGGGGAATTATTTTCAATATGCTAGACACTATAGTGCAAGAACTAGTCAGACTGTCTAGAATACTGAAAATATGTTTTGTTCGTTAGGTGAGCCCCCCCCCCTTTAGACATGTTTACAGTTGTTTACACTGTATAAATAAACTGAATACAAATGAAACAAAAACAACCTCCTGCCCATTCAAAAGTAATGTAAATTATAGCATACACATTTTTAAAAAATAAAAACCTTAAAAGCTGCAATATAATGAATCATTCTTGCTTCCAAATTAATTGCCTGCAAAAAAAACAAATATATTCCTTTTTTTAAAAAAGACAGTCCTACAGATTCTTGGGTTATCCCTAGCATGTACATCGAGTTATAGGTTTATTTAGTATTTTGCATTAAGTACTAAGCATATTTCAAACTAGCAAACGTATTTGCTAAACAAGAAAGAAAATGACTTTTCTGTGATAATAGCCCTGCTGTGGTTATCATGAAGCAGGAAAAAAATACCCTAACCAGTGCTCTTAATTAAATCTGGAATATACCAAAGAGTACCTCACTATGTGCCCCCACTAACTGACATCTTTGGCCCCACCAATTATAGTGTAAAATGGAAGAAAGTGGAAGACAAAATTTTCTGTGACTTTCTCCATGGTAGCACCTGCCTTGTGGAATGATTCTGCATGGAGATCAGGTGGGCACTGGCTGCTGAGTGCTCCCACCAGCAATTAAAAACATACCTCTTAACCTGAGGCTTTCCTGACAAGTTTCTAATTGTGGTTCCTAGCCTTTGTAACAACTATAATTGATACCAATGTTTTACTGCTATGCGATTGTCTCCAATGTTAGTCATCCTCAGAGCAGACCCATTGATAGCTAAGGGACACAACTATCTTAGGACCATTAATTCCAGGGAGTCTGCTCTGAGTAAAACTTGGGTGTTTTTTTATTTTGTTAAAGCTGATTGTTTTATTGTTTCATTTCTTTGAAAGGAAAGACCCTATATAAATGAGTTTAATAAATTGGAAACTTGAATCCCATTACATATTGAATTCATAGAGTTCCTGAAATTTTATTTCTTTGAGAATCCAAAGAATGTCTAGGAACCCACTTGTCTTCCTTCAAGACTTGGCAGTATATGTTCCTGCCTTGTGGTCAGGAGGAGTCATGCACAGACACTTGTTAAAAGGAATTTACATGTGTAGCTGGAATATTTGTCATTCATCCAGAATCTACACCTGCCCCACCAGGCTTCCCTTACCACATGCCACTAACAATGTAGGGCTAATAATCCTGCATTCTGTATTTGCACATTATTCTCTGTGCATTGATGTGTTTTTGATGTTGTCAGAGCCACCCGAGGTCCCAGCTCACAAGAGACCAAAATCCAGTCCAAGTTATATACAAAAGGTTTTATTGAAGAACATTGTTGTCGTTACATCCAAGCTCCGTGGCTCAGCATCTGTTACCCTTAGATGTTTGAAGTCCCCTCTGAGTCAGTCCCGCCCCTGCACCAGCTTAAGAGGCTTGTACTGCTCCACCTTTTCCTCTCCTTCCTTTTCCGCAGGGTCTTCCTGCCCCCCTGTGCTCCCTCCCTCCGGGACTCCCCCGAGGCTGAGTCTTCTGACGCCTGCTCCCCCCTCCTTTGTGCTTTGGGACCAGGCTCCTCCTCAGGGCTCTCCTCATTTCCGCGCGCCTCCACATTTGAACTTGGCGCGCGTACGTTGCTTCTGACCTTCCTTTCGACCGTTACGCTACTCTCGGTACTACACTCCTCCCCTTCCGGCAGGACGTTCTGCTCCGAACTCCTTCCCCTCTCTGCTTCCTGTTCTGCTCTTTCTGACACACTGGCCACTCCACCCCCTTCACTCCGTTCCGACGGAGAGGCCGGTCCTGATCTCCAACCCCCACTGGGGATTCCCTCTTCGTTCCCCTGCTTCTGACTGCTTCCCTCTCTACTGCCCCTTGGCCTGACCAGGGGGGCTCCCTTTTGGGAATCCTCGGATTCACTTGACGGACTCACTGACAACCTCGGGTCGTCGTCGTCCTCTTCCTCGTCACCCTGGGACCCCTCCCCCTCGCTCTCTGTCCCTGAAACCCTGACAGATGTGGTGTTCTATCTGGGGTGAATGACTTCCCTAAGTAGCTGAGGTAGAAGAAATGTCAACTTAGATATCCGAGTACAATGTTTCTGATCAAGATTCAGCCTCGTGTAGGTCAGGAGGAAAGTCATTCAAGACGATTCACAGACAACAATAAAAAGGTTGAATTAAATCAATAATTTGCTATGAATTATTTACTAAGTTCCAGTTGCTACAAAATGATCATTGGGATACCTCAAGTATTGCCCAGTTTGGCAATAAGATCCTATTGGGATGGGGGATTTGCAATCAATTTCAGGCCACCAATTTAAAAAAAGCCTTATGAAACCTACTGATAAATAAGTAAAGCTCCTGTTATCAACTCCTTTCTTACATAAAAAGGGAAATTAAATGCAAATGTTGGTCAGTGTAAATGTAAGCCAAGGAAATGGTCACAGAAGTGTTGTGGGGATTATTCCGCTGTTATACAAACTAATATTCTCTGACAGCATGAGTTGACATCTTTCCACCATTCTCCAGAACAGTATGGGAATTGATTTAGAACTGAGTTTTTCATAAACTGTGATCATTTAGAAGAAATTAACTAGTATTAGGAAAATGTGGAGCAAATGGTACTGTCACTGCCTGTTAGCAAATCACTATATAGAATTTGTGTCTTTAGCAATATTTGGACAAATGAATTGCTGATATAGTAAAAGCAATCATTTGCATCTTGTATTGTGTTGACTTCCATCACTACATAAACTAGAAACCAGAATTTCTTAATTCATCAAATATGCATAGAACTTTGTGTGTAAAATTGTAACTTGGCGCTTGGTCATTTTTACTTTTTTTTTTAAAGGACAGATACAAAATATTGCATGCACAAGCCAGATGCCTCCTACCCATGGAAAGAGGACAAGTGGACAGTGCACCTCTCTTCACAGGAGTGAAGACCGGAGGAATTCTGACATAACAAATTCATGGCTCCTGCCTGCTTCCTTCTTGCCCCCACTGTTACGCATTTCAGACTCATGCTCACATATTCCTCACTATTACTGATCCACGTGCCTCACCTCAGGCAGAGAGGAGGAGCCAGTTTCCAGCACTGCATAGTTTATTCCCTTTCAAGCATTTCGCTTCCATCCCCAGACTCCCCTCATTCCCACCTACTGCAGAGAGCACTGAATCTGGATTCTACCCAGGATGTGTGTGTGTTATGAACATTTGGGAAAGCTAAAGAAGACAAACCAACTCAACAAAGATGCAAATGCTATTGAGAGATTATGTTGGTGAAGTTTATATACCCTCCTTTTGTCAAAAGACCACAGGGCAGTTTACAACATAGGACACAGATGTCAATATACTACATAAAAATCAAAACAGTAATAAAAAAAAATGTAATAAGAAATACATAATAAAAAACAGGTTCTCAAAAGGAAGACAACTTTCACCTGGGAGCTTTCCTCTCCTCTTCCCATCCCACCCAGGGTCATCTTCACTTTCCTGCCTCTCTCTGCTTCCCATCTTGTATCTGCCACTTTCATGTGGGAACAGTCCTTGATCCCAAATCGTATTCCAGAAGGGGAGGCATCTCAGGAATAATTCCCTGTGTTGTCTCCCCACTCAAAGTGGCCCCAAAGTTATGGGCATTGGCTGGAGGGTGGGCTGCCTACGCAGCTTCTCTCATCCTGAAATTCACCCTCAGGGTGTTTCAAGTCCAGTTTGCTGGTTCTGTGTAGAAACACTGTCTCATGCATGAGATTACTGTATTCCGTTTGTTTCCTTAATAACCTGGTTCTCAGCACACCTGTCATTGCAGCTAAGGTGCTGCTGCTCAATGTCTCTATCAAAGACCATTGGTATCTCTAGGAGCACCTCAAAGGTGCTGCTGCTGATGAAAAGAGATCCCAGAAGTAATAATAATAATAATAATAATAATAATAATAATAATAATAATAATTTTTATTTATATCCTGCCCTCCCCAGACATAACCGGGCTCTGGGCAGCTAACATCAAAATATAGATACATTAAAAAATAAAATTCAGCAATCGACTGAAATACATCTTAAAATTGGATTAAGATCAAATAAGATCAGAAGGCAACCGTCAAATTATGACTATAGGGGTTGGGAACCTTAGGTACTCACCAGGCTCAGCTATTTATATGAGCCGGTGAGACAAATTAGAGAGGCCTCATATATAGGGTCTTGTAGGAGGAGAGGGGGTCAGACTGGACCCCGACCAAAGGCCTGGCATACCAGAAGAGGTGACCCCATAGGTTCTATAATAAGTAAAGCTGTTCTTTGTCTTGCTTGTGGAAGGGGAATCTGCTCTTGATGGTTTAGGGTCAGCAGGGATTGCTCAGCTGACAACTGACCCACTAGCTGAAAGAACTGGCTCTTGTCCTTCAGTTTGCACCTCTGAGTGGTGGCTCCCAGCCAGTGGCGTAGCATGGGGGGTGCAGGGGGGGCTGACGCATCGGGCGCAACATCTGGGGGGGGCGCTCGCACTTGCAGCTCTCTGCCCCTACTAAAATCCATGTGTTAGGGGGCGCAAATTACTTGCCTTGCCCCGGGTGCTGACAACCCACGCTACGCCACTGCTCCCAGCTAAATACCTGGGCACTGGGATGCCCTCAGGATACAGGCCAAGGTCTCCCAGGTGTTTCCATTCCTTCTGCTCCAGTCCTTCCCTCCAGCAGGCATCATTCTGGCCAGTGGCTCCCAGCTAAATACAAACACTTAGCATTTATTTAGATAGCGCTCTTCAATTGTTCAAGCTGTGTTAGATACATAAATCCTATAACATAGGTTGGGATTATTATCCTCATATTCTAGAAGGGAATGAAAGTAAGAGATTGTGGCTTACCTAAAGCCTTATTCACATTTTACTCGTGTAGCCTTGCTGTATTGATGGAGGCTTGGCAAAGGCAGAATTAGGGGTATGTGACAGGCTTGCCCACACTGGGCACCGATCCAAGAGGGTGCTGCAGGGGGTGCTGCAACAATGACTTAGTGAGGGGGTGCTGGATTTTGGTATTGCACAGGATGCTGCTGAAATTTGAAAGCCCAAAGTCCCCCACTGGGAGTGGGGCTATGTTCTTAGTTTCAACATCATTAATCCTTTCTGCAGCAACTAACTATGTGTTGTGCATGGTAGTGAGTATCTGCAGCTTGCATCTGCACAGATGTGGAAGCTCAAGGTGATCAGAACACCTGTGCAACCAGATGTCCCTTTTTGTTAGCAGCTTCTTATGCACTTGAATTCACGGCAGCCAACCACACACAACACAAGTGGCTGCAGAAAGAATTGTCTGGTGTGGGTGAAGCTAAAAGTATTAGCTGCTCCTCCACAAACATGGCGAGACAACAGACCTGCTTTTGTTTCTTTTGCTACAAAAATATTCTTGTTATTGTAACATTTAGACTGTACAGAAATAAAAATTAATAAAATATAACACATTACATAAAAGAATGTTCAAATGACTAGCGAATTCATAGCAGATATTTGAACCCGAGACTTTCTGGTTCACAGCTCAGTGCTGTAGCCACTGGTTGTTGGTTGGCATCCATCTGTCTCAGGAGACAGTGGAAGAGTGCACCTTTGGGAGTGAAGTCAAACCATTGGAGAGTTACAACAGCTGCTTTGGCTGTAGAGACCAATGTGGGAGACATGCTTTGATGTAACTGGGGCAGATTATGTTGCCTGGTTGCGCTGATGCAGGTGTACCATGCCGTTGCTTCCCTCTGTGCTCCTGGAACTGCTTGTAATGCACACTCTTTTAACATAGCAGCTAAGAGATCAGGCTGTGAACCATGAAGTTCAGAAGTTCAGAGGCAAGCTCTTATTTCTCAGCCTCCTGCCACCCCTCACTGCAGTATTGATTTTACAATTTGGTCCTCATACTGTCAGCACTAAAGGAAATATTCTTTTGAATATGTGTGCTGTGCTCTCACCAGCTCTTTGGTACCTAATGTGCCAGCACTAAGCAACATCTCATAAATGGCTAGTGTTGTTATCAGCCCTGGAGCACTGCAGGAAAATTAGAACATTTAAAATGTTATCATTGGGCCAATTTCAGTTGGCCTTTGGGAGTAGACAAATTAAGAGCTAAGTAAGACACTACCCTATTCCCTCCTGCCCTGCCCCCAGACCAGCCACCTTCTGCCCAACCTGTCGCTGCAACTCGGTAGGTCATGAAATGTGTGCACTGAGCATAAAGCCACAGAATTCTTGCAGTATTTACCATGTCACAAGATGGATGCAGAAATCACTGTGCCTAATTCTTGTTGACAAAAACGTTCACATGTATTGGCAAACAGTCAGCAGTAGTTGAAAAGAACAAAATAGAAATTTGCAAAGCATAGCTAGCAGCCAATAACTGTTTGCCTCCTTTTACCTAAAAGCAACTTAACGATTCCAGAGAGCTTGCGCCAGATAACTCTCCTTTCCATTGCTGTTTCACAATGCGCTTATTCATTAGATATGCAAAAGCCTTCCAAATCTGTTGCAGGTATTTTTGTCTTCCCAAATAGTGCAATTGCATGTCCAATATATTTGAACATACTTGATTTTTGCTATTCCTCATTATTTCATATTCAGAGCAACAAACAACTCTTTTACTTTGTGTGGGATTGACATTCAACTGTTTCATTCATTTAAAATACTGAAACACCCAATTAGCTATTTCACACAGGCAGCTGACTTTGGTTGGTATTCCACTAACTTTTTCTCAGAGTAGAGTCATTAAAATTTATGAACATGACTAAGTTAGGTCCATTAATTTCAAAGCCTCTACTCTAAGTGAAGATTAGCTGAATACCACCCTATGGTTACATTAATTTATTGTAGATCAAATAATGCTTTTATAAAGCAATTGCTTATTTAGATCACTAGATATGTGCCTTTTAATTATTTTACTTTCCAGAATAGTACTAGTCTAATAGTATCTTTAGCCAATATAGTGGCCTTCAGGTGTTACGGGACTACAGCATGGGAAATGGTCAAGGGTGTTGAGAGTTGTAGTTCAACAACATCTTGAGGTCGCTGTACTCTATCCATGAAAGATGTACCTTCAGCCTTTATACCTCTGGTCTATGGTTATTCTGACGCTTACGAAACATAGTATAAATTTAGTGCACGTTTGCACAAAACATTTACATCAGGGTTATATAACTATCAGAATTTCAATAGGAAATGGAAATGTAGGCTGCTATCTCACAAAAATGGCTTAATTTCCACAAAAGCCTACTCAGGAGGAAGTGATGCTGCTATTTGACAGCTCAGAGGTTGCTTACATTTCTAATTGAACAGCGATGGAGCTATGTGATTTTTTTTCTGAACATGATCACAGATACTCTTATTTTTCTTATTCATTAACATGTCCTTGGGCTAAGTCGGGTGGCAAACTTTTTTCAGCCTGAGAGCCACATTCCTTTGACAAGTCTTTCTTTTGGGGAGCGATGATGATAATAATAATAATGATAATGATATACCACCAAAGATTACAAGATGGTGTACAATGCCAGTGGTGGGCAGGGACAGAGACAGAAGTGGGCAGGGACAGAGGGACAGGGACAGAGATAGAAGTGGGCAATTCTTATCTTAGTCTTAGTACACTAGACTATACTGCAGTGATGCCAAGGCAAGAGGTTTCTCCTCCACCCAATCTCCCAAACACTCTCCATTCAGGCAAGCAAAAAGCATTACCACAGTTCAATGATACGTTGCCAGCAAGCAAAAGCACACAAGGAGGGAGAGGAGATGTGCTGGTGAGGGACGTGGACTGGAGAGGGTACATGCCTTGGGAAAGTCCTGGAAGGTCATGCCTGGGCTCTGATCCTGAGTGTCTCTGCCCTAGGCTAAGTCCTAGGACCTAGGTCAATTTAGGTTCTCTGGTACTACTAAATGTACAAATTAGATGCTGTGAGGTCAAAGCATCACAGGCAATCACAATACAGTGGTGCCTCGCAAGACGAAAATAATCCATTCCGCGAGTCTCTTCATCTCTTCGTCTATTAGCGGCTTAGTGGCTTAGCGGCTATTAACAGCTTAGCGGCTTAGCGGCTTTAAGAAAAAGGAAACAAACTCGCAAGAACTCGCAAGACGTTTCCCATAGGGAAATTCGTCTTGCGGAACGACTCAAAAAACGGAAAACTCTTTTGTCTTGCGTGTTTTTCGTCTTGCGAGGCATTCGTCTTGCGAGGCACCACTGTATGTTAATATAAATTGTTCAGGTTATAGAGGATTATATAAAATAAATGGCTTTATGAAATACATCCTAAATAAATGACAGTAGAGGTGACACAGTTTAAAACGGGTGACAAATGCTACACAGGTCAAAGAATAGTCAAACATTGATTGACTTGGGTTTTTTTGCCAAGACAGTTGCACCTAAACTGTAGTAAAACCAGTGCTTTCCCCCTATAAACAACAACAACAACAATGTGTCTTATTTTCCTACTCATATTGAAATACTGCCCCTCAATGAGGCCAAATTTAAATTCACAAAATGTTTAGGAGTATGCATATTCCTGAGTCCCCCCAGAAAAAAAGCATTGAGTAAAATGTTATTAACATTGCACTTTGAAGATTACGGTAATTATTATGGGATTGTGCCAGCAGACAGTTTGTCGCCATGTCCATCAATATTACAGTCTCTCCCTCCCCTCTCCTTTATAAGATTCAAAGTGCAGCTTCCTTGGTAAGACTTTACCCTCGGTCTAAACTGAAAGAAGTTAGCTTTTGTCCAACTACAAGAAGGATCTAAGTATGGAATAGTATTCATTATTTGAAAATCTCTCTTTTCATATAGTTATTGTTAAGTTCTCATTATAACATCATTTTTATCATTGTTATCCATTTATCTATATATTATTATTTCATGAGAATAATTATAGATATGTAATATTTGTTTTGTACAGTTAATTGCAATCTATTTCTATTTCCAAATAGAACTAAAAGATAAAGCATGGTAAACATATCCTCAACAGATTTAGGATTCATTATTTCCTGGTATTACGCCATTTAAACCCAAGGAAGGTCTCCTGGTCTTTGTACAGATGGGCGCACAGTGTATTTCCTTATTAGTTAAGGAAAAGGTTTCTGCCATCAACACTATGCTGCTGTTTTGAAAATCTTCATAATTGCTTGCCTTGTTTTAAAAAATTATATTTCTGCATAATGTTGCCGACAGCATGAAGCACTTCTGGCAAAATAATGGCATTCCTGTGAAACTCAAACACATGTTTTCCCCCTTGCTTATCTTTCCTTCTTTAACTTGCCTGTAGGGGTCACTGTGAGACCATACTGACTGCCCATTCCTGAGCGGTTGCATTCCTTGCGCAATATCCTTTGCTTTTAAGTTGCCTCCTTGTTCTACACATAATCTGAACACTTTTGCCTTGATGCTGTGGACGGCCCTGAATGAGGCTGTGTTCTCCTCTCTGCTTCCCTCAGATCATTGTTTAAAGCAAACAAGCAGGAAACAAAAAGTCTATCACTCCATCCTTGAACCTTGACCAAGAGGCCACGGAAAACTTACAAGTTTGCCTACCCCCTGTTACCAAATAATGCTCACCTTTCATAATATGCCTTAAAGGGCTCATGAATCATAAATACGAAGAACTTCGACATTCAGTATGGTTGGCAGCAGAAAACTGAAACATGTTAAGAATGCAACTAGCAGAAATGTTTTA
Organism: Podarcis gaigeae; assembly: GCF_964106915.1. Classification (NCBI taxonomy): domain Eukaryota; kingdom Metazoa; phylum Chordata; class Lepidosauria; order Squamata; family Lacertidae; genus Podarcis; species Podarcis gaigeae. The sequence continues at coordinate 4,986,588 of NC_139677.1, forward strand.
AACCTTAAAATCACTGTTGGGGAGAGATAAATCATTTACAATAGGCATTCTGAAATCTATATTAAAAAGTAAAGAAACTATACACAGAAGCTGCAGTACAAAGATTGTGCAGAGTTCCACTTTAAAAACCGATGCTGGTCTTGCAGAAATAAAACTGGCAAAGTTTTTATAACTATTTTATTCCAGTGGTATGAAGATTGCTAAATTTGTGTGCTGCATGTGGCCCCTTATGCAAAATTCTGGTGAATGTTGGAAGGAGAACCATTCAAGGCATTTGGTAAGTTTGCTAAAGGATCTCAAAAAAGTTTCGCACATGCAGCTACACTACACCTGGAACAATGAGATGAGGAATAAGCTATTGGTTGATTTAGGCCACAGATGAAGCGGTCTTCAGGCATTCTTCTTACATCTTAAATTAACATGCAAGAGAGGGAATGGGTTGAATCGCCCACCTCCCCCAAGTGCACTGTATGGTCCCCTCCTCCCATGTGTAGAGGGGGCCTTCATGTGTGCAGCTGCACAGACAGAGTTCCGGGCCATGTGAGTGAAAATGCATGCACAAAGGACTTCCTCTCCTTGCAAATGTTCACAATGCGTACATAGATGCCAAGGGAAGGGCTACTCCTCCCATATGAATGGGGGCCATGGCTACTTGTCATGGCTCCCCCCCCCCCCGTAAGTAAATTTCATGCATCGGTAGGGAACTAGTCTAGAGGTCCTTTGAGGCATCTTCCAACTCTGTGCTTCTAATAACTATAATATAGCAGGATTGGAAACAATCATAACACTATGTGGAATACAGTGGTACCTCGGGTTACATACGCTTCAGGTTACAGACGCTTCAGGTTACATACGCTTCAGGTTACAGACTCCGCTAACCCAGAAATAGTATCTCGGGTTAAGAACTTTGCTTCAGGATGAGAACAGAAATCATGATCCGGCGGCGAGGTGGCAGCAGGAGGCCCCATTAGCTAAAGTGGTGCTTCAGGTTAAGAACAGTTTCAGGTTAAGAACGGACCTCCAGAACGAATTAAGTACTTAACCCGAGGTACCACTGTACTGCTAAATGCAGGACCCATCTCACCGCTATCCCCCCTACCTTAAATTAAGGTCATTAGTTTGGGTAATGTAATTATCACTATGCATTTAACTACATTTGCATATAGCAGCCTGTCCCAGGAAATCAGGGTGGCAGGCATCAGACTTTCCCCAGAGCAACCCTACAGTACAAGGTTGGATTGGGGTTGCAGCCCAGGTCGGCAGTGCCACTTTTGCCATTTCCCCATAAAAATAGCTCAAAAACATCTTTTTTCCGATTTTGCTCAACAGCTTTGGGTGGGGAAACAACTTTTCTGTCTGGATTTTCACTGTTTGAAATATGGCAACCCTAGGAAGGATGCAATGCGAGGAGGTGACTGGCCCAAGATTCTTGGCCAAACAGGATTTTCACCCCATATCTTCATTGTCCAAACTAAGATTCTGTTGACTGCTAAACATGCACTCATTGAGGAAATGTAATAAACAATTTTGAATGCAAATACTTCCCATTAATTGCTCCAATTGTTGTTGTTAAACTACTACTACTACTACTACTACTACTACTACTACTACTACTATTATTAAAAACTTACCTCAGTAACTGCTACAGAAATATCTTGACTTTTTTCTGTATAATTCTGTTTACTTTCTGGTTTCTGATTCCTATGGAACCTGGCTTACATGAATATAATTATATTGGTCAGGAATATATCATTAAAATACTAGAAAAGAAAAGAAAAAGCTTTCCACAAACTATAATTTCAGTTGAAGTTTAGTATCCTTTGCCTGATGTAATCTAAAAATAAATAAAACCATTTTATAATCCATTATCTGGCCTGACAAAGATTACGTTGTCATGGCAACAGTATCCCAGTATCCTTCTCAAAGTAATCAAAGAAAATGGTAGTTTACAAGAGCCCATATACTATGGACTAGCAATTAGAAAAATTAAAAAAGGATCATATCCAGGTTCTTATTGTGATTCACTTCTTACGCTGCCAAGGTTGGTTCACTATAGATTATGCAGCTTTAGTAGACCTCTATATGGCTGTGTTTTATCCAGTCACGTGAATGGGCATGATAAAAAGGCATGGGTGGGATTATCTCATAGCCAGGTCAGGGGAAAATACAACTAAATGCCACTTGTGTTTATGTGGCCTGCACAATCTGGTGATCAAAGTGGTTAGGATACCTTCCCAACGTTATTTTTCAGGTTGACATCATTAACCACCCCATTCCCCTCCTACCTCCTCCTTCCTACAAAACTATCCCTCTTCCTTTCCCCTTCTACCTAAGGCACTGGATCCAAAGGTAAGCAAGGCAGAAGCTCCTCAGGAGTAAATGCATTTCCAGATTTTGTTGCTTGCTTAGGACTTAAAAACTGTATGTAGGTTAGAGGAAGCTGGCTTCCGGTTTGCCGTAAGGGGAGAAGGAAGCTGGAGCCATTATTGCGGTGACCTGGCTGCTAACCTTTTGGAGTTTTGGGGTAGCTCAGAGGCAATGAGCACCCGAAAGAAGTTCCTGGACCAAGACACTGAGGGGTCCCGCAGCCACCAAAGCAAGCTTCCAACAGGCCCACTCGGTTCCATCAGGAGCCAGGTTGCCCGGCGGTTGAGCCTCAGTAGCTGGACTCTAACACACTCCAGCAGTAGGTTGCCAAATCGTTCCTCTCTCTGGAGTGGTAAATTTCCCAAAATTTAACCAAAGGAACAAAAGGATTAATTTTGAATTGTTTTAAATTATTGGATTTGGTGTATTGACTGGAGAACAGAAAAAGGGAGTCTTCTCCAGAAATGGTTGCTGCCCTGCATGGAAGAAATAAATAAATAAATAATAATAATAATAATAATAATAATAATAATAACGCTGTATTGTTTTTAATACTTGATTGGGAGCCGCCCAGAGTGGCTGGGGAGACTCAGCCAGATGGGCAGGGTATAAATAAATTATTATTATTATTATTATTATTATTATTATTATTAAGCTAACAAAAAAGTCTGCTGTTGGAAATAAAGGAAGCGGGTAGAGGGTCAAGTTGAGAAGCTTAAGTGACTGATCTGTAGGACTCCCCCCACCCCCCGCTTGTGACTTACTGTCTATAACCACCTGTATATTTTAAAGGGCAGACGGTTATAACTTCCTCCTTTTCTTTTTCTTTTTTTGCTCTCAAGAGGGGAGGGAAGAGGAAAGACTGTAAATTGTTGCTGCACTTTCACTTTTTATCCTCCCCCCAATACGTTTTGTTTTTCTTTTATTTCCTGCTATTAAGCCTACCGTAACTGGGTGTACACCCCCTGAATTATAATAAGAACTTTTGAAGAACTCATTCAGTGATCCCTGAAGAGATCTGCTTTCTTTCTTTTTCTTTCTGGTTTTTTCTTTCTATTTTGCTGCATGGAGGTCCATCTAACTTTTAAATATAACTTCCTGCTTGGACTTTGTGGCTGACTGAACAGGAAAGGTTGGACTGTGAATACTTATACATATTAAATTTATATTTATTATTATTATTATTATTATTATTATTATTATTATTACTCCCGTGTAACGATTATTGGGACTGTTTTGCTTTCTCCTTCCTTCCTTTTGACTGGAAATTCTTCTGTGCTTAATTGACTGAGATTTGAATTGTTGCATTGGCTGGCACACAGTTTGTGGATTACAGTAACCTGAATTGCTTTTTACCATTTCCTGATCATTGGATTATAATTTTTTAAAAAATATTTTTCTTTATTTTCTCCTTCCTTTGGATTTGGGATTTTCTTTCTATTGGACTGCAAAACATTCCTAGGGTTGTTCATTCGGAAAAACAAAACTGACTGAGGAAAGTCCTGTGACTTGACTTTTAGACATAACAAAAATAACTTCAAGAATTTCACCCCACCCGGTGGCCAGAAAACGCTACTGCATCCAATATAAAAATTTTGTTGAGTTTTTCTTTTTTCCTTTTGGGAAATAAAATAATAAATAGCTTCACAAAAGAAAATCTGGCACAGATGCCTAGCCAGTCAAGGAAAGGTTCCCTTCAAGAGGGGGAACCCAAGATGGACCTTGTGTGGAAGTAATGATGGAAATGCAGAACGATCTTCAAAGTCGCACTAAGGTGCTGGGTGAATTATTAACAGAAATAATGACCCTTGCAAGTAAAACAAGTAATTTGGAGAAAACAGTGCAAACCCTTCAAGATGCAATGCAAAGAAATAAAGGGGGGAATAAAGAAATAAGGAGAGAACAGGAAAAGATGGAAGGAGAAGCTAGCTGCTGCAGACAGAGCAACTCAGGAATTGATGGCGGGTAATTTGGCTCTAATTGAATTAAGGCAAAAAGAGATGCTTTTGAGATTTAAATCCATGCCTCACCAACCAGACGAAGTAATATGGGATAAAATAATTGAGGCACTTGCAAGCATGCTAGAGATGCAAAAACAGGATCTGGCTATTGATCGTGTATTATGGGTTAAATCTCCATATGCTAAGAAAAAGAGAGAGAAAAACTTCCAGGTGACTGTCTGGTTCTTTTAAACTCAAAGATAGAGTGCTTCAGATATATTATGAGAAAGGTCTTGAAATAGATGATGAAAGGATCATAATTTTAAGAGATCCCTGTAAGACTATTGAAGGAGGGTTACAAATTTTTGACGAAGGCCCTTAAAAAGAAAAATTATCTGCATTAGATGGGAATTCTCTGAAGGAATTTCCTTTACCTATTAAGGCAAAAACCAGAGGTGTGTGGAACCAATGAAAGCACATGCCTTTGTGAGGAGATATATATATATGGTGAGATTCTGGTAATTCAGCATGGAGAAGAAGAGGGGGGAAGGGAAGGAAGAAGGAAGAGGAGAAAGAAGGGGATAAGCAATAAAGTAGGAGGGGAGCAGAAGCAAATAGGAACTGTGTGAAATAATCTTAAAGAAAAACAAGAAATAACAGAAAATGGATCTTAGACTATCTTTATGAAATGTAAATGCAACAAAATGAAAAGGAACAAAATAGCGCATATATTGAACAAACAGAAATTAGATATCATTTGTTTGCAGGAGAAACATATAAAAAGAAAACATAGAAGACTATTAATCAACAAAGGTCTGGGACAAGAGTTTATCTCTTCTGATAAATCCCAAAAGAGAGGGGTAGTGATGTATGTTAATCCTAAATTAGACCTTAAATTAATCTTGAAAGATGAATAAGGTAGAATTATGAGTATGGAAGTGAGACTAGATGGAGAATCAATTATTGTAGTGGGGATTTATGCCCCTAATGATTAAAAAAAACTGTTTTTTTTAAAAAAAAATATGGTAGAGAAACTGTTGATTTGCGTGACAGTAAAATAATGATGATGGGTGACTTTAATGGGGTTACATCCCCTTATCTAGACAGAACTATTCAGAAAATAGATTCCAAAGAAGGGAAATTACCAAATGGATTTTTTGACATTGTGTCAAATTTTGATTTAATTGATTTACAGTGTGTTTAGTATCCATTAGAATGTGAATTCGCTTTTTTCTCAAACGCTAATAATCTTCAAGCAGAATAAATCTTCTTTGGGCCTCAAAACAATTAACAACAAAGGTAAAAAAGGTTGAGATCCAACCAAAGACATTATCCAATCAAAATGCCGTGTTTGTGTGTGTGTGTTTTACAATTTCAAATAAACATTTTACATCCTTAAGATATCAATGACTTCCCTTCTTTTCTTTCCATGGTTCATTTTACATATCATAAATCCATGCATATTTTACAAAAAATATACCAATCAGTTTTCCATTATTGCATCCATCAAAACTTATTTACACTGTTGAATTTATCTTAATGCTGCCAGCATTTTCAGCTGTACACAATTATTTTCCATATACAGTGGTACCTCGGGTTACAGACGCTTCAGGATACAGATTCTGCTAACCTAGAAATAGTACCTCGGGTTAAGAACTTTGCTTCAGGATGAGAACAGAAATCGTGCAGCTGCAGCAGGAAGCCCCATTAGCTAAAGTGGTTCTTCAGGTTAAGAACAGTTTCAGGTTAAGAACGGACTTCCAGAGCGAATTAAGTTCTTAATCCAAGGTACCACTGTTCTCAATAAACCTTTTCCAATCTCCTTTAAACATATATTCTTCTTGTTCTGTTATTTCTATATATTAGTTTGCAAATTGTGCATATTCTGTCAACTTAAGTTGCCAGTCTTCTGTGATTGGGACCTTGATCATTTTCCATTTTGGGGCTAAAAAGCACTGGCCACAGTCATTGCATACATAAACAACATTTTCTGACATCTGGAAATTTCATTCTGAATTATCCCCAGCAGAAAGGATTCTGGGGTTGTTGTTTTTTTGGGGGGTGGGGGGGAGTACTTTTAAACATTTTTTTTAAAATTCATTATAAATCATTTTACAATACTCTCTTACCCTTTTACATGTCCACCACATATGAAAGAACGTTCCCTCCACCTCTTTACACTTCCAGCACATATCTGATTCTGTCTTGTAAATCTTAGCAAGCCTACTCAGAGTTAAATACCATTTGTGAATCATTTTCAAGTAGTTCTCCTTCAAAGAATAACATGCTGTAAACTTCTAGTCGCTTTTCCAAAATTTTCCCCAGGTTAAAATCTATATTGTGTCCTATATCTATCGCCCAGTGTGTCACTGGAGCTTTAAATAGCTCGTCTTTTGTTTCCCATTCTTATAGCAGGTTATACATTTTGGACAAAGGTTTATCTTTGTTTTGTAGGAATTCTTTTTTGAATTGTGAGCTTTGGTCCAAGAAACCATTCTTTCTATCTGATTTAAACATTTCATGTAACTGATTGTATTGCAACCAGTCGATTAAATGGCTCCTTACGTTTGATTTCAGTTTGGATGTCTGCCCTCCCCCCCAAAGTGCAGCAATTCCCTGTAAGTTGCTCACTATCTATCCATATTAACTCTCTTAATTGTAATCACCTTGATAGGAGATAGCTATAAAGGTGTTTTCCTTTCCAGCAGATTTTTATATTTCTCCCAAACTCTGTACAGATTCTTCCTAAGGATATGATTTGTAAAACTTTTATAAATTTTCGCCTTCCCAAAGAAATGCATGCCAGCCAAATTTGAAATCATGACCTTTTAAGTCCAGGATGCCTGCATTATCCAGTGTAATCCATTCTTTTAAACAACATAAGCAGGCTACCCCATAATACATTTGCAGGTCTGGCAGGGCAAAGACTCCACTTTCTTTTATAGCTATCATAATATTATATTTAATGGTTGGCTTTCCCCCTGCCAGATGAATTTAGAAATATCCTTTTCCCATTATTTGAAGCAGCCTGAAGTATTTACAATTGGAATTGATTATAATAAAAACTGCATTCTGGGCAATAGATTCATTTTAATGACTGGGATTGTATCTAGCAGGGAGAGCTTCATTCTCTCCCAGATCTCCAACTGGAGATCACAATTCCATCTTGTTGATAATAGCAGGTGAGAAATGTTCTTCATTTAGATGGAGGTTGAATGATGAGATACTGCAAAATGAACAAATTGTTAATAAGGGGCAACATTCCCTGCAAGATTTTTTTTGACCTCAATCTAAATAAAGAAACTGATCTGGTGTGGTTTGGGATGTCAGTAAGGTTTTCTAATTCAACAAAACATTTTTTTTTTTTTCAAAAAAGAAAGGAAGGGGAGCAGGAGATATTCGATCCTTTAATGACTAAAGAGCTAATTGTAAAACCAGAGGATAAATATGTGTGCCAAGCTATTAATTATTGCAAGCTCAATTCTTGATGCTAGTAAATCAAGAGATTGAGAGGAAAATTAAATTAATGAAACAGAAAAACTTTGAATTTGCCAACAAACCTGGTAAAATGCTAGCATGGCAACACAAAAGAGAAAGAAAGAATTAGACAATAAATAATTATTGTTGATGAGGATAAGTATCTGACTAGCCCAAAAGAGATAAGAAAAGCATTTCAAATTTTGTATACTTCTTTATATTGTTGTGAGAAGGAGGACATTAAGAAAATGTACTCTTATGTAAGTGATTGTAGTATACCCTGAGTCTCTAGAGAAAACCAGCGAATCTTGAATGCACCAATATCAATTTTGGAATTGCAGGTCACAAGAAACCAGATGAAGATGGGCAAAGCACCAGGACCAGATGGACTGACCACAATTTATTATAAAAAGTTTCAGGATGCACTTACAGAAAGGACACTATGAATAAAATTTTGGTATTTGGCGTGGTTCCAACTTCCTGGAAAGATACATTTATCACTTTGATCCCTAAACAAGACAGTGACCTAACAAAGACTAAAAATTACAGACCTATTACTGTACTTTATTGAATTGTGACTATAAACTATTTGCCACAATTTTGGCTGATAGATTGAAAAGGACATTGATTGAGTCAGTCCACAGAGACCAGGCTGGTTTTATACCAGGCCGACAAATGAAAGATAAATCTATTTCCAGATTTTGTTGCTTGCTTAGGACTTAAAAACTGTATGTAGGTTGGTGTCACACACATGGCAGACTACAATGTCCAACTGTTGCAATGTGTTCTGCTTTGCCAGCTTTGCCTGTTAATTTACTGACAATTTAAAATCCATACCATTCCTTATTTATTCTTATTAGTTTAACTAATAAAAGAAGTAGAGCATTAGGAGTTTAAACTGTAAACGGCATTTCCGTGCGCTGCTCTGGTGTCGGTGTTCCATTACGCCAGAAGCAGCTTAGTCATGTCTGCGGAGCGGACAAACGCTAGCTCCCTCGGCCTGTAAAGCAAGATGAGCGCCTCAACCCCAGAGTTGTCTGCGACTGGACTTAACTGTCAGGGGTCCTTTACCTTTACCTTTCAAAACTTCAAAAACAAATTAGTAAAGGTAAAGGGACCCCTGACCTTTAGGTCTAGTCGTGGCCGACTCTGGGGTTGCGGCGCTCATCTTGCTTTATTGGCCGAGGGAGCCGGCGTACAGCTTCCGGGTCATGTGGCCAGCATGACTAAGCCGCTTCTGGTAAACCAGAGCAGCACACAGAAACGCCGTTTACCTTCCCGCTGGAGCGGTACCTATTTATCTACTTGCACTTTGACGTGCTTTCGAACTGCTAGGTTGGCAGGAGCTGGGACTGAGCAACGGGAGCAACGGGAGCAACACCATTGCAGGGATTCGAACCGCCGACCTTCTGATCGGCAAGTCCTAGGGTCTTAGCCTCCTATTTTAATAGATTCCTATTTGAGATTCAAATTTATTGTGGCCTCGTTTTTCATTCAGTGAAAAAAGCTTGTTCTCATCAACACCGAATGTGTCGCCAACAGGGGCAAGGAAAGGGTGTGGCTATTGGGCACCTTATTGCTACCCCCTCACACATTCACTTAATGCATGTGGAGATTTACCCTTTTCATAAATCTCCCCATTGTTCCTCAACCAGATGTTTTGATCTAGAATTTGGATCACCGTGAACAATTGGTTATGTTGACTGGAGTAGATAGCAATTGTAGTACAAAATCTTGTGAGATGGCTGAATTTACATCAAAATGCAAGAGAACCCAGAAGCTCTATTTCCAGAGAATAGGGATAGCAGGTCCTTTCATGGACGCTTTTGCATTGGGGTTTATACCAACCACAATATTTGGATCAAATCCCAGTTAAGTGCATTAGAAAACAGCTCACTTCACTCTGACATGCATCAAAGGCTGTTCCATTTGTCTTCGGGTCCAAATCCAAATTCTGTTTTGCAAAAAATGAACCTTTGTGCCTCCCTCATTTAGAATTATGGGGAATTTAAACACAACAACTCTAACTCACCCCTTCCTTTTTCATGGAATTCGGTTAAATTTGCAATTAGTAGTTCCTCCTAAGTGGATAAAGTCTGTTGCAGTGCAGACCAAGAGTTCCAGGTGTTTTGTGTCTTTAAACTGTATTTAAAACAAAAAACAAAACAACAAAAACCAGGAACTGTATGTAGTATTTTTAGAGCATAGTTGCTAATGATGCGTTTAGTGTCATATCTAGTCTGATCCTTAAGCAATACATCCCAAAAGACAAAAATAGAAACTGATTTATCGGGGTCAAGTAAGAGGAAATATGTAGTTCGAGTTGGTTTAATTGTAAAGACGCCAACCCACAGAAGCAGCCCTTTTGTTGATATTATCTTTCCTGTAAATAATTACATTATAATTGTGCCTATTAGTCATTCCATTTCCAAACCATTAAATGCAGGCTATTTATATATTTTTCACTAAGACACATTTTAACTACTTCTTGCACAAAAGTATTTTTATTTGAAATTAAAGCTGGGTTCTTTAAGTTTATGTATAGGCAGCATTTGTGCTTCCAGATGTTCGTCATATTACATTTTTATTTTACTTCTAGTTTTGGTGTTTGACATGCATTTGACATGCCTTTTGGCATGCATTTGACCTCCCACGTGCTTCACAACCCCTTCCTGTTTCATTTTTGCAAGCACCCCTAGAAAGGCAAACAAAGAGGAGGCTTATGAAGCCCAAGGTGGACAAGCCCAAGCACATGGCTAGTGGTGAGCTGTATTGGTCTTGGAGGGTTACAAGTTGTACAAGCTTCATTAGGTTTTCTCAGCTTAGAAATAAAAGAAATGGGACTTGGGCAGGACCTATCATTGGTCCAGGCATGGAATTCAGTATTTGAAGGGCATGGGCCAAAGGTGGTCTTGGGTGGATCTCAGCTTTCTATATTCACTAAGATGAACAGCTAAAAGGAATAGCTGGGAGCAGGGGGACTTAGTGTGTGCCTGTTACTTTCTTAGAACCCCCCCCCCCAAATATCCTGAGCAGACTAGGTGTTTCTCTGGTCAGTTGGCTGCACAAGATAGAAATTTAGGCCCATGAAATATGCTTCAAAATCTCATACCATTATTGAAAATAGAAGGTATAACAGAGGAAACGCCTGAGAAGCAAGTTATCCCCTTGTTCTATTTTAATAAACTCAGAATGGGATTGCAGCCTGAGCTCTGTTATACATTCTGATTCTCAGCCAGGTTGCTAGAGTCATTTTACAATTTTCCCTTAAGGCAGGAGACAATAAGTCTTGAGATGAAACATTTAGCTTGTCCCTGTTAACTCTGGGGGTGATGAGTAGACCAGGCATTCTTCCAGTTCATTATGAATGTTCAGCACACAGCATGGTAATATTCAGTAGCACAGGCTTTTTATGTGTGCACAGTAGTGTGGGTGATGAATACACAATGTGGAATTGTGAATAACTTCACACAAAAACAAACAGGCCATTGGCAAGAATAGTTCAAAGGGAGTATTTCTGTAATGTGACTACTTGATGGTTTAGCAAAGAAACTAATTCCAACTTTAATGATGTCTTTGCATCTGGCTGCACTAGCTGTCCTGAAATTCTGTCCCTGGTAAATTTATCACTGAGGGGGGGAAATCCTTGGGAATGGTTTTCCTAGTAATGGGTTGAGCCCACAGATTGCATGGTTTTGTACACCAACCCAAAAAAGCACTTAAGTCTATCTATTAAGGTTCCCATACTTCCAGGAATTCCTGGACATGTCTTCATTTGGGGATCCTCCATGACCATCTGGTTTTTTAAAAAAATAAAAATCTGGTTCAGGCTCTAGTTCTGGCACGGGTGACCCAGGTTCAGGTGCCTCAGCAGTGGCAGAGGGGCTATCGGGTGATTGCCCTATAAAAGCTCAACAACTTTTTGTGTCCTGATTCTTACCTCTTGAAATATGGCAACCCTACTATCTGATGTGATATTTCTTGATGCCTTGTAATTCTTCTTCAGATGGGTTCCAAGCGCAGTACAATTGGTCTGCATCTTACATGGGGGTTTGGTTTCAAGGGTAATTCTTTTTTTTTTTAATGATGTTTATTAAATTTTTGTTTAACAATAAAAACATATAATAGCATAACATTTTCCAATATCCGCATTTCATATACTTCCTTGGACTTCCTCACGACTCTTGTTCCTGCTTTCTAAACTCATAGATTTTGCCAGCAAATTGTTAACTTAATTTTGTTTATATAATAAAATTTTCCAATATTAATATCCCAAATTCTGAAATTTAACAACTCTCTTATTGAAACTTAGTTATAAAATACTGTTTATCCAAAATTTGACTTTTCTTTCAATTACATTCAAATTTTATATACCTTGTTGCTAATTTGTTGGAGCCATATTATTACAGATCTAACATCTTTCTTAACATTCATACAATTTACAATGTTTTTGTAGATAATCCTTAAATTTCTTCCAGTCCTCCTCCACCAGTTCTTCTCCCAGGTCTCGGATTCTGCCAGTCATCTCAGCCAATTCCATATAGTCCATCAGTTGCAGCTGCCAATCTTCCAGTGTGGGCAAATCTTGAGTTTTTCAGCTTTTAGCAATGAGTATCCTTGCTGCTGTTGTAGCATACATAAAAAAGGTTCGATCCTTCTTTTGCACACTCTGGCCGACAATGCCCAAGAGAAAGGCCTCTGGTTTCTTAAGGAAGGTATACTTAAATACCTTTTTCATCTCATTATATATCATTTCCCAGAAGGCCTTCACTCCAGGGCAAGTCCACCAGAGGTGAAAGAATGTTCCTTCAGCTTCTTTACACTTCCAACATTTATTGTCAGACACATGGTATATCTCTGCAAGCTTGACTGGAGTCATGTACCACCTGTATATCATTTTCATAATGTTTTCTTTCAAGGCATTACAGGTTTCAAGGGTAATTCATATACACACAAAAATTGCATATAGCCAGAACTGCATTGCTTTTGGAGCCAACCCACAGTGAGGGAGCCAATCCCACAGCCAGCACACCCAGTAGGCTTTGCCCAGAAGCAGTGGTGCTGTATGGGGAGGTCCAGAGGGGCTGCTTTGCAGGGCTGCATTAGGAAGACGCAACAGGCATGCACCCTTGCTGTTCAGTGGCGCTTTTGTGTCCAGATTTTCACTTTTTGAAATATGGCAACCCTACTTGCTTGTTGTATGTTTGTTTAATTTTCAACACATGATACAGATCAGATAATGTTGGTGGGGAAAGTTGGTTGTGCAATAAAATAGGCGGATATATTCAGGATCTTCAGAGATTTCCACATGGCTATATGACACCTCATATCTTTTTATGTCATGGTAATTTGGGATCTCTAATTCAGTTTCTTGCTATATAACTCCAATCAGAATACCTCATGTGAAAGTGCTATATCTTTGTCGTTGTCAGAAAACATCAAAGATAACATTAAGGAGGCAGCTCAGCAGGTATGTGTTCAGTGCAAGTGGTTAACATTTTTGAGCCTAATTCAAGGGAATACTCTCTTTGTGGATGACAAGTTGCTGGTTTGTACTGGATGTCACAGGGGAAACTTCTAAGCATGGAGTTATAGAACAGGGAACTAGGAGAAATTTGTCTGAAGAGTTCCATCACTGCACGAAGCAGAAGTGAGGGCTTTCACCCATGATATAGGAGAGCAACAGGAAGAAGCTATAAAAACAACTGAAACTGTGAGACCTTAAATACTGACAAATTAATTGTTCAATGAGGACTCCATATACAGTACGTTAGGACTAAGCCAGAACTAATTAGCTGGTTTTGAAATGTGTCTCTTGTTTTTGCTAAAGATGTCTTGAGCAGTCAGTCGCTTGTAAATGTGAGTAGCCCTGACTGAAAGCTGGAGAACAGGGTCATATCAAACAGAGCCCCATGTGCAGCCTGCTCTGAGCAAAGATAGAGGGGTGCTTTTGCCCTGCTATTGTGAGATGCTTCTGCTGCCTCCCCTTTAACAGTAGCTTTCTTTGGGCAGGAAGAACTCAGCAGAAGAAGCAGGTTCATCATGATGCAATTCAGATCTGATATAATTCCATCATTATTTTGCATGCAACTTTGCACTGCATTTGATGAAATGCCTTCCTGCTTTCTTAAAGAGGGAATGAGTCATTTCCATGTGGCTATCTACTATTCATTTTGAATGTTCTTATGTAGCTTAAATCTGCCTCTATTTTGAAGCTCCAAGATATACAAACGTACCATTTTCACCTTTTTTCAAGTTACCATGAAACTGGTGTATTACCATGAGACATTTTTGTCAGTGTTACATTGTTCCACCAAGCAGACTTAGCTCCACCATCACCCATTACCATTTCAATTGCCTTCTTCAAGTTTGGTTAATGTCTGTAGTTGAGAGCCATTTGTATCCCTACTAATATTGTCTGTTATCCCAGCACCTATTTCCATTGGATTATTTGACTACTATGTACTGTTACCTTTTGACGAATTCTAAATCAAAGTGTCTGTTGTTATGTACAAGTGATATGGTGCTTCTAGTAATTAGCTAAGGGGATCATAATTCTGCTCACCCAAACACCGTTGATGCTTCATCAGCACTCCAAAAATGGAAAATAATGATGTCATAGACAAAAGTGTGCTAAGAATTCCAAAGGGTTCAGCTCTGTTCTTGCATAATTAAGTCTCAGCAGCCAGAACAGTGCAACTAACAGTGAGGACATGCTTCGTTCCAGCTTCTCTATGTATCTCAAGGGAATAATATGATACGCTGGCATTTTCTAAACAATGGCACTATGAAATAATATGTTGTTAAGCATATTTGTGTTGAGATTTTAGAACTATTAGGAACCCTTACCAATGCATTATTCAGGAAAAAAATTGTTGACTACCTTATCTCTCCATTCTACCGCCCTTTCCTGTGCCACTAGTTGGCAAAGCTCTCACAATGATTAAATTTATTGTGCTGGGCTGCATGCACCAATAAAACAGGGGATATTGAAAAGGTCACATTAGCCCACAATACTGTTGACCTTCCCAGCATAAAATGAAACATTTAAATTAAAATATCCCATTGCTATTGGAGAAGAATACAGGAAAACAGCGACTTCATATTTGATTCCAGGGACAATTCTCATTGCACTGATGAAATGTCACAGCTTTGGTCAAATGCCTGCCAGCTTATTCAAAGAGGTTTTCTTTGTGTGTGTTTTAAAGGAACTAGGTATGCAGGAGTTTGGCTCTGGCAAAACACTGTTGAAAACAGAACGCTGGGCAAGGTTGGCCCTTGGTCTGATCCTGTGGGGCTCTTCTTCTTCTACATTTGGTCTAGAAATGCCAGCCTTGATTTAGCAAGTTTATTTAAGGGGGAAAGGAAAATTAAATCCACAACCTTTTGTCTTTACCCCAAGGATCATCATTTTTCAACTATTGCATATAAGTGAATGGCAGCTATTCATTTGGATCAGCCTGTGTGAGCCACCAAACCCACTTCAAGCCGCCTGCTATGTGCTGTCTGCAGGGAGCCAGCAGACCCCCTGTCCATCTCTGCTTTGTAGCAAAACATTTTTATTGCACTTCTGGCCACCATAAGCAGCTAGTGTCCTGAAACTGGCTTTGTGGCACACAAATTGTGCATGCTTGATCCAAGAACAAACTTTTTCAATGAAGCAGCTCCGAGTTTCTTATCCTTGATGACTTCTAGCTATTACATTTCACTTTCATGTTGGACTTTTCACACCTGGAAGTATATTTATAGCAAGATGACATTCCTTACCTTTGGCACAGTATTAATTTCCTTCCAACACTTTACATCTCCCCAGTGTCCTTGCTTTATCCGCTGGATGTCAATCAATACTACATTCCACAGCACACGACTCTAGTAATTGTTTATGAGAACAAAGTGGATGGAGGGCTGTTCCCAAACTGCAGCTGCTTCTACAATGGACTTCCAGACAAGCAACAGAGCTTCTCCTTCCTTTCCTGCCCCTTCCAGCCTCCTATGTGCCCTCAAAATAATCTCTGGAGCAATGAGATGGGGATGGAAGGGAAGAAGGTAAAATGCAAATTTTTGTTGTGGCATCATAATCCCACTGGCACAACATTGGATGCAACCTTTAATGTTTGAGGGTTGTTGTTTTTTTTTTGCCAATTAACGTTAACTGAATTTCATTTTTAGAAGCAAATTAATATGAGATTTAATATGAAATTTAATACATAATTTAAAAATTGACTTTCCACCCCTTTTTCCATGGTGTTGGTATTCCCACCCTTCTATGCTGCATTTTACTTTTATCTATTCCACATTTCTTTCATTACTATTACATTTTATTTTCCAACCACTGCTCATAATTTAATCCTGCCCACAATTCAATTTAACATATAATATTTCCAAATGTCCAAATAGGGAGGTTTTTTCCCCTTCCAAATCTAATTCATCCCCACAAACTCTTCTTTGCTGTCATTTTTGCCACATCCACATAGGTTTTAAAAATACTTTTCATGTTGCTATTCCTTCTGCTTTCATTCTACATGCATGTGACGCTGCCTGCTGATCTACGTACAGCCATAGATCAAGTTTCTTCTTTTAAAAAAATCTATTCTTCTTTTTTCCACTCTGTTGAACATTGACCGGGGGGGGGGGGATGGGTAAAACTTCCTTGGAGACTTTATGAAGAGCCCTTCCTTGTCATCCTTATTTGTACAGTGTGTTGTTGTTATGCTTATCGTCCCAATGCAAAGGGCTTTGGGTTTCTGGGAGCAGTCGTTCCTATTTCAGTATAAATCATTTCCCAGATTCCCTTAGTCCTGTCAGAGTGAAATCACAAGCCTCACGTTGAAACCATTTTCAGCTCTTGGCCAGACTAAGCACTCCTTCTTTATCTTTCACGTAGTCAGGTTCCCATCTTGGCGCCATTTTATTGTTGGTGTTTTTCCAAGTTTTTCTTTTCTCATAAAATGTTTTCATTTTACATGGCTATGCCCAGTTTATACCCCAACACTCCTTCTTTGGTTTTAATACTTTTTATTTCATCAGCTGGGATGAGGGAAAGAAAGGAAAACCTTAAAAACTTTACGAGCAATAGACGCAATCCTTCCCTCAGCCCCTCTTCCCTTCTCTTCCACAGCGACTAATTAACATTCTTTCTCACTCATAAATCAAACAGCCAGAATTTTACCTTGCAGCTTCTTTTGCACCGTTTCTGAGAGGGCACCTTTAACTTTAAGTCAATTAATCCAGATTGTCCTGACTATTAGGAAGTCAGCCACTTCTGTGGAGCTTCTGAGGCACCTCAACAATGGAGTCTGCAATGGTATTGCCTGTGTCTCAACCCTCAATCTGCCTGAGAGGCGTCCTCTGACTCCTTCCAAAGCAGGAAACAGATGAATAATGACGTCCACGGCTAACCTTCACCCCCTGTACCACTGGGGTGTGTGTGTGTGTGTGTGTCAGGGGGCACGTTTGCCTTCACTGCCCCCTATTTTTTCACCCAAGTGTTCTCTGGTCCCAGAGAAGCAACTCCATGAAGCCATGGCTTGACCTGGAAGTATAATGTTTGAGATTTTTAAAGGATGAGATTTTAAAAAATATTTTCTCCCCTGAAATGCTTGTGAGTTTTCAAAAAAGCCAGCTAACACATTGTTATGGAATATAAGTGCTATAATAGATGCTACAGATTTCCCCAAGAATCCTTGCAGGATTCATCAGAGAAAGCCATTAGTGTACTCACTGGTGTAAAAATTGCATGATACCATGAATCATTTAGCAGCAAGCTACAGAAGTAGCAGGGGATTTTTTTATTTTTTAAATGAAGGTTATATGTGCAAGCTAAGTTGCAATACATGAGCTTTCAACATGAGCCTTCAGCATTACACTCTCTGGCATTCAATGAAATAGGGATAACAAAAATGCAATGTCCTTCGAGGCCTTGTTACACTGACACCAGCAGGAATTGATATCCTTAGAATGGCTCCTGTTTTTAAGCTGTAAAGGATCTGTTTTATTTGCTGGATATAGTTAGGAAACTCCACATTTCTCAGGAAACTGCCACCAAAAGTTGAAAGGTTATCCCAGGGATCGAGTAGGAATGTTGAGGGAGTCCTAGAGTGGCACTTCACTTACTTTCACACTGTTGAACAGATTGTGTTGATGTGTGCTATTTGGCTGTTTGCCATTCAGTGTGGGCAGGTAAGGAAAAGAAAATAACTTATTTCAGTGTCACCCTGAGGCATTATGGGGATAGCGGGACTCTTGAGTCATCATCCATAGCATGAGGCTTGCAAGTACCCTTACGAGTGCCCTTAGAACGTGACCTGCACATCATGAGGAATGCTGGTCATGCTGAATGCACTGGACAGTGGGGTCAATTACCCAGTGCTCACTTAGCAAGCAGGAAGACATCTCTTTCCATACTTGGCTGAGGAGCAAATATTTTGCTGGTTTATATGCCTGGCAGGTGGGGTGGAATGAGAGATGTTTCTATCTTATGTAATCATTGATTCCCCATGTCCACACACAACTATTTAGCTTATTGCAGACCCTTCAATTCGTTATATTTTACCAATCACAACTCTTTTTTTTACTACACGGGAAGTTCTCCTGAGTCTTCTTTCTGGGTGTGGGGGAAAATGAACACTGTATGTTTTGCTACATCTTGGCAGCTGTGATTTTATTCCCTAGAGTCTAGTTCATAAACGAAGCACTGAACATGATGGAGCAAGAGATAAATTAGGTCTGTAAGGTTTTTGGATTTCTTGCCATGTCTGTGAGCCAAACACTTATTGAGTATTTGCTTCCCCCCAAATAGGCACGGCCAATATGCACTTTACATGTTTGTACTCAGCCATAGACTGTGGAACATATACTACCTCTCATTGAGCCAGAATACATATGGACAATATTTATTTATTGTTCAATATGATTTAAAATGAATATGAATTACTTCCCAGCAAAAACAAAAATCTCCCAATTTGTATTTTAAGTGTGTGACCCCTTTTAAAAAACTTTGAACATGGGGCCTAGTGACTGTTTCTGTGGTAAAGGGATGGATTCCATTTTAAAAACAATTGTATTATTAAACTATATAAACCAAAGATAAAAAGTATAAAGAAATGCTGCTGTGGCAGGTTGAAAGCTGTACAGAGTTGGACATTATCATTTCCCTTGTTGTTCTCAAACATTACAAATTTTAAGTTTTTCCATAATTATGTTTTGCTGGTTTATATGTATTCTTTTAAAATAAGTAAGCTCAATCATAGTTACTATGGAACAAATTTTATCAACCCATTCAAATATAGTAGGAGATCGGCTTTCTCCAATTTTTAGCTATTATAATCTTAGCAGCAGTTACAAGGCTGAGCACTATTTCTTTACCATTTTCCATAATAACTTATTTTAGATAACCAAGCAGAAATATTTTAGATTCCAAGGGTATAGGATATCCTAACATATCAGAGATCTTAGCTGGAACAGATTTATAGGCTGTTTCTATCAGGGAATAATTCAAAAGTTCTGTATGTAACCTGCTTTATTTAATCCACATCTCCAACATTTATCCAATCCAATATATTAACTTCAATTTATAAGGCATTAAATAACATTGAAAGAGGGTTTCAAAACAGTTCTCCTCGAAATCTGTTGAAATCCCAAATCCGTTTTCATTGTATCCTAGTTATTCTTTGATCCAAATCTTGCACTAATTTTCTCATACATGTATCTTGTTCTGATCCATGTCTAACCATAGAATCTTGCAATTAAGCCTTTATTCAGTGAGGGTTCAATTTATTGTGTGTAGCCAAAGGCCTTTACACTGTACAGAAGGGAATAAAAATAAAGCTTTCCTCTGAAATCACAAAACATAACCAGTAAAAGTTTGCAACATAAAAATTTACAACACAAGGTTTTAAAATTAGGAAGCATTAACATATCTAGAAAGGAGCTTCTTAGCTGCCAGAGTAAATTTGGCTACCAGATGTGTAATTTGAAGATTTTTATCAGCTAAAAGTTTGGCTGTCACTTTCTGGAGGGATAGGCCTGAGAAACAGTTTAGAATCTCCAAATCAAGAAATATTTAGCCCTCAGTCCACAAGACCTCAGAAATTGGATCTTTGACCAGGACACCAATCAAGATAGAGCATCTATTATAAGTGCCTGTTATTCTATTTGGTATATTGTTTTAATTCTATCAATGTTAGAAGGTAAAGGTAAAGGTAAAGGTAAAGGGACCCCTGACCATTAAGTCTAGTCGTGACCGACTCTGGGGTTGCGGCGCTCATCTCACTTTATTGGCCGAGGGAGCCGGTGTACATGTGGCCAGCATGACTAAGCCGCTTCTGGCGAACCAGAGCAGCGCACGGAAACGCCGTTTACCTTCCCGCTGGAGCGGTACCTAATTATCTACTTACACTTTGATGTGCTCTCGAACTGCTAGATTGGCAGAAGCTGGGACTGAACAAAGGAGCTCACTCTGTCATGGGGATTCAAACCACTGACCTTCTGATCGGCAAGTCCTAGGCTCTATGTTTTAACCCACAGCGCCACCCGTGTCCCCGTAATAACCGGTACATTGTGACAGATACATGTCTTGTACTTTGCTTCCCATATATTGTGTTTATGCTGGCCTGAATCTCTTTTTTTTCTATTTGTGTATGTTTCTATACAGAAGGTTCCTTATTTTTGTGCCCACTAGGGGGAAAGGCAAGTTATAAATAAACAACATAACACCACCACCAGTAGCAGCAACAGCAACAAGGCATAAAACATCATGGATAGCTCTGTTGTAATTTCTAGGATGTTTAAGCTGAAATTTGAAGAGTGGAGACACCCTAATCTATCAGGCCATTTTCCTAAGGGAAATTGCTTCTACCAAATTCTTCCTGGGAAAATATATAGAACTATATTTCCTGAGTCTCCTTGAACCAGGAATATTACATGTACAGTGTTTTAGGAAGGAAACATGAGATCTAGGGATTCATGGAGCAGGGTTGGGGAAACATGGCTCTTCATATCTGCTTGTATTTTGCAATCTGTCCTTGGAAACATCAAAAAGACTGAAGTTTCTTTTTTCTGAGTAGTCTGAAGCAAACATCACAGAAAGTTAGCGGGAGGTTTGTATATACAAATGGTGGTTTGTGTAACAGTACAAAATGGGATCTTAGAAAAAACAGTCATTTGTGTCAAGAAGTTGTCTTTCATATTCATAATAAGCATCCTAGCTCTGTATACCTTGGTACTACATTATAATACTTTATGGTGTTGAACATACACATGCGCTAAATTTGCATTACATAAGCTCATTTTTCTTTCTCTTCTCTGACCTTCCTTGTATGGTTATCCTTTGCAGTATATTTGTCAGTGTCTTTCCTATTTTACCTGTCTGGCAAGCTGTCCATTGCCATCCTCATAACATCTGTCACAAATGGCTGTTGACACTATTCCTGTAGTCCTTCATTTGTCGCCATGTCTGTGGGATGTAATTGCCACATTTATCTTAGCTACCTGTTGTCAAGTAACAATGCTATTCCTCTTGGATGCAGAAGCTAATGTCTTCCTTGTAGTTCATTTAGGTTTTCATCTCTGAAAGTGTTTATATGGTCAGTGAATAGATGACAATGAGATCCCTTCAGGAATATTTTTTCTAGTATCATCACATATTGTTTTAACAGAAGGAATTGGCCAACCATGTTGCAGCAGATATTTATCTACTTTAATCTAGAACAGTTGTTTCCGTGAAACTTCATCAATAATAAAGCTGTTTGGGATTCTTTCTTAATAAGAGACAGGGATATAAAATTATACATAGCTGTACAGAAAAAAGTAATATTTTGACATATATTTCAGTATATAGTAGGGCTAACCAACATGGTGCTCCCCAGGTGCTTTTTAAAAACTCCCACCAACCCTACATAGCATTAACAATGTTCAGGGAAGATGACTCTGGAGGGCACTCAGTTGAGGAACGCTTGTTATAGAGTATGTAAAGCCTGCAAACGTGTGACTTGCCAAGCCTCAAAAGCCCACAATTTATTTTCTTGGCAGGGAGGTAAAAGAGCATTGGTTTTAAATGTGAGCGGTTCACTTTCTAGAGTGGTAAGAGGAGATTGCTCCTCCCACTCACTCTAATAGGCAGGTTTGTTGAGTTGTATGGGAGAGAACAACCTCCTACAAGCCAGACAATGTACTTGCTAAGCTTCCTTAAAAAAACTTTGAGAATGGGGAAAAAATCCTTTCCCCAAACAGGTCAAATAAAAACACCAGGGAAAATGGCCAGGACAGACTTTGAAGCACCCAGGGTGGGTTGGATTACTTCCTACCATCACAGAAATCGAGCTTGCCACAGAAAGGACCTATGTTCTTTTTCATATGGTGGAGGACGATATCCACTGCTGGAATGTCTCTAAGCAGACTAACCCCAGGGTGCAACCATACTGAAATCTAACTACTTGTTGGAGACCCCTCACCTGAAGCATAAGTATTCAGCCTGTCGTGGTGAACAAAGGATGACATTGCTGTCAATGTTGCCTCTCTAAAGAGGTCATGGGAACTGAAAGTGGCAGAGGTTGCAGCACTCCTAGTGTGTGGGACCATGGAGAGAGGTGCAAGCCTTGACAAAATGGGAAATATGTTATTGGAGAATTTCTACCTCATTGTTGCCAGCTGGAAAGGCACAAAATCCTTAGTGAACCTGATGCTAATCTGAACAGCACAGAGTACATTGAGAGTATGTATGCCCTTCTTTTTCCTTTTGGACAAAATAGCTGGGAGCAATAAGATGACAAAAATCACTTTGAGGATGAATGATAGATCTGTGAGGAAACTAATGGAGTCTGGCTCAATGATGCATAGCTATTTGCACACAAACAGGGCCTCTCCTTCAGATACACCCCTGGCAGAAGTCACAGAAACCAAGTACATGACATTCCAGGAGAACAGTTTGAGGACACCATCCAGAAGGGCTCAACAGTGATTTGGCCCTCAGCACCCTTCTTCAGTAGGATAGCTGCCTTAGTAACAAAGCCCTTCTCTAATTTCTAATGTGTGAGTGAGCAGGAAATGTTGTGCCTTTATAATAATACCAATCTGGGCTGGGATCTCAGTCTACTTCAATAGGACCTTGAACCTCAGTTGTCTCTACCATAAAAAGTCTGTCTGAAGAGATGAAAAGTACTGGAGCATACTCATGTTCTGAGCCGGGTCACAATCTGCCTAGATTAAATCAGGTGAGTTTGCATTGGAATCCAAGTTTGGCAGATTCCTGCTCCCATCCATAGTCTAGGTGGACATCCCAGTGTTGGAACCCATGCAATGAAGATGGCCTCCTTCAAACATGTGATAATATATATTGGTTTGGGAGCACTGCATGCACAGCAGTTCTGAGCTGGCAAAGTCAGCTCTGCACATACCTACAGGTAATTTTGCTGGTTTTGCAGTATATGCCTAAAGAGGGTTACTGTCTTTTAGATATAGGATCACATCATTGTATACACTACTATCACTTGTTATATGATTTTATTTTTTAATTTCAGTGTGTTTTTATTACAGGTCTCATTTAACACTTTAGGCATGACTGAAAAACAGTGTGAACAATTCAGACAAAAATAGCAAAAGAGGAAATATGCTTCAGCACCATGGACAGCTGTGCCAGACGCTTCAGGTTACAGACGCTTCAGGATACAGACTCTGCTAACCCAGAAATAGTACCTCGGGTTAAGAACTTTGCTTCAGGATGAGAACAGAAATCCTGTGGTGGCAGCAATGGGTAGCCCCATTAGCTAAAGTGGTATCTCAGGTTAAGAACAGTTTCAGGTTAGGAACGGACCTCCAGAACGAATTAAGTTCTTAACCTGAGGGACCACTGTACAGTAGGCTGAAGAACACCCCCCCCCCCCCAGTTTGTGATCTTTGCAGCCAGCAGGAACTTAACTTGGAACTAGAGTTCAAGATCCTATATCTTGAGTACAACAAGCACCAAATCTGTTCCCCACACAAGAGGGGAATACCAGATTCTTTATGCCAGGCCTGGTCTATCCAAAGGTTTAATAATACTAGGCAGTCACAGTGCCCAGTGTTGCATACCCTTGTTCTCTTTCAGACCAAAGAGGGCTACAGGCCTCAGACACAGACAGCTCTGGGTATGCTATTAGGTTTGGTCCTACCTTTTTCATGAATGAAGCCCCAGATCCCTTGGCAATGTTAAAGAAAGTTTCTTCTATCTAAGCAATATCATATTAATATTACATAACATGAGTGACTTTTTTCAATTGTACCTTGACCCCTTATTCCACTTTCCAATTAGAGAGAGTTATAACTGAAGTGTGTCATAATTCTAGCTTAATTGAAAGCCTGATGATCTGCACTGCAAAAGATAAGAAAAATTATATTTTTAAAGGTATGTATAAATGTTTATAATTGTACGACACCTAAAGTAAGAGCAAGCTATGAAGGAATCAATTATGTTTTAACATGAACTTTACTTGAAAGACCAAAAAAACCCCCAAAACCCTCTTACAATTATTTCAACTTAAAATCATGGATCATAAACATGCTGGGCAAGCAATCCTTAACAGAAGAGAAATATTATAAGTGGTGCCTATTTTCTTGCTCCTGACATCTTCTTTTCTGCAAATATCATTATCATTATATGCTGTCAGAAATTATCAATATATAATGTTCTTACATTGCTGCTTATTATAACGTACTACAAATGCCTTAGCTAACACCCCCATTAGCTGAGTACCAACTGTTCATGTGAATTTTGACCCTTTATATCCAAGACTCCCACAGTGTTGTAATTCTCATATCTTATTATAATATATAGCCCATAACACTGCAAGCTAATAACATAATAGCACAGCGAAAGTTTCATAAGGAGAGAAAGATTGTAGTTACACTAACTTCTGTAAGAAAAAGTAGCTTATTGTGATGAACATACAGATTAACTTCAAAAACAATAGACATTTACATCAA
Organism: Podarcis gaigeae; assembly: GCF_964106915.1. Lineage (NCBI taxonomy): Eukaryota > Metazoa > Chordata > Lepidosauria > Squamata > Lacertidae > Podarcis > Podarcis gaigeae. The sequence goes on from NC_139677.1 coordinate 5,011,328, forward strand.
TTTCTGATGCCTATTATATTAGGCAGATTGGGGCAGATGAGCTTTGACTGGTATAAGATAATGTAATGAGCAGTCCTAGTCATTGTCATTCACGGCAAATGTTTATACCTTCCTCTGCTGGTACCACACATCACTTTGCAGGCACAGCTGCTTCCACTAGACAAATACGAATTATCATTTTCCACCAATGACAATAGGGATGGGGGAGAAATTCAATCTGGTTCATATTTTGATGTGATACTCCCAAGTTCCCACCTCCCAAAACAATATGCATACTGAAATGCTGCTATTCTTTGAAATGCACACTTCTCCACATTTTGCAGAGCTGTTTTCTTAGTGTAGACTACTAATGCAGAATCACTTCGCAACAATTTCTGGAGGCTACTCGTGTGTTCATATTCTACTAATAGACACTGCTGTGGTGGGAAGGTAAATGATCCTCAGTGTGCCAGTATCAGTTTAGTCATGCTGGCCACACGCTGGCCAGTATCAGTTTAGTCATGCTGGCTAACCCAGAAACTTCCTGTGGACAAATGCCGGTTCCATCAACCTGAAAAATGAGATGAACGCCGCACCCCATAGTCATCCTTGACTGGACTTAACTGTCCAGGCGTCCTTTATCTTTACCACACTTGGATTTGGGCCATAAGAGTTAAATTTGTTTCCCCCCTCTCCAAAAACTTTGGTTTTGTTTTTCCTTTCCTGCTTCCTTTTGGAGCATTGTCCTTGCTTTTCTCTCCAGTTGGTTAATACAGAAACGTGTGACTTTTGCTTTTTATGAAGTTATACATCTTTAACAAGCAGAATATTAGATTCCAGATTCTCTAATTAGTCAAAAGAGTTTTCTTTGATCAAAACTTGTTTTCGTTCTTTGTCTGGAAGTATGTTGAAATGATTCAAAGAGTTTGTTTTACAAAATAAGAGATATAGGGGGAAACATTTTGAATTATGAGTTGCATATAATCTATATTCCAACAACTTTTTTTCATTATAGATTTCCTGCAGTAGCAAATGGCATTGTGGGGTGCTGATGCTCACCTGACCCCCAGTTAGTCAGGTAGGACAAGACACTGGTGAGGTCAGCATGGTACAAACACACTGGCAGAGCCAATCAGGTGCTTCTGCTGGTGTGTTTGCACCATGCCAAACTCCTGTATCGCCTTGCCCTTCCTCTCTACCTCCCAGTAAGCATCAGTGATGTGACTGACCAGAGATCAGGTGAGCAGCATTTCATCATCATCATCATCATCAATAACATCTGAAAATCTCAGGGCAGTGCTCTACTATTCTGAATAGTCAGTGTTGATTTTAGTGTTTTACAGATATTTATAAATGTATATACCCAGAGCAGAAGCCTAGAATGGCTATTCAGAAGTAAACAAATAAATTATTATTATTTATTAAATTTGTTAGTCAATTTATCTTGCCCAAGGAAACTGAAAGTGGCTTACATCCAGCTTAACAGTGCGATCATATGGCTGCCTGCTCAGAGTTCCCACTGAGTTCAGTTGGGCTTGCTACCAGGTATGTAAGATGTAAATTGCAGCTTAAATAAATTCTGTCATTGTTTTCCACCTCTGAGGAAGAATCCTTTAGCTCAACATTTTGCCCTAATGAGCTGACTGATGGTTCCTGTGCACTTTTGAGGTTCCACACCTGCTTACATACTGTTCAGTTGACATCTCTCCAACTCTTATCATGGTTTAAATATTATACTGACAAATATCCTGCATGGAAATTAAGTCATACAGAACTACACTATATTTCTTGTACTATTTATGTCCTAAATCCACTGAGATAATTTAATTACTGTCATTTGAAAATGCCCCCCTTTTAATAAGGTACTCATTGGTTGCATTATTTGCAGGAAGAGGTTTCTTTTTTGCTCCCCAATCCATCTTTTAATTTAAACTGCAAACATTTTTAATGTTTTATTCAAATTTCCGTATATTCAATTAAGTCCTCACTGAACAATTTGTAATTGGGGTTAATAAAAAGAAACTCATTCAAGCAGCCTTCAAAATTTTCTCCTCTGGCATTGAAGTTGAGTTCACAGGTAGAAATATACTCCCCCCCCCACACACACACACATATACATGAAAAAAATGAACTAGCTGTCCTCCTCCACTGAGAAAAGCTTCACAGATCTCCAAGGTAATGTCATCTAAAAATCTATAAATGTGTTGCCTATAAAGAAAATAGATTTTTGAAAGCACTGATTACTTTTGGTTTACTTTTTCTGTAAGAAAAGTCAGTATAGAAGAATTTAAAAATCTGTTGTCTAATTTGCCATTAGTGTTTGTTTTGTTCAAAAACTGGATAGCTCAGCAGATACAAATAGCCATATAAGCAATTTTGTTTATTTCTGAATTGCTTTGGGACAATCATAGTAGCTGCTATAATAAATGTGAAGTTGATAAAACTGTGACACATTCTATATCGGTGACCAACATGGTTGGCAAATGTATTACAACTCAAGATACAGGTGCCACTACAAATCTCACTACATATCAGCTCTCCTGTGTCTTGCAGTGGTATTATCTCTCTGAGGTGAGGAGTGAACAGCAATAGAGCACAGGGATAGTGGGTCACAGTACAGGCCTGTCTACACTCATGATTTGTCTTATCTGTCTTAGCAGAAGTTGGATGCGTATCTGTCATGGAGATTCCTGCATTTCAGGGGGTTGGAGTCGATGACCCTTGGGGTCTACAACTCTACAATTCTATGATAATGAAGCAAGACTTCCCTCCAATCTTCACCCTAAGCCCTATCTCCCAGGAAACAATCTGAGCTGCTGATTGGATCCCAGGTTAGACCAACCTGGGGCACAATGAAGGGCTGGATTGTTTGCAGCTCCTTGCTGTGTTGGTAACACAATGTGGGATGACCATGGAGTGGCAGCAGGCTAGGGAAGTGGAAGTACCCTCCCGAAATAGTGACCCACCCCGGGTCTAGGCCAACAAGCAGAAGCTCTGTTCAAAGATCCTTCCTAAATTGGAATCCCAAGGACTCTACCTGGGGCATTTGCATCCAAGAAATTGTCTCTGTCAAAGAGCTATGGTCATCCCAAATGAAAAGAGCATTCTGATCTCAGCCATAGCCCTAAGACCAATGCCTGCAAGGAAACAAATACCACTGATATCAATATGCCTTTCTCCAAGTAAGTTGCCCTAGCATCACAGTCACAATGTTTTGATTACACTTTCGTGACAACATTCATACCTGCTACTTATAGCTTTAGTATCATACCTAAGTCATTCTACATGTTACATGCAACACTTCTAGAATTAGTTTCTACCCAAATGGTTTGGGTATGCTGCATGCTTGTGTGACATAGTAATGACAACTATCCCCTTGGCATGTGCGTTGCTGATGTGTTCTGAGAATATAATAATATTTAAGTACTTTAGAATTATGTGACTGGAAGTTTTATGTGTTTTGAGTGACAGATAGGTTGACTATGTAGGTGGTGGCAACCATGTAGTCAATGCTCCTAAATCAGTAGTGTTCAATTCACAGCCAATGCTGAACTTTACATTTAAGAGTCAGGGGCCTGCAGAACATAATTTCCTATTCAGAATGTGGTTAATGGGATATCTAATTTGACTTGCATGGTTCACTCTGAAAGGTTACAGGCCATAGACTTAATGTTTGTGCCCTGTGATTGCCAATGCAAAATCATTTTTTAACCATAGCAGTAGAATAAAAACAAAAGCAGAAATGGCACTTGATGTAGACTGCCATCAGAGACACAGCCCAACAACAACAACAACAACCCTCTCTATTGTAACATTTAGATGGATGAATCCATGCTGAAACACAATCATGTTGTTTCTTCTTATCCTTTGCTGAAATGTAAGGAAATAACACAGGTACATTATTCGCAGCAGCCCTGCAAGGATTTTCTCACCAGTTCTCCCCTAGGGCTTGTAACTTTTAGAAATCCACAGAGATGAGCCTGATGCCTGATTTATTCCAGCGTCCCTATGGAAGGATACTATTAATATTCTGTTAACGTGAGCACTTGCCTGGACTCAAATAAAGTTTTGATTGGAGAAACAAATTACCTTGTACATCATAATTCCACAGAAATCCTGCACAATATAATGCTTGCTACTATAACTTGCTTGTATGTGATTGGCAGCTTCATTGTAGCGCAAAGTACCCACAATTTTTGGCTAACTGCTGTTCTATGCTTCTTTGATGCATACTTTGTTATTTACCTTCCCTGCTGCTAGCTACAATAAAGTAAGATTAATCTCCTGTCATTCTCACGTCAGCAGTTTCACAGCTTTCATGCATGTTGAAGGTGTGAAGACTCATTTTCCTCATACCTTTCACACTCTTTTTGCTTCTGTGGAGATGATGTATTTTACCTTGAAAAGGGGAAAAGTGAGAGAACTTTAAAATCTTAGATCAAATCTACACTGAAGTGCTAAAAGTGTAGAGTGTGTGCGGGGGTTGTGTTTCCCCCCTCCCTTTTCTTTTTTGCAGTGTTATCCTGATGTGTCTAGCTAGCCACTCACCTTTCTTTGAAAATGGTGGATGGTTGGAGTTTAAAAAACACAGGCAAACGAAACTGCTGTTTGAGAAGCACGTTGAGAGAGACAGCAAGATGTCTAGGGTGAAGAAATAGCTTCTCAATGCTGCTACTTCAGTTTTATTTACAAAACTTTCATCTCTATGGATGGATGGCAAATGCAGAGGATTACAGAACCCCCAATTGGGAGGGTGTTAAAATATATATATCTGAAATAACAACAAGAAGAAACACTTGATATGGCTTATATGACCATGGGAGACAACCCTTTAAGGTATAAACAAACAAAAATGGATACAAATTCAAGGCAAAGCTCTTTCCCCCCATAAATACCACTTGAGGTAAACTGTGCTTGAGTAATAGACATTTTTTGCAATAAATCTCTTCTGTGAGCAATGTTATGAGCAATTTTTTTATTTGGAAAATTATATTTTCTTCTACAGTAAGCTTCCCCCCACCCCCAGTAGTTAACATCTACAACATGATGTTCTGGCAATTGCTGACACTTGATACATTCTCAACTGGGATATATTTTTTCAATTGTCTTTTAAAATAAAAATCTTAAAGATATTGAAAAGGAGCTAAATAATCCAATCTCTCTCTCTTTAAGGAAAACTTAAAAAATCACTTTCTTTCAACTAGTGGTCAAAAGCTTATGTCTAGACAGATTGTGGTTTCTTGATATAGCAATCACAGTCCATGACTGTATTTTACAATAGTATTGCCATAGGAAACCATATGCTTTTTTAAAGGCTAATAAGAGGCCTGGGGGAAGAATTTTCATTTCTGGGAACAGGGTCCTTTTCACCATATTCTGTGTCAATGTCATTTCCCTTCAGCAGTAGTAAATCTTGATATGGCTTCACCCAGACAATTGCCCTGCCCCTAAAAGGGGCCTGTTTTAACAGCCAATATGGCTAACTGTTGAGGAAATGCTTATTTGATAGTCCTAAATCCACAGGTCTTAAATTTTCCCTTTCAGTCTGTTGCCCTCCCTCCCCTTTGATGAGCAGTCTAAACGTTTCTCTGTTCTGTACTTCAAACTTTATGTTGTGCTTCAATAGATCTGTGGCATATTCCTCTTACTGACTGTCTATTACAACTCTGATGAAAATATGCTAAGCCTTTTATCACTACAACATATTTTGTGTGTATTGAAGCACTGTCAAATTATTACAAAACATCAGAGAATAAGCTATTTACATATGTGAAGCCCAAATGGATATTTTACTGTTGTGTAATCTGCCTCAATAGCTAGATTTATTACAATTCAGACTGTAAGCATTGCAAAGTGCAGACAAAAACCAATGTGCTACACTCTCACTTCACTCACTAGCATAACACCACTCCAAAGACAACAGGTTCAACATTTTGCTCTTTAGGACTTTTATACAGGAATTGGCCTATACCAGGCCCTCTGACTGCTCTTGGACTAAAACTCCCACCCTCCCTAACCATTAGCCATGTTCTCTGGGTCTGATGGGAGCTGGGAGTCCTGCTGTTGGATACTTTGGTTGGTTAGAATGTGGTGCTGATAACACCAGGGTTGCAGGTTCAGTCCCCAAAAGGACAGTCACATATTCTTGCGTCGGTGGGGGTTGGGCCAGATGATCCTCAGGGGTCCTTCCAACTCTGTGAGTCTATGATTGTATGAACATCTGGAGTCCACCAGTTCACCATCCCTGGTCTAGATGCTACACTTATCATAGGGATTAGCATTCTTCTGCTACATTTTTCACATTGGACATATCATTTAGTGCAAATCAAAATGACAGGCTAATCATACTTGCCCCATTGGCATATGGTCAGGCCTTATGTGCTTGATGTATAGAACAAAACACTAGCTGATCTCTTTAAACACTTTTAAAAATAGTTTAAAACTCTGTATAGAGTAAATAAACGAAATACAGAACTATTTGCTGGAAAACTAGATCTAAGCTGCTATGCTTCTGACCAGTTCTTTTGAAGTCCCATTTGCCTCTCCCCCCCCCCCCCCATTATAACCATTCTGTTAACTTCCTTGGAAGTCAGATGAAAACATTCATTGGAACTTTCAGCATGAGCTGTGGAAAATGGTAGGCAAGTTACTCCCCATTTTCTCTCCTCACACAAATTTCGTCTGAAGCACTGAGATGTTCATTCTTCATAGTCAGTTGTAAATTCTCTTTCAAAGGCAGGAACATGCACATCTTCAGGGAAGTTTTTAATATGTGACATTTTAGTGTATCTTTCATCTTTGTTGGAAGCCACCCAGAGTGGCTGGGGAGACCAAGCCAGATGGGCAGGGTGCAAATAATAAATTATTATTATTGTATTATTATTATTATTATTATTATTATTATTATTATTATTATTATTATCATTATTATTATTATTATCTTCTTACACAGGGTGAGTGAATTCCATTCCTTTGGAGAAGACCTAGAAGTGTAGAAAAAGGAACCACCACAACAACACCATTTTATTATTTTATTAAGACCAGCATAAGGATAAAGAAAAAGAAAAAAGGAACCTCTAGTTTCTCAGGGTTCCTTTTTGCTCCTTCTTTGGATTATCCATAAAAGGTATCAGCTTGCTTTAGCATAGTAGAAAATAAATATATTTTTTCAACCTCACAGTTTTCCTTTCAAACATAATACATTGAGGACCTAAAGCATGTTGGCAAATATACGGCCCTTAGGCAAACCACTGGCCTTAGGCCTTTAGTCCCCATTGTTTTAAAAATATGTCCTTTTCAGATCAGTTGAACCAACACCGCAAACGGTTAACATAGAAGAGCCACAAATCTGATTGATGGTTGAGGACTTGCCCTTGAAAACTCATTTGTACATTCTTCTTCTTCTTTGGCGATCACTCAGAGAGAGCCAGTGTGGTGTAGTGGTTAAGAGTCTTGTAATCTGGGGAACCGGGTTCGCATCTCCGCTCCTCCACATGCAGCTGCTGGGTGACCTTGGGCCAGTCCCACTTCTCTGAAGTCTCTCAGCCCCACTCACCTCACAGTGTTTGTTGTGGGGGAGGAAGGGAAAGGAGAATGTGAGCCGCTTTGAGACTCCTTAAAGGGAGTGAAAGGCGGGATATCAAATCCAAACTCTTCTTCTTCTTCTTCTTCATAGCCAAGTAAGATTGTCTTCCATAAACACAGTTTTAACAATGAGTCCGTAAGTGACTGTGGAGGCCAATTCTGGATCCTCACGTCCTTCCACAGTGGGGTCATTGGTTTCTGGGCAGGAGTTGATCACAGTGTGAATTTGTCAAGTGTGCCTTCCTCTTAGCATGTTTCTCCCTTGCGTCCTGAGTTCGAGTGTCTTCAAAACCTATGACACCTTTGGTAAAGGCTTTACTCCAATTGGAGCGCTCGCAGGCCAGTGTTTCCCAGTTGTCAGTGTTTATACTACATTTTTTTTAGATTTGCCTTGAGACAGTCTTTAAACCTCTTTTGTTGACCACCAGCATTACGCTTTCCATTTTTAAGTTTGGAATAGAATAGTTGCTTTGGAAGACAATCATCAGGCATCTGCACAACATGACCAGTCCAACAAAGTTGAATTTGAAGAATCATTGCTTCAATGCTGGTGATCTTTGCTTTTTCCAGTACACTGATATTAGTCTTCCCAAGTGATGTTTAACATTTTTTTGAGAAACCGTTGATGGAATCTTCCGAGGAGTTGGAGATGGCGTTTATAAGTGGTCCATATTTCGCAGGCATATATTAAGGTTGGTAGTACAATAGCTTTGTAAGCAAGCATTTTGGTTTCCCTGTGAATGTCTTTGTCCTCAAACACTCTGCACTTCAGTTGGGAGAAACTGCACTCACAGAGCTCAGGTGATGCTGGATTTTGGCATTAATGTCAGCTGTTGTGGAAAGATAACTGCCCAGGTAGGAGAAGTGATCAACATTTTCCAACATTACACCATTGAGTTGGATTTGTGGTGCTGCAGAGGGGTTATTTTGTACTTGGTGCAGCCAAGCTTTTTGTATTTCATCACACTCATATGAATGAGAAATAGAACCCTCCAAAGATAGTAGCAGCCCTTGTTCTTGACTGGGTTCATTAGGAACAGAGATGAAGTCTAGTTTCCAGCCCAATGCTCTTCCTGAGTACACCTTTCACTTTCACCTATGGGTGTGAATGGATGTCATTCATTCCTAAGGGGAAATGGATGTACTGCTTGGTAATGACACATGTTGGGAACAAAAGTTGCCCATCACACTAGCCTGTGAGGGAAGATGTGTGGAAGCAATGCCTTTGCATTCTCATTGGAAGATAGCTTTACAATTAAGGGGTATGGGGGGGGCTTAGTTAGCATAAAGAAAGTCAACTTTATTCAATATCTCCTGTGTTTCCTTAAAGTGGTAGCTCATTTAAAGAACCTTCATCTCTAATCTAGCAAATCAGGGTCATCATGACAACCAAACCCTCTTATATGTTAGGAGATGTCGGAAAGAAATGAAAGTATTTTATGCAGGAGCTCCTTTGAATTCTCTTTGTCACGCTAGACACGTCAGAAAATTCTGTTAAATGCAAAGTATTCTTGAGGCTGACATGTCATAACAGACCCTTTAGCAATTTCAAAAATAACAATACAACGTGGTGGAAATAACAAGCCTGCCATTTTCTTTGCCACATTTGGAAAGACAGCTCTATTTGTGACCTGAACATTCTGGGATTCCCAGCAGGAGAAATATCCCAAAATTCAATGCATTTACTAACTTGTCCCCAGAAACACTGTAATTTGTGAGATTGAAAGATAGCAACCACTTTGATAGTGTTTGCCAATAGAAAAGCATATATAAAATGTATAATGGCATTGATTTTGCAGTCTGAAGGGATTCAGAAATAGATTTAAAGTTGCCAACAGTGCAATTCTGCTAAAGCAGGCCAGCAAAACTTGTAACTTAGCTAGTCCAAACACACGCCTCCAGTGCATTAGAACCTCATTCCCTTGTTGCAGCCTTGGAACCGCAAGTGCATGGCATGGGTGGGAGGGTTTGTCAAGCATTTAATAGACCACCATAGAGAACTAGTGGGATGCATTCAGACTGGTGAATCAACAATTGTGCAGAACTGCAATGTAGTCAGAAGGAGAAGTATTTTCCAAAACCAGGCAAATGCCCTCGAGGAGCTTCATAAATCAACTCTTTTGGCTGCCAACCTGGGACTATTTGATCACCTTGAGGTCTATGATTCATGTCTGGTGAGCCACATGACATGGAGATCAGGTGGATTCCAGATGTATGATGTTTCAGTCAACAATTCAAAAAGTATCTATTTACCGAGACATTTCCCTGACTATTGATACCCATTCATTGCAGTTGATCTTATCATTTTGTTCTATTGATCTGGCTTTATTCTGATATTTTGTTCTTGTTTTGTTTGTGAATAGCCTTGGTAGTACTTTTTGAAATGTAAGACAATATATAAGTTCTTTTAATGAAATAAATATTTATTTATTTATTCTAGCAAAAAAACGTTCAAATTCTCTTTGGAAGCTGATCCAGTTAGAATATTTTATACAATGAAACTCATCTCAAGATCCCTAGGAATGACACTTGGGGCAAAGACAATATAACAACTTGTTTCTTTGTTTTAATATCAATATAATTTACATTTCACCTTTTCAGCATACAATAGCATTCAAGACAGCTGAAAATGCAATAAAATAATAATAAACTATACCAAAACCCAACAAACATTTAAGTTTGGAGAATATTGGATGCAATATTGAAGTCAAATGTTAATAAATTTATTTCCATCCTAATGCATGCATTACTGGTTATCATAGTGGTTCAGTGTAAATCATGAAAATGCTTTATGTAGAGTTTGCCTATTGGTAAGCACCAGGGACATCAGCAACAGCCAGCCTCCCACTGATTTTATAACTATTCTGGAAACACACACACAGGAAGAGAGCCCCTTGTTGTTGTTTTTTACTTTGGGGGGGGGGAGGATAGGTGAATCAACATTCAACTTACTGGTATGCCTGCGTGTAAATCAAGTTTCTATGCCCAGATCACTCCAAGGGCAAACGAAATCACTGTAACTGCTTTTTAAATACTGTGCCCATTGTTACCCAACAATCTGGTCCAAAAGACAATAAAAAATATAGCAAGGTATGGTTGGGCAGACCAAAGTCTACCTAGCTCAGCATTCTGTTTTCAACAGTGGTCAGTCCAGTACTTCTGGGGGAAATGTATATTGGCAGTAAAATGTAAAATCACTTACATTCTGACTGCTTGTCAGCTTGCAGATTCCATCAAACCTCATTTTCTATTCTAAATATCTCAAAGTCAAATTAAATGTGATAGCAGTGAGCCCAGGTCATGGTCTGAAGCCCATTATTCAGCAACTATGCAGGTTTGTCCAGTGTTTAGATGAGGCATTCCAGGTCCCTGGGGGAAAGATGAGTTGTTATAAATACAATCAGTAAATAGCTGTGACATTGACAGATCCATCTCTTAAAATGTGGGCCTTACCCAATCATGCATAAAACAGGTGTAAGTGAGGTAAGGGACGCAGGTGGCGCTGTGGGTTAAAGCCTCAGCGCCTAGGACTTGCCGATCGAAAGGTCGGCGGTTCGAATCCCTGCGGCGGGGTGCGCTCCCGCTGCTCGGTCCCAGCGCCTGCCAACCTAGCAGTTCGAAAGCACCTCCGGGTGCAAGTAGATAAATAGGGACCGCTTACCAGCGGGAAGGTAAACGGCGTTTCCGTGTGCAGCTCTGGCTCGCCAGAGCAGCAATGTCACGCTGGCCACGTGACCCGGAAGTGTCTTCGGACAGCGCTGGCCCCTGGCCTCTTGAGTGAGATGGGCGCACAACCCCAGAGTCTGTCAAGACTGGCCCCTACGGGCAGGGGTACCTTTACCTTTACCTTTAAGTGAGGTCAGTCTGATGAGAAAAGGGCGGCGGGGGAGGGGGGCGCTATCTGTGACCAACATAAATCTCTTCACAACCCTGCCCCCTGGCACTTTTCTCTAGCTAGGCTCACTTTTGGAATCAGTTACAGATAGGTAGCCGTGTTGGTCTGCCATAGTCAAAACAAAAAAAATTCCTTCCAGTAGCACCTTAAAGACCAACTAAGTTAGTTCTTGGTATGAGCTTTCGTGTGCATGCACACTTCTTCAGATACGAAAGAAGTATTCTTCAGATATCTGATATTCTTCAGTATTCTTCAGATATATGATATTCTTCAGTATTCTTCAGATATCTGAAGAAGTGTGCATGCACACGAAAGCTCATACCAAGAACTAACTTAGTTGGTCTTTAAGGTGCTACTGGAAGGAATTTTTTTGGAATCAGATCCAGTTAGAGGGGAAAGGGGAAGAGGTTAAGTGGTAAACTATGGAGAAGTAAGCCTCAGAAGAACATCTCCTCCATGTGAGCTTTTGCTACATCCCCATTTTAATGTGGGTACACAAACACACACAGTTTAATTATTAAAAGTGCAAAAAGATAAAATGATCAAATCAGATGAGCTACCAAACTAACAAGCAATTATTACAGAAGGTCATATTTGGGTATAAATACAGAAATACAACAAAACTAAAGCAAAAAAAACATTAGGAAATGCCCCTTGACACTACTATTTATTGGTATTTTTCCTGCATTGCAGGGGGTTGGACTAGATGACCCATAGGGATCCTTCCAACTCTACAATTCTATGGTTTGTTAAATTTATTTCTCATCTTTATCCATCCGTGAGCTCAAGACAATGATGAACTGAGAAAAAACAATCCATAATTGAATCATGATTGCAAGAGACTCTTGGTTAGAGTGATAGGTCTGCCATTAGCACATCTAGGTTGGGTCTTAAAGACAATGTTGTCCCACTGCTATAAAAATAAACCTGATTTAGGCCTCTATTGACTACCCAAAAAGCCTCAACAAACACCATGATACTGGGATTGTTGTTAGCATTCCCTTTTCCTAGTCATTGTGAATTAAGTGCTTCGCACTTCTCAAGGTGCTTCTCCATTGCCTTCTCACAGTGCCACAATCAATGCGCACAACATGTGTAAAGTAAAAGGCTAATACTTCTCTTGATATCCAGCTGATATATTATTCATTTATAAAAGTTTTTTTAAAATAAAATAAAATATCTATAACCAAATATAGATGCATCTGGATGATATTAAAATGTGTTGTATCTAATATCTGTATCTCTTGATTCATCACTTGTGATGTTAATGAAGAAATATAACCTCATATGAGAGATATAGGACACATAAATTTGGGACTGGGCTTCTTAATAGGACAGTTAATCCATGTATAATCCTTCCTTAAATTAAATTCCAGTTCAATGTGACAGGATCTTGCTTGGAATTAACATTGCAATCTTCTGATCCATCTGTGAGTTCACACTTATTAGTGCAGAATTAGGTATAAAGCAACTACTGTAGTCATGCAGATCATTAAGGATCTGCACAGAACACAAATCTCTGCAGTGAACTGGCAGGTTTTTGTTCTTCGTGTGTTCACTTCTCATTTTTTAAAGGTACAGCATCCTTTTAAAAGTGCCAGATAAAACTTTGATGCTACAGTTGAATGGAGTGACATTTATTGCAGATGGTTTAAGTAATAAAACATGACAAGCTATCTAGATACACTGATTAATGACAACCTCAACTGTGCAGTAATTTGAAGATGGATGCTTTGAACATAGAAAAGTATTTTTTTTTCCTTGTGTTTTTCACTCAAACGCTTCAAAAAGAGATTTTCGAATTCAGCAATTTCCCTCCTGTATCTGCCTCACACATCCCATGAAAATATTTAGCAATCATTAACATAAGTTAAAACTGTATCTGAACATAAGTTCATTTAACAGAAAATCAAAACTGTATTAAACTCTCTGTTCTTCCACGTTTTCTCCTGAAAAAAATGTTTGTTTCTGACCTGAAATCTAGATGTATCATTTCAAGACAGCAAGTTATATGTTTGAATGAAATTCCTACACATCTAAAACCAAGTAAATCAGTGAAAAGATCATGCTAGGTCCTTTCATGCCCACACCTCAACACCCACAAACCCTTAGGCTGAATGAATAGATTTTCGGAATAGCCTTACCATGATCTGGTGCAAAATAGGGCTTTAACCCTAGCAGTTCAAAAGGACGTCAAAGTGCAAGTAGATAAATAGGTATTATCCCCCCTGTGGCGGGAAGGTAAATGGTATTTCCGTGCGCTGCTCTGGGTCACCAGAAGCGGCTTAGTCATGCTGGCCACATGACCTGGAAGCTGTCTGCGGACAAACGCTGGCTCCCTTGGCCGATAGAGTGAAATGAGCGTTGCAACCCCAGAGTTGGACCGAACGGTCAGGGGTCCCTTTACCTTTATGCTTAACCAGAGCTGGCCCTTCCAAGATTCAGAGTGAGGCAGCTGCCTCAGGTGGCAAATTTTGTGGGGCATATAGTGGCTAGGAATGTGTGCCATGAGGTCTTAGCTGCTTGCAGTCCTGGGGTGCAGTGGAGGATTCTATTCTATCATGAGTGCTGAAACATGGTTCAGCTACAAGTCTAGTCAGATTCCGTGCACAGAATGAGGAATGTACCAGCTTGTCTTTCACCCTGGGCAGCAAAATGGCTTGGGCCACTCCTGTGCTTAACTACTTGCAACAGTAAAAGCCTCTTCACTGAGGTCAGAATTCAAAATCTTGAAAATACACATAGGCTGCCACCCACTGTCCTAGCTCTATTGCTTGAAATTAACTACTGAATTAACAACCTAATTCAGTCTTAATGTGTAAAGGTAAAGGTAAAGGACCCCTGACAGTTAAGTCCAGTCGCGACGACTCAGGGTTGCGGCACTCATCTCGCTGGTCGAGGGAGCCGACGTTTGTCCACAGACAGTTTTTCCGGGTCACGTGGCCAGCATGACTAAGCCGCTTCTGGCAAACCAGAGCAGCACACGGAAATGCCGTTACCTTCCCGCCAGAGTGGTACCTATTTATCTACTTGCACTTTGAGGTGCTTTCAAACTGCTAGGTGGGCAGGAGCTGGGACTGAGCAACAGGAGCTCACCCTGTCGCGGGGATTTGAACCGCCGACCTTTTGATCTGCAAGCCCTAGGCTCTGTGGTTTAGACCACAGCACCACCCGCGTCCCATATGTAGTATGTCTATATAGTTGAATGGGATTTCACTCAACTAAATACAAGCACTCCTCCTTAACTAGGTGAAATTGGATGCAATTATACATATTAACATTTTAATGTTGCTCTGTTTTTGCAATGTTTTATTAGTGTGCAAGTGCCTGTCTTCAGTTACATACAAGGACAGAAGCAAGGGAAGTGAAGGTACTGCAGAACGGAAAGCTGCAGAAAATGTGCTTTCTCCAATTCTATAATTTAATTTTAGAAATTTCCCTAGTTAAACTGGAATTCAAGAGTGGAACTTGAGTCTGAGATAACCAAAGGGGAAATAAATGAATGGAACTCGGCAAAATCAGTCATTCCTAACCAATAACTGTACATCCTGAGCTTATGGATGACACCCCTGAGGCATCACCCTGTCAAATGCCATGCTAGAAATGGTGTGGTGTAACCATGTATTGAACTAATGTGTAACTCCAGGTAGAGGTTAAGTATTCCTCGTACCACTTCCAGTGCCCTACTGTTATGTCACAGATATTAGCAGATTACTAGCTCCAGGAGACCAGAAAGAAAGAAAGAAAGAAAGAAAGAAAGAAAGAAAGAAAGAAAGAAAGAAAGAAAAGATTTAAGCTGTAGGAGAGGCATGGCAATATTGAGGATAAAAAGGCTGTCCCTGATGTTTATCGTCAAATTCAATTACTCTGGGAAATATGTTTAAAACATTGAAAGCTCAGAAGTCTCTGTCCTTCAGAGTTTCTCTTTCTTGCTTTTTTGTGGTAGTTTTTTCATCGGAATTTGATGAGTTAGGAGTAAAAAGGATCCTTCAGTATTCACAGGCAATGCACATACATTAAAAATAATGAAATTGCTCTGCATACAGTAGCTTACCTAGCAGATTGTCACAGCGTGCCTTCTCATTAGGGTGTCTGCTTGAAGCCTTGAATCTTGGCATCAGGCAATACAGGAATTTCCAGGTGTGAAAAGCCAGACACAGGTATTTATCTTCATTTCTAAACTGCTGTTCAGAGCACTGTGACATCCACAGAACTTTGTTTTCAACAAATATAGGAGGTCCAGATTTTCACATACTGCCAATTTCCTTCCAGTCTTTAAATGAACAGCTTAAGTTTCTCTGGCTGTTTCTGCGTTTCTTGGAGTAGAAGTGTATTATTTACATTATCTGTGATAGCTAAATGGAACTGCCATGTTAAGAGCAACCAGTTCTTTTGAGTACAAGATGCTGGGAGAAAGCAACATGGAGTCCTCCTGCCTTTGTACTCTCTTTGTGAGATTCCCAGAAGCACTTGGCTGGTTACAGCTGAAAACAAGATTCTAGACTAGATGGGTCATTGAATCTTATCCTGTTCTGTTAAAGTACAGTGGTGAATGAAGAGCTAACAAGGCACAGGGCATTCTTGGAAGTGGCACCCGTCCTGTGGAGCGCCCTCCCATCAGATGTCAAGGAAATAAACAACTATCTGACTTTTAGAAGACATCTGAAGGCAGCCATGTTTAGGGAAGTTTGTAATGTTTGATGTTTGACCGTGTTTTTAATATTATATTGGGAGCCCCCAAAGTGGCTGTGGAAACCCAGCCAGATGGTCGGAGTATAAATTATTATTATTATTATTATTATTATTATTATTATTATTATTATTATTATTATTTGTAGTGGAGGCCATCTGCCTCCCAGGGGAAAATAATGTTTGTGGGCCTGGGCACAGGGCTTAATCCATTTCAATGCCTTATCCACCAACAAGTGGTGACAATTGCTATGAGGTACTCAAAACCCTCCCGATGGGCCCAACCTACCTCCAGGTAAATCCCTCCCTGGCCCTGAATGCAGTGATATAATATTTCCATAGCATGGTCATACACTGAATCTGCCTGCCCACCTTTGGGCAGGGCCACATGCTACATAGGGTGGGAGAGTGGTGAATTATATGCCAGGGTTGCCATATGTCTGGGAAAACTCAGGGCCAACAGGCCCATCCGGGCATTTTTACTTTTCTGAATGTCGGGGTTTGGGGCTGGGGGGGCACGCACATGCTCAGAAGGGCACTGCGCCCTGGAAGCAGAAGCGCCACAGCGGAGTGAGGCCATCACAGCAAAGATCAAGCAGGTGCTGGGGTCCTGCATCCGCTCGGGCTGGCAGGGCTCAGGCTTGACTAGTTTGTGCTTCTCTGCAGACTGCAGCCACTGTCATCTCAAGCCAGGGAAAGAGGCACGTGGGGGTGGGGGTGGCCCCACCCATGCCCACAGACCTCTTTCCCAGGCGCAGGCTGGCAGCGACTTGGGCTGTCCTCTTTTTTGCTCTTCAAGATATGAAAACCCTATTATATACCCAGTGAGCAGACCTGAGTGGAGACAAGGGGCTGAAGTCTTCACTCAGGTCTGCTATTAAGACCCGCCCACCCCCTGCATGTCTGTGACATGTCCATTCAAATGCAGTTGCCACTCACCAGAACACAAGAAGTTCTTGTGTTTGTTTGTTATTTCTGCTGTTGTTAAGATGGCCAGGGTGGCAGCAGTGGCAGTGACTTCTTCTCATCAAAATCTCACAAGATCTCATGCACTCCATGAGCAATCATAATAGCTCTGTGAGAGCTCGCAAGAGCTCTTGAAAATATTGTGCAATCTCACCAAAAACCACTGCCATCACTGCTTCATAGGCACTGTCACACGACCTGGGTAGGGGAGGAATGAGGATTTGGTGGGGAGGCACCTTCTCATTTCACCTCAGGCAGCGAAATGGGACATGCCACCCCTGAAAATGACTGATTGAAGTCAGTGATTCTAAACCTCTATAATGCTTTTACCCTAAATATAAAAATAAGCAGTTTAACTGGCTTCATAGCTTACCCTCCAACATTTCTCTGATGAAAAGAGAAAGTCGTATTCCACCATCAGCAACATTCATCATCTGACTGGGTTGCCCCAGCCACTCTGGGCAGCTTCCAACATACATAAAAACATAATAAAATATTAAAGATAAAAACTTTCCAATACTAGGCTGCCTCCAGATGTCTTCTGAAGGTTGTATAGTTACTTATCTCCTTGGCTCGGGGGTCACATAACTCCATACCCTCCAACATTTTGCTGATAAAAACAGGGACATCCTAGGGAAAAGCGGGACTTTCCAGGATCAAATCAGAAACCAGGATGGCTTCTGTAAATCTGGCGCTGTCCCTGGAAAATAGGGACACTTGGAGGGTCTGTCATAAAAAGTTGTTTCTTAGTGGAAGCCACAGAAAATATCAAGAATCTCTGTGACTTATGCATATGTATTTAATTTAAGTCATTTGTATACCACTTAAGCCTCATTCTGTGCCCAATAAGTGCAGTATGTCTTTGCCCGGCGGCGCTGGGACCATCAATGAGCAATTTTGGGTCATTGGACAGGTCTGGAAACAGAATTTTTTCCTCTCAACTTGATGGACACTTGGTTGGGGTTTTTCCTCACCTTTACCCCAGTGAATTTATGGCCTTCATTGTTAGGCAAGGAACATTGTTTGTATAAGGGTATTGGGCAGGATCAGCATTGTATAGGGGGGCCCCATATGGACTCTGAGGGGAGGATTGACCACGACACCCCCAAGCTCTGTGTTAGAGTATCTGCCTGGCTGGAATCTGCACCCTGGTCACCCAGTGAGACCCTGCTTGCTTGGCTTGCACCACTTGCCAACTCCTGTCATACAGGTTTGGAGCGGTCCAATCCATTCCATCAACATGGGGCTTATGGAATGATGAACTGATCCTGGGACCCAATGCCATGCCAACCCTCCCCTGCCTGCTGCTGTCAATAAACATTTGGCCTGATTTTATCCCACCAATGTTGTACTGTCTTGTTATTTTGCTGCTTTCATGGGTCACACAATGCGCTGCCTGGGCACTTACATATCTTTAAGAGCAATGTTGAACAAATCTACCATAAATGCAGGATTGCACAGACACTTTTAAAAGAAGGTGAATGCCAATCTTAAAAAAACAAACAAAGAAACTGAGAATACAGAGCACTATAATTCCTGAATGAGATTATCTGAACCCATGCCTGTAGGTTGGGACCGAAGCCTCTGTAGGTGGCCCAGATGACAATCTTACCCGATGTAGCACTTCTGGATCAGTAGCATCTGATCTGAAAGATCACCAGAATGTCAAAGATGGATTGAATGTCAAAGATGGATTGAACCAGACGCATGCTGCAAGCTGAACCAGTGCTGCCTCTCCCTGAATACCTTCACCAGCTTTCCAGATACAGCGCTCAACAAGGAAATCTCAAACTATTTCACTTATAACAAACCCTTTGAGCTGAAGAATTTAATGAAGTGAATAAGGATTTAGTTGTGCATTATGTAATCTAACTTGCTCTCTGTCAATATAATTTCACAGCAGAGATGATCACAAATAAATAATGAAACTGACCTATTTTTGGTGCAAGGAAAGCCATCAGTGGTGATTTATAGCCTGGCTGTGTTTCATTCAGCAATGCAGTTAGCAATTTATAATTTTTTTGATCTGTATAAATTGAGAGTAGCCTAGACCAAAACAACCAAATACAAGCTACAATTCACAAAAGTACCCATTCCAGGAATTATGCAGACTAAAAGCTATTTTTTTTAAAAAATGCCCAACTTGCAGCAGTTAGACAGTTATAGAGATAGAAATGATGCAGTTGATACTGCAAAAATCATCAAACCATGGGCAGTGTTTCAGATTTCATTTATATGAAGGTAAGGCCTGCGCATTTGATTATGTTATCCCATTTTTCAAGCTCTAGAAACATCACTTCTATGTCGTAACCCAAACCCTGTTCCTCATCACTTCAGTTTGCTTTTAGAGTAATTATCATTAAAGACAATGTGGCTGAGGGCGTCTTCCACCCTATTTTCCCTATTGTTCATGCTTCGTATGGTGGTTTGGCTACCCACAACTGACAGGTGGGTTCCATCCCCCTGCCCCCGCCACTATTAATTTACCCATTTGAAATTAGGAATGAATTCTTCTTGGTTAAAAATACTCATTTCTAATAATAAGTTCACTTCACTGAACATTATATTTCCTTTCTTACAAGTGATGTCCTACTTTCAAAATATTTAGTAAAATCAATAGTGTTCTGTTTTCTTAGGTTGCATAGCACTATCATTTTGTTCTAGAGTCAATGGAGACATTCCTTTTTCCACATGGTCCACACACAACCTATATCTATTGGATAATTTTTGCCCA
This sequence comes from Podarcis gaigeae, assembly GCF_964106915.1. Classification (NCBI taxonomy): domain Eukaryota; kingdom Metazoa; phylum Chordata; class Lepidosauria; order Squamata; family Lacertidae; genus Podarcis; species Podarcis gaigeae. Next base: position 5,031,175 of record NC_139677.1, read on the forward strand.
TGAGAAGCACTTCCTGAGAAATTTGTTTCATTCTGAAAATAAAAGCTCATTACAAGCTGATCCTGCATTTCCTCACAGTATGTCCATTTGTAAACAGATCTAGGCAGTCCTGGAAAGGTGTGTGTGTCTAACCACACCTGCCCTGTGACATTGTGGAGATGTGTCTACTAAGATCACAATCAGTACATCTTTCTTCAATCCCCATGTGCAGGGAGGAAAAAGCATGGGTAACCTAATCAAATGGTTTTGGGTCCTCACCCACTTCAAATGTATATCTCAAATCAATCTTATCTTAGTGTTTTGTTGGAAGCCGCCCAGAGTGGCTGGGGAAACCCAACCAGATGGGCGGAGTATAAATAATAAATTATTATTATCTTGATTGCAAGCAGCATGTTGAGGATGAGTACTGACTGTTTGGGATTGAGGGAAAACTACATTTTTGTGCTACAAATGGGTTAGTGTGTGCCTTACTCCTTGCTTCACCATGTTGTATATGCAGCCTAGCCTATCAGGAACATGTGGGTGGATGTGAAACACACTAAACAGACGGGGCTGAAGGAAGATGTCTGAACAGAGATGCATAACAAGGCATGGCAATGAGGATGATATATTACATCCACTTGCCCTGCTTTTTCCTAGTCTCTGAGGACACCGGCTGCAGCCTCTCTACTCTTGGGCTTCCCTGAGCTCAAGGCACCCCAGTCCCCATGCTCTCACTCACTTCCTTTTAAGCCTTAGAACTGCAGCAGAGGCTTGTAGCTGAATGCTGAAATGTCTAATGACTATAACTGGCTTTAGATCAGGGGTGGGAAACTTTTGGTCTTCTGCATGTTCATAGAAGCATAGAACTGTAGAGTTGGAGGGTCATCTGGTCCAACCCTCTGCTATGCAGGAATCTTTTGCCCCATGTAGGGGCTTGAACCCCAACTCTGAGATTAAGAGTCTCATGCTCTGCTGACTGAGCCATCCTGAGTTATGAGGCCATCAAGAAGAACCTATTTGTGTTATGAATACTGCTATTCCTTTATCACAGGTATGGGGAAGCCTTGGCCTTCCTGGTCTTGCTGAACTACAACTCCCATCTTCCCTGGCCATGCTTCCTGGGGCTGATGGAGATGGTAATTCCAACCACATTTGGAGAACCGCAGGTTCCCCCACCTGCTTTAGTTGATGCATTTCCATCTTCCAAGCCAAGGTGTGAGAGCTCATATAACTGAAGGTGTTGACCCTCTAAAGCCTGCTCCCTGCCTCTCTCCTTTGAACAAATGGCACTAGTTGTATGATGTTCTCTCTGCTACCAAGAGTTCCCAGCTGGATGGGGGGAGTGTGGGATTCTGGTGGACAAGGCTTTACACAACCATATGCCCAAACTCTGTATTATCATGTGTGCTTCAGGGTTTTTCCTGCCTCTCTTCATCTTCCTACACCATTGCAGGGACCCACTTTGGCACTCCCCCTCCCCTTTAGGTACCCAGCATGGGTGATTATGCAAAGGAACCTCTGTTTAAATAATCCTGAATAATAAAATGTGTAACTACAAACTCTTAATTGTTTACACGAAAGCATGTTTTCTGCTTTTATTGAGCCTAGAATGCAAAATAAACAGTGATTAAACTGAATATGATATCATAAAGCATCTGATTTGCTTTTTTTAAAAAAAGATGCGCTGCCAGCATTTTAATCATTTGGCTGCATTATAATCTCTTTGTGATGCTGTAATTTTTTTCCTTTTATCTGCAGAAGTATATACAACTCTGTTGTTTAAGGCTGAATTACCCCCAATTGAGAAAAATGTAGTTTTGTAATTTTGCTCATGGATCTGTTGCAGAATCAAAATGCTTCAGGGTATATTTGTCTCTTTTCCAAAGAAAACTAATTTTAAAGAGACAGGATTCACCTAATGAACACTGCCAGCTTAAGCCCTGTGCAGGGGCTTCTGCTTGGGCAACAAAGCTTCCCTTCGCATGTCCCCCCAAAATTGGCTGGGGTGAGGGTCACACAGGAGAGCACACAGAAGAGTGCACAGGGAAGAGGAGGTAGATCATTCCCTCTAGCCAGCTGAAATGCTTGTGCAAAGGGAATGTTTGTAATAGTGTGACACTGAATTCCACCCATAGCATTGCTTTGGGTTTTGGTTGTCTCTTTAGATGAATTATAGATTTACAGATTTTCCCTTCATTCCCCACAATAGTATCAAGCAATGTAAGTGAAGCATTTAGACAGGTAAGTGACTCATTTCAAGGATAGGATTCCCACCCACTTCTAAACTGGCAAATCGAGGGCAATCCAGCAACATGCTGGCATCAAAATGAGAGCATCAAAGGGCCATTTGGGAATCATATTTTTAGACTATAAACACAGGTGCCAGGATCCAGAATCTGTTCACCTAGTTCTATAAATTCCTTGATACATTGGCTAATGATGCCTGAACTTCTGCATAATACACAAAGGTCCTGCTTAGTGAGCACAATGTGTTCCCTGGAAGTAATTCATTAGGCAAGCGTTTGTATCATTAAACAACAATTTCCATCAATTCCTGTGGTATTTTTAAAAATTGTTCCTGACCATACGGTTTGACCTCTATAAAAGTGGGGGGAGAGGGACACGGGAAAACTCATTTAAGAATGCTCTCTGATTTGTCTGATCACTCCCCACCCTCCCATCCCCAACCAGCAAAAGGCAAACAAAGATGTAAAAAATGCTCACTGTTCAAAAATATTAATCAGTGGTTTGTATAGTGAGGTTTGGATAAGTGTTTGGATAAGTGAATTTTCACATAGTGAATGTTCATAAAGAGAGATTGTACTGCAAAATACCTTTCAAATATAAGATACTTTTCAAAATCAGTTTGTGATTTGCCATGGAGGGTTTGCTGTGACCAAAAGAAAACAGAAAGTTCCACTATAGGAGTAAACGTCATTAGAACAGGCCTGGCCTGGAAAAGTGGTGACGCCACAGCCATGTTCACAGCCTGCAAATGCTTAGCAATCACCATCCTCCACTCCTGTTTCTGTAGTCCATCCAGAGTGGGCGGAAGTTTACTAGGAAGTTTACCATGTCCCAGTAGTGCCATAGATGAGCAGTTGGACTATGTTTTGATTAATTGATCGCAAGCAGGGATAGGCAAATGAGTCAGTTCAGTTCTCCACATTCCAACATCAGTTTGGGTTCATATATAGAGCCTTCATGAAAAAGCATTAGCGTGTTTGTGTGAATTTCTCCTAACAGATATGTGTTTGTATGCAATTTTGCTCAATATACATTACTTTCTGTAGCAGTTTCCCCCAATATTTTATACAAATATATCAGAAAGATCTTTCTGGCTTTAAGAGCTGTTTGGCAGTGGAACGGACTCCCTTGGGAGGTTGCGGACTCTCATTCCTTGGAGATTTTTAAGCAGAGGTTGGATGGCCGTCTGTCATGGATGCTTTCATTCCTGCATTGTAGGAGATTGAACTAGATTCCCCTTGGGGTCCCTTCCAATGCTACAATTCTCTGATAAGCATTTTTCATGCATACTTTACCCCAGTATATGCATTTTTGTACACATTACTTGGTTTGAGAACTGCATTGCAAAATTTAGAGAAATACAAATGATGAAGAATAGCTATAATTCAGTTTTTGTATTGTTTAGTAAAGTTCAAATTAAGTAGGTTCGTCCATAAATGCCAAGTGGTAAAGGTATTTTGTATGACTTTTTCCTCTACAGTTTTTATTTTGTCTTGAGGTCAAAAAGCACTGGCATTAATTCAAGAAGACTTAGTGGACTGACAAAAGTGAAAACCTCTCATCAGGAGTCCAGTTTCCCCATGGAATTCCACTCGTAATATCAAAACTCTTCCCGTTTCCCTCTGAAATCCTTGCATGTTTTGCCAGAAGTTGCAAATTTGCTTTGGAATTTGGCTTTAGGTGAACTTCGGCAAATATACATAAAGGCAAATTACAAGGGGGGGGGGCTCAGCCCTACCAATAGAAGAGGAAAAGGTGAACAGGGAGAGTCACTGAACGGAAGGAGCTGATTCAAATATGTTCTTGTTTGTGCATTGTTTATACTCCTGCTTGGAACTCTAATCTTGGTTGTGTTTGTCAGATGTTTAACAGCATCCTCTGTCACATTCTCTCTGTGTTGGGAATGCGTGGTTCTCCATACTGGAGTGCTGGGAATTGTGTATAGTATTCTACAGCAAGCTACCTCAGCTCTCACCACCTGGTACTGCACACTGCAATCCCGCCTCTCATACACAGGCAATTCAGATACAAGCCAGTTACATTTCTGTACTTTTTCACATAGGTTTTATTTGGAACATTATAGTCCCAGAATTTTGACAACTGGGGCACAGGGTAGATTGCATAGTTCTCCTCCGTGCTCCCCAATAAAACTAGATACACACTTTGAACTCTCAAAATCAGATATATTGTAAACATATTCCTTCATAATAATTTGTCTCAACTGACTTTCTATTTTATTTTATTGAATTTATATACCGCCCTATACCTGGAGGTCTCAGGGCAGTTTACAGAACAGAATGTATGGTTTTTGTGAGCAAATGTAAAAGTTTTCTCTTTGAAATTGTGGGAGAGCCTAGTAATCCCTCTTTTCTTTTTCCCAGTCAGGTTGGGAAAATGTAAACTGTCTTATTTGTTACATTTATATCCCACTTTTGAAGACATTCAAGGTGGTGTATGTGTGTCTCCTACTTCACAATAACCTTGTGACATAGGTTAGGCTGAGAGAGTGTTACTGGACCAAGGTTACTCAGTTAGCTTGATGACTGTGTGGGGATTTGAACCGAGATATTTGAACCTCGACCTTCCCAGACCGACAAACTTCTTCTTTCTTTGGTGATCACTCATCGCTTAGTAAGATTGTCTTCCATGAACATGGTCTTAACAGTTAGTCCGTAAGTGACCGTGGAGGCCAATTCTGGATCCACACGTCCTTTCACAGTGGGGACACAGGTTTCTGGGTGGGAGTTGATCGTGGTGTGGATTTGCCAAGCATGCCTTTCTCTTAGCACGTTTCTCCCTTGCGTCCTGAGTTTGAGTGTCTTCAAAGTCCATGACACCTTTGGTAAAGGCTGTTCTCCAATTGGAGCGCTTGCAGGCCAATGTTTCCCAGTTGTCATTGTTTATACTACATTTTTTTAGATTTGCCTTGAGACAGTCTTTAAACCTCTTTTGTTGACCACCAGCATTACAGCTTCCACTTTTAAGTTTGGAATAGAGTAGCTACTTTGGAAATGATAATCAGGCATCAGCACAACATGACCAGTCCAACGAAGTGGATGTTGAAGAATCATTGCTTTGACACTGGTGATCTTTGCTTCTTCCAGTTTGCCTGTCTTGCCAAGTGATGTGTAAAAATTTCCAGACACACCATTGATGGAATCTGTTGAGGAGATGGCATTTATATGTGGTCCACATTTCACAAGCATACAGTAAGGTTAATAGTACAATAGCTTTGTAAACAAGCATTTTGGTTTCCCTGTGAATGTCCCAGTCCTCAAACACTCTGCACTTCAATCGGGAGAAAGCTGCACTCGCAGAGCTCAGGCAATGCTGGATTTCGGCATCAATGTCAGCCCTTGTGGAAAGGTAACTGCCCAGGTAGGAGAGGTAATTGACATTTTCCAACATTACACCATTGAGTTGGATTTGTGGCATTGCAGAGGGGTTGTTTTCTGCTTGTTGGTGCAGCACTTTGGTTTTTTGGATGTTGAGCAACAGGCCAAGCTTTTTGTAAGCTGCTGCAAAGATATTTAGGATGGTTTGGAGGTCATCCTCTGAGCGTGCACACACTATGTTGTCATCAGCATACTGAAGCTCCATGACGGAAGTTACGGTAACCTTACTCTTTGCTTTCAGCCTGCTCAGATTAAAAAGCTTTCCATCTGTTTGATATATGATTTCTACTCCGGTGGGGAGTTTCCCTTCAACAAAGTGTAGGATGCAATTAAAATAATAAATAGATTTGGGGTGATAACAAACTAACACCTACACAACATTGGTGCACTTCAGGCAGATGCATGCCATTAAAATGTATATTGAAATGTGTGTTGGGAGTGGCATGAATGTATGGTCTGGATCTGCCCTTCTTCTTTCTAGAGAAAGGGGTGTTCCTGGGATTTCCAAGTGCTCATTGCATGTCATAGAAACAGTTTCTGGGAATTAGTACATCCTTACTCCTTCCCTCAGACTGATGCCACTGTCTATATATTGGCAGGGAGACAGGAAGATCAGTTCTGCTTTGTGAGCCAAGGAGCAGATAGTCAGTGCTGCTTCCAACATATTTGCCTAATCTTTCAATTTAACCTTCATGGAGCACATTTGCCCTGTCAAATTCTTTGCTCTAAAGACAATGTGTGAATTAAGAAGTCTCAGAATGGACATTTCTACAACTCCCCCCCCAAAAAATTAGGTAAAAAGTGTACCCTCAAATGGTTATGTTATACCCACAATGGATAAGAAGCTGAAATTTGGAGCATATATTTCGAAAGGAACGTCAGTGACCAGAGAAGTCTGGAAATGGGGTGTTTTTATAACTCTCAGTTAAAAGTCAGGATGTGACATTTAGCTCTTGATTTGGGTGTTACATATATCCATAAAGCCCATTGGAAAGTACTGCCCCTGCCACTTTGCTACCTAAATCTTAATACAGCACTTTAAAAGAGATCAGAAAAACATTTCCAGTGGAAGCAAAGCATTCAGAGCAGAAGGGAACTCTCCATTTTCTACAGACAGAGAAGACATATTGTAGAAACTAATGGGTGTTTCTAGGTTCTAATGTACATGCACTGGAAACTAGGACCGATCATAGCAGGGAGAAGCCATCCCTATTTTGTTTTTATCTCTCACTTCTGTCTCTTGCACTCCAGTTTGTAAAAAGGAGAGCAGCTGAAAAGTGAATTCTTTGTGTTTCTTAAAAGCTTACATCCTTTTATCTGAAGTTGAAATTTTAAAAGTATAACATCTGTCAGAGAAGTTCATACAAAAACATGTCTTTGTTACACTTCCATTGCCATGATCATCTCCAAAATGTGAAATCCTTTCTAGCAGAGGGAATTTATGCCCAAGAAATTTAGACACCCAAAAAAAGACAAATAGTAAGATGTATTAAAAAAATGCTAGAGATTTCTATTTAGAAAACTCGCAGCTTTGTTTGATCCTGTTGTTTAAAAGTATGTTCAAAACTCTTTGAACTATGTTCAAATGATGCCCTTGCATACACGTTATTATTGTTATTGTTTTGGTGTGTACCTAATAACTTTCAATGATAGAACTATGTTACATAAGGTGTGCATGCAAGTATCTACAAATTATTTGGCCACCCTGAACCCTCTAGTATGGACGATGTCTATCAACCTCCAACACAGGGCAGTCCGACTTCTCAGACCAAGTAGGCTGCAAGAGTACTTCAACACAGAACGCACAGGTGACTGCAAGATAGTTAATATTATTTAATATAAATAATTAATATATTTAATTGAATAGTAAAGGTAAAGGTACCCCTTCCCGTACGGGCCAGTCTTGACAGACTCTAGGGTTGTGCACCCATCTCACTTAAGAGGCCGGGGTCCAGCACTGTCCGCAGACACTTCCAGGTCACGTGGCCAGCATGACAAAGCTGCATCTGGTGAGCCAGCGCAGCACACGGAACGTTGTTTACCTTCCCGCCAGTAAGCGGTCCCTATTTATCTACTTGCACCTGGGGGTGCTTTAGAACTGCTAGGTTGGCAGGCGCTGGGACCGAGCAACGGGAGCGCACCCTGCCGCGGGGATTCGAACCGCTAACCTTTCGATTGGCAAGCCCTAGGTGCTGAGGCTTTTACCCACAGTGCCACCCGTGTCCCTATTTAATTGAATATATATAATTAAATACACAATAGATTAAAAACCTACTTTATGCTCACTTATATCAAAGTTCTATGTTTGAAAGGGAGCTGCATAGTGGGAAACCCGCGAGAAAAGTGAGGTGTCGGTTGGCCTTGCGCAGCCAACCCTTCCTGTAAGTCCTCGCAGGAGCACTCCTGCCCTTGGAGCTGGATTGCCCAGATTGGGAGCCCTAATCGGCTTGGTTGGGGCAGGTACCAATGGTGCAGGGCAACGCAGTCAAGGAGGATAAGGATGGACCAAACACTGCTGAGGATCCCTAGGGCTAGATCTGGTGGTGTTTGTGAGTGAAGGTCTGGTGGGGGAATTGTTTCTTTGGAATTGTTCCTTTGCAGTTATTTATCGGTCTAAGATCTTTATTGCCGTTTAAGAAAGTTTACTGTTTGAAGGGGGGGAATTGTTGCTGTTTGAGGAAGTTTTCATATTCTGTTCAAATAAAAATAACTTGTCCCTCATATATTGTCTACCAAATATCCTTTGAAGAACCCGCAGTGTTAATTGGCAAAACAAGCTGTTGCATGCTTCCTAGTATTTAGGAAATACATTTAAATCTTGGTGTGCAAAGCATTCTTATCCATTCTTGAACACCACACAGAATCCATAGGATTTGGGGAAAGATGTAGAGTTAATGTGGGACAATGATTGCTTCAGTTAGTGTAATGCAGTGAGTACGTTTGGCTACATTATAATGTGTCACCTCTGATACTCTCTAATAATTATTATTTAAAACTTAGCATATGTTCATTTCCTGCAAATATTTCACAAAATATTTGCTAAAGCGTGTTCTCCTTCATGGAGAGCACAGGTTTCGGTGGGGGCTGACAAGACACCTCACTGTTGCTGGGCAAAAGAGTTTGGCCATCTTTAAGTAGGGGCGGGCTGTTACTGGGGAAATCTAGATGTTGCCATTTGTTGATTGACAGCCTTATTTATTAAATACATTGCACACAGCGACGAACTTCCTCTTTTCGCTGCATGCTTCGGATCACCAGGAGCACTTGGACCGTGGAGTGATCTTCTCATTGTCTGGTTTCTTTATTTCCCCCTTCTCTTTAATCCTCTCTAGTCCCTTAATTAATTTAATTCCCCCCCTTTTTTCCCCTGTTTGATTTCCCACCCCACCCCTTTCCCTGCCCTTTGGGAAGATCCTCCCTGTACCTGTGAGCGCTGCCTGGGCATAATCCTCCTGGGCTTGCCTTTCCCAATGGGGAGAGAGCCCCCATTATGGGCTTTCTTTTGCAAAAAGGTTTTCCCCATTTTCGCCTGTTTGTTAATTGTGGGGCTAGTCAGGCTGTTCCCAGCTTAGCTGGAATCACTTTCGTTTATAGTATCCCCAAAGGTGGCTTTATTTTGGGTGTGTGCAGTGCTGTTGGCCGAATTTTAATCTAGCCTAGGGCAGGAGCACCATTTTGAGCTTCCTTTAATATTGCAATGAGTCAAAGATTTTTAAGAGCAGAAGCAGGGAGGCCTACATTCAGGCCAAGCCAGGTGCAGTTAGCAGTAAATTGTGAAGTCTCTGTGACATGTAACTCATTCTCTAAGAATGTATCTTGCTTGCAGGCTCAGTTGCTATTGTATATTTGGGGCAGACAGTGGAGCTAGTGTCTCTCTGTGCCTCCAATGACTATGAGCACTCTGTGTATGCTGTTTAACTATGCTGTTTCTGAACAAGTTTATTTTCTTCAAGTTTGTTTTGCCCTGATAGTGGCTACCACCATGTTAGAGAGGAATTGTGGCTTAGTGGCTAGAGTGCAGGACTAGGTCCTGGGAGAAGGGGTTCATTTCCCCCTCTTAGCCATTGTTATAACAAAACAAAACAAACCACTCCTTTTGGACTATAGTGTTGCTGGGTAGTTGGGCCCATTTGTGATTTCATCACTCCCCCCCCCAAAAAAAAAGAAAGGAAATGAAAATAAAATTGGGTTTCTTGAGGAGGTGCTTCCCTCTAAAAGGGCAGGCAGGAGTATCTGGTCAGGTGGTGGGCTGCCTCGAGTCTGTTATTTCATAGGAAATATTTGTCTGGCCTAGCAAGTGATCCTAAGGCTTTGCTCGCTTTGCTCTAGAATTTGATGGCCTCTGGCAGCGATTCTGGCCTGAATAGCGTCCCCAAGTGGTGCATGAAGCATTGGTTTCACCGGTTCCTCACATTGTTTAGTTTTTTGCAGACTATGACAGGGCCTTTGCAGATGCCTCCAGAGCTTGCCTCTCCTGCAGAGGATGACTTGCTGATGCCCCAGGTGCCTTCTTCCAGAAGGAAGCTCTTCGGAGGCAGGAAAAAGCGGAGCAGGGATGATGCTTACACTTCCTCACAGGTACATCATCCCTGGGCTTTGATGGTGATTCATATGTCACCTTTGACCTCTACGGGGGTCAGGCTGAGGCTGTCCAAGGTCTTTAAGGATCATCCTGGATAGCTCAGCTGGTCAGCGCGTGGTGCCGGTAATGCCTAGGTTGTTTACTTGTACTGTTTACTTGTACTGACTGTTTACTTGTAAACAGCCACGCTGTTTACTTGTACTGACGATATGGTGGGGCCCAGTCGTCAGTGCTGCCCTGCTGAGGTCAGGTGAGCTGGTCGGGAACCAATGCCTAGACAAATTACCACCGAGCAGGCCAGAAAGCATGTTAATAAGGCGGAATAAAATAAAATAAAAAGTCCTTGCTTTAGGTGGTTTTGTGATATTGCACCCTGCTATTTCCTTCAATGCTGTTGCCCTCTTTAGGGCAGATGGGGTGCATCTTTCCCCTATAGGGAACGACACCTGGTTGGCTGCGGTTGCTTTGGGATTGAAGGAAGGGTTGCATTTGTGAGTGGTTTGGCGGTGAGCTTCATTGCTCAGTTGGTGGTTAGGCATTGGTCTGGGAATTGGTTGGTGGAGGGGTATGAATTCGGCTGTGCCTGCCCCTCCAAAATGCTGCTGCTGTTTCAAGGGTTTTACCGTTAAAGGAACCCAGGGGCTCCCCATGCTTTTGTCTGAAACCCCCTGGCAAGGGGCTAGGGCCACGCAAGAGCCCCTGGGAGCATTTGGGGAGAGGTGAGGCTTTGTTCCCAGTCCCGTCTCTCTCCCCAGGTGACTTCGTGGGGGGTGCAAATGTCAGAGCTGTCCCCATGCGGGCGCAGTTAGTGCTACCAATGCCTAAGCAACCACTCACATTGCTGTAATCTGAATAAAGTTGTGGCCAAAATTGTGCCAAAAACCTTAAATAAGTGTCAATTGTGTTTTTCTTTGGGGTGGGTGTCTTGGGGACCTTGACGCGCAAAGCTTCACTACATTCAAAGCTTCTGGAGTTTAAATCAAAACAAGTATAACTATTTGTTTTCAACAGCAAACTACAATAGAATATGCCTTTTAGAAATGCAGCAGCAATATGATATTTTGCTGAAGAAGGCATTTGAATGTTTTAATATGCTTTGACAACATTGTGAGTGAGTTCAAAACTCTCGATCTGAGGAAAATGAACAAAGCTGCAACCGGGCAAGTTAATACAGGAGCTGTATTAAGCTGCAGTCCTGTACACATTTACCTCGAAGCAAGCCCCCATTGCACTCAGTGAGGTTTACATCCAAGTAAAGTTTTGCCCTGTTTGTTGCTTATGTGTGTATTAGTGGTGTCGTGGGAGCAGCTTGATATTTGAGCCTATTTCAATGCAGAAATTTAACTTTCTCTGAGAGTCATTTTCCCACTCTAAGACATTTTTTCTTAAGAGTGTCTGCAGTGTAATGGCTCTCAGACCGCCCTCCCCTGTGTGTGTGTGTGTGTGTGTGTGTGTGTGTGAGAGAGAGAGAGAGAGAGAGAGAGAGAGAGAGAGAGAGAGAGAGAGAGAGATGTATTATTTTCTACAATCCTTCCTTGGTTTCAGGATAACCTCTCATTTAAAATGTCTCCCCCTAGTGGTTTTCTTTGGAGATTTGTAAAAGTACTCATTTACTTCATAATAGGTTTGCATTTGTTTAATTCTTTGTTTCTTCTGCTTAATTCTGTATTTTTTCCCAAAAGGGTTGCTATGCTCTACTTAACTGTGGTGCTTTCAGTAAGAAACACATTTGATATATTTCCCCAAAAGGCAAAATTACACCTAAATAACACAAGTGATTGCCCTATATGGTTGTTTTGCTCTTTTCCTGCAAATGTGAGGCAATTATTATGAAATATATATTTTATATTTGAGAGGAAAATATCATTAGATCATGATTACTTAATTAAAATGGGAAGTTAGCCATTTTTCCTGATTGATGGACTGCATGACTCACAGGTAACACTTTGTTGCTTGTGGGGGGAATAAATCTGATTATCGGTGTTTAATTACATGTGATGAAGTGCATCAAAATGTTAGTTCCTCATCCATCACTCACATTGCCTACATTTTTTTCAGAATTCTGTCAATAAAATTATTTTATTGCAAAGTGTGACATTTTAAAGTAAGCTGCTACTGCTTGATTGCTAAAGGTCTCAGCTAATGATGCTGTTGATTTAAAACATTTGATATCCTATGCATGCATTGTCACAGAAGGGGAATTTCCATTATATTGTATCTGATCTCAGGGAAAATCAGTACAGTGGTACCTTGGTTTAAGAACAGCTTAGTTTATGAACAACTTGGATTAAGAACGCTGCAAACCCAGAAATAGGTGTTTTGGTTTGTGAACTTTGCCTTGGAAAGCAGAACAAGTTTCGCTTCCTGTTGAGTGTGCTCCATTTGTAAATTGAGTCCCACGCTGCTATGGGAAAGCACACCTTGGTTTAAGAATGCTTTGCTTTAAGAACAGACTTCCAGAATGGATTAAGTTCATAAACCAAGGTACCACTCTATGTCCAATTCTGGTGAAACTAGGCTCATTGGGAGCAGCTGAGTTGCAGGTAAAGTATTGCAATCTGCTGCTGACCCCAACCTCCCTTTAAAAGAATAGACTTCTTTTTACGGTGTGGTGCTCCAAAGAAAAGTGTCATGTAAGACAGCTGAAGCCACCCCAACATATGAACCAGAGGCATCATAATGCACTAAAAACAAGGCGTGCACGTGTAGGCTAAAGCAAAAGAAAACCAAAATGTTCACATATTTGAGAAATATTGGAGAATAGGTGAGGTTCCTGCAGACTGGAAGCAGGTAAATGTTTCCTCCATCTTCAAAAAGGCAGGGAGAGAACTTGACATCAATACCAGGAAAGGTCTATAATTAAACAGTTCAGTCCATGTGCACTTAGAAAAGGGTGCTCTAATTACTAAGGGCCAGCATGGATTTTTTGAAAACAAGTCATGCTAGACAAATCTCATTCCCTTTTTCTTCTTCTTCTTCTTCTTTTTTGATAGAGTGACAAGCTTGGTGGATCAGGAGAATCCTGTGGATGTAGTTTGTATTGATTTCAGTAAGGCTTTTGACAAAGTTCCCCATGACATTCTTGAAGAGAAGCTGGTAAAATGTGAGCCTGACGAGGTAACTGTTACAGTGGTACCTCTGGATGTGAACAGGATCCGTTCCGAAGCCCCGTTCGCATCCTGAAGCAAACGTAAGACGTGACTTCTCATCTGCGTGTGCTGAGTTTCGACACTTCTGCGCATGCGCGTGATGTCATTTTGAGCGACTGCACATGCGCGAGCGGCAAAACCTGGAAGTAACGTGCTTCGTTACTTCCGGGTCGCCGTGGAGCGCAGCCCAAAAATATTTAAGCCGAGGTATGACTGTAGTTGGATTTGTAGCTGGTTCACTGACAGATCCCAAAGTGTGCACACTAAGGATTCCTCATCACCCTGGAAAAACTGACAAGTGGGGGGCCACAGGGTTCCATCCTGGGCTCATAGTCGTTAAATGTCTTTATAAATGACTTGAATTGAGGGAATGCTCATCCAATTTGCAGATGACACCAAACTGGGAGGAGTAGCTATTTTTGCAGAAGACAGAATTTGGATTAAAGATGACCTCAACATATTGGAGAACTGGGCCCAAACTAACAAACTGAATTTCAATAGGGACAAATGTAAGGTTGTGCACTTAGGCAGGAAGAACCAGATGCACAAATATAAGATGGGGGAACCTGGCTTGCCAGTAGTACATGTGAAAAGGATATAGGGGTCTTAGTAGACCAAAAGCTTAACATGAGGCAACAGTGTGATGCAGCAGCAAAAAAAGCTAATGCTCTTCTACGCTGCATCAACAGAAACAATGTCCACATCAGTGAAAGTCATAGTATTGCTCTATTCTGCCTTGGTGAGACCACACCTGTGTCCAATCCTGGGCACCATTTAAGAAGGTTATTGTCAAGCTGGAACATATGCAGAGATGGATAAGCAAGATGCTCAAAGGTCTGGAAACCAAGCCTTATGAGGAACGGTATGTTTAGCCTGGATAAGAGGAGATGGAAAGGAGATATGATAGCCATCTTCAAATATCTCAAAGGCTGTCACATGGAAGGCAGAACAAGCTCGTTTTCTCCTGCTCTGGAGGGTGGGACCTGAACCAATGGCTTCAACTTACAAGAAAGGCGATTCTGACTAAACATCAGGAAGAACTTTCTGACAGTAAGAGCTGTTCAACAGTGGAACAGACTCCCTTGGAAGGTTCATTGGACTCTGCTTCATTGGAGGTTGGGTGGCCAAGTGTCATAGTTGAGATTCCTGCATTACAGGGGGTTGGACTTGAGGACCCTTGGGATCCCTACCAACTCTGCAATTCTATGATTTTAGGTCATGATGATGGGGTGGGGGGGGGGATGGATGAGGCAGGACTAGGAAACATGACCTGCTCTCCACCTCACACAGGATTGGGAATTTACAGAAATAGGCTTGATGTCAATAGGCTTGATGCTCAGAACCACAATACCTGAAGGACCACCTCTTTCCATATGAATCTACCTGGACCCTGAGATCTTCTTCTGAATCCCCCTTCATGTGCTTCCTCCTCAAGACGTCCAGAGGGTGGCAACACAAGAACAGGGCCTTCTCTGCAGTGGCTCCCCATCCGTGGAATGGGAACTTCCCCAGGGAAGTTTGCCTGGCTTCTTCATTATACACCTTTAGGCGCCAGGCAAAAATGTTCCTTTTTAACCAGGCCTTTGGTTGATTTGATTGACATCCTATGCCCTTTTTAATGTGTTTTTTTGTGGGGGGGGTACTGGGTTGTTTTTATTTTGATTATATATTTTGTTGTTTTATATTTTGATTTTGTTCCCCGAGTGTGTGCCCTGAGACCTCTGGGTATAGGGCGGTATATAAATTCAATTAATAATAGTAATTCAATTAATATAATAATAATAATAATAATAATAATAATAATAATAATAATAATAATTATTCCACTGCCTGCCATCAATTTGTACTGTTAAACCCTTGCCATTTATTTTTGTTTATTTTGCACAAAGTTAATGTAAATCAATGATATTTGAAATGGAGATTCTTCTCACCACTGAGAAATGAAATTGCCTTGCAACACTGCTAATCTGCAAGGGCTTGACAAACCCTCAAATTTTAACTCCAAAGGGAGTTTGTCCAACAAAAATATATCACAGAATGTGCAGTCTTTTCCTATACAATCCTGAAAACCATTACACTACACAATAAACATTTCATGTCACCAAAAAACATACACCCACCTTTCCAGGAGTGTTTTCACGATGAGGTAGAAATGCATGTCTGTGCTTTGTATGGGCGCAAGAAATTGCCAAGGGTGGCAACCAATGACAATAATAGCCCAAAGAATTAGAAAAGAATTGTGCATCACACCCAAACTTTGGACCACCCTATATGATGCAGACACATAGCAAGAGAATATGCAATGTCTGCTGCACTAATGTTGGCCATAGCAATGGAGCACAAAATAGCCCCATCTTTTGGCAACTGAAATGATTTAGTTTGCACATATCTGCAGCCCCACTAAGGATGAGTGTTTCAGAAGACGAAGTGAGGAAGGCTGCTTGGGCATTATTCTTTTTATTTCATTCTGTTTTATAGTTATTACTTCTGTTAACTGCTTTCCAACTACATTTACATTACACAAAACACTTAATGTGAGAGCCTGCAAATCCAATATGCATGTTATTAAGAGAATGGAACTTTTATCAGTAATTGTGAAGAAATAAGCAGCTATTTTAGAGTGGGGAGGGGGGTAATGGACAACCTACATCAAGTCTTGGTTTTATTACTGGTTTTGTCTCTCCTCCCTTCTTGCAACAGTTTTTAGAAGACAATATTGGTCATGTGAAGTATTCTAACTGAGATTGGTATAATGTAATGCAGTCTCCAAATTTCTGCAATGGGGGGGGGGATTTCCCCCTTAGTGCACACATGATAAAGGAGTTTCCTGATTCAAAGCTTAACCACTCACTACAAGGCATAGATTTTTTTCCTTGATGTCTTGATGTCAAACTTGTCCACATGGATTTCAGTAGTAGTAGTAGTAGTAATAATAATAATTGCATTATTTATTCCCCAGCCACTCTGGGCAGCTCCCAGCAGAATAGTAAAAACATGATAAAACATCAAACATAAAAACTTTCCTAAACAGGGCTGCCTTTAGATGTCTTCTAAAAGCCAGATAGTTGTTTATTTCCTTGACATCTGAAAGGCCACTACCAAGAAGGCCCTCTGCATGGTTCCCTATAACTTTGCTTCTCACAGTGGGGGAACCAGCAAAAGACCCTCAGAAGAGGACCTCCGTGTCTGGGCTGAACAAAGGGGGTGAAGATGCTCCTTCAGGTATACTGGGCCATCCTTCTTGATGTCAATGGGAAGCAAATTATTTTCCTCCTGGTTCTGTTAAACCTACAAACGTTTTTCACATATTACATGCATCATTATACATATGATATTACATGGATATTATATGCCTATACAGTACAGGTTTCTTAAAGCAAACAACATATAAACAGACCCCTGCAACAATGCTGATAACTATATAAAATCACTTATGCAGTAGAAACACAATACAACATGGGGCTCTTTCATTCATATTGTATGTATTATATATGTGGGGGTTTTTTGTACAATTAGTTGGGTTTTTTTTAAAAAAAAAAAACCAACAATGGCAATATGACAATGCATGATGGTCTTAGACCTAAGCAGGCCCTTGGGAAAAGAGGCCGTCTAATTGATCCAAAGCTCAGTTGGGTCAGAATGGCTGGGTTCCATGTATAAAACAATTTTAAGCAAACTCTTCCTCCATCTCCCCTAACAGAAATATATCAACATAAAACTAAGGCTTTTGTCCTTGTGTATTTATATACACACACATGCATGAATCCATGAAGGACACTTGTTAGAGGTTTCTTCTAATGGAGTTGTAGTGCTGAGAGTGAAAAGTTAAAGGTAAAATGTTACCGTTTGTCACAATTACGTCTTCTATTGGCAGGCATTCTGAACTTTTCTGTTTGATAACTAGACACAGAAATTTGAGTTCTTAAAGCTTTGCAGCCAATTTAAAGGCTCGTTTATTTCACTGACAGCAAGATGTATATGCTGCCTAGGATGCAGGATGTCTGGGGCCAAATGCTGCCACTTTGTTGCTCGCTTGTCTCTCAGGAAGTAAATAGTAGCAATTTTTCAACAAAGGAATACTAGAGCAAGGTGTTTAGCAAATAAATGAGCACAATATGACCTATGGTGTCCTGAAAATTACTAAAATTCATGAATAATAAAATGATCTATAGATTGTTAGCAGAAAGCTATAGCAAAGGCTAATTTCTAGCCAGTGAAGCTTCACAGGATAATTTGTAACTTTTAAAATTTTAATGACTTCATCATTTTTTAACCTTTTTAAAAAACCAGTATAATTGTTTGGATGCAACCTTCAAACAAGACGGCCTATGTAGAAAAGGTCTGTATGGATGCTTCAATCATGTTATGAAATATTAACTGTTTCTGTCAGAAGGGGGTCTTCAGTTTTATTTTTCCTTTCCTTCCACATATGGGGAAGAAACGCAGCCTCAGACCTGGTCCATGCGCGCAGGAGAATGAAATGGAAATGGAATACGAGAATGTGAGGGTAACATCAGAATGCAGGCAGGGCCTTTTTTTAACATTCTCATTTCTTAAAGGTAAAGGTAGAAACTAGCACAGAAAGGAACTCTTCTTTCCCTCTAACATGTTTTTGCTTTGTTTTCAAATGTGGAAGCCTTCAAATTTGTATCCCCAAGCTGCAGCTTGATGTGGTACGGTCTACTTCTACTTTCTGATTTACACTGAACACCCTGAAATCCTACTATTTGTTTTAGGGATGCCAACTTGAATAAAATATTGGGGGGCAGATAAGCCCTGCCCCACATATTGATCACTAACACTGCACATGCACACCATTTGAATGACAATGCCCATTAACTTTTTTGGGGGGGGGTCGGGGGGTCCTCTCTAATATTTTCTTGGGGGGGTAGTAATGTCAGGAGGGAGTTTTAATCCCACACGCTGACACCATGTAGTAATGCTCCGGCCACTCACCCCTCCCTCACCTGTCCTTACCCTCCAGCTGGATCAGGTTTCTTGGACGGCAGCCGGCAGCATTTACTTTTTTACAGAACAAAACGCATCAAAAATGGTATTGCTGCCACAACTCCCTTTTCTCAGGGCACCAGGATACACAGCCCAGGGAGAAGGCTATGCTCCCTAGTTACCGGCTGCCCCACCCTGCAAGTTGTTTCCACAAATTTGCAGGCAGAAATTCAACAGGTAGTGCGTAACCAATTGGTCAGGCTTTTGGACTTAAGACTTTCCCTCAGATTGGCACACAAGACAGAAGGAGGTCTCTTTTTTAAATTTATTTTAAAAAGAACAAAGTTAACATGCTTAAAAAGCAGGCACATCTTTTGTATATTTCAAACAGGTAAAACAAAGACATTGCAAAGTATAACAAGCTAGGATACTCACACTAAGAACAAAGAAAAAGTTAAATCCACATCACGAAGACAGCAGGGATCTTCATCACAAAGAAGACAGGCAGGACGACTGTTGGGCAGATTGCAGAGCACACCTTCTTAGCCCTCTCTCGGGATCTTTATTTCTAAATCTCACGTGGAAACGGAACTCAGACCCAATCAAAATTCTTGATTATGTTCAAATTCACCAATGACCAGCTAGTTGGCTAATAATTTTAACTTGTGACAGTTGAGCTCATTAGTTTCCAGGACTTTGGATCAAAGGGTTCCTCCCTTCCGTGGACACTCCACAGATGCACATTCCCAGGGTAATTGGAAGGTTGATAACAAGCTATTTGGGTGTGAATGAGCTAGGCACCAGGTGTCAAAAAGCCCCAAATCCTTCCCAAGATAACAGTTCACACATTTGGAGACTGTTAGTCTGCAGTGTTAAAGCAACAAGACCCATTTCCCATAACTCTTATGGCTTTTGACTTCCCACAATACTCTGCTCCTCACTTGACCAAAGTTTGAGCTATTGAAATTCCTAACTTCACTACAGGGGGGCTGAAGGGGCCTCAGCCCCTAGGAGTTGACTCCTATGCTTTGCTTTACATATTAATTTGCAATCAGATGGTGGCAGAGCATTGAGTGGTGCCTCAAAGTCGTGACTAAGAAAGACATGGACCCTCCTCCCCATTCACACTTTGCATTTCTTAGGGTAGAATGCCCAAATATGTGAACATAGGCTTACTTTTTCGTTGTTGTTTATGTCTCTTTTGGCCCAGATAGGAAATCAGGTGGTTATCACATGCCAAGCTCAAAGAAAGATGGCACAATTTGCTGTCACAAAGTGATTGACCAATTATGCCACATTGGTGCTGATACAGTCCCTATGGTCTAATCTATGGACCAATTTGCTTGGAAGAGGGGCAAATTATCTGCTGGCAAGGGCTTGGGCCTATTCTCACTGAATGTGCAGATGTGGAAGGGGAAGAAGAGCAGATTCATGTAGATCATCCTGCTTTCCTTCACACTTCCTATCCCATCCAGCCTTGGGGTACCTTCCAATTTTCCAATTCTATGATTCTCTGTGTGATTTTGAAAGTGAGAACAGAACTCCCCCCCACCCCACTTCTCAGGTTGTTGCTTAGTCACATCTGCACAGGTGAGAACTCAAGCAAAGTGTTGGATGAAAAGAGGTCTGGAACAGGGCTTTTAAAAAATAAATGCTTATTTATATATCACATTTATGGGACTGAAAATAGACCCACTGCTCCCTGACCTGGGGTCACCTCATGTGGAGAGAAATCAACCCTGACTGGATCTCAGCTATCAGTGGCTGGACACTGCTGTGATTCCTAAGTATTTAATTTGTTCCAGCTCAAACACCACACACACACAGTAATACCATTAGGTCTCTCTAGCCTGTTTTGAGTCTATGCTGAATTAAAAAATAAATTTGTGTGCCCTGGTAATACAAATTCAGCATCACAAAGAACTGGCATAGTCCCATAGAAATTATACAATTCAGGTACCTTTGTATAATTTCTTATATTTCCTATAATGTATTTTGTTTTTTACATAATGGAGGCTGCAATTGTACAAAATTTACCTGGAATTAAGCCACATTGAACTCAGTGAGACTTACTTCTGAGCAGAACTATAGGATTGCATTGTTTTTCTAGGACCAAGGGGAGACTGTAAAGCTCCTTTTTATTTTTGCTATTGGATGCTGAATGTAGTTTATGTAATGCTGTTTTATTTATAATACTGATTTTTGTGTACGTACAGTATACCACCCTTTATCAAAATATCCTAGTGTGATGTACAACATTAAGAGCATAATTTACAGAGCATACTAATAAAAACATAAAATAGAGCATAATAATAAACAGTACAATAAAAAATAATAATAATAAGAGTCCTCACCCACACATTTAACAGGCCATAATTTGTTGTTACAAAATTGTTTTTACCTGTTTGGTTTTGAACTATGTTTCTGTTTTCTTTGTTGTACACTGGTTTGGTGTGGAAAATTGGCATGCAAATAAAATGAATGAATGCATCTTACTAGTAATGGGAAAAGGCAAAAACATTTCATAGGTCCTCCCTGCTAATCAGTGGGAATCCTATTAATCCACTTCTTCTGACTTTGAAGATCCCAGCAGCCACTGATTGCCCATATGCTTCAAACATATCCTCATAGCCATAAGGGCTAGAAACTTTTATAAAAATAATGTTTTAAAAATAGATTCTCTGGTCATTGAATTCTGACTTAGGCTGTGCACACATTGCCAGCTAAAATTGAGCTAGGTCATTCTTTTTCTTAATTTGGATCAAAGCTAGTTTGGGGAACAACATTTCAAAACACAATATTTCTTAAGAAACCACAGAATAGATACAGGATAGATACAGACTGTGTACACCACTCTCCAAATCAGTGGTGGGAGCACACTGAGAGTGTATATAACCTGTGTGACACATTCAGGACTTTTTCTTTACTATATATTCTTCTTTGGCAATCACTCGTAGTCGAGTAAGATTGTCCTCCATAAACAGGGTTTTAACGACGAGTCTGTAAGTGACTGTGGAGGCCAATTCTGGGCAGCCAATTTTCAGAAGAACAATTCTTTACTATATAGCAGCTTAGATAAAGGCATTCTGCCTCCTTCACCTCACACATGGAGAAAACATCATCAAATATTAAAAAGAAATAACAATAGCAGCAGCAATTATTATTATTATTATTATTATTATTATTTATACTCCACCCATCTGGCTGGGTTGCTCCAGCAACTCTGGGCAGCTTCCACAACATAAAACATAATAAAACATCAAACATTAATGGTAGCAATCTGATCCAATATAAAAGTCACAATAAAATAAACAACTTGTATCAAACGAAGCCACATTCAACAATACATCAGAATCTACTAGTAAGCAGTAAAATTAAACATCAGCAAATAATAATTAAACAGTTCACACTTATCAAGCACAATAAAGAATTGCCGATCTATAATCAATAAAAATAACAGCAAATCGCAACGCATATAATACCACAAAACATACAAAACCATGTAAAAAAAGAAAAGCAAACAATAGTTAAATGTCAGGCTGCCAGAAAAGCCCCTCCATCTGTTGGCCAATGCTGTAAGCAGCAGCAGGCACAGCGCTTGCAGTAATTAGGTAAATGCAAAAGACCCCTGGATGGTTAAGTCCAGTCAAAGGTGATTATGGGGTTGCCGTGCTCATCAGGCTGACGGAGCCGGCATTTGTCCACAGACAGCTTTCCATGTCATTTGGCCAGCATGACTAAACCGCTTCTGGCGCAATGGGACACCATGACAGAAACCAGAGTGCGCAGAAACGCTGTTTATCTTCCCTCCGCAGTGATACCTATTTATTTACTTGCACGGGCGTGCTTTTGAAGTGCTAGGTTGGCAGGAGCTGGGACAGAGCAACAGGAGCTGGCCAACCTTCTGATTGTCAAACGCAAGAGGCTCAGTGGTTTAGACCACAGCACCACCTGCAGTGATGAACTTTATTGCTCAGTAATCAAGGAGTCATCACACTGCACATCCATCAGATAAGCATGTCAGTTACAGAAGCTAAAGTTCCGTTCTCCCTCCCCCTTATTTATACCTCCCTCCTTGCATTTTTCTGCTGTGACTCAGCTTTTCTTAATTTTGTTCTAGCCTTTTCTTGACCCTTCGTTCCTCCGCTGAGAGTGGGAGGGGGGAAGGAGCTGAATCAGGACTGTATTGCAGAGCAGGAAACACAGTCCCTGCTCCTTCTCTGTCAGCGTCTGTGGAAGCCTCCAGCCTCTCTCCTTCCCCCTCACTCTCTGGTGATGATTCCTTCCTGTCCCCCAGCCTGAACCTGGTGCAAAGTCTCCCTTCAGCTGCCTCCTGGACTCCTGGCTGCCACCACCCTTCTTCATCCAGCCAGTCCCTGACATTAAAACAGCAAAAGAAAAAAATCAGGAAACTCTCAAGAAGTCAGTACTTGACTTCTCAAGTCTCATGCATGTTTTTATGTTCTTTGGGACAATAATTGGATAAAGTACATAGTTTTTCCATACTAAGCTTGGCAGTGGCCTATGCATGGGAGCCTATGCTAATGGAAGAAAATGGGGGCTATTTTGAGATGCCTATTCTTCTTTACACTTCCTGTGAGTCTGATCTCTGTGAAATATGTCATGTCAATGACAGTTCTGAAACATCAGATAATGTGACAGCGCTCTCTCATGCTTTGAGACCATCTAGTTTGATAAAAGTCTAGCAACCTAGCTAGCATATGATCAGGTTTTGCTACCACAGATGTAGGCAGTGAAACATTCTGACTATGCTGAAAGCAGTTTTTTTAGTGTATGGTCAGATTCTTCCCTTCTAATTAAGCATGACTTGAAGTTAGCTTTAAAAACTCCTAAAATTTATGGGTTGCACACATACATATTTCTGCTTGCACAATGAGACTTCCCTTTGTTCTCCTCCCTTCTACAGTCCCCACACACCCTCAAAATCACCCTCCAGAAGGTTGAGGGGCTCACTGGAGCAGAATTTGGGGGCATGGAAGGGGCTGCAAGGGGAAAGAGAGGAAGGGGGAAGGAGAAAAACTCTCCCATGCTGCCTTGAATGCAACCAATGCATAAATACATAAATCAGTCAGCATGAATGACTGCTTCAATATGCTGTTCACTCTTGCAATACAACATGATGTGGTATGCAATATAACATATAATGAGTACGGTGTTGCACTGGCTTCCATTTTTGCAGTACAAAAAAGTATTGATCTAATGTGTAGAAACCTGTTTGCTTCAAGATGGTTCTGGAAACTTCTCTGTGTGATACAAGATAGAAGCTGGTGCAAGCTGCCTCTTTTCCTTCTTCTTCTAACAAATAAGTTTCCTTTGTGCTGAGAGCAGGTGTTGTTTGGGTTTAAGCTGGTTCAAACTGGTCCTGTATCCCTTTCTCCCAAGGTCATGCTGCCAGAATGATCCTGCCTTTCACTTTCTCTTCCCTTCCTGGTTCTGTCTACAGTACTTATTTCCAGTGTGGTGATCTGTATGTTGTATGTTTAAGTGCTAGGGGTTTAGTCTTATTGTTAAGTTTAAGCTAAGTTTTTTTGCTGCAACTGGATTCTTAAGGACTATGCCAATCCTGAAGAGTTTTGCAAACTGTCATGCTTATTTGCCTTCAGCAAATAATACTGGATGAAGCTGGTTGCCTTTGAGTTGCCTCTTGAGTTGTTTTTTGGAACCCTGCATCCTGTTTACTTTGATAACTATTTGTTGTGACTTGCTCTGGGTTGTAATGGAGCAAAACCACAATAGGTGTAACATATTACTGTATTGGCCTGAATATAAGCCTCACTTTTCCCCCAAATCCTGACCATGAAAAGTTAAAGTAGTGACTATTTGCGACCTTATGGTATGCAGCCAGGAGCGTGGGGTGAGCGCGGTGAAGCGACTCCTGCCCCTCGTGTAATCCCCCAACCTCTTCCCCAAGGCCAGGAAGGCAGAGGGCGAGGAAGGGGAAATGCGGCAACGTGGCTCCCCACCCCCAGTATGCAGCCAGGAGCAGCGAGGAATGGAGTGGCTTATATTTGAGTATTTTTTCTTTTCCCCGCCTCCAATCTTAAAGGTGCGACTTATATTCGGGTGCGGCTTATATTCAGACCAATATGATATCTGCTTGATTTTGTTTAGATTGATTTTGTTTAGACTAAACCATAAACATTAAGAAGAGATATGTGCAGAGAGGCCTATACAGTGGTGGCCCGCAAGACGAACGCCTCGCAAGACAGAAAACCCGCTAGACGAAAGGGTTTTCTGTTTTGGAGGCACTTCGCAAAACGAATTTCTTTATGGGCTTGCTTCGCAAGACGAAAATGTCTTGCGAGTTCCTGTGGGGTTTTTCCCTCCCCCCCCTCTTCCTAAGCCGCTAAGCCGCTTATCAGCTGATCCGCTGATAAGCCGCTTAACAGCTGATCGCTAAAAGCCGCTAAACCGCTAATAGCGCTAATCCGCTAAACTGTCAATGGGCTTGCTTCGCAAGACGAAAAAACCGCCAAATGAAGAGCCTCACGGAACGGATTAATTTCGTCTTGCGAGGCACCACTGTAGGTACTCTATGTTTAAGTCTAAGTGTGTATCTGTGTGTGTGTGTGTGTGTGTGTGTGTGTGTGCGCGTCTGTGTTTAATAGGATACAGTAATACCTCCACGAATGTCCACCTCATCTAGCATCCATTCTGGCAAACGTCTGCAGCAAACCCAGAAGTACCCGAATGGGTTACTTCCGGGTTTGTCACTCGTGCATGCGCAAAAGCGCTAAACCACGCTTCGTGCATGCGCAAAAGCGCAAACTGCTCTGCACGCCTGCGCAGATGTGACTCTTTGCCCTGTGTCCTTTTTGGCTAGCGGCCGGGGCTCCAGAATGAATCTTGGCCTCAAAACAAGGTACGACTGTATATGCAAGGAGTTCTATAGATACCCTTTCTTTATATTTTGGATTCAGTATAAGCAAATTAGACAAAATCAAGCAAATAAAAGTAGATGATTACAGACCCAGCAAGTGCAGTGTGGCTTGGAACTTCCCTCTAATCATACAAAGCAGCTAGTGCCGACATGGCTGTAAAACTCTAGGCCTGGAAGGTTTCCAAAATGGAATGTCCAGCTCCCTGCCGTGAGAATCAACCTTCAGTAACCAAATAACCAGAAACTATTTGCTCATGCCATCAAGATCATAGTGTGCCAAAAGTAGTTTGCAGGGCTGGGGAAATTAAAGAATGCCTTAAGAGAAGAAGTAAATTAAACTTCAGAAACTTAAGCGAGCAAGCGAGCAAACAAAAAAAACCCCAAATTCCTGGCAGTCTGATTACAGGGGGGAAATTCCTCCAAATGTAGAAGTGTCCTGCCTTCTGAACCTTCCCCAGGGGAATGTATTCATAACCTTTCTCTTGGTCACCTTGTTCAGTTTTTTGGGGATCAGGTGTTGTTATTGTATGCATGGTTAATAATGCATGCCTTAATAATGGAAAATACTATGGTACTTCTCATTTCCATGTAAGGCTTCTTTGTTTACTTAAAAGAGTAGTGCTTGCTAGGAGCAAATACTTTTTCAGCTCTAGAACAAACTCTCTGAGGAGATATAATGCAGGCCAGCAAGCCAGGGCTGAAATTATCTGGGAATGCTCAGGCTGTAAATAACTCATCTTTACTGTTCCAGCTCTTAAATTTCAGAATTAGTACATTTAGAATGAAGGATCAGCTTTAGCTGTCAAGTCTGCTGAAGTTGTTAATAAGAGTAAGAAGTTGTGCTGCACCATTCACAACCACATGAGCTATTATTATCTGCATAAGTGAGTCCACAAGTGGAGAATCTGAGCAACAGGGCTCACTCTAGCTTTTAATAGAGGAGGTGAGGACACACTTGCTTGACTATCTTGCCCCCACTCCATGGCAGCCATTTGGTGGTGGTCCCTAAGAATTTTGAAATGTGACAGCAGGCCACCAAAAGGTGGCCAATAGCTAACATAAAGTCATTAGGCCAACCTATGTTGGTGAAGAGAAACTATTAAATGGACATGTCTAATTTTATGCTGGATCTATAACTAGATAAACAGGGAGGGAATAAGCAGAGGAATATATGGGGGGGGGCAATGTGCAGTAGTCACTAGTATTGGAGCGTGGCACCTAAAACCTGGGCTGTTGATTGCTGTCTTTTTTTTTTTTTTTTTAAAAAAAAGATATTTATTAAAATTTCAAAAATTATACAGAAAAAATAAAACACAACAAAAAAGACATCAAAAATAAAAAATACAAAACTAAAAACAGTTTAAAAACAAGCAAAGTTTCATTCCCTTATTTTCTTATAACTTACTTCCCAGACCTCCTCGTACCTCCCCTTTTTGTATTCCAATTTCTAATTATTAATTCAGCAAATCCTCACCCTTAGTTTTCATTTAATTTTCAACCTTTCTTTTCTTTTTACTTAATCTTTACAGCTGAAAACCACTTAATTTCTAAACCAACATCATTCTAGCATTCATTAATTTTGGAATATTTCCCAAGATAGTCCTTAAATTTCTTCCAATCTTCTTCCGCCGTCTCTCTTCCCTGGTCTCGGATTCTGCCAGTCATTTCTGCCAGTCCCATATACCGGTAGTCTATCACCTTCATCTGCCATTCTTCCAGAGTGGATAGATCATGTGTCTTCCAGTACTTTGCAATGAGTATTCTTGCTGCTGTTGTTGCATACATAAAGAAAGTTCTATCCTTCTTTGGCACCAATTGGCCGACCATGCCCAGGAGAAAGGCCTCTGGTTTCTTCAGGAAGGTATATTTAAATACCTTTTTCATTTCATTATATATCATTTCCCAGAAAGCCTTAATCCTTGGGCACGTCCACCAAAGGTGAAAGATTGTACCTTCATTTTCTTTACATTTCCAACATTTATTATAAGGCAAATGGTAGATTTTTGCGAGCTTGACTGGGGTCATGTACCACCTGTACATCATTTTCATAATATTCTCTCTTAAAGCATTACATGCCGTAAATTTCATCCCGGTGGTCCACAACTTTTCCCAGTCAGCAAACATAATGTTATGACCAATATCTTGTGCCCACTTAATCATAGCTGATTTGACCGTTTCATCCTGCGTATTCCATTTCAACAGCAAGTTATACATCTTTGACAAATTCTTAGTTTTTGGTTCTAACAATTCTGTTTCCAATTTTGATTTTTCCACCTGGAAGCCAATTTTCCTATCCAACTTATAAGCCTCCATTATTTGGTAATAATGAAGCCAGTCTCACACTTTATCTTTTAATTTCTCAAAACTCTGCAATTTCAATTTGTCTCCTTCTTGTTACAAAATTTCCCAATATTTCGGCCATTTGGACTCCATATTGAGTCTTTTCACAGCCTTTGCCTCCATTGGCGACAACCACCTTGGGGTTTTATTTTCCAACAAGTCTTTATATTTTTTTATATTTTTTTATAAATATTTTATTAAGATTTTTGAATAAAAATGCAAAGATAAAAAACAGTATAACATATATCGTAACATACTTTCTTAACATCTTTGGACTCCCTCACACCTCCCGCTCCCATTTGCATCGTTGTCAATTCTTGCCCGCAATTTATCATCTTGTTTACACTCTTGTGTCAAGTTCATTTAAATATAATCTGTTAGTTCTCCAATAGGTTTATAATTTTTCCTCAAACTTACTTATCATCTTAATTCCATCTAATTTAGTGGTGCACAATTATTTATGATCTAGCATCCTTTCTTAACATTCAACCAAATTACAATATTTTTTTTAAATAAATCTTGAATTTCTCCCAATCTTCTTCGACCCTCTCCTCTCCCAGGTCTCGGATTCTGCCAGTCATCTCAGCTAGTTCCATATAGTCCATCAGTTGCATCTGCCACTCTTCCAGCGTGGGTAGATCTTGAGTTTTCCAATTCTTAGCGATGAGTATCCTTGCTGCCGTTGTTGCGTACATGAAAAATGTTCGGTCCTTCTTTAACACCTTCTGACCGACAATGCCCAAAAGGAAGGCCTCTGGTTTCTTAGTGAAGGTATACTTAAATACCTTTTTCAGCTCATTATATATCATTTCCCAGAAGGCCTTCACCCTAGGGCAGGTCCACCAGAGGTGAAAGAATGTTCCTTCATTTTCTTTACATTTCCAACATTTATTATCAGACAAATGGTATATCTTGGCAAGTTTAACTAGGGTCATGTACCATCTATATATCATTTTCATTACATTTTCCTTCAAAGCGTTACATGCAGTGAAGATCAACCCAGTGGTCCACAACAAGTCTTTATATTTAATCCAGACATTATACAATGCTTTCCTGACAATATGATTTTTAAATGCTTTGTGAGCTTTAACCTTGTCATACCACAAATATGCATGCCACCCAAAAATATTGTTAAAACCTTCTAAATCCAAAATGTCTGTGTTCTCAAGAAGCAGCCAGTCTTTCAACCAGCAGAATGCTGCTGATTCATAGTAAAGTTTAAAGTCTGGCAGGGCAAAACCACCCCTTTCCTTTGCATCAGTTAATATCTTAAATTTTATTCTGGGCTTCTTGCCCTGCCAGACAAATCTAGAAATATATTTCTGCCACTTCTTGAAACAGTCCATCTTGTCCATAATTTGCAATGTTTGAAACAAAAACAACATTCTAGGCAATACATTCATCTTTATCGCTGCAATTCTGCCCAACTAGGAAAGCTTCAAATTTGACCAGATTTCTAAATCTTTTTTCACTTCTGACCAACATTTCTCATAATTATCTTTAAATAAGTTCACATTTTTCGCTGTCATGTTAATCCCCAAATATTCCACTTTCTTAACCACAGTCAAACCTGTCTCATTCTGAAACCTCTCTTTTTCAATAGCTGTTAAGTTTTTCTCTAAAACCTTAGTTTTTGACTTATTCAATTTGAATCCTGCTACTTGACCAAACTCTTGGATTAATTCTAAAACCCTTTTAGTACTAGATTCTGGCTCTTGTAATGTTAGTACTAGATCATCTGCAAATGCTCTCAGTTTGTACTGTTTAGCTCCGACCTGTATACCTTTAACCAACCGGTCCCTTCTGATCATGTTCAACAAAACCTCCAGGACTGATATAAAAAGTAGTGGGGAAATTGGGCACCCCTGACGTGTCCCTTTTTCTATCTTAAATTCTTCCGTAACCACATTATTTACAATTAGTTTAGCTTTTTGCTCAGAATATATTGCACCTATACCGTTTTCAAACCCTTGGCCTACCCCCATCCCCTGAAGATTCTTCTTCATAAAGCTCCAAGAAATATTGTCAAAGGCTTTCTCCGTGTCCACAAATATCAAAACTGCTTGAGAATTTATGTTCACTTCTAGTTTTTCCAAAATGTCAATTATATTCCTCATGTTATCTGACAAGTGTCTTCTTGGGAGAAAGCCCGCTTGTTCTCCATGAATCTCCTCCATCAACACTTTTTTCAATCTCTTAGCCAAAACGTCGGCAAAAATTTTGTAATCCACATTTAGTAACAAAATAGGGCGGTAGTTCTTAAGTTGAGTCTTTTCAGTCTCTGTTTTCGGTATAAGTGCAATATAAGCCTCTTTCCATGATTCTGGTGCCCTTTTCCCCTCCAAAATTTCATTGCAGACTTCCTTCAAAGGTTGTAATAACCACTCCTTCAAAGCTTTATAGTATCTGGAAGTCAGCCCATCCAGTCCCGGAGACTTGTTGATTGC
Source organism: Podarcis gaigeae (assembly GCF_964106915.1). Classification (NCBI taxonomy): domain Eukaryota; kingdom Metazoa; phylum Chordata; class Lepidosauria; order Squamata; family Lacertidae; genus Podarcis; species Podarcis gaigeae. Next base: position 5,061,165 of record NC_139677.1, read on the forward strand.
TGTCTTATCTACCCGAATGCTCTGTGCTTTTCAATTAAGCCTCACTTTTAAGAAAAGCAGTAAGCTTATTAATGTCTTTCTTGTAATTGGGGCTTGAGCTCAGTACCTGTCAGCTGCCTGATTACTTCAAGCCCACCTGGGATTGCCTGCTCTCCAGAGTTTCAGATCAGGAACTCTGGAGTGTAGCTGATCTAAGCTGGGTTGGAAGTCACCAGCAATTGACTGAATAGTGGTGACTTCAAGTTCTGTGGGAACATTCCTTTGTGGCATGGCTTGTCTCCCAGTTAATGTTGCAATGCAAAAAAATGGATCATCTGATGTCATGGTGATATCAGTTGATGTGTACACAACTCCACCTGTCAAAGTGGCCTACTGGGGGGGCGGAGCTTAGGATCTGGCCTGCCAGGCTGAAAAGTTTCTCCACGCTTGCTCAAGAGTTCAGCCATAGTGTACTGCACTAAGCTGCAGCTTCCAAACCAGGCTTAAGGGCAGTCCCACACACAGCACACAACAGTAGTCCAGTCTTGAGGTTACCAGCACATAGGTCACTGTAGGCAAGCTATCCCTGCCCAGGAACAGGTATACATGTTTGCACAGGGGCTGTGGGGCTATACTGTTAGTCCCTACCTCATCACCACTCAGTTCATTTAGACTTCTCACAGTATTAAGCATTATCTTGCAGTGATACTGAAACCCCATGATACCAGGCCAGAAGTTAGCAATCTCCCTTGGCGTACACAAAAGGACCCCTTGACCTAAATTCAGCCATGTTTGTATTCCGCTTCTTCAACCCTGCACAAATATTAAGACCCCTTTTGCTTGACACACCTAACTCCCCGCAACCTGACACATTTAACCAGCTGCAGTAGACATTAGAGGAGCTTACACAGCTGAGCTTTGTGGTTAGCTAGCTTCCCAGAATTGCAGAAGGTACAAAGATGGTAAGGGGAAGAGGGACACAACACAATGAGTTGCCTCTAAATCACAATACTTGTCTGAACTAGATTGACACCCACCTCTAGCCAGAGAGTTGACCACAGAAGTTCTTCTTCTTGTAGTTCTGTCCGCTTGTATTAGACAATTGTTAGAGAAGGCAAATGCTTGCTTGATAGAAAGCAACACAATAAGAACATGTCCACACAAGGACAAAGACCCCTTTCTACCAATGGGGCACAGCAGGGATCACAGGGGAGGTGGGAAGGTACATGTAGAGAAAGTACATAACGTGTGTTCTGTATATAACGTGTGTGCTTCCCTGGTTCAGCTTTGGAAAGGAATCCCTGAACCCAAATTCCAGTGCTGAAATAAAACTTGTGAACTTCCACTCAATTGTTTGTCCTTATTGGCTGGGAGGTTCAACAAAAGATCGGACCAGTTGGGGCCCTAAATCATGCAGCGAGATTTACAACTACATGGGAAGTTGCCTGATGTGCATAATGATGATGCACTGGCTAAATGGATGGTCCCACACCCCCTTTGCACCCACACTGCCCTTTAAAGTGAGCAGCATCTGAATAGAGCTAGTGTATTTGGGAGAGCACAGCAGAATGCACTAATGTGAAGGCACTAGTTTCTCCTCTCAGTAATATGTGCAGGTCTCCATCTTTACCTCCTGTCCCATGTCCAGTCTGGCTCCTAATAAAATCTTGCTGTGTAATCCTGTTAATCTTATTAATTTTGATGCAAATTGCTCCCAGGTATGTGGGTGTAGGATTACAATTGTTGCAATCAGTTAGTCACAACCAAGTAATAAGGGTGATGATGAAGACAAAGATCCCCGGTAGGAGGCCAAGGATTTTACAGGTACACAAGACTTCCCCATTTTTACAATTAAACCACTGCACAATAATCAAAGATGCAAGCATCGGGGGGGGGGGGGAGAGGGAGAGAGAGACGGTTCTTGGACAAGAAAAACAAGAGCAACTGGTTGGAGAAAAGGAAGTAACACAAAGTAGGTCAATTAATAAATTAAGATGCAATGAAATTAAATGTTTTTTTAAGCCTTAAGAGACAGTGCCTTTCTTTCTATTTGCCTTCCATAAGAAAACTAAAGAAAGGTTGTAGCTAACTAATCAAGAAGCTTTTCCTAAAAATGGTCATTGAAAGCAAACTGGGAAATAATTTGAAAATTTGAATCTGTTCTGGTGTAGTAGATAAAACTCTAAAAGATATGAAATAAATTAACAAGCTTCCCTTAGCAAACCACTGACAATTATTTTTGAAAAGCCATGGTAAAATTGACAAAGCTAAGTTTTAGAGCAAAGGCTCTTTCTCATTTTCAAAATGGCAACATTCACTCCCAGCACTAACTTTTATTTCTAGAAACCTCCCCAGTGAACCTCGGGAACCAAACAAGAAGGAATGCTGAAAGTGTAACTGCCGGGGGGAACTGCAGGTGTGCATTTCACCCTTGCTGTCTAATGCCTAGATGAACTTGCCTGTATTTTTTGACACTGCAACATTCTGTGTATCCATGGTGGAATTGTTGCCACATTCCTAGTTGGAGGCTCCCACATAAAACTGCTGGTGCAAAACAATGCATCTGGGAGGCAAAGCAAAGAGCAGTTGCAAAAGGAAACCACTGAGTGGAGTTGACATGAGCAAACTTGCTCTTCTGCTGTGTGGGTTGCAAAAAGCAGCTGCTGCTAGCAGAGAAACAGCAAGCACATTCAACACACTTTTAAAGTGCATGGCTCTCCTGAAATAATATTGGGAAGTGCAGTTGGCCCCTCACACGCATCTAAAATTCCCAGCATCCTTAACAAACTAGTTCCCAGGATTCGGGGGGCAGGGCAGGGGAGCAGTGGGTTTGACCAGTGTCTCTTTCCAATGCTTTGGCCTTCCCATGTAAGCTTGACTCGTCTTAAAAGAGCACTCCATCCTTACTGTTGATTCAGTCAATCTTTAAAGCTGTTGTTCATCAAATATGCCAACTTGCTGACAAATATGGACTCCTACTTATTACTGATTTTGCTTCAGAAACTCTGTGCTGCACATCAGGGGTTGTGTGAGTGGAAGCTTGTTGGATCTACTTTGCAGTGAAAACAACAACAGCCTAACAGCTGCCAGCAGGAGCCAAGTGCAAAAATGCACACACAGCCCAGCTGCAGTATCAGTTAAAGGGATTATAATACAATGGGATTATAATAATTCAAGTAGAGAGGATTTTAATTTCAAATTAACTTTGTTTGATGCATTTGCAAAGTTGCTTGATTAAAGGAATGCTGAGTAATGGTGGGAGGCACCAGCTAAGAAACCCCCAAGGGAACCCCCAGGGGAAGAAGGCTCAGAGTCAAGGGATTGGTGGTGGAAGGAAAATGAGTGGTCAGAGGGAGAAGCGGGAGCAAAGCGGGAGGAGGTGACAGGGTTTAGTTAACAGGAAGAGGCTGCGGCAGAGCATAGTTCAGACTTTGAGGCATAAGCAGAGGCTGGAGGGGAGGGGAGACAGGAGGGGTGCCCAAGAGTTCAGGGAGTCTCCCCTTGCTGCAACCAGCTCCCCTCCCTCCTGGTCTCTGAGAACCTATCAAAAATGAAATGAGCAAAGCAGAGGGTGGTTGTGTACAAACACAGCCTGAGACTGTCAGGGAAAGACCCTGGAGAGGAGGAATCCTAGTGGGCACTGGGAAGGCAGGTACTTTAAGTCCTCACAACTGCAAGACCTCCTAGAAAGAATTGCTGAGAGCTGTGTTTCCTTGACTAAAAAGTTAACTTCACTGGTCTTGGATGACATAGTTTTGTTGCAGACCAACGCCTGACTCCAGCCTTGACAGGCAAATACTCAGACCATAGAAATACAATTGGTAGATAGGGCTCTGTGTGATGTCATTTCCTATCCATTCCTAGAGTGGAAGGAGCACATACTAGTTCCTGTTCCTGTTCCTTTGACCAGCATTGGATGTAGACATGTCCCCGCTTGCTCCAGCTTTGGGCACATGCTTGAAGCGAGTTATGCTGCAAATGTAAGTATTTTGCCTGCATAGTTTTTACTGCTGCCTTTGCTGTAAATCAGTGACATTCAACTGCGTGTATGGAAGGCTTCCTATATATACACTGCTGCTGCATGTGCATGGGGTGTTCCATGCAATTAGAAATCTTACTCAAATATAGATTTCTATTATGAATTTTCTAGTACCCCTCCCCCCCCAAGTACTTATTCATGCAGCTCATATTTAAATGATGGAACTCGCTTCCACAGGAGGTGGGATAACCACAAACCTAGATGGTTTTAAAAGAGGATTTGACAAATTCATGGAGGAGCAGATGGCTATCAGTTATCATAGCTATTAGCTACGGAGGTTGTGCTTTGCCTCCTCAGTGGGAGGCTGCAAGAGGAGAGATGCTCTTGTCCTCAGGTCTTGCTTATAGGGGCATCTGGCTCGCCACTGTGAGACCTGAGCCAATGGCTTCAAGTTACAAGAAAAGAGATTCTGACTAAATACCAGGAAGGCCTTTCTGACAGCAAGAGCTGTTTGACAGTGGAAAGGACTCCCTCGGGAGCTTTTGCTATTCCTCCCTGGAGGCCTTTAAGCATAGCTTGGATAGCCATCTGTCCTGGAGGCTTGAGTTTAGATTTCAGCACTGCAGGGGGCTGGACTAGATGAGCCTCAAGATACCTCCCAGCTCCACGGTCCTATGATCCCATGATGCCAATGTCCTGATCCAGGAGGCTCTTCTTATGCCCTTATTTCTATTTCCCCATTGTTAACTGTATTTTGCTTTGTCATTGTTATTCTAAAACAAAAGATGGACTTACGCTGCAGCTTGTCTACTGCTTAACAAATATCTGAAAGCAGGTCAATTTTCACTGACAGTAGAACAAAACAGAGTATGTGTGAGTACTTTCCTCTCGGCAAGAAATACTTGCCATTGCTGTAATCTGCTAATGGCTTCCTTACCTTAGAGGAAATTCGCAGGGTCAGTCCTGTAATGCAAAGAAGATAATAACATAAGAAGAGCTCTGCTGGATCAGGCCAGTGGCCCATTTAATCCAACGTCCTGTTCTGGCAGTGGCCGGGCTGATGCCCAAGGCAAGTCTGCAAGGCAGACCTTAGTGCAACCTCACACTCTCCACCGGTGGTTTCCAGCAACTGGGATTCAGAATCATACAGCCTCCAATGGTGGATACTAATCAGTATCATGGTTAGCACTGGCAGAGGAAGAGGAGTGTGGGTGGTGTGCCAAGCCCCCAGGACGTGCGCCAGCTCCGCCCCTGCCTGCTCTCCGCCCCCCGGTGCCGTGCCGGAGTATGAAACTCCACCACTGATGGTTAGTAGCCACTGATAGCCTTTAAAGCTAATATGGAATGATTAGTGCAGCAGCCCCAGGATACTGAGTGGTTTGGATATTGAGTGGTTCTAGTCGTTGTCAACATGCCCTTGCATTCAGCAAGCAGATCTTCATCTTGCCTAGGATATAAAAGACAAATAGGTTAACACTGCTCTTTCTGAATTCTGATAACTGACAGATAGTTTGAAGAATATGTTTTTGTCTATATCCTGACAAATAAATCAATATTGCCTTTTAGTTTGAATGATTGTAGCACTTGGAGATATGAAGAGTAGCTTCTTCCTTGCACAAAGACTGTTAGTAGTCAAAGTTAATTGTTCCCTAATTCGTAGTAGTAGTAGTAGTAGTAGTAGTAGTAGTAGTAGTAGTAGTAATAATAATAATAATACAGACAGTCTCTCTCAAACCCTTCCATAACATTTTATTTTAAGGATTATATGACATTAAACTTCTAAAACCATGGTTTAGCAAACGGTTACTGGTATGAATACATTTGGGGAGGAAACTAAGGACAATTAATAAGTTTTTTAGTTCCATCTAGTGGGAAAGATGTGTATGCTGTTTTGTAATGAAATTGGCAACAATCATGACAGAAATGCTGAAAAAAGAGAAATGGCAAATGTTCTGTTAAATATAAAACTTCTACAAATGGGGAAATATAATCAAGAGGGGTGCTTATGTTAGTGTTTTTTGTTTACTTGGTTACGTTGGAGAGAAAAATGGCTTCGGATTTTCAAGCTCTGAGAAGTGTATACGTTAATGCAGGTTATAGCTTAGATCAGAAGAAACCAAACATGGCTGGGATTTTCCTCAGATACCCAAGTAATTGAGAAGTGAAGGGAACAAACTTAGCCAAAAACCACCATTGTAGGTTCTGGGTTGGCTGAGTAGGTTAGAACTTAGGCCCCAGTGAAATCAATGGAGAAAGATAGTCACAGCTTTCAACAATTCTATAAATGAATGGAATTCATCTTAAATAAAGGGACTACAAAGGTCCTCTATTCCAACCCCCAATATTTTTGCTCAGACCCATGACTCTGACATTAAGAGTGTCATGCTCTACCAACTGAATGTTTCTTTATTTCTCTGTTTTTGCACTAATTATATTTCACCAATTGGAGTCTTTATATCTTGACATGCCACGTCATGATGATACCTCTCCTTTCCTTAACTCTGAGAATAAACAAATAAATAGTACTGTAATTGAAAACTTGGATATACAGTACACCAATTCTATCACTCCTCTTTTGATTCTTCTTCCTTTATACCCAGGGGCATAATTACAATCTACAATAATGAATTTATAAAAGCAGATCATTCTGTGTAATGCCAAAGTCCTTCAGTAATTTATTTTTACCGTTGTAACACTGAGCTGCATTATTGTCGACAGAAAATCATGTAAATTCTCTGAAGCCTCTTAAACAGGCCCTCAAGGTAGAGAGTTATAGCATTTTTCTGCTACAGGCTAGTTTCACTGTCAAAGTATAATGTTAGAACAGAGGGCATGAAGAGCCAACTCCTCAAAACTGAAGCAGAAAAATAGGTGGAGAATTATTTTAATATAAAAGATGCATTACTGAGTAGCTCAGTTGAGCTGGAAGTCTGCATGTGAGTCAGACCTACCACTAGTGCTATTATTATTTAGTGACATTAATGAATTAATGACCTTCTATACATTAAGGCAAGGGACGCGGGTGGCGCTGTGGGTTAAACCACAGGGCCTAGGACTTGCCGATCAGAAGGTCGGCGGTTCGAATCCCCGTGACGGAGTGAGCTCCCGTTGCTCGGCCCCAGCTCCTGCTCACCTAGCAGTTCGAAAGCACGTCAAAGTGCAAGTAGATAAATAGGCACCGATATGGCAGGAAGGTAAACGGCGTTTCCGTGCACTGCTCTGGTTCGCCAGAAGCGGCTTAGTCCTGCTGGCCACATGACCCGGAAGCTGTACGCCGGCTCCCTCGGCCAGTAAAGCGAGATGAGCACACAACCCCAGAGTCATCCGCGACTCGACCTAATGGTCAGGGTTCCCTTTACCTTTATACATTAAGGCAATGTACAACAAAAACAGCAAAAGAAAAATTAAAAAATACAAGAAAGGTATTGATACATTTAAAACAGAACTGAAACCATACGAATAGACACATGTGACAAAGACCCATATATCCAGTTTGGAAAGCCTGAGACAAAAAATGCCTTTAATTTAAGGTCCAATAAATTTCATTATGGTTGGTTTGTGGTTCTGAACTTCCCTTCTTCCCTTCTTGTGTCACATATGGATGCAGGACAGAAAGTGGACAACACAAAACAAATGAGGTCAGCTACTAGAGAGAGGACCTTCTCAGTGGTGGCACCCACAGAAAGGACTGCCTAGTACTGATATGATAACCTTTTTAGGTGCCAGGTCAATACTTTTTTTTTACTCCTTTTTATATTAGCTGTACTTGATATCATTATCTGTTGCTGGTTTTAATTATGTGTTAGTTTTTAATATCATGTTGCATTTTATGTTTTTAATTTTCAATTCCCCCCCAAGGGGTCTTTTGTCATTAGGTGGTATATAATTATTGGGGATAATAAATAAATGCATAAATTTAATTGTTGTATCTTGGCCAGAATGCTATTCCACGGAACAGGGGCAGCCACACTGAAAGCCCTGCTCTGAGTTATTGTGGAGTGGACTTTTGCAATCTTTGGAACTTGCAGGCTTTTGAAGACTTTGGAAGTGCTGTGCATATAACGGATCTACAGCATATGTGATAAGGTGGTTTTTCTAACGGCTCTGTGTATAACGAGTTGCCAATATAACAGAGCAAGCAAACGTTGGCTCAGGTTGACTACTGTTCTTATGCATGGGACTTGGATATGAGCACCAACTTCAGATGTTAAATACTGCTAAAAATAACAAAGACATACCTCTGCTAATACCTAAATAGTCATTGACACGATTTGCCACATCTAAGGCAATCATATGCCTCTATACTAGCATTGGTTAGCTCTGCTAGGATCAAAGATGTCATTCTGACCAACAAGTTCTACTGATAATTGAATCAATGTACTATTAGTATTCCCTGGGAAGCAAACACCACTTGTTTCCTCAAGGGACACCTTAGATATCTGACTGTTTTCATTGGTTCAGAAAACTGTTGTGACCACCTAATCAATCCATGACAGGATACCTGCTTTGTTGTACCTGCTGATGACTCAGTATCAGTGCCAGTAGTCATTGAATGTCCCTTTTGTCTAGCTTTGTACTTGATTTAATAATATTTTTTCTCTAGGAAGCTCTGCTCTCTAATTGGTGTCTCTCAAATGACATGTCCTCTAAATTGTTTCCCTGTTTAGTTTTAGTTTTTTTATCCCAGACTCTCCACAGTTCAACCTTTAGAATTCCTCTAGGAGAATGGTATATGCTTCTCTCACGCAAGCCTGCTCAACTTCATGAAAGTCCATGGAAACAAACCTTGTAAGCCTTAACTATATCTTATCCCTTTGTCTCCTCTCTGTGTTTCTTTTCTTCAAGTTAGCCAGGATCTCTCAAGGGAACATGTTTTATGCTCTTCCTTTAAGGGAGCTTCCCCCCCTCCCATGTTTAAACCATATTATGAGAGTTCTAAGCGATCCTATCTTGTGAATCACTAACCACTGAAATATATGTATGGCCCTAGGGTGACCTACAAAAGCTTTCCTACCTTAATCCATCCCATCATCATCTGAGCCTCTTTCCTGAAGCTTTTTTTCCCTTCTGAGTCTTACTACGTATCAACCATATTCAGGTGGGCGAGCTAAGGCAGACTAAAGAATTTGTGCCTAGTCTTCATCCGGTCCATGGAACCCCACATTCTTCAAATCAAAATGAAATCTGGAGAGTCACCTGCTTTCCTCCTCCTTTCCACAGAACAGGCAACTGAGAGTATTTCATTTCACCTTTTGTTCTCTACCTTTACTGTTTTCCAAATTGTCTTTCTACTATCATGTGATCCAGGGGTAAGCAACCTAAGGCCCGGGGGCCAGATGCAGCCCAATCGCCTTCTCAATCCGGCCCGCGGATGGTCTGGGAATCAGCGTGTTTTTACATGAGTAGAATGTGACCTTTTATTTAAAATGCATCTCTGGGTTATTTGTGGGGCATAGGAATTCGTTCATATTTCCCCAAAAAAATATAGCCTGGCCCCCCACATGGTCTGAGGGACGGTGGACCAGACCACGGCTGAAAAAGCTTGCTGACCCCTGATGTGATCCAAAACAAGGTAATTTGCATTCAAACATTCCCTTGTGTGACTAGGTTTCCACTGCAGCTCTGTCAGATCCCTCTCCCTGCTCCTTCTCTGGCAATCACTGAACTGAGTGCGTCCATCAATCTCTATCATAATAATGCACTAATTCTAAGTCATTGGTCAACTTTGCATACATGCAAACCCAACATTCATCATCTCTTCCCAACTCTTTCTCTCTTCGCAACCACCAACCACACACTGCACACTGCACACAAAATCTGGGATTTTAAAATAAGAAAAAAACTTAGAGTAGTAGGGATAAAGAAAGCTGATGAAGTGTTTTGTGAATCAGACTAAAAGCACATCAAATAGAGCACCAATTTTCATATGCTGTCAAACAGTTTAAAAGAAGGGGGTGTTGCCCTTACCCCGTGTTTTGTGTGCTCATCTCTGAGCTCTGCACTTTCTCTGTGCTCAATAGATCAGTTATACTTTGTTCAAAGTGCTGAAGGGTGATTTGATAGGGTGATGGATGATTATCTTCCAGGTCACTTTCATCCCATGATGCTTGGGGAAAGAGACAGAAAGGTAAATAGATCAATGGAAAGTCTTAAAGAATCCTTGATGTGCTCTTCCTTCTCAAAGCAGCTCAGCTATCTACAGGAGCTGCGGAAAGGGAAGCCATGGGGAATGGCAAATGAAGAATATATTTGCTTTGGAGTGAAGCCCATTTCAGTAGAAGAAGGAGGAAACTTTTCCTCAATCTGCTATTTTCTCTGTTAATTTTTTCACTTAAATATTTTAACTAAATCTAATTGGAACATGATAATAACTTAACCATAGCTGTCAACTTTTCCCTTTTCTTGCGAAGAATCCTATTCGGAATAAGGGAATTTCCCTTTAAAAAAGGGAAACTTTAAGAGCTATGACCTAAACATGCTAGCATTTCACTACAGAAGAAGAACCTTCCTTATTATCCTCCAGATATTAATTGCACATTGGGTTGGATTCAAAGAGTAAATGTAAAGCAGACATATTCTATTTGGGTAACTAACTACTATTTTATACTTCCATCTAATCTCAATATGCGTTTTTTCTGGAATGCATTGCTCCCACCCTTAACATCCATACCACTCCTTCTTTCAACGGCCTTTTTCAAATGTGCAATCTAGGTAGAATAAGTAAACATGAGAGAAGAAGCAGGTTCTGTCCAGAAACAGCATGCATTCAATTTCAGCATTTTAAGTGAGCCAACACACTACAAGGCAGGGTTCTCATTGCAGCAACAGGACCTATAAATGAATGCACAATGGATGGATCCTTCCACCATGATATCCATGAATGGTCATTTGATTCAGACTAAAAGACTGAAAAAGGCTTGTGTTTAAACGTCTCTAGACAGAATCACATTCTTACCTCAAACCTTTCAGCTCCACTCTTTGCCTCTTTTCTCTTCCTTTCTCATTTTCCGCTTTTATAATTTGCTGATTTTACACTGTAGGCCAGCAGCTAGGATTTGTGCTAAATCACAAGTGCTTTATGAGTAGGAAACATGATGTTTAAGTATACTCCCTATTTTCCTGGCCATAGGAGCATACTAGAATCCAACCTATATTTTAATTAAACTCTATAGAAGCTAGGCCTGAACACTCTTCATGCATTGTATTAATGTTTGAGGGAGTAGGGCTACATCAACTAACCCCACACCTGACATTGTGCACTCTGACTTGCCCTGCCCACAGTACAAAACAAACATCTGTACTAGGGAAACAAATGAATTTCAGGGGGATACGACAATCTGGTATGTGTGACATTGGAAAATGGGCTAGTCAGTACTTCTGATGAAGGCTGCTGACTATGCATTATGTAAAGGGAGAATTCAAACTTGGGGAACTGTTTTTGATGGCAGGGGTTCCCATAACATATATATAGCTCAATGCACACTTTATGGCCAATGCTGTCTGGAAATGGGCTGCAATTACCTGGTGGCCAATTCAAAGGAAAAAAGGAAAAACTTAAATTTTTCAACAAAAGTGTTGGTTTTTCCTTTCCTGATTTCACAAGAAAGCAGCGTGTGCATATATTTAATAAACATGCACATTTTACCTGCCCACAAACCCACTAGGCATCACACCCCAAGGGGCAGAAGTAGCCTATTCAGTATTCAGTCCGAGTGTATTTATAGCCAAAGAGTCGAACTGTGAGAAGAATTTATCAGGGCTGTGAAAGGAGCATCATGAATTATTTACCAAAAAAATGAAATTTTATAACCCTTCTCAGTCTTTCATAAACTGTCTCTTCCCATTTTATTTGAAATTTTACCTGCAATCATAATACAGCATAAGTCAGAGAAATGTCTTTCTGAAAGATTTGTAAGAGCACAGGTAGAAAGCGGGCACACAATAGTGCCTGTACTTGAAAGAATTGCTGGAATGACTAGTTAAGTGTTTAATTTTTAAAGCATGCAGAGGAATGTGACAGATCTCTTTTTAAACTTCCATAACCCCCTTTCTTTCCATTTAGGAGAAAAGAAAGACACAAAGAATCAGTCACACCAGTTCTTCTTTAAAGATCTTCTCCCTCCCGCCCTGTTTCAGAAAGAGCAGAAGGAAGGCAACCTGCAACTCTCCCTCCTGCCAGTTCTTTTTTGTTCCTACTGCAAAATTCTCCTTTTTATCTCTCTCCAAAACCAAAGCAATCCTCTGCACAACCTCCATGGCTGAAACCCAGTTCACTTCTCGCCCTCTCCTACTATCTCGTCTCTAGGTCAGTTAAATATTCAATTGCCGTTTTATTTTCTCTCTCAATAAAACTGGATTTCGGGGAAAGCTCTGATGTAGTCTGTGCTGCTCTCTGAGTGGGCATTCTGCTACCTAGGCTAAATGATCTGAAAGTTACCCAGATGTGCTCCTTTGTACTTGTACTTTGTACTTTGTACGTGTGACTTTCAGCAGCCTGTCTACTATTCAGCAGAACAAAACCAGGTTCAGAGTGGGAAAGGGTTTCCCTAGCACTGGGGAGCTAAACTCTCCCCAGCCATTTGTCTTTCAGAAGAGTTTATTACTAGGCACAAAGTAAAGTTTCCAGGCATGTATAAAGACATATAGCCAAAGCAAGACAGCAGTATTGTCAAGGGATTCATGGGGAGGGGGCAAGTACACTTTTGCAAGTACACCTTTGGTGTTAAATTGTTCTTCTTGTTATTTATTCTCATGATTCTAGATGGTCCCACTCACACCCAATTTACCATATTCTGCTAGCAGTCAACCCCTGGCATGCCCTGGAGGGAGCTTTCTTCCCCCCAAATTATTTTTATTGGTTTTCATGTAAATACGTTAACAACACACAACTACCGTAACTTGTCCAGTGATACATTAAGTTTCATATGTAGTACACAGTACACAAGCAATATGTTTATTTCTGCATTATCAGTTCAATATGTGTCTATTTTTGAAGTGCCTTTAATTACCCTTCTGTGGTGAGCAGGCGTTCTGATAGGGCCACATTCCAAATATTTATCCAGATTTCAATGGGGATATCTATAGGTTGTTTCCAGTATCGGGCTATTGTTAATCAGGCTACTGATAAAAAAACAACTAAAGCTCTGAATTTAAGGTAATTGTTTAAATTTGAGTCTAAGGATAACAAGGCAAGAGCCAAATTGGGTGGAAGGGATTGCTGCGTAATTTTGGAAATAATGTGAAACACTTTTTCTCAAAAGGAATATACCAATGTGCAACTCCACCATGCATGAAATATGAGCCTCTCTGCAGTCTTTCAAACAGGGCAGAGATGCTAGTGCTTATTTTGACTAGACATGAAGGAGTCCAGTGCTAGCGAAATATACGGTAATTTTAACAGAAGTCTCCTGCCAATGAGCAGAGATGGTTCATAGGGATGGGTTGTGCCAAGTTGATTGTCATTTATTATCTGCAATTATGATCCCTAAGTCTTTTCCCCATATTGTCCAGAGGCCTCCTTTATCACCCGTATATTGTTCTAGAAGAATGCTATAAATTAAAGACAAAACTCCTTTTATTTCATTTCTTGATTTGTTAAAGACTCAAAGATGTAAGAGAACGAAGGCCTCCCGCCTTGCGTACCAAGTATCTTGCAAATGTGCACAACTGAATAGACTGAAACCAGGTTAACTGGGCATCATCCAGTTTCCCCATCAGCTCATGCTTAGAAATTGCAAAAGGCTTCTTTTCTCCTCACATTTTTATTTATCCTCCTGTCGGAATAATGGATGGTCCAACGGTGGAGTCAATGGTGAAGATTTAGGGTCCCAATCCCTCCACACCATCAGCACTGCCTTTAAAAATGAGTTTTGAATCTTTGATGCAATTTAGACACAGATTTATCATTCTGTATGAACTAGGCCAAACATTATTTGGTCCAAGAGCTGCTGTCAAGAACCCTACATCATCAGGTACAAAAGGTGTTGCTATCTTTGTTTTCTTTTTCTTTTTTTTATTACATTTGTATGCCGCCCTTCATCCGCTGATGCCAGGGCATCTTACAGCGTAAAAATACAAGATAAAAACACAAAATACATAATAAAAAACAAGAACGGAAACATAACAGACGAATAATCCCTCTCCCATAAACATATTTAAAAGGATATAGAATGTTAATTAACCAAATATGTTATCTAGACATCTTAGAAAAGTAATTCCAAAACTGCTGGGTTGGGTGACAGTCCCTCAAACTGTTGTGGGCAAAAATTGCATCACAAGGCACATGAATGAAAGAAGCTGCATCTGTTTAGGAATCACCTGCTTAATTTCAGACTCTCCAATCTTGGTCCAGCCCCTCTGGAAAGGCATTGCAGAGCCATAAAGTGTCTGCCGGAAACTGGAACAGCTCGTAGAAGCCACCCTCTTGTGTGGTAAAATATTCAGTCTGTCTTTTTTATATGAGGCAAATATCAAATCAGAACATTTAATATAGTCCAAGATAGGAATAGGGTATGAATTTGATTCAGCACACATTTAAAGCTAAATCTATCAAATTCACATCTTTGAAAACATTATGAAACTGAAACACTGGTATCCTTTGAAATTCACACTTATCCACATTTTGTGATGCTGTGCAGACATGCTTATATTAGCAAAAAGGTTGCAGAAAAAAACAAATATATTTATCAGGGGATCTGTGTTATATTGCATGGAAATATGTGTTTATTAGTAGAAATTCAAACTAAAGTGCTTGGTAATTTTTATAAGGTTTTTTTATTGCAAATTGCTGTAGAAATGTGGAGACTGAGTTTCAGATGGTGACACTCAGAACTGAGGAAACAGAAATAGGAAGGTCTTTCCATCTGTAGTCTAAGACATAATCATTTCCATTGTACTAAATTGAAACTATGTCATTTCTGAAATTAGGAACTACTTTAGGAATAAAATCATTATCTTTGCTTCAGGAGTTGATAGTTTTCCATTTCTTCCACCCAATGTTTTCATAACTGATAAAAATAAACACATTGGGCAGTGGTATGTGAGTTAATTTTACTCAAGAGTTGACCCATTGAAAATAATGGGCATGACTAAATTAAGCCCATTCATTTCAGTCCACCTGCTCTCAGTAAAACGTAGGTGAATACTACATACAACCTCCAGAAAGTCCCAACATTAACCCTTTATTTTCCACCCATACTTCAACCCCAAACCATCTGTTGGTCCTTTTTCCTTGGAAAAGCAAATTATGTATGTGTGCATGCATGCAGTTGGCAAGCCCTGGGTTACAGTGACAAGAGGAGCAGCATTTCTTTTTTATCAGTTTTGTGTTGTTTTCATTGCTCCATCTACCATTACCTGATAGAGTTATCAGCAGTTGCTGATAACACCTGGCAGTTTAGGAAGAGGCACACAGTATTTGTAAGATGTCTAGACAGGTGCAGCCTGACCAGTGGAGTAATAGCCTCTTGGAAGCAGCATCTCTGCCTCTTACTGCAGGGAGCGGGAGGCATTGAGCAGTGAGGGGAAGGAAAGTTTGGGGTTGCAGAATAGCACCAGTGGAAGCTCTGGATTGGCTCTGCCAGTCAACTGCACAGCCCTGACCTCACCACTGCCTCAGTGTCATGGTAAGCGGCCACAACACTGCTGCTGGAAGGCTATTGCTAGTTATGCGCTATCAGGCAAATCACTCCTGGTTATTGGAATAATTTTGATTTGTTTAAAAGTCTCTGGTGCCTCCATTAATGCAAGCTTGAAAAGCAGAGTAAAAACTGGGGGGTGGGGGAAATACAGTTGTGATAATCCCAATCCAGGGCAGTGAAGTCAGCAATTTAAAAAGAAATGCCCTGGCCAAGCAGGATTTGATGTTTAATCCGTGGTTTGGTCTGATAAATGTGGCTGGAGCTACTGACAAAGAAGCTCTGCTTCCGACTTGGGTTAATTTATCCTCCACAAAGGAGGGAAGTTGCAGAAGGGCTTTCAGGAGAATGCTAATGCCATACCTCTCTGGTCCTTGCTGCTGTTTTGCCTCTGCCTGTAGTCCTTGGATGCCTCTCTCTGCATCTGAATCCTAACAGTTATCTTGGCTAAAGTCCTTCATAAATGCTTGACCTTAATGCTTGTTCCCTTGCTACTTACCAAGGCCAACCTTAAGTCCTCTGGTTTGATTCTGTTTTGCACCCCCCCTCCTGAGCAAAAGGTTACTGACCTTTGAAAGGCTCCTCTAAAAACCTCCCTGTGTGTGACAACTAAACAAATCCATTTTTGTAATGTAAACTTTGCATGATAGGTGGTTTGCCATTTCAGTTGTCTACAAACATCTATGCATTTTTATGATATTATAATAATGAATCCCAGCTAACTGGTTTAGTTGCTAATTAAGGGCTAATTGACTTCATTGGGAGTTGGCTCAGGCAGTAATTGCATCCAAGTCTCCAGGAAAGGAAAAAATTCTCTCTGGGCAAATCATAATGTGATTGCTAATGTTGTATTTGGCACCTGGATATTAGAATGTGGGTCTGAGATTTCTGCATCGGCAGAAAAACAAATCTTGCAGCAAGAATGTCTTGTTCAGATTGTTTGAATAAATATATACTTGAAAGTTAACTACATACTCTGGGTGGAATCACTTGAGCATTTACTGCATAGCGACTGTTTTAAATCTTGCCCCATGTCCGTTCTTTATATGGAGAGCCAGAGGCTTGAGTCCTCTGGCCTTCTGGGTGGCTGAGCACCATCCATAACCAGATGAAAAAAGAGCATGTGCAGGGATGCCACGGGTACCTGCAAGCTTCCTGTTGCAGATACATTTCCTAATGGCTATTACATGTGCAATGGATATTAACATATCAGTGAAAAAAGACCAGCGGTTTAATCTGCAAGCTGTTGTGCAATTAAGGTAATTATACATTCATGGCACAAAATGATTCAGATCTGCATTAATTTATACAGATTTCTTTCTTACGGAAAGCTTGGCCTATCACGCACTATCCAGAAAACCAAAGTGCTGCACCAACAGGCACAAAACAACCCCTCCACAGGGCCACAAATCCAACTTAATGGTGTAACATTGGTAAATTTCAATAATTTTCCCTACATAGGCAGTTATCTTTCCACAAGAGTCAACATTGATGGCAAAATCTAGCATCACCTGAGCTTTGTGAGTGCAGTTTTCTCTGGATAGAGGCGTAGAGTGTTTGAGGACTGGGACATTCTCAGGGAAACTAAAATGCTTGTTTACAATGCTATTGTACTGCCAACTTTACTGTACACTTGTGAAACAAGGACCACTTACGAATGCCATCTCCAACTCGTTGAAAGATTCCATCAATGGTGTCTCCAAATTTTTTTACATATCACTTGGGAAGACAGGTGAACTAATGCCAGTATACTGGAAGAAGCAAAGATCACCAGTGTCAAAGCAATGATTCTTCAACATCAACTTCATTGGACTGGTCATGTTGTTTAGATGCCTGATTGTCGTCTTTCAAAGCAACTCCTCTATCCCCAACTTAAGAATGGAAAGCATAATGACAGTGGAAACAAACGGGATTAAAAAAATGTAGTATAAACACCAACAACTTGGAATCACTTGCCTGCGAGCGCTCCAATTGGGGAATAGCCTCAAGGACTTTGAAGAAACACAAACTCAGAAAAAAAGGAATAAACAAGCTAAGAGGAAGGCATGTTTGGCAAATCCTCGCCCTTGATCAACTCCTGCCTGAAAACCTATGTCCCCACTTTGGAAGGAAGTGCAGATTCAGAATTGGCTTCCACAGTCACTTATGTAACACTGTTAAGACTATATTCATGGAAGACAATCTTACTAAGGTATGAGTGATTGTCAAAGAAGGAATTTAGGCAGCAGTATGGGTTTTTAAATCAGGAATATGGCACAGAAGTATGCCAACTCTGCATGTGACATACACAATAATGATTGTTTGTGCTTTAGAATGAAGAACAGCAGAAACTAACAAATATGCAATGCACAAGAATGTGGATACATGTTGCCAGGCCCCACACTACAGGTTAGTCAGGTTGCACACTGGCTGAGCAGCTTGGAAGAGCCCCCAATGGCCTGACCTGGCCATGCTGCCATTCACCGGCCCCCCTTCAGTCGTGGGCAGTGCTGCAGCTTTTGAATGGGGACCATGCTCAGCTCTTATCTCCTTTTGGGAGGTGTCCCAGCCTATTGATCTATTGATCGCATAGCTCTATGGACTGGGACATTGCATTTTGGCTAACATAAGATGGTGGGCCTCCCCATTCAAAGTGCCACTACCCATCCTCCATGAAAGCATATTCAAAAACCTGACAAAGGGTGGCTTCAAAGCAGTAGCTGTGAAAGCATGTGGCAGCCACAGGTAGAGTGTCCTGTTTGAGGGGTTGTTGGGGGGTGGTAGCCCATCATCAACACCATGTAAAGGGTCCCCTGAAATCTGGTGTTGGCCCTGTGTGTTGCAGAGTCCCATATCTGCTTTAGCTTGTAACTGTGCCAAGCATAAGATACTAGCTTTCATCTGGTTTACACAAACACCATTTGGGGAGTCCAAGGGGCAGGTCGAAAGTTGGTATGATCATACAGATAAAATTTTGCCACATGAACTTCTAATTCATGCTTAGACTGAAACTCAGTTTGTTGAATAGTTCAGTTTCAGCTAAGCATAACGTCTTCAGTTTCGGTAGTGATGGTGAAGCATTTGGAGAAGCTAGTATTGCTAATTGTATGACTTGCGTTAAAAAAGAAAGAAAGTTCTAATGTACTTGAGGTGCAAGATTCTTATATACTAGATGAACACATCATATTTCACCCTTGCTGCTTGATTACATTTATCCCAATATATTCCAGTACATGAATTGTGGCAGTAATGCAAAGGTAGCAGTAAATATAATATTACATCCAGCTTCATCACTTTTACATCTCCCCCTGCCCCCAGAATGTGGAGGACTTGGTGGACTAGGGCCTGGGAGATCAGGGTTAAGATTCAAATAAAACTCATCATGTGATTTTGGGCAACACACTCTTTCAGCCTAAACTATCTCACAGAGTTGTGAGTAGAGTGGTACCTCAAGTTACAAATGCCTCAGGTTACAAACGCTTCAGGTTACAAACTCTGCTAACCTGGAAGAGTTACCTCAAGTTGAGAACTTTGCCGCAGGATGAGAA
Source organism: Podarcis gaigeae (assembly GCF_964106915.1). Lineage (NCBI taxonomy): Eukaryota > Metazoa > Chordata > Lepidosauria > Squamata > Lacertidae > Podarcis > Podarcis gaigeae. The sequence goes on from NC_139677.1 coordinate 5,080,286, forward strand.
TGGAAATTGTGTGCTGGCGGTGCAGTACGCCTCTAGTTTCAGGTTAAGAACAGACCTCCAGAACGAATTAAGTTCACAACTACAGGTACAATCCTGAAGCTGGTGTGCTGGGTTTGGAATAATACAAACAAACCCACATATGACAGAAAAAATAGAATCTAGAACACAATGGGAAGTGACTATTCTGGTGAAGCTCCCTGATCCACTTGACCCAAGGCTGAGCTACCCTTGCTTTATGTACCCTATAGAAAACCCTTCCCCATCAAATAATCAGCACCCTGTACCCTTGTTTCGCCCACATTCATGAGCACAGACACTTTTTCAAACTTTTGTGTGGGTGCCTCCCTTTAGAGCACACAGACTGCCTCACTTTCAGGCCCAAAATCACCTTTAGATAAATGTGTCTCCTCGTGACTTTGTAATAGATTCATCACTTTGCTCCAGATTCAAAGACAAAATTCTGTTGCACTGATATCTTGAATTCCAGTGCAAAAATCAAGCCTGCGAAGATTTTGCTCAGCTCTAGTCGCTAGTAAAAAATAAAAAAGGAATTAATTCCAAATGAATTTAGAAATAAGCATTTAAACTATTGAAATGTGCTACAAAACATCTGACCCTCTAAATGGGTTCAAGCGTAACTTACTGTTACCAATCACAAGGTCATTGCTGTAATTTAAGTGTCTCGTCCGGTGCGAAGGTGGGGGGGAGCATCTATAATTGATCGAGCTGTTCCAAATGCTTTGCTCATCTCTCCAGACCACTTTTTCAGCTGCCTGAGGTTAATCACCAAGTCCACCACATGCTAATGCCCTCTGTTACATCATAATTAGGATGAGACTGACGGAGCTGGGGAAGGCTGATGAAATTATTCATTTTTCCCCCCTGAGAAGCCAGATGTTGCCAGATAGATTTCACTTAATTCTCTGACAGCTGCAATAATAGGCGAAATATGCAGCCAAGACTATAGTGACACTGATAACGGCATAAGGAAAGGAATGAGAGGCGTGCTGCGTGGCTACTTCATTATGATTATTCATTACGGTGGATCACCTCGTTTTATGTGGCAATTAGAGAAGTCTGGGGAGGGATTTAGTGGCCAAAAATGTGGAGTTATTTTAAATCTGCAAATAGAGGCATGTGCTAAGGCTTTGATGGTATATTCCCAATCAGCAGTTCACCATGGTTCTGTGGTACTTTGTAATAATAAAGTGTTCCACAGTACTGAGCTGGCATTATTAGAGCAATGGATTATTAGGGGACATGGAATCTCCCAACATTCCCACCTACCAATTTCAGTCAGTGTATCTTTATTGATCATTGAAACTGTTCAGTGGTCAGGATCAAAAGATTCCACAGTGTAGGCTCATAAAGGTGAACACACCACAGCTCACCAAGGCCTTGGTAGAGTTCCTAGTTTTATTAGCTGCCCAGAGTAGGGGAGAAAATAGAAAGAAAATAGAAAGTTGCTGAGTACTATGTTAGTCCACAAATGGGATTAGCAGACTTCGGGTGGCTGGTGAACAAAAGTTCTACATAATGATACCTCTTGTAGGTGCATACTAGCCTAACTGTAAGGTAGAAGAATGACATAAACACAACTATTGGAATATAACAGAACTACATTCACTAGCAATGAATAGTGACTAAACAAACAACATTTGAGAAAACATATTAATCACCCCCTGTGGTACTTAATTTTATTTTTTATTTTTTTATAATATTTTTTATTAGTTTTATAAAATACAGAAAAAAGAATAAAGAACGTATTATAAAAGTAAAAAAGAAAGGTTACAAATTTTTCCAAATCTATTGGACTTCCCCACGTCCTCCCAACCCTGCATTCTCTGTGATGCATAACGTCTGCAATTTGTTAACTTATTTCAATACTTATTGTATCTTCCTTTTTATCATGTTACCCAATTTCAAATGTATTATAACCCAAATCATGTACATTTTCATTTTAACACAATAAAGTTGTTTCATTATTCTATCTCTGACTCCTTGTACCTTAATTTCCATTTCTTTAATTTAACATTACTGAAGCTAGAATTTCCTAAAAGGTGCGTTTTTTAACATTCATACAACTTATAATGTTTTTCCAAATAGTCTTTAAATTTTCTCCAATCCTCCTCGAATGTTTCTTCTCCCAAGTCTCGGATTCTGCCAGTCATTTCGGCCAGTTCCATATAGTCCATCAACTGCGTGTGCCATTCCTCCAGTGTGGGTAGATCTTGTGTCTTCCAATATTTTGCAATCAGAATCCTTGCTGCTGTACTGTGGTACTTAATTTTAGAAACTCTTTATAGAGAGGTCCATTTTCTCACTCCTCAATGACTTTTAAAACAATCAATCAGTTGTCCAGTCATCAGGTAGATACTTCTTTCCTCAGAAACAAGCCTCTGCAAAAGCATTAGGGCAACTGAATTTTGGGTCAACTTGTAAGGGTTTTTGCAACATTGCTTTGTATATTACCTTGAATATAAATGTGGAATGGCATTTTTTAAAAAATAAATAAGATATTGAGAGCAATTCAATGTCACACTATTTTGATTGTTTCATCAGCACAAATATTTCAGCTTGTTGGCAGAACTATATCCCCTCCCCTCAACCTCCATGCTCTTCCGGGGGTTATTCTGACATACACACCCCTAACCAATTTGAGGGACATCGGGGGAAGAGAGGGGAGGAAATCCCATTGCACCAGCAGAACTCATTTCACTAGTTTCCTCTAGCAGCTCAACTGTTTAGTTCAACCCAGGTCTTCACAACTGTTTACATTGCCTAATCAGAGATATCGGAACTACAGACATGCAGTTAGCAACCGATTGTTACTTTCATTTATTGCCTCTTGCTCTTCTGTTTCCATAGAATAAGCTGCTATTCTGAGACTTTTCAACTTGGCTTCTACGTCAGCAGATGTATGCTGTTTTATCCATGAGAATACAAATCAGATCAAAAATATCTTTGCACCAACACGTTGGTAAGCAATGTGTAGTTATTTGTGGTAAAACTTTTAACCAAGTATGTCAAAGATAGTTAATTTTTGCAAATCTCGAATACGTGTATTGTTATATGTGGTGACATAAAATAATTTTAAGAAATGGGGCAGGGGGTGCTTTACATTTCAAGGAATGTAAATGAAATGACCCAGATTTGCATTCTGTGTGTATGTTTAATTTTCTTTTGAATTCAGTTGTATTTTCTTTCTTTCTTCTTGCATGAAATCATGATAAAAAAGATAGTTAACTTATCTGAGGTAGAAAAATATTTATCTTCCAGGGTATTTCTGTTTTTCTGTTTAGGGATAGAAAAGCTCTTTCTTTTGAGTTCTCCCCACTCCCAATTGATCCTTGTTATGAACAAATACAGTTCACATTTGAGTATGTTAAATATGCAATGACTTTCAGAAATCTCGCCTGTTAGAGTAGAAATCACTATCTCTGTCACAAATGTTTGGACAGCTGTCCATTGTCTGTATAAATTAGAAAACTGTAACAACGACTGTCTCTGAAGAATAACATTTAATAGAACACTGTTCTGAAAACAGCAATGAATGAACCTGTCGTGTTTGGCAGGAATACATTTTTATTGAACTATTTGGAACCAAAAAGGGGGAAGTTAATCCTAGGTCTTTGGTCATTTTACAGTAACTAAAAGGCAGGGGTGGCCATTTGGACTGGATCCTGTAGTCCCCAGTGGCCCAGCCCATCTTAATTTTAATCAAGTTGAGGTACATACTGAGCTTCTCCTCACTTTACTCATACTGAGCTGCAAGATGGCAGACCAGTGGCAGTGGTTGAGGATACACTGAGGTGGGGGTCACAGTGTCCCATTCAATTTAGTGGACCAGCCTTGAGTGTTTATTTGGTTCCGACATATTCTAATCCTGATTTGGTAACGTTGGTGGCCATTCCAAATTTCTACACAATATTGACTTTGCCTCAGGGCCATAGAAAATGTGCAAAAACAAGCAATCTATTGAGTATTTTATTTTCTCTCTGTGTGTCTGTCTCTCTCACTCTCTCTTACACACACCTTATCCCCAAATCTTTTTCCCCCATGAAAAAAATCCTAGTCCAATTATTTCTTTCTAGATAGGGCTGTCACAACTCAATGCTAGGCAGCAGTTACAAGCAGAAGAATTCCAAGGGGAAATCCCATAGGAGAAACAGAATTTTCTCTCAGCCTCAGCACAGCAGGATTTGTGGTATGGTAGCAATAGTTTCACCATCAAATTTCCAAATTGTAGCCCTACTCTTTTCCATTTTCATCTATATGAATGAGTGGGGGGAAGTGTCCATCCGTTTGGATGAAGTGCAGAGCAAGAACAAAAATCAGGAAAATGGCTAGGGGGAAAACGCTAAATCACATGATGGGAAGGATGCATTTATTTTTGCCTAGGGAAGAAGAATAGCTTCTGCAGATAAATTAGTATGTTCTGCAGTTGAGAAGCTTTACTTAGCAGACATGAAGTTTCTCCCCTTTCAGAAGAAAGGTCAAAGAAGGCCTAGAAGAATGGAGCCCAGATGATCATTTTGGATATTGATTTATGTCGCACTTACTAAGACACATGTACCATAATGTCTGAAGAGACTCAGTAGCTAGAGACTCCTTTTACATTAGAGATGCTGGAGGCAGACACAAGAAAAATGATACCTACATACCAAGTAAGTTCCATCTCCAGAAGGCAAACACTAGCATGAAACTAGCTAAAAGAGTGTAATGAGATAACGAAACACTTTGCTTTCACAGTCACTTGCTGCCTGGACATATTTATTTAATCCTGGAGCCGGCCATTGAATTCACTAAAGCTAGAAATATACTGAAGACCAGTGAAATGTAGTGATAGAGCAGGACCTGCGTTCCAGTCACTGTCCAGCTCTGAAGCAGGTTACTTTTATATATTATTATGAAGCTGAACATATTTGAATAGAGGACAGTGTCACTGAGAGCAGATAATGCCAATAGATAAAGTGTGAGAGCATAAGAAAAGATAATAGAAATCAACTGGAACAGAGAGGAATCAGATGGATTTTTTTTCACATTGGCAAATATGTGCATAAAAAATTCAAAGTAGCTCAGCGGTAATATAAACACACAGAGAGAACAAAGCAGTCAGTGACACTGACTAACAAATTCTTAGCATTCCTTTGGGGCAGCCTATGCAATGAAAGCCCTGTGATAAATATTTTTTTGCCAATTATTTTTTATTGATTTTTCAAATTATTAAAAATCGTTACCAAATTAATACAATTTAATACAATTTTCCAAAACTGGTTTCCCACTCTCCTTACAATATATGTCCAAGATACACTCCCATTGCTGCATTAGTTCTTAATTAATCTCTAGTTGACATAGAATCATAGAGTTGGATGGGTTTAGTCCAAATGGCAATCCAACCTCTGCTTAAAAACCTCCAAGGAAGGAGAGTCCACAAACTCCTAAGGGAGACTGTTCCACTGCTGAACAACTCTTACTGTCAGAATTTTTTTTCTGAAAGTTTAGTCAGAATCTCCTTTCTTGCAACTTGAAGCCATTGGTTCGAGTCCGACCCTCCAGAGCAGGGAAAACAAGCTTGTTCCCTCTTTCATGTGACAGCCTTTAAGATACTTGTAAATGGTTATAATATCTCCTCTAAATCTCCTCTTTTCCAGGCTAAACATACAGTACCCGGCTCCTTCAAGCGCTCCTCATAAGGCTTAGTTTCCAGATTCATGGTCATCTTTGTTGCCCTCCTCTGCACACGTTCCAGCTTGTCAACATCCTTCTTAAATTGTGGTGCCCAGAATTGGACACAGTATCACTGGTGTGGTCTGACCAAGGCAGAATAGAGTGGTACTATTACTTCCCTTTACCTGGAGACTATACTTCTGTTGATGAAGCCTAGAATAGCATTAGCTATTTTTTGCTGCTGCATCACACTGTTGACTCGTGTTCAGCTTGTGGTCCACCAAGACCCCTAGATCCTTTCCACATGTACTGCCAATAAGTCAAGTGTCTCCCATCCTATATTCGTGCATCCGGTTCTTCCTGCCTAAGTGCAGAATCTTACATTTATCCCTATTGAAATTCATTATTGTTAGTTTGGGTCCAGTTCTCCAATCTGTTAAGGTCATTTTGAATTCTGATTCTATCTTCTGCGGCATTAGTTACCCCTCCCAGTTTGGTGTCATCTGCAAATTTGATGAGCATCCCCTCAATTCCTTCATCCAAGTAGTTTATGAAGACGTTGACCAACAAGTGGCCCGGGACAACATACTGTGGCATCCCACTTTTTCCCAAGGTGATAAGGAACCACTAATGAATACTCTTTGCGTCAGTCAACCAGCTACAAATCCACCTAACAGTTGCGTGTCGAGGTCCTTGCAATAATATCATGGGGGACTTTGTCAAAAGCTTTACTGAAATCAAGATACACTATGTCCAGAGCATCCCGTTGATCCACCAAATCTCTATTTTTATTTTTATTTTTAAAAATCCTTAGTAAATTGAAAATTACAGAATATGCAGAATTGGCTAGTTTGACTTGTAAAATTAGAGATAAAAAGGAGATTGACTTTAAGGAGAATTGGAAAATGTTTTTAGATTTAAAAACTCAGTGTAAACATGTTAAGACACAAATAGGATTTGACTGAGAATAGCAGTGGAAAGGTTAGTGGAAGTTTTTTGTTTTTGTGTTTTTTTGTAGAAGCAAAGGCATGGAGTAACTAAAATATGCAGCACGAATCCAAACTTTGGGGAAACCATAGTGGAGGCGGAAGTTCGAGGTTGAATGATTGATTGTAAAAACTGAAATGTTGTTAGATTATTCTGTGTGTGTCTGTGTACAAACAAACAAACAAACAAACAAACAAACAAAAAACCAGTAAAAAGTTATCAGGATTTTCTCTCTCTCTGGATTCTATCTGCATTATTTAAGTGACTTTTCTAAGAGATTATTCATATAGCCAGAAGTCATTGTTCTCATTTATGTCAGAAGCAGGCCAGTGGTGTTTTTTTGGTTTTGTTTGTTTGTTTGAAAAAAGGAGGAAAGATTAAACATTTTCAGCTGAACATTTTAAATGAGACCCACAGGTGTTTAAAACTGTGCAGCATATCATCAGTGGCATTATCAGATACCCAGGGTTGGTTGTGTTTCTCTGTTGCAAATATACTAGTGGCAATTCTAGGGCTGTTGCAGTGAAACATGTGTACTGGCTAAACATGAAGGGTTTTGGCATAAAGGATCTTAAAAACACAATGAAATCCGCTAGCATCTCTTGTGTTGGCTCAGAGTTGATTTTGCCAAAGAGATTTAGACGTTTCCATCCTGTCACCCCCCACTCTGGCAACTGAGTTTTTTTGGCAATGGAGATTCTCAATATTGGTGAACCTACAAGTGTTGAATATCGCTGATAATGAAAGCTTACTTAGTCCACTGAGTGCACACACTTCCTCTCTCTTTCCCCCCTTTTGCATATCCTCTGTTGTTGGGTGTGTGTTTTTTAACACAGATGCTGTATACAAGAAAGTTTAATGATGCTGCCTTGTCAGAGAACTGGGTCACCATATTGCTGCTGATTAGCAAGCTGTTTCTGAAGCAACCTTTGCTTATGCATTTTTTGAAAGTTACTTTCATACTGTCATAACTTCTGGAGGGCACAGATGTTCCCTTCCAATTACTCTTAAGGAGATTTTAAATCTGAACTGCTTTGGTTGACAACTGCACTGTGACGATGCATACTGAAATCAATCCCCAAATTAGCTACTTTTTTTGTTCAGAATGGCAAAGAAAGTTTCTCTCAGTTGTATATAGAAACAATGAATGATATCCAACAACCATCAAGAGGTGCCAGGACTTACATTGTCACTTTTTTGCTAATGCTGTTTCAATGAATGCCAAGGGCAGACAGGCATGGTGGATACTAATAAGACTATGGAAGATTTTGTTTACCAAATCCTAATTTGATTGCACTCTACATTAGTCAACTCAGATGAAATGCAGCTTCATATACTACATTATGCTCTTAGGAAGGGATATCAAAACACAAACTACATGTACTGTATGCCTATGCAACACAAAGGGTGCACACATATGATATACAATTATTTTTCATTAGTCATTTTCAAATGTGGACCACATTTTATAGATACACTCTGAACATTTATAGAACTAATACATACATGTGTGTCCTCTGATTCCCTAATCTAGTATACTTCAACTTATTTTACAACTGGAATGGGAGTTTATTTATCACATCTGCATCCTGATGTTTATATGAGTTCAGAGTGGCATGAACTTCACAACAAACTTGTTTAAGGTTGAAAGATGCTGTGACTCACTAGGCCTGTGTTATTAGTTATATAAATCACCAGGATTACTAGGTAGCCTTGTGCAGCGAGGCTTACCTTTTCAATGAGGGAATGATACTCAGCTATTTCTCTCATCGTAACATGCTGTGCAGCTTCACCTTAACCCCACATGCCCAAACCAGTCAACAAGCTTCATAATAATATCACCTTCTTCAACTCTGACTCTCTAGCCAGCACACACACAGTGGTTGCTCAGTCTTCCAGTGTCAGCAATTCCCAAGTGACCTCTCTAACTAATAACAAGGCATTTTTTAAATAAAAATTTTTTATCTTCATCCATGCTTTCACAAAGTATTTCTCATTAAGTACGTCAGATAAATGGACTGAGGCACCATTAGGGGGTCGTTCCCTAGACCGGATGGATGGGAAATTGCCTGCTCTTGATGGGGTTACATTCCCTCTGAAGCAGCAGGTATGTAGCTTGGGGGTATACCTAGAACCATTACTGTCGCTTGAGGCTCAGGTGGCCTCAGTGGGAAGGAGTGCTTTCCATCAGGGCTAATTCAAAGTGCTGGTTTTGACCTGTTGGTCCTTAAATGGCTCGGGGCCAGAATACCTCAATGCCTCTCCTCATATGAACAATCCCGGACCTGAATTCATAATCTGAGAGCCTTCTCCATGTGCCTCCTCCATGAGAGGTCCAAAGGGCTGCAACACAATAATGGGCTTTTTCTTCGGTGGCTCTACATTTGTGTAATGCTCTTCCCAGAGAGGCTCACATTGGGTGTAAATTTGATAGATCTAGCTTTAAACACAAGCTGAATAAAATTTCTCCCCCAGCCCTACTTTGGAGTAAGTACCACATAATGTTGTGGGCCCTACTTCCAAGTAGACATGTATTTGTAAGATTCTTATCCTTTTGCTGGTAGAGATGTGTGATGTTGGAGTTAGAATAGCATTTAAGGTAATCACCACTTTCCTATAACGACTTCCAAAATGTGTATTTTGGGTTGCATGGTTCTTACTAGCCACATGTAGATGAGCAATATGGCCATTTAGGAAATTAAAACTGTACTAATGAAAATGCAATCTTGCTTCTGCCTAAATATTCTTGAACAATAAAGAAAATTCCATTAAGGAAATTAGAAAGGACTTTCTTTTATTGCCTCTTTTTGTAAAATCGGATCAAGCAGTATTCCCACATATGCTATTTGGTACATTAATCTGCTTCTTCAAACAGTGTGCAACCAATTGCAAAAAGTTACACAACATTGCATTATTTTAAATGGACCACCTACATTGCCCTAAAGATATTCTCCAAGATAACTTATCTGCTTCAGACACAGTATTGATGGCATACAGTTTCTAAAATGAAGTTCTAAAAGTTGACTGTACAATGGCAGAGCAATGGCATTATGGTGTGTTTAGAAGAATAGTTTAATTCCTCAGCTTACCAGGACAAAGCAGCTGAGAGATCCCAAAATAAAGCACAAATCAAAGTAGCTATACTTTATTTTTATGAATACTGTTACGAATAGAAACAGGTGGTGATATTTGTGTGCACAGTTACTTAATAAACTAGATGGTAACATTTACTTCATTACAGTTACCTTAATTTTTTTAAAAAAAATGTTTAACACTATATGGTTCCTCTCAGTGTGAATGATATGCCACTTTAAGAGGATATGGAAGAGATTCAGTTCCTCCCATAGCCAAACCTAAGCCAAATTCCCTATAACACTCCTATCCGGTTAAGATTCAGCAAGCCAGGCTCTGAGGACTATATTTGCAATCTTCAGTTAAGACTGCAACCTCTTCCATGTGGAGTCTCTCAGGTCTTTTGCTTCCCCCCTGGTCCAGCCAGGGCCATCTTTTCTATTTGGTTTAGTGGGTCCTGCACCAGGGCGCCTGCCCAGCAGCGGGCAGCAAAGCCTACAGCTAGCAGTGCTTAGCTGCCGCTTTGCCACTCACTGTAGGCTTGGGAGTCACAGAAGCTGCATGGGGAGCAGCTGGCCCACTTCCACTCGCAGAGAAAAGGCTCTGGAGGGAAAGACCAAACTTACTTGAGATTGCCCCCCCCCCTTTTTTTTTGGTGCGTGTGCTCATCCCCTGCCAAAATTTTGTGTGTGTGTTGTGTGGTGAGTTTCCCCCTGCGTTACTGGTTTGGGTTCTAATGAGCTGCCTGCCTCTTTAAGAGGCTTCCACTCTCCTGCCAAGGCTTTGGATTTTTGCAGGCTCTCTTCCCTTTCCCCCTGTTGCCTGCTTTCGGTTTTTTCATCTCCGTTTACAGAGCTTGGAGAATATCTGCTCCTTTAAGGAATCGGCATTGATACCCCCCCCCCCAATTACTGAGCGGGTGTGTGAAATCAGGTGAATCCCCACCCTCTGGGAAAAGTTTGCAACTCAAAACTTCCCCCTCCAAAGCTGATTTTGTTAAGAGCTCCTCCTGCTTGGTGCCACTTTGGGGGATATCCCTGCTTCTTGATGGGGCAAGTTCTCTTTCGGAAGAGCAAGTCTGGGCTTGTGGAAGGAATCCTGCAAATATCCGATGGTGCCACTTTGCGAGGTGTCCTTTTGGGTCTGTTATCTCTCCCCTCCCGCTTTTTTTTTTCATTGGGAAGTTCTAGGACTAGTGGGGAAGGAAGTATGTAGGACAGCCCCCAGACTTTTGCAGGTGGAAATAATATGGATACATGTCCAATGAAAAGGACGTTCAGAAGCACCTAATGAAAAAATCTGCTTGCTCCCAAAGACTTGTCTTTCTGTCCCTGCACCAAAACACTGCTTTGGAGCAACTTCTTTCTGATTGGTGGTTAAAATGACTGTTGGTTGGTGCTGGTGCTTGAGGATGATGAAAGCTGCTTAACAAAATTTTTTTTAAAAAAATAAATAAACAAACAAATAAATAATAAAATAAAATAATAAAATAAAATAAAATAAAATAAATTCTTGGAAAAGATTATTTAAAAAACGCTTCCCCAAAAAAAATTCCTTTAAAAGAATCAAGTCCTGTAAAAAAATTTCTTTCTAAAGAAGTCCTTAAAAGAATCCTTCCAAAAATTGTCTAGTAGCACCTTAGAGACCAACTGTTTGATATGGTATGAGCTTTCGTGTCCATGCACACTTCTTCAGATATCTGATATCAGGTATCGGGAGAAGTGTGCATGCACACCAAAGCTCATACCCATAACAAACAGTTGGTCTCTAAGATGCTACTAGACAATTTTTGGAAGGATTCTTTTAAGGACTTTTTTAGAAGGAAAAAAAATTAACGACTTGAGTCATTTAAAGGAATTTTTGGAAGAGTTTTTTAAATAATCTTTTTCAAGTTTTTTTTTATTTTGACTATGGCAGACCAACACGACAACCTACCTGTTGTTGTTTTTTAAATAATAATCCTTAAAGCCATGTTTCAGTACAGTATAAGCTATGATCCTACAGGATAAACTAGAATGTCCATGAACTGATATAACAACAACAGCAACAATTTTATTATTTGCTGCCCAGAGTGGCTGGGGAAACTCAGCCAGATGGGCGGGGTATAAATAATAAATTGTTGTTGTTGTTGTTGTTTGTACCCCATCTATCTGACTGGATTGCCCCAGCCACTCTGGGAGTTTACCAGCTTCTGATACATTGGTTCCTTCATATAAAGGGAGAAACATCACTAACAGTACCATCTTTGAATTGATTTGTAGTGATTGCCCCATTCCCTAAAGAAGTGGATGTTCTGCTGGTAACATGGAGTTTGATCACCCTCAGCTTTTCACTTTCCTGCCACTACAGGTAAGTTACAGGTCTCTTGTAGAAAAAGGAAAGAGAGAAGCTTGGGCTACAGAGAAAGCAGAGGTAGGCACGAGATTGGAGTCAGCCAGGCCCTATTTGACCCAACCTAAGTCATTAGGAGGGGTGTTAGGGGATGGGTAGTACTTCTGGTGGGGGACATGCCATCCTACTTCTGGAGGAGTTTGCCCATGTTTGGTCCCCAACCTGCACTCATCTTGTAGGAGCCACAGGTGAGAGCTATCAGCATGCGACAGAGGTCATACCCAGGAATGGCTTTGGGTAGCCAGCTAAACCAGGTGAGAGTAGTTGATGAGTCTCAAACTCTCAGAAAGTTAGGGACTTACCCTGGATATGAAAACAGGCTCTGGTGGATTGAGTGGACAAGACCAATAGTATGTTCGACATTCAAGAAGACGGTTTCTGAAAATTCTGTAGAGGGAGATGGGCAGATATGGCTCATCAGCCTGAGAAGGTAGCTCATCTAGGAGAAGGAAAACTCTGATCCTAAATCTTCACTGCCTTGCAGGATATCTTCAAGAGAAGAAAAGGTTAAGGAGTATACCACACACATATCCAGAGTTAAGGCCCTAAGGTGGTTAGATGGCACCTTGTATGCCTCCTTCCTGTAACTCCTGCAGCCAAGCTGGTGCCAAACATGTTGCTCTGCTTTCCTTTGGACCACATCAGCAAGGCCAAGATTGTCATCTTGGCAGCCCAGGACCTCTATGCACACTGCCTAGGGTTGCTCACCAGGGAGGTCACTTCAGTGCTGCAAATGCAGTGGTTTGAATTCATCCCCGGAGGCACATTCCATTGCCTCTCGAGACAGATGCCAACAACTCATCAGGAACCAACTTTTGTGAATATAACTTTTTGATGTCTCACAACATCCCTAAATAGAGAGGTTAAACAATGAATGAAGTACTTGCTTTTGAAAGACTTTATAATCTTGCATGGAGGATTGGTTGATTTGTCCTATGTGCACAGAGAGAAGTTTGATTGCTACATTAGTGAGGTCAGGAAGAAGGGTGTTTAATCCGCCCCCCCCCCCCCTTGAAACAGGCTAATTGGTAGGAGACCATCTGCCACATCCTGAAGCATAGCTGCTTGAGTCCTCTGGAGAGATCATACTAAACCTTCTCCATTCGCTATAAAAACATTTATTGCCTTAATATCTAATCTGGTCTCAGTGTGTAGCACTCATTTTCAATTGAAGTCTTTTATTGATTACTATTTGACTTATTTATGTACCTTTAATTAAAGCCACAGCACAATGGTTCACAACAGGATAAATTCATTGATCTATCTAACAGTGACATCCATGAAGTGGTAAAACTGACATTAAAATAACTGTGGCCCAGGAATGCCTGGCCAAATTAGTAACCACCACAGTTAGTGCCTGCCATGTATTTGACAGGTGATCATTCCACAAAACAGGTCATACCACCAAGAAGGCCCTCTTTAATATGGTCATGTGATGCATTTCCACACAGCACAGAATGACCGGGAGGGCCACCTCTGAGTATCAATGTGGTCAGGCTGAGCAATATGGGGGAAGGCATTGCCTCAGATAGCCTGGTTGCATGCTGTTTATAAATCAACATCAACACCTTAAACTTGGACTTGGTAGCAAATTGACAGCCAGTGCAATTTCTTTAGCATATGTTCTCTGTGTATGCTGTGAGGTGCTAAACTCAGCAACCTAGAAGCCACATTTTGCACCAGCTTCAGCTTTTGAACCAAGTAGAGGGACAGCATCACATAGGGAGCATTGTAAAAATCCAGTCTTGATGTTACCAGTGTCAGCATTAATAAGCTACTGGACCCTCCAATGATCCCAAGCATACCTCAAATTCCAGCAAGGCTTGGTTGCAGAAGTCCTGGAAAGTTCTACAATGGCCACCACAGTCACCTGACTTGAACCCCATAGAAAATCTCTGGTGGGATTTGAAGGTGGTTGCACCATGCAAACTCAAGATTATTGCTGAACTGGAGGCCATTGCTCATGAGGAACGGGCTACAATTCTTCAGAAATGGAGCCAAGAGCTGCTGTCTGGTTTGCATCTCGTTTGCAACAGGTCATAGCACCAAAAGGCTGCTCTACTAAGTACTAAAGATGCTTGCCATGAAGGGGTTGAATAGTAGTGAGACTGGAGAAGCCAGTATAAGTTGCAATTTCAGCTGAATTTGGGGAAAACACTTGAAGCATCCATTGTGTTGAGCTACTTCAATTGCTTTTGTTTGATTTGCTCATTGTAAACATATGATAGTCTAAATTTTGATAATAAACCTGATTTATAATGGGGGCTGAATAATTTCGATTGCAACTGTATATGTGTCACAGCATAGTGGAAGGCAAAAACATACAGGGTCACTTTTCCACTGCAAGGGAGAAGGAAAGATGCATTAGTCACCTTTCCAACAACCCTGTAAGGTAATACAAAGGAACACTTGCTCTTAACTCCAGCATTCACTGATTGGAGGAACACAAGTGTAAGTTAGAGCTGTAAGTTATGGAACTTTCCTCAATTTGGGCACAATCCACCATTAGTGTGGAAAGGAAAACTCCACATTCACTGTCTGTTAACAGTGACATGTGACCAAAGACACAGACCATCAGCTACAAAGTCATTTGAAATAACATTGGATCAAACAGCAACTGCATCACTAACAATGATATGCGCTGGAAGACCCTAAAAATGAAACGTGAGATGAACCTGATGATTTTGCAATACATACATATATATATATAAAGTAAAGGTAAAGGATCCCTGGACTCCAGTCAAACGACTCCAGTCAAAGGCGACTATGGGGTTGTAGCGCTCATCTTGCTTTCAAACCGGCGTTTGTCCACAGACAACTTTCCAGGTCATGTGTCCAGCATGACTAAACTGCTTCTGGTGCAAAGGGACACTGTGACGGAAGCCAGAGCGCATGGAAACGCCGTTTACCTTCCTACCTCTGTGGTACCTATTTATCTACTTGCACTGGTATGCTTTCAAACTGCTAGGTTGGCAGGAGCTGGGACCGAGCTCACTCCATTGCAAGGATTCGAACTGCTGACCTTCCAATCAGCAAGCCCAAGAGGCTCAGTGGTTTTGGCCACAGCGCCAACTGTGTCCCTATACATGTAATACATGTAGTCCCCGCTTTGTAGGTACAATACATTCCTGGGTTTCTGCCCAAAATGGCTGCTACCAACCAGCAAAACACAAATAAATAAGAAAGTGGGCAAACTCTGGCTTTTCAGATTTCTGAATTAGCTGTTAGTCTTGTGAGGTTTGGGTATAATTCTTGGTGTTTGGATAACTGAAATTTCTGATAATGACCATTCCAGCAGTGGGACCTGCATGTACTGACATTTGAGATGTGAAACCCACCTTTTAAATGCTAAAATCCACAGCTGACCTTTGTCTTGGTGACAAATTTCAATCAATGAATCTATTGTTCATCATAAATTTCAAATGCTGTGTTGCAGATTTGAAAACATTTTTGTATAAGCTCAGTATAGTTTCAATCCTGGGTGCAACAAAAATATAAAGAGATGAATTCCAGTCTAGTTCACATTTCTTGTAAAAGTTAAGACCTAATAGCTATAGCTAGCAAGTACTGAAAACCAGAGTATGATTTGACTTTTTGCTGATAAGCATGTGCCTTGGGATAATATTAATGTTAAACATGCTGAAATGTTTGCATGTGTTCGAAAGGTCAAAGCGCTGGAAAGTTATTTTGTTTGGGGGCTCAGATTGACACTTCGAGCAATCAGTGCTGTTTTGCTCTCTGTGTTGTTTAACAAATCTCCTGAGCCTTCCGTTTCTTAAATCAAAAAGGGCCAGAGGCGGGAAACCTCCATAAATGCGCTTTGGAAAAAAGAGTGTGCTAATTTCTTGCTTGCCTATCTCACATTTGCTGCACTAAATTCATATGAAACACCAATTAATCAGCTTTGGGTTTTTTTTTAGTATTATGGGCATTTGACTTATTCTGATTTGACTTCAGGAGTGCATGAGCCACCATAACCTCTGTGTCTTCTCCTTTTGCTTGAAATAATCCACCCTTTCTTTTAATCTCATCATTACTTTCCAATTGTTTGGCAACCAGTAAATGCTAGGAGAGTTCATGAAGCACCTTATTAAGTTTTGTGACCTCTGGATAAGGAGTTGTGATTCAGGCAGCCAATCATTTATGCACTTTGTCTTTTGGAATAAAACCCTGATACCCATTGAGTGAGTTTATGTTGAAGTAAGGGTAGCAAAAATGCAGCTAAGAAGCTCAAATAATATATATAACTGATAACCTCATTTGGAACTTAGACCAATGTCTGGACTTTAACATTCAAAAACTTTACTTGCAGCAACTTAGAGTTATAGATGAATTAAAACACAATATTTACAGTCACATGCTTCTCCAAGCATGGGCTTACAGTTCTTCTAATTTCCAAACAACTGTATTTTTCTCTCTTTCTAGAACTCAGCACACAGCCTTCTGTATCTCACTTAGGCCATGTCTTGCAGGTCCCTATGAGACATTTCCACTTTTACCTTCTTCTGCAGCTTTGCTTTCTTTTTTCAATCAGATAAGTAGCACTCAAACACTCTATTCAGTTTAGCAGTGTTCACAGTGGACTCTAAAACACGGTAACCTTGCTTCACATAAAATGGAGTCTCTCCTTCACTAGATACCTCCCATGTGACCAACATTAGCCAATCACATGAGAATTCAGTTACCAACCAATCAAATTTAAACACATAGTAATGAACAGTGCTTTTTTCTGGGGGAATGCAGGGGTACGTATACCCCTAAACATTTTGTGAATCTAAGTTTGGCCTCATTGAGGGGCAGTATTTCAATATGAGTAGGAAAATGAGACTACCCCTAAACATTTTTTTTTAACAAACAAAGCTGGTAATGCATACAAGCACTTACAATTTCAGTGAATTAAATTACTATACTTAATAGTTTAGGACTGAGGCGTTTCACATAACCTCCCGAGTTTGGGTCTAAAACTCTAATACTAATAAGAAAGTAAAACCTACACAAATCTGGATTTCCTAAGACAACCTTGTAAGCCTCATTCCAGCAACTCTTGCAGCCAAGCTGGTGACAAACATTTTTCTCTGCTTTCAGTGAAGCTAAGAGTGGGGCATTGTCATCTGGATAGCCCAGGATCTTCATACACAAAGCCCAGGCTTGCACCCTGGGGGGGTCATTTCAGTGCGGCAGAAACAGTGGTTTGACTTTACCCCTGCAGGCGCACTCCATAGTCTCTTGGAAGAGATGGATGCCAACAACAAACTGCTATATAATATGAAGACCTGAGCTCAATACTGGAAAAATCAAAGACCCAAGAGAAACCGAAATTGACATTCACTCATCCCTTGTTGTCACCAATGCACCCAATGCAAGAGGTGTTGCACATGTAGCTTTGAATGGCAAAAGGTATCACTACCTCCACTATCAAGATGAATATATAATATCACATGTTGTACCTGTCAGTTGCTATAACGCTCAGCCTTTGGTTAATAAAAATGTTAAGTCCTTTTGCTATTAGGATATGGCTTTTGAAATATTGGAAGGAGACTCATTTTGCATTCTAATTTTTCAACCTGCCTGCTTGAAGAAAATGCCACAGTCACATTACAAAGTGCGTAGGCACCAAAGGTCAAATTTACAATTCATATTCTTTCACAGTAAGTTTAATTAAAAGATAATAAAAGGCAATCATTTATTGATAGTTTTAACATTAATGAATGACTTTGACCTCAGGCATAGCTGCTGTTCCCTAGTTAAAGCAAAATATGACTGCTTGTCATTACAAGATTTTTATTAGTATTAATGGTTTTAACTTTCCTCCCATGTATATGTCACAATATGTCAACAGTTCATTGAAAAAACTATTGATATGTTTCCAATTTGTAAACAACCCTAAAACCCTGTCTTTACAGATTCCTTGTGTTATTCCCCAAACAACGTTTCACAGATGAAAATACATGCACTCTTGTATCACCATTATCTTCATACTAAGGAGAAGTGCCTGAACACCACAAGCGCCTAAGAACATAAGCAGAACCTGCTGGATCAGGTCCATCTAGTCCAGCATCCTGTTCTCACAGGATGCACTTGCAGAATTCCAAAACCTGAACTTTTCTGTTCTCTCATTTATTGTACAATACATTTAAAATCAGATGGGAATTTGTTGTTTAAGTCACTGATTGAGAGTACAACAAAGTCAAACAAAAATAATTGTCCTGGAATAAGTTGTTGTTGTTGTTTAGTCGTCTAGTCGTGTCCGACTCTTCGTGACCCCATGGACCAGAGCATGCCAGGCGCTCCTGTCTTCCACTTGAAGTGCCAAATGCAATATATTTACTCTGAAATCCTTGTTTGGGTTCATTGTGGGGCTCAAGCTACACGTAGTTTAAACCACATCAGTTGAAGTGTAATTATTACATTATGCTTCTTGTTTAAAAGCTTTAAGGATTATTATGTACTAATTCAGTGGATGATATATACCTAAGTCATACTCAGCGTAGCTCCATTGAAATCAATGGATTTACAGTTCCACTCTGGAAATCATCCAGTCATTTTGCTCTCGGGATGTAGAAAGAATTGCACACAATGATTAATACATAAATGGTAAGCGGGGGGGGGGGGGAGATCCTTCTCCCCTTCCTGTGGTCCAAATGAAAAGCATCCTCCCTCACACTACCCTGGGCTATTTGACAGGAAGTTGAATGTTGAATTTAATTCTACTATCTGTATTTTCCTGCAATGTCACAGCCCTAAATAATTGGCTGTATACCCTTCAGAGTATAAGCATGTATACAAAAATAAATGTCCTGCCTAGTTGTGTTCACATGTGCTGCTCATGGAAGCAGTTGCACAATGTGGAGACCCCCCCCCCCACTGTTAGAGAGAAGTTAGTGTTTCTTACTCATTTAGCTGTGATGCTTTACTTACTTTTTTAACCCTTTTACCTCTGCCACCATATAACTAAATAGCTCAGCTTCCTGAGGTTGTGAATAAGTGTGGGACAAAGCAGCACAGGTTCAACTTTAAATTGAAAACAAAGTAAATTTTATTGTATTTTAAATAAGCAGGTGGTGGTGTTAATTTGTATGGTTACTATTAGGGATTTTTTCAGGTTCAGTTTTATCCTTTCTCGAACTCAATTCTCCACATTTCCAAACTGGTTTGCAATCTTTTTATTTTTTTAAAATAAGTTCTCATGAAAATTCACCAGCATTTTACTGCAGAATTATTCCAATATGCTGTATATTAGGAGAATTTCAAAATACAATGCACTTTATGTGCTATTTTAACAATATACTTTTTCTCAAAACTTCATTTTGGCATAGGCATCTTTGTACACATTACTTCACTGAAAAACAGCATTGCAAAATTCAAAGAGGTGAAAATTTCGAAAGATGGCTGTGTTTCAGTTCACATACTGTTTTGGGAAGTTCAAAATAAGGAAGACTGCATTTAAATGCAAACTGAATATAGTTTCTTCCCCCACCCCTAACTGGTATGTGTTGATCTTGGTTGGTTACTGTTTCTTCAGTGCAAAATGGTTGCACTGTGTGGTTGCTGCTTCTTTAAGAGGGAAGTTAAGAGAAATTTAGTTCTTCCACCTAATCAAAGCCAATTCCCTAAATCACTCCTGCTCAGTTACCGTAACACCCATTCATTTGGCACTCGTGACTATACTTGCCTTAAGGCTCATGAACTCTTCATTCTGGAGTCTCTCAGGTTTTTATCAGGACTTCTGCCACAGTCTTCGCATTGGTCCAGTAACCCTTGCTTCTCCTGCTTGCAGCTGACCTCCTCCTCTTGTTTTCTTTTTCACCCATCATCTGACTGACCTTGGCCTCAGATTAGACTTTTATTTCAAAACAGAGTCAATCTCTAGCCAGTCATTTTGAATCTGTGTGAAATTCTCTCACCAGTTCTGATCCATTGTGAAGAGGCAGAATATTTCCTATCAGTTTTTAGTTCACAAAAATGAGTTATGAGCCTCTATTTCCAGGCTTGAGATCCCCTTTGCTATAAGCACAGCTTTTTTCTTTTGCTTGAATTTATTAAGTAAGGGAACCATGTCATACAATGTGCATAGTGCTTTGGGGGCAGGGGATGTGGAAACCATGTCACTGTTCCAGCAGTGTCACTGTTCCATGTCACTGTTTCAGGCCTTTTGTGTTCTGCTCCTGGAGATCAGTTCAGCAACGGAGGGTGTCCACAGCCACATTTCAACAGATAGGCTCTGCTATAGGATTTCTTCTTGCACAATGATTCCACTAAGAGTAATTGAGAGTAGCCTGCTTTGCTGTTTATTAGTTTTGTAGTTTTAATATTGTATGTTTGCCACTCTAATTGGAAACCTGATGAATAGGGTTCTTTATCTGCTTTTTCACTGTTGTAATTTTTTTACAGTTCGTGCATTGTAACCTACCCTTAGATCCATCACAGTGAAGGATGGGCTATAAATATCCCAAATAAATAAATAATGTTTATAAAAGAACTGCAATTTCAACTCCATCCTAGTAGAAACATAGTGAATATTAATTTTGCTAGCCCCAAAATTCTTTTGAAGGACTAGACTATATAGGAGGTATCTATTATTGAAGGTCTGTTGCCCATCCTTTAATTTAAGCAGTTTGTGTTCTCTTATCAGGTACTGGGAGGAACTGATTAAAAGAAATATCATCCTGGATGGTGGCAATGAACAAAATGAATCTTCCTTCCATTGTTAGTGTATCTGATACTAGATAAGACATAGGGTGGTGGTAGGTGATCTAACCACTGTTGTTTTCCAGAAGTGAATATGCTTTTTAATTGATGCCCTCCAAAAGAGTTGTTGGTGTGCATTGCTGTTAAGACCCATGAACCAGAAACAATCAGTTCAAATTTTACCTCAGCCATGAATGTAATGGATGACCTTAGGAGCACCATTCTCACCAAGCCTCTCCCAACCACAATAATGTTCTTATTTGAAATATGTATATCTCTCACCATTCAAGGCAGCTGTTGAGAATAATGAAATATAAGAAGAAAGGCAATATGCAAAAAGAAGTGGCAATAGAAGCATGCAATGTAGCAATGTAATAAGACAGCCAGTACGAAACATATTAAAAAGTTGGAGGAAGGAAAAATCCAGAAGAATGGCATGTGATTACGGCAGGCAAGCAATGACATTCAGCCTTCCTAAATAGGTAGGTCTTAACACCACATGGAAGAACAACAAGATAGAGGCAAGATGAACCTCCTGTGATAATACTGTGATAATAATTCAAGCCAGCCTTACGGCATTGTTGTAAGGACCACTGGTGTAATATATATTCATGTAAATCATTTATTCGTCTTTAGAGGAGCAGAATCCATTTCACTCACATAGCCTGAAGAGTCTAGATTGCAGTTCTTCCTGCTTGCTTCACCTTTATAGATATTTCTGCTCCACTTGGCTTCTTTTGCTCTGACAAGATTTGCAGAAGCTAATGTGGATCCAGGAAGAATGGCAAGAAATGGTTTGCTAAAGTTGCTAAAGTTTTGACATGAAAGTCTGACACACACACCTGTCCCGCTTCTAGTAGGAACCTGTTCCTGCATCGTGACCATTTGATCCATTTTCTACAACAGGTTTTATAACATAGGTCAGTGATCCTAAATTCAAGTTTGTAGAAACTTTCAGTTTCACTAGTTTCAGTGTCTTGGGGAAAATACAAGGAAGATTTGTTCATCCATGATCGGAACTGGTGGATACATAACTTCTATAGTAACAATCTTCTAACTGGTTGTCTCAGTGACAAATGAGAGTACTAATTATCTCTATAGGAAAAAACCTCAACTGAGGAAGTCCTGTTTTGCTGGCCAGCACTTCTAAACCAAGTTTATACAAGTCATAAATTTGTGGCTGCATTATATATTATTATATATTATATCTTATTAGTTCTTCACTCTCACAAAGCCCTGTTAACACTACTCACATGCAATATTCTTATGCCCCATTCAAATATAGCTCTTGTTGATGATACATCAAGCATTTATACACATTTATATCAGATGGCCAACAATGTGACCGGAACAAAAGCAGCTTCTTGGGTGACAAGACCCAGGGCTTCAAATAAACATCTCCTGGGCTTCTGCAATACCATTAGTAGGCCATTGGATGCGCTTTGCCCTGCCTGGAAGTGAGGCAGTGTTGATGGAAGGAGATGAAACAGGAGCTGAGTCCTCAGCAGGATGCCTGCTGTACACTGTCTTCCTCTCAAGTTGGGTAAAAGGCATCCAATGGCCTACAAATAGTATCGCTACCATTCTTTTCCCTCTGAGCCACATGCTACTATATGTACACCTGGCTACATTTTCTCATTTTTATGTTTATTTACCAGGACGCGGTTGGCATTGTGGGTTAAACCACAGAGCCTAGGACTTGCCGATCAGAAGGTTGGTGGTTCGAATCCCCGCGACAGACTGAGCTCCCATTGCTTGGTCCCTGCTCCTGCCAACCTAGCAGTTCGAAAGCACCTCAAAGTGCAAGTAGATACATAGGTAAAGGTAAACAGCGTTTCTGTGTGCTGCTTTGCTTCACCAGAAGCAGCTTAGTCATGCTGGCCACATGACCTGGAAGCTGTCTGCGGACAAACGCTGGCTCCCTCGGCCAATAAAGCGAGATGAGCGCTGCAACTCCAGAGTCGGCCACAACTGGACCTAATGGTCAGGGGTCCCTTTACCTTTTACCAGTTCTCTCTAAACCTGTATTCTCACCCCCACCCCGAAAATCTTCACTTTCTTACTCCATGATACCCCTGAATGTCCAAATGTTGCATCTCAGGCCCCCATGAATTTAATATACATATATAAATTCACTATTTGGAAGGGCATAAGACATTATTCTGTGTACTTGTCAGTGTATGTCTCTTCTATTGATAGCTCTTTACAGCAGTCCATTTTCCTTAGAAATGAGCTATTTGTATCTTTCAAAATCAATTTGTACCAGCTCAGGAACTCATTTGATTATGTTGGCTGCTCAGAAGGTGGTTACAACACCTCGAAACTGTAGTAATCCATTGTCTGATTATGAATTTGAGGAATCTGTGCTGTGTTTGGAGCATAGTGTTTCTTCTGTTCCTATCTGATCTTTAACAAAGCAGTTTACATGTCATTGGTCATTACGTACTCTTCATGGTTCCTTTAGGCATCTGCTGGTTTTGGGATTATCCGTGTCCTCCTCTGATCTTTATGGCTCTGACTGGCTTGTGGTTTTTCTATGTTTTTCTTTAATTGGGATGCACATTTAAAGCAGCTCCTTGTGGACTACTGTGTTATAGTTTCCATTTACATAATACAATAATTTGCATCCAAGATTTTAACATTATGGGTTTACTGCTAGTGTACCTTAAATTTTTTACAGTGGTCCACCTCTAATTTTACACTAATAATGTCGCATTCCGAAACCATAAATGAAATATAGTCTAGCTGAAAAAGAATGTAATGGTGCAAAAGTGACAAAGAAGATGAGGCAGCAAAACTCTAAAATGAGGCTTCCCAGGTAAAGTTAACTGTTGAACAAAGGCAGTAAAAGAGAGAAGAGGACATAAATCTGATGGCTTGTAAACAAAGGCAGCATGACATGTATCTAATTTAAACTGCCTTTTCCTTTGTCAGCATTTTCTGTGTCCTCATCCTGGAGACTTCTCACACCACTCATTACAAAACAAAAACAACGGGAAACCAGTATAGTTTCCCATCAGGTAAATATTTTAT
This sequence comes from Podarcis gaigeae, assembly GCF_964106915.1. NCBI lineage: Eukaryota > Metazoa > Chordata > Lepidosauria > Squamata > Lacertidae > Podarcis > Podarcis gaigeae. Next base: position 5,104,127 of record NC_139677.1, read on the forward strand.
TAAAATTAGGACAAAAAAGCCTATGATTAGGGGTGCTTGAGCAGCACTGTAGCTAGCCTTGCTTGTTAGGTGGGGTAACCACGGTTGTAGGTGGGGCATTGGGGGGGGTGCCTTGTCATTGCTCATACTCAACAAAAAGTGCTTGGAAAGACCATTTCTGGCCATCCCTCATAGTACAGCTTTTATAATGCTCTGTAATGTTCAACAAAGAACTAATTGATGATGGTTCTCAGAGAAGGTAATTGGAATTAGAATTTATTTGGTAAATTAGGAACAGAAATAAAGCTAATTGTAAAGAAAGAAATCTGTGGATAACACATGAAGACATTTAGCTAATAACTGCAATTTGCAAAATATACTTAAATACTAATGTAACTGTTTAAGATTTCATAGCTTTAAAATAAAACCCAGAAGTTTCCTTTTTGCATGCTATTGTTTAGCACAATTTACTTGCACATAAATTGAGTTCTTTCCCTATGAAAAACAACAACCATTCTTCTGGCTGTTGGAGTATTTAAACAGAAGTTATCTTTCAGAAAAGCACAAGATAGGAATTAAGTTTCAGTGTTACATATGCAGGCAGCCCTGTATAGGGAAGCCAGAGTGGCAGGGGCAACCCGGTCAGATGAGTGGGGTAAAACATTATTATTATTATTATTATTATTATTATTATTATTATTATTGCAGAAAGAATAATTAGGGCATAACTAGAAACAAGGGACAGTAATGATTCTCAATATAGGGGAGGTAAAGCATATAGCAAGACTCAGAAGATTTGTTGTTGATGGTAATTTTAATTTAATACCCAGCCTTCATTCTGAGGTCCCAGAAGGGGTTACAACAATTTAAAAGACAACATTAAAACCAGAATTAAACATTAAAAGACAGAATTCCAGCATACCGCAGTGACCGCTCCCCGCTTAAAACGGGGGCGCCCTTTGCGTGGACGCGTGCAGCCCCTAGATCTGGAGCGGCTCCAACAGCATAGGCTTGGCTTTGCCTTCCCTCAGGTGGGATACCTGGAGGTCTCCGCCTACCTCAGTCAGTTGTCCAATCCCACCTGGGGGAAGAGTTGCCAAGGAGACCAGGCCAGGTAGGGGAGGGATTACCTGCCCACACAAAGGAGGGAGGATCTTACCTGGGATTTCTCACTTGGGGACTGGGGAGGGAGAATGCCCAATGCCTGAGCCAAGGTCTACCCACATTTGAAATTTAATAAAGTTGTGGCCAATTTAATCCCATAGCACGTTGTCTTGAGTCGTTATTCCACATGACGGGGGGACCGCGCGGGATCTGGGGACTCCGCCTGTCCACGCAAAGGATTTCTGGTGTGTATTCCAGCTTGCACAGTCAATTCACCCATGACATACTGCTAGGCTTGTTTGGTATTACCAACACCAAAGAACAAGGAAGCCCAAAGTACTGAGGATTAGGTTGAAATCAACAACACTCTGGATCACAATGTCACACCTTAACTTATTCTGAGCAAAAATCTCTGTTCCTCATTAACAAATTTGTGCTTTCTCCCCATCTTGCACGTATCAGTGCAAGCTAGTCATTTTCTTCTCAGGAAAACTACTTGTGCCACTTGTGAAATGTGTAGGTGTAACTAGGTAATCTGGAGTGGATTTTTTTTAAAAAAGAATGAAACTTAATTCTCTACACCTTTGGAAATCATCTTGGTTTTGGGATTTGCACTGCCTACTCTTTCAGTGTTTTTGGTTTAACCAGCACCCCAAACAATCATTAACACTGTCTCTAGAACATGCTCAACACACCCCTGCAGGAAGCTGTGTAATTCTTTCAGCAAAGATCTGATTATCTATCACGGATGAATTCTTGAAGCCCACCCCAGAACACTCCATGATTCCTGGTCACATGCAAAGGTGGCTTGGCAGTTCCTGAGCTCTCCTTATCCCAAGGGCAGGCAGTAATCTACACCAGTCCCAAGGATAGCAAGTGCAAGAGGCTCTTGGCCCATCTTCTCCAACTTGCTGCTTCTCCTCCCAAGAACTGAAGGTCCCTTTGCCAGGATAGCAAAGCATAGGTGGCACGTGGAGGCAAACTGTGTCCCCTCCCTCCTCTGTGCTTCTGTCTAAATCTGAAGAGGTTGCAATTTGACATATGGTGACTAATGAAATTAGATAGCTAATTTATTGAAGGCTGTTCTGGTGATTTATGTGGTCATCACCTCATCAAAAGAATGAAGTTGGTTTCTTTTAACAAGGTGACAGTTAGAGGGCAGAAGAGAAGTACAATTTCACTGAAAACACAGTTTGGGTGGTTTATTTTCAGGCCCAAAATTATTTAAAGTCTAAGCATGTGCCCTGGGATTTATTTGTCCTACAAACATTGAATTCCTAAGGATGCAATCCTAGGAGTGAGTCCTATTGTTCTCAACGGGACTTACTTTTGAATAGGTATGTGTAGGATTACTTACACTTACTTAATTAGAAATGCTTAATTAGAAATAAATCCTGAGGAAATAAATTGACCCTTACAGTAAACATGACTATATATAATCCGAGTTATAAATAATGTGAGAGGTGGATAGGGAAACATGTAGATGGGCAGAATGTTTATTCAACTTCTACCCCCTTTTATATATATTTAGTCTTCAGGATTGTAAGCTTGGACCAATACTTTTATTTTGCTTTATATACAGAACCTAGTTAATTTAGGCTTTATAGGAACTGACTTCCTAATAACTGAAGTGCTTTTAAACTGGATATTATTTTAAAGCTATAAACTAATTCAGTGGATGATATATACCTAAGTCATACTCAGCGTAGCTCCATTGAAATCAATGGATTTACAGTTCCACTCTGGAAATCATCCAGTCATTTTGCTCTGGGGATGTAGAAAGAATTGCACACAATGATTTCTACTGTTGTGTCACACCACACCCACGGATATGAATGAAACTTTGTGTGATGTGGTGGTATATTGATCAAGAAGCCACAGTTCCATAACAGAACAGGTAACATACAGTGTAAAGGGAATATTAGAAATCGGGACATTAGCATTATAGCCAGGAAAATGTATGCAATAATCCCTGCATCTGAATGCACCCTGTCAGTCTACTGAGCATTCCAGTCCTCACTGGGCTGTGTTTTTAAAGCAGTTTTTCTTTTTGCACCCTTGATTATATTTCTGAGAAATGTTGGCACTGTATGCACTGTGAAAAAGACTGAAAAAGCAAGGCAGCCTCTTCCCACAGATTTACATTCTGATAAATGCAACACAACAGTGGAAAGAGGGATGTGGAGAGAAAAGGAAAACAAGGAAACTGCTACCAGTTCTTAATGTTGCATTGCTCTTATAAATATGAGCTGGAATGAAGACATTTCGGAAAGAGAAGTCAAATGGCAGCTGGTCTGTCAGATGAGTCAATGGAATGGGACCAGTTACCCATTTTCTCCCTCTCCTGCAGTGAGTTGTAATGAATGCTGATATACGGCTGTTTAGGGAAGAAAGGTGCCAAAATCTGGTTAGTTCCATCCAGGTGTATTGTGTCTTTCTCTCTGCTGAAGCCAGGTAGGATGAAACGGGCATCTAGCCCCTGGTCATGAACCGTCACATGGGTGGTGGATACAGATTCAGTGGTTCTGACTCAAGGAATGAGGCAGTTGAGCAGCTCGGCAGCTGTATCCATGACTCCTATTTAGGATCCACCCCGAAAAGGGCGAGGGTCTAGAAAAGGTGCTCTAAACATAGCCTCCCTTTCCCCCTGACTGGATTACCATGCTCAGTGGGGTCGTAAAATACAATGAACTTTGGGACATGGAATATACAGAATTTGTCGGATAACACAGATAATTAGCGTTCCGAATGCAGTACTGTCATCATTGCAAGAGAGTTGCGATGTTTTAACATTGATATTGCAGCACTTCACGACACTTGATTCTCAGGGGAGGGACAACTGAAGGAAGAAAAAAGAGGCTACACATTCTTTTGTAAAGGTCTACCTGAACAAGAACATTGAATACATGGAATAAGCGATCATGTGAAGCACTTGACAGAAGTCCCTACCAGCATTAATGAGCAGCTTTCAACCCTTGAAATAAAACTCACCAAAAACCAACAGGCTACTATTCTAAGTGCTTGTGCACCAACACTGGATGCCGATGAAGACATTAAAGAATTTTTTTTACTCTCAGCTCTATGCCAGCCTGTCAGAGATGCTTAAGGAGGATAAAATTATCCTCCTGAGTGATTTTAATGCAAGAGTTGGGCAAGATTTCGACCTGTGGCTTGGAACTATTGGAAAATAAGGAACTGGCAACAGCAACCAGAATGGAATCTTACTTTTGATGATATGTGCAGTGCACAACCTTGTTATTACCGACACACTCTTTCAACAACAACAACAAAAATTTAAAATATCTTGGTCAAACCACTGGCACATCTTAGACTATGTAATTGTCTGAGCTGAAGATCGCCATGATGTGCTCCTTACCAGGGCAATGATGAGTGCCAATGACTGCTGGACAGATCACCAATTAATACGTTCCACAATGGTTAACAAGATTATACCTCAATGCAGGCTTCAAGGAAGGAAACGAGGGTGCAAAAGGAACACAACACTCAAGCCCTTCAAGATCCCATTAAGTGGGATTGCTTCCAAACAACTTTTAAGGACCACCTGCTTTTGGAGTTCCTTAACAACATTGAGAAACACTGGATCAATCTAAAAACATCCATTATTGCAGCCTATGAACAAACACTTGGATACCAAACCAAGAAACACCAGGACAGGTTTGATGAGAATGACAGTGAGATTGAATGCATTATTGACAAGAAAAGGAAGGCCTTTCAGATCTGGCAAAGAGATAGAAACTGTGTCACTAAGAAAAAAAACTATGCCAATGCTAAGGCTGAGGTTCAAAGAAAAACCAGAGAACTAATCCACCTGGTGGATTAAAAAAAGCTCAAGAGATCCAGCACTTAGCCGACACTCATGATGCACAGCTTCTTTAAAGCCACAAAGACCATCTATGGGCCAATAAATCATGGCATATGCCTCCTATGCTCAACAGATGGTACCACACTTTTAAAAGATAAAGAAGTTTTTGTAGTGCACTGGAAAGAATATTACCAGCATCTCCTTAACCACAATTCCCCCGTAGCTGCTGAGGTCCTCTCAAAAATTCCACAAAAACAAATTAAGAGATGAGCTTTCAGTATCTCTAAATCTGGGGCAGTTGTGTACAGCTATTAACCAAACGAAAAACAACAAAGCCAGCAGATCTGCCAAAGGCTTCAAAGTGAGCGGAATTGAACTTGCACAACAACTTCATGCTTGAACTCGGGACGAAAGAGAGAAACATGCTAAGACGAAGGCATGTTTGGCAAACCCTCACTATGATCAACTCCCACCCGGAAACCTATGTCCCCGCTATGGAAGGGTGTGCCGATCCAGAATTGGCCTCCACAGTCACTTACAGACTCACTGTTAAGGCCATATTCATGGAAGACGATCTTACCTGGCTACGAGTGATCACCAGAGAAGAAGACGACTGTGTCCTTCTCTCTGCTGCAGTCAGGTAGGATGAAATGGGCATGTTTTGCTTTGGATAAAATTGGAATTGAAACATAATGTGCACTATATAAAATAAACATGTTGAAGGAGGAACTCCAAATTAATTGCATAATGCAATTCAGGAATCCACGACCTACCACCAACACACCACCTACCAGTTTATGTTTGTTTGTGCACAAAATTGCCACTTTTAAATCATTATCTCTAAGATGTAGAGCTAGATAGTTAGCATCTGTTTTCTGTTTACCAATTTCATGAGTGAGGCATTTATTCACTGTGGGAAACCCTAATAGTGTTTATGAAGGATCCCATGAATGCAGCATGCTCTTATTTTCTGCTCCATGGCGTGTGAATTAGGACTATAAAAAATTAAAAGTAATTATCATTCATGAATTACTGTCAGCTAAAATTCCTTTGAAGCATCATATATTCTTGTTTCTCCAGAACATCTTGGAGGTAGCAGGGAAAGAGTCTAGATTGTGAACTATTTCATGAGGGAAATTGGTTGATATTAGAAATGGAGAATTTATTTTTGACCACATTTTTAAGTGATCTGACTTTATTTGAACCTCCCAGACTAATGCACAGATCAGAACATCATTATCCTTCTGATTTTGCATGTATCTGAATTTCACAATGCAGTTCCTGCCTCAAAATCCATATCAAAATGAGTGAGAAAGATAGTGTACTTTGAGATAAAATATGTTTAGAAATGCATACAGTGAAAAAGAGTATGTACTGAAATATGTACTGTTTTTTGTGATAAAATACTCTTTTATTATGCATTTAAATGCAATTTTTGGGGGACTGCTTTTTAAGATTAATGCAGAAATGGACTTATGAATAAACATATATGAAATTGACATGAACTGGGAATGGTCTCATTAGTCTATCCTTAGTTAGTATACATATTTAAATGTGAGAAATGGAAAAACAACTGTTCTTCATAGTGACAGAGGAAAGAACAAGAAAAAAACACACTAAACAGATGTATTCTAAATTTAGCCATGTTACTTGCATAGATATATCCACTATTCCATGCCTTTGTGTTGTGTATTGAGAATATGGAACTAAAAAAAGAAGGTATGCAGTTTTCACAATACAGATCTTAATCACTGCACACATATTATTTGCAATTCACTTAATTGTTCATGATCGTACCATTAAAAAGTACGAAGAACCCTGGAAGTCGTGCAAGGCATATCTAAATTATTTTTGCATACCATGTATGCATAATGTTGGCAAAATTACCTTTCAAACACAGTAGTAACTATGAGAAGTTAGCTATGGTATTTTCCAGAGGTGTGTTCAGGTCACAGCAGTTGTCTTGTTTATTTGTCTATTTCCGAGTCACTCTGTGCTCTCGCCACATGGATCTGTGTTTGGGTTCTGAGTTGTGTCAAATGAAGCCTTGTGTTTCCTGATTCATTATAACGGGGTGTGGCGTTTGCCTCCTAGGATGGGTCAAGGAAAGGGTTAAAATGGGTGTGATGTGATTGGCCAGTGAGAATGCAAAGGGAGAGTAAAAGATAGAGTGGGAGGTTTTGAAAGTCAGTTGATGTTTGGGAGCTGGGAGTTGAGGCTTGGGTGTTGGAGAAGGAAGAGGGTGGGATAGGCAGTGGGTTGGTAGAGTTGTATTGCGAGAGAGTGAGAGGAATTGTTAGGGAGTTAGATAGATAGTTGGGAATAATTCAGTTTGAAGTTGTTAGGAACTAAGATTTAAGAATCTGACAAGAGAAAAATAAACCGAAACCATATGCTTATTCCTGCACTTAAAAATAAACTTGATTATTTGTTTATGTTAACAACTGTCTGGACTTCGTGTGTCCCCAGCGGGGTGGTGGCAGCAAAGAAAGCAACCGCAGTGGTGGCACAGGGTCAATAGACCGTGAAACGTCCGGGGCCCTGTGTGATCGCCACATGGGGTATCTGAACCTGGTGGTAACTTTCCCCCCCCTTTTTGGCCAACGTGGGTAGGAGCAGGCACAGGAGTCTCTCCAGAGTAGATTAACAATGGCTGTCAAATGCAGGCAAATAGGTCTGGGGGTCTTTTGTGGGGGAAGTAACTCTCTTTTCTTCATATTCACTTATGGGGGTAGGTGAACAGTAGCTTGTTTCTCAGTTTTTCACACCTTATGAATTATGAGGTGGCTGACTTGCATACCCTTCAACATTTCTCCAATGAAAATGGGGGTGTCCCATTCAATAAAGGTAATTTTACAATTTATACCGCACACATCTTATTGGGTTGCTTCAGCACTCTTTGTAGCTTCCAACATATATTAAAAAATAATAAAACATTAAAAAAATAAACTTCCCTATAGAGGATTGCCTTCAGATGGCTCGGGGGTTGGATAGCTCCATACCCTCCAACATTTCTCCAGTGAAAATAGGGACATCCTAAGGAAAAGTGGGACCTTCCAGGATCAAATCAGAAACTGGGATGGCTTCTCTAAATCAGGGACATCCCTGGAAAATAGGGACTCTTGGAGGGTCTAGACTTGTAGAGCTCTGGGTTTGTCTGTTTTTGTTAAAGCAGAACAACACAGGATTCCCCCCCCTTAAGTTTTTTATTCTCACCCAGCCCCCAAAATCCTACTGTTGTGCATTACCATAAAAGTCTAGAGTTCTTCCATTATCCGCAAGCAACATTTTGAAGCTCTTTACTTGTTATTACAACACCTATGGACATAAAGATGCACTAAGTTATAGGAAGACATACAGAAACAGCAGATCTATGGAGTGGCAGCATCAGGCCTTGTGGGGTGTTACTGACATCATGCTTTGACTAATCAGGGGAGTAAAACCAGATCAACTGATGGGATGGGGTGGAGTGAGCCACACAGGTCCAAAGACAGCCTAGAAGAAGCATGGACAAGCTGGAGTGGCCGGGTAGGCCTACTAACAAAGACACACTAGGCCTAGTGGCAGTGCAGACATGAGTGACCCAAAATCAGAACCCGAACCTCTCCATAAGACAGCAGCAGGGAGACCTGGGTTCAAATACCCACTCAGTCATGAAGCTCACTGAGTGACCTTGGCCAGTCACCATCTTTTAGCCTAACCTACTTCACAGGGTTGTAGTGAGGATGAAATGGGGGGGGGGGGGAGAGGAGAATCATGTGACCTTTCTGAACTCCTTGGAAGATGAAGGTAGTATATAAATTAAATTTTTAATTAAATTAAATAATACAGAGCTGTGCTCCTGTTGATGGGGAGAACATAGTTGAGTAAACAAGATAGAAGCAGCAAAGAGAAAGGAGCAGCAGTGGCCTCTGCTTAACCATGCCACTGCCAATGTGAGTAGCGCAATCCATTCTGTGGCAATTTGTGAAGCAGAAGGACAATGTGAGCTTATCAAGGCTGCAGCAGCAAAAGGAAGGGAGAGAGGAGGCAGAGCAGCCCTAAATATAAGCTTCTTTGCCCCCTCCAGTTGGGCACTCATCTACCAACCCTCTTTGCCTGGGAGACAACAGCTCGTGACTCAAGACAAAGGAGGTGAGGAAAATCCACCCCCAATGAAGTTGGGGACATCGTTCTCTAAGAAGGTGAAGTGCACATACCCGGTGAAGTAGATTGCTCTGAGAAGCAGTAATAGACCAAAGATCACTTAATAATCTGGTCCTCGGATCACAATGCCACACTGTCTTTCTTGTTGTTGCTTCATTTCCCAGAAAGCAAATTCAAATGGTTTTTAAACCTTCTCCTCAGGTGAGACATCTGAGGAATTTCAGGTGAAATCAAACAGAGAAGAAAAACATCTTCCAGAGGTTTTGTAAACCTTTATGTTTTTGTTGCAGTTTGGTTCTTCTAAGTTGGTTTGTAGTTTTCTGTGCTGGAGGATAGACTCGTATGGATTGATTCCATTTGTTATGCATCCCCAGTCTTCTGAATGTTTGAGTTAATGTGGCACATCTTTTTTATTGAGAGAGGCATATATAAGCTCTGAACTAGCTGGCCTTTTATCATGTTCCCAGGTGGCAAGCCTTGGCCTCAGCAGCCTGACTTAATGCATACGCAGATTACTGAACTTGGCTGCTTATGCTCACGCCAATCTGTTAGGGTGGCATTGCGCCCATGGAAAAGTTGGCTGAACCACTGCCCTAGGGCATAGTTGCCAAGGAATGATTTTTATGAGCAGCCTGTCTGACGCAGAAGGTTCCATATCTATGCAAGAATTCATTCATCTGTGCTGATACTTACGCTCCAGTATCTTATGGCTCCTTACACTTAATCGTACCTGTTGGCCCTCTTTTGCTACAAATAGAACACCTGAATGATACAGGCACAGAAAGCATATGGGGCACTGAACACTCAGGGCTGCCTCCAGGCAATCAATCGTGTTGCCTATAAAACTAGTAATTCAATCTGCTGGTCATTCATTTCTCCCATGTTCATTTAACAAACTTTCACTTAGAGGCTTGCCTCCCCACCCCCACCCTGCACTTTTTAAATAATCCAAGAAGTAAGATATCGGTAAAAATAAATCCTTTTTAAGGCATTGATCCAAAACCCATTATGTTTGTTCACTTCAGCTGGCTTGGGATGAGGACCTAATAAATAATGCTTTGCTAGAAGGCTTTATGGAAGGTCAGCATTTCTTTCTCAATATTTCCTCCAGCAAGTAACCCCAAGCAAAAATTAATAGCTGCATCAAAATTCAAATACCACTTAAATGAGCTAAGGAAAGGGCAGAAAGAAAGTCTCTTGAAGCAAGGAATGAAAGACGGTGGATGCATCACTCCTTATGTGCCCTAGGGCTCATCATAATATATCCCACAAAAATCACTGTTGAACACAATATTCAGCTATATGGGTCAACAAGTAGGAAGAGCTGCAAAAAAATGTTGCAGCGTGGACTTCTCCTGTTCCCTATTCCAGTCTGTCAGCCATGCCCTCCTCCACAGGGCAGGCACTTGATTCGGTTTCTCTTCTGACTGGATTTTCGATTTTCCTCCCCAACAATCAGCATGCTGTTGCCACCTGAACATGCTCAGCCCTCAGCCAAGTCATGTGGCTCCTCACTTTTAGTTTTGCTTTTTATATTTGTATTTCTGTAAACCTTGGGGTTCCTCAAAACTGAATTGGGAGCCAAGTCAAATGCAAATATTCAGGCTCTTTTGAGACATTCCTTCGTGCTATTTATGTACCAAATTTGTCTAAGTGACTTCTTGGAGGCAACATTCCTGTACATCATCCTTTTGAGGAAGAGATCAATGTCCCAATTTCTAGCTCTCAGGCTATACCCATACCAAATCCTAGTACTTTAAATCAGTGTTTCCCAACCAAGGGCCATATGCCTCCCTGGGGGCCCCAGGATATCCAAGGGGGCACAGGTGAAAATTGCATAAATGGGAGGCCACAGCATGAGGCTAGGGGGCCCCAGAGGGAAGTGAAAAGTGAAGGAAAAAATCACATTAAAAAATCCTGATTGACTGGTTATCTGCTTGGCCAATCACAAGAGGGTAAGGGGGCACCCCACCAAGGGGTTACCTAGCTCTTCTTTTTGCCATGAGCATTTTCTTGGAGCAGTCCCAGCGAGAGAGGGTGATTGCTGAGGCTCCCATTTTGGCCAGCAGTAGAGCCCGTGATCCAGAACCCCCAGGTCAGGTAAGTGCGGTTGTGGGGTGGCAATGGGTAAGGCTGAGCGAGCTGGAGCTGCTTGTTGTTGCTGCCAGTGCTGGGCACAGTGGCAGCCTCTACCTGACTCCGCAAGGCACGGGGTTCAATCCCCCCTAGTGCCTAGCAGATCGGGGCCTTTGGAAGTTGCTGAGGGGCGCAGGGCCCGTCGACAGCATCGTCCCAGCTCTGCAAGGCACAGGGTGAAATCTGGTCTAGCGGGGTCGTCTGGTGCTGCTGACTTGCACCTAACTAAGTGTCTACACAGAAGAAAGCCACACAAACTTCATTGGGCCTTCCTCCCATGAGCTATAGCGTTTTATCTAGGTAGCCAGGGCTCTTTTTGCACCAGGTCAGTGAGGCCCACTTGCTTTTTATAATTTTTCTATATTTACAGAACTCCCTGTGTGCCTTCTGTAGACCCTCCAAGTGTCCCTGGGAGGGACATTTTCCAAGGACATTCCCAGATTTACAGAAATCATCCCAGTTTCTGATTTGATTCGTGTCACACTTTTCATTAGGATGTCCCTATTTTCATTAGAGATATGTTGAAGGGTATGGAGTTTTCTGACCCCTGAGCCCTCTGAGCTCTCCTTCCTTGGAGGTTTCTAAGCAGAGGCTGGATGGCCATCGGTCCTGGATGCTTTAGCTGAGCTTCCTATGTTGCACTAGGAAGATGACCCCTGGGGTCCCTTCCAGCTCTATAATTCTATGTTTTTCTGCTTCAGTAATATTTCATTATGTTCCTATCATTTTATGTAATTGTATTTTGTATAAATTATATAGAAATAAATAAAACATGTTCTATTTACAAACAAAACATTTAAATAGCTACCTTTCTTTTTTAAAATTTTTTTATTAAATTTCACAAAAATTAACAACAATAAAAACAACCCAAATCACAAAAAACCAACAAACGCATATAACAAAAAATACCAACTAAAGACAAAAAAAGACAATAAAAAGCATAACAAAGAAAATTCAAGATTAAAAACAAACTCTGTTTCGAATTAATAACCTTCCAGATCTTATTTTCCTTGCTTCCACCCGCTTTCCTTTCATGTATTCCAATTTAAAATTAGTTCAGCAATTATCATATTATTCAAATTCATTTTTTATCTTTACCTTTATACTCTTATTTATCTTAATCACTGGAACCCCTTCATTTCATTTACAATGCCCTTAACATTCATAAATTTTACAGTGTTTTTGTAGATAAACTTTAAACTTCTTCCAGTCCTCTTCCACCTGCTCTTCTCCTTGATCTCGGATTCTGCCGGTCATTTCTGCCAGTTCCATATAGTCTATGACTTGCATCTGCCATTCTTCCAAGGTGGGTAAGTCTTGCGTCTTCCAGTGCTTTGCGATGAGTATTCTTGCTGCTGCTGTAGCATACATAAAAAAGGTTCTATCCTTCTTTGGCACCAATTGGCCGACCATGCCCAGGAGAAAGGCCTCTGGTTTCTTCAGGAAAGTATACCTAAATACTTTTTTCAGTTCATTATAAATCATTTCCCAGAAAGCCTTGATCCTTGGGCAGGCCCACCAAAGGTGAAAGAATGTTCCTTCCGTTTCTTTACATTTCCAACATTTATTATCGGGCAAGTGGTAAATTTTTGCTAGCTTGACTGGGGTCATGTACCACCTATAAATCATTTTCATAATATTTTCTCTTAAAGCATTACATGCTGTAAATTTCATACCGGTGGTCCATAACCGTTCCCAGTCAGCAGACATAATGTTATGACCAATATCTTGTGCCCATTTTATCATAGCAGATTTAACCGTTTCATCCTCAGTATTCCATTTCAACAGCAGATTATACATTCTCGACAATATCTTAGCACTGGGTTCTAACAATTCTGTTTCCAAGTTCGATTTTTCCACCTGGAAGCCAGTTTTCCTGTCCGAGTTATAGGCCTCTCTTGAAAATAGTGTAACCAATCCTGCACCTTATCTTTAAGTTTCTCATAACTCTGCAATTTCAATTTGTCCCCTTCCTGTTCCAAAATTTCCCAATATTTTGGCCAATTCGATCTCATGTTAAGTTTTTTCAAGGCCTTAGCTTCCATTGGTGAAAGCCACCTTGGGGTTCTATTCTCCAAAAAATCTTTATATCTGACCCAGACATTAAACAATGCTTTCCTGACAATATGGTTTTTAAACGCCTTATGAGCTTTGTCCTTACCATACCACAAGTATGCATGCCATCCAAAAACGTTATCATGTCCTTCCAAATCAAGAATGTCTGTATTCTCAAGAAGTAGCCATTCCTTCAACCAGCAAAAGGCTGCCGCCTCGTAATATAGTTTAAAGTCCGGCAAGGCAAACCCCCCTCTATCCTTTGCATCAGTAAGAATTTTATATTTAATTCTGGGCTTTTTGCCCTGCCAGACAAATCTAGAAATTTCTTTTTGCCACTTCTTGAAACAGTCCATCTTGTCAATTATTTGTAAGGTTTGAAACAAAAACAACAATTTTGGCAATACATTCATTTTAATAACTGCAATTCTACCCAGTAAGGAAAGCTTTAGGTTTGTCCATATTTCAAGATCTTTTTTCACTTCAGACCAACACTTTTCATAATTGTCTTTAAATAAGTTAGCATTCTTCGAAGTCATGTTCACCCCTAGGTATTTTACTTTTTTCGTTACTATTAGACCTGTTTCTCCCTGAAACCTTTCCTTCTCTATTGGTGTCAAGTTTTTTTCCAGAACCGTAGTTTTTAATTTATTAAGTTTAAACCCTGCCACCTGACCAAATTCTTGTATTATTTCCAAAGCTCTTGTAGTACTAGGGATTGGCTCCTGTAGTGTCAAAACTAGGTCATCTGCATAGGCTTTCAATTTGTAATGTTTGGCTCCGACCTGTATACCCTGAATCTGTTGGTCCCTTCTAATCATGTTCAGCAAGACCTCCAGGACTGAAATAAAAAGCAAAGGGGAAATTGGGCAGCCTTGTCGTGTCCCTTTCTCTATCTTAAATTCTTCTGTAACTGCATTATTCACTATCAATTTTGCCTTTTGTTCTGAATAAATCGCCCCTATACCGTTTCCAAACCTTTCTCCCACCCCCATCCCTTGCAGGTTTTTCTTCATAAAACTCCAAGAAATGTTGTCAAAGGCTTTCTCTGCGTCAATGAATATCAATACTGCTTTTGTATTAATGTCAACTTGTAATTTTTCCAAGATGTCAATTATGTTCCTTGTGTTGTTTGTCATATGTCTGCCTGGGAGAAAGCCTGCTTGGTCTTTATGTATGATTCCTGCTAGGACTTTCTTTAATCTTTTAGCTAAAATGTCAGCAAAAATTTTATAATCCACATTAAGTAAAGATATGGGGCGGTAGTTCTTAAGTTGTGTCTTTTCTGACTCATTTTTCGGTATAAGCGTGATATAAGCATCTTTCCACGACTCTGGCGCTCTTTTCCCCTCCATAATTTCATTGCAGACCTCCATTAATGGCTGAATGAAATAGTCCTTCATTACTTTATAATATTTGGAGGAAAGCCCATCTGGGCCTGGAGACTTGCCAAGCTGCAAATTCTTAATGGCACCTTCAACCTCCTGTTCAGAAATTCTGTGATTCAATATTAATTTGCTCTCCTGAGATATATTTTGTAATCCATTTGTTTTTAAGAATTTCTCAATCTTGGTGTCATTCTGTGGTCCTTGTTTGAAGTATCTCTGGAAACAGTCTTTGATCTCCTGTGGGTTTTGTATAATCCTTCCATTTACTTCAAGATTGGTCACTGTATTTAATTTTTGTCTTTTCTTCAGCTGCCAAGCTAGCAGCTTTCCACACTTATTAGCTGATTCAAAAGTTTTTTGTCTCATTTGTTTAATCTTCCATTCTATGTCCTGATTAACCAATTTCAAATACTGTGCCTGATATGACTTAATTTCTCGCAGGATCTCCTGTGACTTTGGTTTAGACCTTAATCTCTTTTCTCCTTCTCTGATTTTCTCTAAAATCTTTCCTTTTCTTTCATCTTGAAGTCTCCTCTTTATAGCATTTTGTTGAATCAGAAAACCTCTGATAACGGCTTTACTTGCGTCCCAGATTACTCTTTTTTCCACAGTTGTCTTTAAATTTATTTCAAAATAGTCTTTCATAATTTTTGGGGCCTTCTTAATGATTTCAGGATCTCTAAACAAGGTGTCATTCATTCTCCATCTAAAGGAACCAATCGGTGTTAATTTCATGTCCATTCTCACAAGGTTATGGTCGGAGCAGATTTTTGGGCAGATTTCCACCTTCCGGATCTTGGGTGCCATCCCTCTTGTAATCCAAATTTGGTCAATTCTTGTCCAAGTCATGTTAGCTTCAGAGAAGAAAGTTCCCTCCCTTCCTAGGGGGTTTTTAGTTCTCCAAATGTCAATCAAGTCCATATTGTCTGTCATTTCAAAAAAAGTCTTTGGTAGTCTTCCATCTTTTGTAACTACCTGTCTTTCAGATTTGTCCATATGTGTTGACACAACTCCATTCATATCTCCCATCAAAATAATGTTCTGGTCCATATGACCCAACAGCGTCTCATGCAGTTTCTTGTAAAACTCTGATTTCCCCTCATTAGGTGCGTAGACTCCAATTATTAATACTTTCTCTCCTTGTACTTGTATTTCAATTGCTACAAATCATCCATGTTCATCCTTGAAAAGAAATTTTGGTGACAACTTCTCTTTTGCATATATCACAACTCCTCTTTTTTTAACTTTGTCCGATGAGATAAATTCTTGACCTAGTCTCTTGTTTACCAGTAATTTCCTGTGGAGTCTTGTTATATGTGTTTCTTGTAAACAAATCAAATCCAATTGTTCCTTTTTTAACATATGAAAAATTCTCTTCCTCTTGCTAGGGGAATTAAGACCCCGGATGTTCCAAGTTAACATCTGCAGAGACATGTAGTTATTGTAAAGTTCCTCCAACTGCTCCCAAAAGTTGTTCTTCTTCTGATGGTTGTGTCTCTTTCTCTAGTCGGTTCAACCCCAAGGGGTGTCTGTCTAGATCAGGTGGTCCCAGTCCTAGTATCTCCAAATCTTTTGTTCTTGCCTCCCTTCGTAGTTCTTCCCCAAAGTCCTTCAGGAAACTCACTTTATCTTCCTTTGATCTTATCTTTATTTTCTTTCCTTTAAATGTAAACGAGAGGCCTTGCGGAAATTCCCACCTGAACAAGATATTGTTCTTCCTTAGTAGTTCAACCAAGTCACTGTAGTTAGTTCTGAGGTCTAGTAGGTATTTTGGGATATCTTTAAAAATCTCGATTCTCTCACTTCCAATCTCCAGTGCTTTCTTGTAATGCAGGCCCAGTATTTTGTCTCTTTCTTCTTTCGATCATAGTGAAATCAAGCAGTCCCTTGCTCTGTTCTTCCTTTTGACTCTTCCCAGCCGAAAGGCACTCACTATCTCAAATTCTTCTGATTCTAGACCCCAAAAGGTCTCAAATTCCAATGCGAGAAACTCTACTAGTTCTCCTTCCTCTGTTTCTGGAACTGATCTTAATCTCAAATTGGCCTGTTTTTCCTTAAGTTCAGAGAGAATTGTGCCTTATAATCATCCAGTTTTCTGTTTATTGGCGGTATTTTTTCCTCTACCGCCAGAACCCTCTCCCTGGCTTCCTCTGTTGTCTGTCTGGTCTCCTTGGATTCCTGCAGTAACCTGTCAATTGCCTGGGTATTGGAATTCACTTTCTGTCCTACGTCATTCACTTTTTGTCCAAGGTCTTGGATAGTTGTGGTATTTAGGTCTATCTTAGCTGTCAGATTCTGTAAAGCTGAGAGGATCTTGTCCAGTGTTGTAGATTCTGGTCCTGCTGGTCTTGCTCCCTTAAATTCTTCTCTTTCTGTAGCTTGTGAAGCAGAAAGACCTTTTACAGATGCTCTTCTATAGTGTTGTTGCTGCTGTGTCTGCAATTGCGACTGTTGTCTGGTTTTATATTTTATTACTTTCTCTTTCTCTTTCTCTTGTGCCTTCTCCTGCAGCTTATCTTGTGGATTGTCTTGATCCATTCCTGTGTCTCAGAAAAGTCAAGGTCACTCACACAGTTCTCACAGCTCCCAGGTTTATTTCTCAGCAGTGAACAAAAATAACAGCTGCAGTGGAAAATCCCCAGCTATAACAAAGAGTTCCTCTAGGGGAGCAGAGTAGCAAAATGTATCCTGGATGAGTAGTTTTAAAACAGTATCTTTGCTAGCATATCAATGTTACTCAAAAAGCAGCAGTTACAGGCTCAAAGTTTCTCTTAAGAGAGTAGCTATTCTTTTGCAGAAGTCTGCAGTAGTGCTTACAATGTAATGCTTACAATGTCTCTAAAGCGGTGCAATCAGGGTGGCCATTCAGTTACTTAAGGCAGTCCAGGATCAAAGATTGAGTGGTGGGTTCTATCCCCCCCTTTCTCTTTTAAGGGGGGGGGGTCTCCTGTCAGGCAATGCAATTTTCTCTTTATAACAAAGTCCATTTCTTTGGTTCCAAGCATCTTTATCCCTTGCTTTCAAACTGTCTACAGATCGGCAAAGCGGGCTTCCTGTTTAGACTCTGCCGATTTCAGGTTCAAATTCAAGATCAAAGTCCCGGATCAAAGTATCAAAGTCAAGTTCAAGTTCACTTCTATTGGGTCTTATTCTTTGATCCTTCCAGATTTCCCCAGATCTTACTCACGGGTAGATGTTTCAGATCGATGTTTCACAGGAAAAAGGTCAGCGCTCTCCGGCAATTGCGTGCAGCTTCGCTCCGTAGAAGTAGCGATCGACTCCCAGCACAGCGCCAAACCCCCGCTCCGCTCCGGAGCTCTTTTCAGGGCTCCTTTGACAGTTCGGGGGGCGTGCGATGTGCCCACTGAGTCCCACGGCCCCAGGCTTCTCCTGCCTGCGGGTTTTTTGAGGGTCCTCCGCTTCGCTGCAGCGGTGGACCCGATTTCCACGGAGCTTCTCCCTCCTGTCAGAGGGAATCCGCCATTACCGATAGGCGCCGCCTCCGGAAGCCTTAAATAGCTACCTTTCTACTGGTAGGACAGGGTGGGGGTCCCAGGAAGGAAACCAGGTCGGAAGTGGACCACGGTCGGAAAAAGGGTGGGAAACACTGCTTTAAATTATGAAGAAAAACCTGTCCCTAATGATTTAAAAATGCTTGTAAAGAAATGAGGGAGCAAGGCCACATATCCTATATATTAATTAAAATGTGCTCTGTCCCTGTATGTATGTCGTAAGAATGGTGGAAAACACTACTTTCATCTTTGTCTGAAGTTTACCTGATGCGTGCTCCACTTCCTGATTTTAAAACTGAATAGGACTATCAATGTTTATAATATGCTGTACAAAATACTGGACTTGTTGCTGCATCACAAAACATGGTGATACACCAGAGATAGAACAGTATTTTTTGAAGATAGAGAGTCACACATTTTTGCTGTGGTTTTTAATGTGTCCTTAACATTAACTTTCAGTGGCCATAATATAATTCCTCCTTTTTCTATTCTATAGATTAGGAACATAAGTCATAATTACAAAAATGAGCATTAAAATGATGTGCCTGGAACAGTCGTGCTCAGGCAGCCTTTGAAGCCCCTCCTCTAATATTGTGTGTGTATAACAATTTCAGTCCACAAGAGTTATGTGAAATAAGCAAGCAAGAGTGAAATGAAACAATTTCAGAATTCACTGCAGGTTTTCAAAGACTATTCTATTCAAAGATTATTCTTGAAAATTTAGCAGCATATTTTATTGTTTCACATTTGTTTGGCCCAAGACTCAAGACTAGTTACTGCAATACCAGTATCAATATCTTTCTACCTAGCTATATAGGTAAAAAGGGTTTAGGTGATCCTGTACAGTCCAGCTGACCTTGATTTTGCAAGAATTATTATAAATCAAGTGAATTACTCATGACTTTAGGTATTTCTCCCACTGCTATTGCAACTCATGTGACCAACAGAATATTGTTCAGAACAATACATTGTGGAGAAATGGCTACTAGGATGCCCTTGTGGATTGGCCATGATCTCAAAGAGCAAAACCAGTGTTTCTGCAATTTTGTTATAGCTGCAACTGCACTCATTATGTATATGCCTATTATTAAGCCAGAAGATGTTTCTGAATGGAAGCAGGCAGAAACAGCTGGTGTGTCACATGGCCACCGTCCCTGTCCAACAGCTAAGGTTTTACACAAATAAATCCTTTCAACAAAGCTGAAACCTTACCAACAATGGGATGCGCAGAAGGGAACAGAAACTGGATCCAGTTCTCCCATTCCCCCATCCTGCCAAAAAGCTGAAAAGGGCTGGTTCCACTTTCTTTAAAGGACCATGCACATATTGTACACAGCTCTTACCCACTGAGGACTAAAGACTGAGTGCTGAGTCACAGAATATCATCCAAACCTTTTTGGTCTCATGGCCAAATTATATGTTACACATGTGACCCTTATGGAACCAAGGTCAGGTTCAGGATCTAGGAGTTATTTTCTTCCCTTTGTATCTCATGCTTAATTCAAGGATGAAAACAGTGAGTTGTGGTCCTTTGTGTGCCCCACAAAAATGAAAGAAATCTGAGAGCATTGTGACGTAAATGTCCAGATGTGTTGCAAATACTTCAGCCAGGTTTATATTCTCGCTAGCAGGTGGCAGCAAAGAGCTATACGTAGCATTTTGGGGGTCTCTGCTGCTTCAGCCAATAGGAAATGCAAGCAATATCCCAGCTGCTAAAGTGGCTCAGTAGCCCTTCATCTAAACTGATTTCAGCCAGGAAGGATCACCCCACTTATAGTACTTTCAGCCAGTATTCATTGAAGCATTTTTGTTAATTCATTCAAGAATTTGTGCACCACTTTTCATCAAGAAAAGATCACAAAGCAGTTGTCAAAACCCCAACAATATTAAATAATACAATATAAATGATACAACAACAAAATACAATAGGCATCCAATGATATCAAAACATTTGGGCATGTCACAACTTATGCAGAATATCTGGAAGCCAATACTTACATGTCTAGCAGGTAGAGAATCCAGTAAGTAAAATCCCTTTACATCCATGTACATCATTTGACTTTTCATCACATGATTATTGCACTACTCTTGATTATTACTCTCTCAGCTAAATGTGTGAACCGAGTCCATTTAAAAAGTACAGGTGATAATTATTTTCTAGCATTTATTGAAAGCATTTATATTCTGATTGTTATGAAATCATCTTGAGCATTAACAGTCTGTAGAAAATGTAGCTTTAAAAGTTATGGAAAATGGCTGAAGCAGCAGCCTCTTCAACAACCAGAAAAGGCCTCAGTGAAATGATCAGTTTTCAGCAGGCCTTGAAACCACGTAACTGTCTAGGGAAGGCTATTTCATATATATATATATATATATATATATGCAGGTTTTGGTGTCCTCGGGTGTCTTCCCGTGTAAAAGTTGGGGTGTCTAGGCGACGTTTCGACGAGGTCTCACTCGTCATCTTCAGGCTGGTGCTTTCGGCTTCTTGTTACTGGAACAGAGCGGGATCTCAATGTTTGAGTTCCTATAAATACTGTAGAGGGGGTGTGGTGTCTAGCCTCCAATGTTCTGGGCAGAGAGGAAGTTCCCAGGCTAGTGTGCCTTTTCTTCTTTTGTTCCTTAATTACTTGAGAGATACCTTGAGTGATTTCTTGAGTGATATCCTGAGTACCACTTAGGTGGGTCATTAGGTGACTTCCTCTCTGCCCAGAACATTGGAGGCTAGACACCACACCCCCTCTACAGTATTTATAGGAACTCAAACATTGAGATCCCGCTCTGTTCCAGTAACAAGAAGCCGAAAGCACCAGCCTGAAGATGACGAGTGAGACCTCGTCGAAACGTCGCCTAGACACCCCAACTTTTACACGGGAAGACACCCGAGGACACCAAAACCTGCATTCCTGTACCCGTGAAAATCTACGAAAGCAAATATATATATATATATATATATATATATATATATATATATATATATATTTTCAAGAAGGAAAAGAAAAAAAGGGGGAGAGATAAACTTACATCAAAAGATCATACAAATTCCACATGCTGAGACTACTCTGAATCTCCTGACTCCACCCTCCCATCCATGGATCCTCTTGATTCTATTTTCAATTGCATATCAATACTTCTCCATTTTTTAATCTTTCTAAGTTATCTATACTTTCTATTACATAACAGGTGTATTTAGAATCCTGCTAATGTTTTGATCTATTTGCAATGATTTTGTACATACATTATAAACATTTCCCATTCTTTTTTAAATTTCTTGTCTTCTTGGTCCCTGAGCTTCCCAATTAGTTTTCCCATTTCAGCATAGTCCATCAACTTGATTTGCCATTCTTCTTCTTTGGTCGAGGTTGTCTCTTCCTTACATTTCTGGGCTAACAGCATCCGAGCGGCAGTTGTGGAACGGTTTCTTTTTATCTTTTGGGATCTCGGTACCTATAAAAAATAATAATAAAACCTTCTGTTGTTTTTTTAGTGAAGTTTAATTTAAACTTTTTTTCCATTTCATTATATATTATTTCCCAGAATTATTTGATTACATTACAATTCCACCACATATGTTAAAAGGTACCCTCTTTTCTTTTCATTTCCAGCATATATTGATACTTGTTCTATACATTTTTGCTAATTTTACTGGGGTTAAGTACCACAGATACATCATTTTCATATAGTTTTCTTTCAATGAAGAACATGCTGTAATTTTCAGATCTGGTTTCCATAGCCCTTCCCAATCCATCATTTGTATATTATGTCCCACATCATTCCCTGGGGAAGGCTATTTCAAAGTCTGGGTGCTACAGCAGAGAGCGCCCGCTTCCTAGTTGCAAGATGCACTTCTGCAGCCTGCAGCACAACCAGTATTTGGTATGTAAGTTCCTATTTTTATTATTATTTTATTATTCAGTAACTTTTTAATCTCATCCATTGAAAGATCACATGGGGGCTTACAATAAAGAAACACAAAATGCATAATAATAATAAAAAATACCTACTCCAAAGTTAATTGGAACAACTCATTCATACATGCAAGTTATCCTTCCATAGTCACCAAGTGAGGAGCATGTATTTATGAAAAGAACTCTTTTGCATCAGATCTTTCTGTCTTTCTTCAGGCATTCTCTCCCACACATTATTATATCAGGGTGAGGTAGGGTCAGTGATGGGGGAGGCAGAGTTGGCACACTCATTCCCACGCACATAAAAGATTTGAATGCCAGAATAGGACTAAAGTGGCAAATGTCAGGTAGCCCTGACGATGCTCTGACAATTTTTCCATGCAAAGAATATCTCATATACCATGTAAATGATTCTTAAGTTCTTCAATTCCCATCCTAGTTTGTTGCTATACAGCATATATTTTCAACATTTCTTTTATTGACAAACTTTTAAAGTTTCCCAAAGTTATTCTCTTTCATTTTTTTCATTACCATATTCCATGACAAGGAACCACTAAATCCCATGACAAGGACTGACATTTTAAAGGAGGAAGCTTTTTGCAGAAGAAAATGCAAGTCTCTTTGAGATTAATTTACTATAAATGTTTTCTTAGACAATCATAACAGACAACTTCATTAAAATTCAATTTCTCTCTCACTTAGCTATGACTACCTTTTTAGATTAATATTCTCCCAGTGTTGACTCAGGATCCCTCATTGATATGCTTAGGCACTCTGACCTTGGGATGTTAATCTGAACACAAACATTTATCTCCCTGTCTTGTCACCATTTTAGCTTGTGTCTTATGATCAAATCCCTTCAATAGCTGGAGATCCATCACTTTGCTGCCATTGGCCCGATGTGATTTATGGATGACAGCTAGAAGCAATAGTTATTTTGAACTCTTTAATGCTTCATAAAATACAGCCAGAAATGTCATACTACTACCGTGCTGTGGTAACTACATATAGAATAATGGAATTGTGGAGTTGGAAGGGAATGTGAGGATCATCTGGTCCAACTCTTTGCAAGGCAGAAATCTCAGCTGAAGCATCCAGGACAGTTGACCATCCAACCTCTACCTAAAAACCTCCAAGGAAGGAGCGTCCGCAATCTTCCAAAGGAGCCCATTCCACTGTCGAAAAGCTCTTACCATTGGAAAGTTTTTCCTGATGTCTAGTCAGGATCTTCTTTTTTGCAATGTGAAGCTAAATAAAAAGAGATTTTTTAAAAAAGAGAGAGAGAATGAGAGGGCAAAATATGGGGACTGCCAAACTCCAAACCCAAGGAGTTAAAGGAGTTTAAATAAAAGGAATATTCTGGAGCAACTAGGTTGCATTCCTCTTTTAGGGCTTGCTTACTTTTTTTGTGAAATGAGGTTGACATATGTATATTTCTGCTCTACATTCCATTGTGGCCTCCCCAAAGGCCAAACATCATAAAGCTTATCATTACTGAAGTGTTCTTCAATATTCTGGCAACAGTGACAACCAACAGAAGCTAAAGAGCATTGTTATTTTGAAACTGCCAGAAATGAAAAATAGAAAGGCCAATTATATTTGCTCATAAACTGTATTACTTTTCAGCTTGACTCATGATGTTAAACTAATGTGGTGTCCCCAACCCCACAGCAATTTGCAATCTAAAGGTTGCAAGTTTCATTCAGTTTTTTGCTTTATCTTTAATCAAAACATATGGATCAAATTATTGTGTACATGAAATTCTTGCAAGTTTACCCTCCTATTCCCCAAAAGGTAAATTCTTCAACCAATTATATTTTCCCACATGGCCAGGCATCAGCTACTAAATTAAATATGAATTCAGGAGAAAAATATATTGTTATTACAAATTAAGCTGTATAGTTCTGCCTCTTTGCCTTTCTTCATATTATGCTGGAGAAAAGTTTAGAATTGTTCCAAGCTCTGTTTGTTCTTAAATCTGTAAATATTTATATATTCTACACAGTTGCATGTTTGTGACCGAAGTGGAAACTCTTCTGTAATTCAAGCAAATTCTGATGTGTGAGGGGACTACAGAATTTCCATCAAAAAACATTCTGTCCAAAGTGTGGCTATGTGATGAAGTTCTAGTTTCTATTGTGATATGAATGTCAGGTTCAAAGCATTGCATGTGAGTTGTAAAAATGTTCCATTTTCTAACTTTTCTGGCCATTCATTAGGTTCCTTCCTCCTCCAGAGCAGGAGAAAACATGCTAGCATCATCTTCCATGTGACAGCCCTGCAGATATTTGAAGATGGCTGTCATATCAACAATACCAACGAGAAAGAAAAGTGGGAGGCATCTAAGGAAACCAGTGTGGCTGCATAAGGAGCTTACAGATGAGCTGAGAGTTAAGAAGGGCATGTATAAGAAAAGGAAGAAAGGGGAAATCACAAAGGAAGAGTATGCAGTTGCAGGGGGAATGTCAGGCTGGCTAAAGTTCAGAATGAGCTCAGGCTTGCAAGAGAGATTAGAAATAATAAAAAAGGTTTCTTTGGCTATGTCTGAAGTAAGAGGAAGAACAAGCAAGTGTTAGGTCTTCTGCATGGGGAACACGGAGAAATGTTATTTGGTAACAAAGAAAGGGTGGAACTATTCAACACCTACTTTGCCCCTGTTTTCAACCAAAAGGAATGCGAGTCTAACCTAGTGATAGCAGAATAAATTATGTAAAGAGGGAGCTGCAGCCCAAGATAGGAAAAGAGGTGGTATGGGAACATCTAGCTACTTTAAATGAATTCAAATCTCTAGGGCCTGATGGGCTGCATCTAAGAGTACTAAAAGAGCTTGTGATGTAATTTCATAGTCTTTGTCTATTATCTTTGAGGATTCTTGGAGAACAGGCAAGGTCCCTACAGACTGGAGGCAGGCAAATGTTGTCCCCAGCTTCAAAAAGGGGGGGGGGGAGAGAAAGATTTAAGTAACTACTGACCAGTGAGCTTGAAATTGACACCAGGGAAGGTCCTAGAACAGATAATTCAACGGTTGGCCTGTGAGCTAAGACCCAGCATGCTGCCAAATGTGCTCCTAAATGCTTGAGGAAGCTTGAGGAAGTATAAATTGAACAGAAGCAGAATCCCTTCTGAGGCAGCCAAAGGCATGTGTGAGGCCACATACTAGACAGGGGTGTGGGTGGTCAGACACCAGCCCCTTCAGTAATGTCCCTATGTGTGATGGCCCCTCATCTCCTGACTTATGTTTGGTTTGCAGGGGATTCTAAGTGTGTTCAGCTGAAGGCAATTATAATCCCCCTGAAATGGGTACAACCAGGGTTCCTGACCACTTTCCACTTTGAAGTACACTTCATCTTCCCGTTTTAAGGAGAAAAAGAGATACAAATTCTCATTCTCATCTTTTCCAAGTACCTCCTTCAACCATGCCTGTGGAAAATTTCAGATTGCTGAATGGTATGGAAGCACCCCAACAATGTTGAAACTCATGGGCTTCTCTTCATGGGTACTTGCTAATGCAGTTTTCAAAAGGAATTACTCCACATCGTCATAACTTAAGGGAAACTACATGTTCAGATACAGATTTCTTTTTCTACTGCCCTATTTATGAGCCAATAAGAACTAAGCTCCTCCTCTTGATCCTGTCCACCATCACATCTAAGGAAGACTGTTTGAAATCGCTTCTTGTGGACGCAAATCCCCAAATTTCACGTGGGGTGGCAATCTTTATAGTGCAGGCTTTGAAACTCAGGGCTACTCTGACTGGGTAGTGTGTCCTAGACCTGGACCTGTTTTAATTCTTTTTATTACCTTTTTAACCTAATGTGCCGAGCCTATTTTGGGGCCATTATATGCTTTATATACATCCGCATTTTAGATTCCCGGCGCCGGCAACTAAATCTTTACATTATTGTCTTAGGGTAATTTAATGTCATAACGCCAGTAATATCGCTTTGAATCTTGTTTAGTTGCTTGTCTCTAGCATTTTTGTCTTATCCTGCTATGGCTGTATGCTAATGCAATAAAGGTTTGATTGATTGATTGATTGATTGATTGATTGATACAGTATATCTCTGAATGCCAAATCCTGAGGACATACAATGGAGGGCAGAGAAACATTGACTTTGTGCCTTGCTTAGAAGTGTCCTAGATGGGCACTTTTGAGAACATATTGTTGGGCTTGGTGGACTATTAATGCCATCTGACAGGGCCTCCCATATGTTCTGTACTTGGCTTGAACATTAAACCCATTAAACTGACAACCACATTGTGTGATGAAGCTTGTAAGAAAAAGATAAAAATGCTCTGTGGTAGCTCATTCATATTTTGAAGCATTGGTCATGGATCACTTTGATATTCTGATTTATCAAAGAATGGCATCAAGTAAATATGTCTTGATCAAGCCCTATCTTGTTCTAAAATTACTCCCCATAAACAATGTTTTGAGGATAGTCTTGATTGGGGGGAGGTTAAGAAAGGGTTAATAGTTTACACGGTTTGCATATCACTTAGAAGTTACTTTTAGTAACTTGTTAAGTGGAATGAACACACACACACACACACACACACACACACTTGAGATGTTACATTCTTCCTTTCCAAAAAAGCTATCTGTTCTCCCCAATAGAGATGCTTTCTATTGGCAAATTCAATTCATTCCTCACAGTGTTCATTTATATTACTGAGGGTTCAGTGAGCATTTTGGATGGATAAATGAGTGATAGGTTTGAAAGGTAAAGTTTTGCTGTTTGTTGAAACAGCAATGGAAATCAGTCTTTTAGAGCTCAGATGCTAATTGGAGATTGGTGAGCCTGAAATACGAATTGTGTATCCAAAGTTATTCATGTGGAGAATATAGTCACAATGTTTAGGGTCTTTTAAGAACCACGTTCAACATCACAATTTTCAATCGCCAGAGTATTCAGCAACTTTCTGTCCCTTCAGTGGGAATAACACAGGACTTCCGCTGGTGTTTTGCCTTCAGTGAGCACATGAAGGGATAATGTGGGATGAATACACAAGCTCCACTTCTGTCACCTTCAAGCCCTTCTCTGAGGTGGAGGGTAGCAGTCGGCAGCAGGAATTATTGCGCACTGGTGGAGGCTTTGAACCCTGATTCACACACTCGCCCTTAGACCACACCCTGGTGTGTCCAGTAAACATAGAAGGGAGACACCTGAAAAGAGCTACTCCAGGTCTACCCTGTTGACTCTGTATAATTCTTATCAATATACTCTCACACCCTGGCAGCTAAGCAAATCTGGAGTTGTTTCTTAGTGTCATTTTTTTTCTATTATACACCTTTTTTGCATGCAGTTTTCCCCAATATACACATTTTTGAAAAACAATTATCTGAAATGTAATGTCTTTTTTATGTTATTCACACAAAGATTTGCATTTTTATGCACACATGACCTCATACCATTCATCTGTGCACACATTAGCTGACTGGAGAACTGCATTGCATAATTCAGATGACGGTGAGTTTCAAAAGCGTTTCATTTCTTGCATTGTTTCAGAAAATGTGAATTAGGTAGGTTCGTTTCAAAATGTGAGCCAAAGTGAATTTCTCTCCTATCACTCCTCCATACTATAAGAAAAATTAAAATCTGGGAAGAAGAGTTTTTGTCTTATCTTCCCTAAACTGATTTTTTCTTCCCTGGCAGAAGAATTCAGTATGTGTGTGTGTGTAAACAGTCAACCCATGTGACTGTCCTATATGCAGCTGGACCATCCAGGAAGAGTTCTGCAACTTCCGCTGTTTGAAGAGAACAACATTTCAGGAGTGTGTATCTCAAAAAATGAATGAGAAAGCTAGACATAAAATAATAATAATAATAATAATAATAATAATAATAATAATAATAATAATAATAATATCCTTCCTATATTGCTATTTTTAACATATAATTGATTTCACCTAATTAGCTGAAATTATGGTAATGGCTAGACTAAAAGAGTTAGATAATTACAAAAGGTTTGCTACACTGGTACCTTGGCAGAGATCTGAGCTGTAAACAAGAAGTATTGGTTTTAGGAATGTTTTTGAATAAGCTTGAAGCTTTGTTTGAAGAATGCATAGTCGTCTGCATTCTCCCCTCCTCCAATTTTCCCTCCAAGGCAGGGGCACCAAATGGAGGTGTGGGAAGTTGCCTGGTCCACATTTCTCAGAATTTTGTGTTTATTCCTTATTCTCTGCCTCTGGACAACTTGGCAGCTCTGAACACAGAGCAACTAATATAATCAAGATCATTTCTCTGCGATCAGTACAAACTTGAAACATGAGCCCTTTCTCACCCTCCACAATCCCTTGTCTGTTTTGCAAAATTCATAAAAAATGCCTTGGTTATCATATCCTTTTGCTTCCTCTTGGGGGGTGGGGTGCAGACTTGCCATAATCTCTAAAGTCAATAAAGAGCTAAAATTTGAGCAAACTCATAAGTACATGAAGTAAGCAAAGTTTGGTTAATTAAAGCTAAGCCAGGTGCTGTTGCATTCAGTTTAGGATCACAGGCAGTTTCACATAGCTAGCTGGGGGATAGCAAAGCTGTTAGCATGACAAAAGGTGTTGATAGCCCATCTAAGAGGAATCCTTGGGCCTGGGCAGACAGAGGCTGCCAAGGGGATGGGGGGTTTGTGAGGTGACAGGAAAAGAGTGTTTTTACCAAGGTGTGCTGGGAAAAAGGAGGGAGAGAACAAAGAGAACCATTTTAGCAGGCTGGCTGAAGGAAGGGTGGGAGAGATGCTTTGGGCTCCAGTGGAGCACTGCTGCAACAACTACTAAGGCTGTCATGCTGGCACATCTATGTACTCTGGAGAGCAAAGGCATAACTCCATTTACTGACACAAGTTCTGGCTCCCGAGTTCTTTCAATATCAACGGCTCCTAATTTCTCAAAGACATTGGTTATGTGGCATTTGCCTTTCCCTCCTGCAGGCAGTCAGCTGCCACAACCTCTTGTCTCCTCTCATCCGTGCATAGGAAATATCAACAGCAACCAGGGAATTGGGGGACTTGTGGTTATTGATCACTTAGGATGACATACTTCTCTCTGTCTCTCAACATATAGGTCATAGAGTTTCCCTGTTTTTCTATTCTGGAAGAAGGCCTGGTCTCGCAGCTCTCTATTAAGCAGAGTGCTGTTATTTTTCTTCTGACGCTGCTTCCTATTGGCTCTAGCAGTAGGGACAGCCAAGCAAAGGTGCTGTCTCTATAATCTTCATCAGAACCTATGCATAGGGGAGAATGAATGGGTATATTTTACAAGACCTGTCTCTCTCTGGGCTCCACACGCCTGGTAAAATGAACCAAATCCCACATCCTAACCAGGCTGAAGCCCAAATCAAGATTCAAGGGACAAACCATTGCTAATCTCTCCTCTCCCTTCAATGGTTGTGCATGGTTGTGATCAAGGGGCCAGCAAGTGGATATGCTTAAGTCACAAATGTAAATCAGGGCTTAACTTGGGCTGGGCCGAGCATTCCTATATTTATAATATCTATTTAACACATGGAAAAGATAAAATGTAATTTTGTAGCACTCTTAAAAATAAATTTCATCACTTGTTGCAATTCTGTTTTTGGTTACTGATGTAATCCATGGTAAGATTGGCATGTGGAAAAGCTACATGTATAACCCAGTTATCTCAACAAAACAAATCACCAAATAAGTGCTGTCCTTTATTGTCAAAAATGTCATCCTATTGGGAACATTGTGATGGGTTTGTTTTTCCTGTCCTCAGGAGACTGCCTCTCATTTTTCAAGGGGGTCCTGAAATATCTCAGATAGCATGAACATACAGTTTGTTTATCTGAACACTAGCAAGATGTTTCAACAAATTACAGTTGCTGTTATTTACTATTTCATTTTTTTGAGTAAGCATATTGAATCCTGCCCCCCCCCCCCACTATCACTTCCTCTACCAGCAAACTCAAGTGGCAAGTGCTGCAGAAACTGAGCCCAAATGTGCCATTGATGCTTCCTTGGGGGAGCACCATGGTTTACAGAAGTGTCTAAAACAAATTTTTATTCTGTAAGTATACTGACTGAGAACTGCTTTACTAGACACTTTGGTCTGAAAAGTAAAGTAACTTAAGGGGGGGACCCTCCAAAAAGAACTGAACTTGCCCAGTGGCCATAGAATGGTAGGAACTTAACTTAGTATGTTCAATTCACAATCGCTTCTCACAACATAATGTCCTGAAGTGGTTTATAGTAAACATAAACATATTAAAAACACAATCAGGGTAAAAAACATCAAATTATTGTTGGCTCCCAAATGTTCAGAAAAACAAAGTTACATCAGGAAGAGAGCATTCCATAGCACTCCTTCTACAAAGGAAGCTGCACAGTGTATGTTGACAACATAGCGCAACAGAACACTATTCCCCTTCTCTTGCACTCCTAAATCTGTTCAGAAGACTCCCAGGTTTGAGAATGGTGCAGGGCACCCACAGTGCAGGGAGGAGGGGGGACCCCTCGCACCAGCACTAATCCTTTCACTTGTGCAAAAGGTTTGTGATTATTTGATTCAGTAATGCTTACAGGTCAAAAAGAAAAGACAGGATATGAAAAATACATATGGGACTACTTAAAAAAACCACAAACTTTTGGGGGGAAAGATATGCCAAAAAATGAGACACACTTTATAAGTATTGAAAAGAGGAAAATGCAGATTCTGATCCACATATTACTCCAATGTTGAAGTCATTTTTCTCAAAATGTATGATGATAAAAGTTGACTTGTGATACAAATCACAAGTATTTAGTGGTAAGAAGTTGGAAGATGCAGAGAGAAAGTGAACAACCAAATCAAAAAGTGGTTTAAAAACACACACAATGCTGCTTCTTTTAGCCAGACTTATTTAATGAGACCTGGTTGCATGAGCCCAGAGGAATTTTCCATCTCTAATAATTTTGATAAATGGCTCCCTGCTGCAGTAATTGGATCTCATTATTGTACTACACACAAACAAAAGTTCTTTGTGCAAAAAATGTAACAGTGGCAAACTGTTGTTTAAACTGTGTCCAATTTCTGTATTAAATATCCCAGGCCAGTTTTCTATTTTTCTGTTCCAACGGATGCATTTTAGAATGGGACCACTTTTGCACATAAGCCCTTAAATCTGTTAACAAATCTTCATCTTCAACTGCAGCTAAGCCTAAGATGTGCATTTGTGTGGCATCCCCTTTGGGTGAGTGTCCCATCTTGGAAGTGGCACATGATCAACCTAGTTGCTGTATGGCATATCTACCACCTCTCGGCCATCACATTTGGGAGAAAGGCTGGGGCAAGTATGGCAGAAAGTCAGTCTGAAATGAACTACTTTATGCAAACTTAAGCACATAACTGTGTTTTGATTGGTTAGCTGTTCCCAATCTTAAGGAAAGAAGGCAGTAGAGGGCAATATATTTCTATGGGAAATTTTTGGAGGTTAGGACTGTCTTTTTCTCTCCCTGTCCTTCTGGAGAGCTATGGGGGTGGTGTCAGGTCTAGCAATGCAGCCTGCAGAGAGCAGAACAGTAGGTTCTAGTGTAGCCTTATTGAGTTCACCGATTGGGTCTGTGTTGTTCTGGGACAGGAGGAAGGAAGTCAAATGACACCGAGGTGGATTCAAAGAAAGAGTTTATTCTGCTCTCCGGATAGCAGAAGGCACTTGTGTGATCAAGTCCACAGCAAGTCAAAAGAAATGAGAAGTTTCATGCAATATATATATCCTCCAGGCACCCTCTCCCTCCTCCCCTAGGAACCCAACCACGTCGGCCTATGTACGTAGGTTGACATCACATATGTTCCTGCTCTGGTATTCTCAACCATAATAGGATCTTCCTTCCTGTACTTCTGACCATAAAAGGATCTTCCTTCCTACTCTTATCTGGGAGGAAAGAGGTCATCATCTCCGGGAACACGCTTCTGGCGTTTTTCTCGGACATCAGTCTGCACGTATTTTGTGGTCAGCACATAAGATAAGGTACTGACGTGTTTTCTCTGTTCCCCTAGAGAGCCAGGGTCATCCCTTGCCGTGACTGATAAAGGAGAGAGCTTGTTTATGCTTTGAGTTCAACAGCTCAAGTTTTACGCATTTTAGAGTGCTCTCTTTTGAAAGGACAAAAGGGGGGGTTGAGTCAGTTTTAAACTTACTGCACAGAAACCCATTCCTTCACTAGATCTGGAGTTAAGTGGGGACTGGAGGCTGCTGGGGAGGAGATTGGTTCTTTCTGGTGGGTCACTTCCCCTTTCCACCCTTGGCTTGTCAGGCAACAGTTCCCAGTGAGTATGTCTTGTTGGCAGAGTAGCTATATTTCAGCTAGGAAGCCAAATCATGCAAACAAACTGAGTCTTTCTCTCTTTCCAGTACTTGCACTCAGGCTTCTGCACATGACCCAGCTTGGCCATGCATTTCCATCTGAGAAGTTTCCACTCTCTCCTTCCAGGAGACTTCTCCTGACTTGCTTCTTTGGGAGAACATCAACTTATGCAGTTCTTTCTGTCACATGCATTCCCACAACAACATCAGCAGTCCGCTCCTCTATTGCATTTAGAGAGTTATCCGACACTGTTTCTTCTTCAGTGCTCATGGAGATGCAACCATTACGGTCAAGTCAGTCACACACAAAACAAAATGGAAACTATAATAAGATACCTGCCATGTGACCAGAGTTAACCAATCACACAAGAGTTACTGGGGAGCATTCCAGAATTAAACACACAGTAATGCATTTAAGCATTCCCAATTTCAGTGAATTATATCACTATACTTAGCACCTCTGAGGCAACAGAGTGGAGCTGGACAGCTGCTTTTTTAAATTAGGGGTGTGTGTTACAGGGATGGGAAAGATGGGTGGAAGCAGCATATTCATCTCCACTCTTCCTCTTTATGTCTGAATCTTTGTTTAATATGAATGCTTGCTGGGTCAATTTATAACAGGCCACTGCAAAAGGAAACATAAAGGTGAGTGGGGGATGTTTCTTCTCCAATTGGTTGCAAATATCTGGAATGCTGAAGTTGACTGTAACATGTACAGCTTCAGTTACTGATGTTTTGAATGGCATTTTATGGTTTTAAACCTCACAAAATGAGCTTAGAGAGCCACCCTATGTTGGCTGCCGAAATAACTGTACTGCAAAGTTTTGTAAGGTTGTACAAATCTTTCTTTTCATCTTTGATACAAACCAGTTGAAATGGTTCCAAATAGCAAGAAATGCTGTCATTAACATTTTCTTTTCCCCTTATGGTGGTACAGCAGAGACAAAATAGCCTCTAAAATATGTGTGTGCCTTGTACCCTTATCTCTTGGACCCACAGAAGCTAAGGACTTTGTAAAGCATCCAGAAGGAAACAAGAAAAATGTTGAAAGATAGAAGAGAGTGGATAAGTATAATGAAGTACTACATAATGTCAAGTGTTTTGCTATGATGGTCATCTGTTTAATTGCACCAAATGATTCGTCTATAAAGAGCCACAGTCTAGGCTGTGTGGCTTTGCTACCATCAACCTCTCTCCCCCCCCCCCCATTTGAATAAATTTAAAATTAATTGGACATGTGTTAAGTCCAAGAAATCAGGAATAGGTTTGATTGATTGTATTGTTTTACTAATGCTTCAAGATGGAAAGGAGTAGTGTCACCAAGGTGAAATCTACACAGATATAAAAACCTTCTGAAAATGCTTTTTTTAAAAGCGTTTTAAAAAATACATTGAATTTTCCATAAGGCTTACCATCCCCATCTAGTGTCACATTGTATATTGCACTTAAAACACACTTAAAACATTTTATTTGCAGTTGTATAGCTGAGTCTCAACTATATGTTTAACAACTGATCCAATACAGATCATACAGATCATACAGAGAGGCATCTGCCAACTCTGTATTCCATCCATTTCAGTGAAGTAGGATAGAAAAGTTTCCACAAACTTCTTGTTGTTATTGAAAAGCTTCCATTAAAAAACAAAAAGCATTTCTTAGCAGCCGAAACATAACCAATGAAGACAATCCTATTCAAATTGGTATGTGTGTTGCCAGGTTGTAATGTGTCTCAGTAGGTGGGATTTACATGAGCACACACACTCCAGCATATAAGGAACATACAAAGGCAGCTCTGAGTGCCAAGCCTAGTGGGTGTGGCAGGCCACCACAACTCCTATGAACTAGAGAGCCAGTGTGGTGTAGTGGTTAAGAGCGGTGGACTCGTAATCTGGGGAACCGGGTTCGCGTCTCCGCTCCTCCACCTGCAGCTGCTGAGTGACCTTGGGCCAGTCACACTTCTCTGAAGTCTCTCAGCCCCACTCACCTCACAGAGTGTTTGTTGTGGGGAAGGAAGGGAAAGGAGATTGTTAGCCGCTTTGAGACTCCTTCGGATAGTGATAAAGCGGGATATCAAATCCAAACTCTTCTAGTGAAAGCAAGAGGTGTGTGTGCTGAATTTTGGGCTCATACAGCGTGCCACCCAAAATTTGAAAGACCAAAGTCCACCCCTGAAAAAGATGGGGGTTTGGGAGCTCTGTGGGCTAGTCCTGCCCCATCACACAGCCACTCTCTCTCAATGCAACATATTCAGAAGTAGGACTACACATGCAACACTGAATGTATATGCACAGAGCTCTTTCATTGTGTTAAACATCTTCCAATGAAGGCAAGCGTGGGCACTGGAGTGGGAGCATGACGCTGGGCTCGCCTGCATGGTGCCCAGCCCCACTTTATCTCCTGAACTGATAACTCTTCCCTTGTATGGAGCAAATAATGCAAACTCTGTGACATTGATTTCAAAACAAAACAAAACTTTCTCCTACCATTGCATCTCCTAAATGCCAGTCGCCAGAGCAGTTGCTTGTGATCAGAGGCGTCTTGGATGGCAGGGAACTGATGGAACTCTCTGCATTCCCCTGTGACCTATTTGCTAAAGATTCTGCCAAAAAACAAAACAAAATAAAATAAATTGGTTTTGACTCAGATTAAAAATAACTTTGGTTTTGACTTCTAGCACATCTGGTCGTTTCTAGGTGTCCACTTAGTTCTGTTGTAATGGATACTTTTCAGTTTGCTTGAGGATTTAGGCATCAGGGCTGCTCCACTCCTGTGCTGCTGCTTCCACAGGCTCCTTGCCCACCCCACCGACTCCACTGCTGGAGATCTTGCCAGAACCTGTCATCACCACGGCTGCTTCACTGCCAGACAACCTAGGTAAGGAAAGCTTTGGTGGGGGCACCAGTGGGGCGGCAGGGTGGAGAGGCACTGCCCCATTTTGCCTCACACAGCAAAATAAGACATGCCACCCTTGTTAGGAATTTATTTATATATTGCCTACATTTAGATACCGCCCAATACCTAGGGGTCTCAGGGCGGTTCACAGAATAAGATCAACAAGTTGGGCTCTAGATTCTGTGAGAGATTAGCAGCCAAATCTAACAATGCATATTTTTGTTAGTCAATACCATGCCCAAGGAATACAGAGAAATAAATCGCAAACTAAACAACTCTGTATGTAATTTACAAAAACTCATTAACAATAATGTATAGCATTTCAACATCTTTTGTTACATGAAATCTTAAATAATCTGTAGAATGCCAAAATAATAATGTCTTGTGCATCTCAGTATCTCAAGCTAAGCAATACAAATATTCCTGAAATAAGTCCATGAGAGAAACTCCCTCTGTGTCTACTTGTGCTGGTGCAGTCCCAACGGAACTCCAACAACGAGATACCAGATTTCAGTCTCCGTTTCATGAATCTTCTTCTGGTCAGCCCAAAAAAGAATTATACAATGGCAATTCAATGCTCCACCAAATAGGTCAGCACCAACCTTAGACACTTTTTTGAAAAGACACTTTTAAAAAATGCTCAGCCCCGCATTTTATACAAGCTGTAAGCTGATATTTTTGTATGTTCAACCTGTTGGGATGTGGATAGGTGCTAGGAGACGATATATTTATTAGCTATTATCTTTCCTTCCTCTTGTTTGTGAGTTCAGCAGAGTACCACCCCTTTGCAAATTAAAAGGGAAGATTAGATAGGCTAGTTTTAGCCTTTTAGTTTAAGTAATCTAGGATGCTTGAGGTCAGCGACTGGTCAGATGAGGAGGAGGAGTGGACACCGCTGCCCCAGGAGGCCTCCAGGAAGGAGGCAGATGCAGATAGCATGGATCCAGATTTGTGGTGGTGGCAAGAAAAAAGCTGGGAAGTAATGGAGGATGAGGAACAGGAGCAAGCTAGCAGATGCTCCAGTCCTCAACAGAGACAGGAGTCAGAAGTGGTAGAAACAGCACAGCAGGCTTCTGACCACAATGTCACTTGAAAGCTTGGTAGAGCCTTCTCGTTCTCCTTGAACCAGGCACTCCCTTCATATCTTAGAGCAGAAAGCCAGAGACAGAAATATTCCTTTGCTGGCTACCGTAGGCAGCAGGAGGGAGTGGGAAGCTAGGAAGCAGCCCAAGAGGTGTGGACAGGGCACTCTGAGCAACGTCTCAAGATTGAGGGGGCATATTTGTGTATTTGTGTATTATGCCTCTGTGTATTTCTGTTGATTTAAATAAAAGAACTGAAAGAAACTCTCCACGTCTCTGATTTCACCAGGCAGTTAGCCAGTGAGCTTGTGACACTTTAAGGCAGACTGGATTTCCTTGGTATGTCCCCCTTCTCTCCCAAATTAAAATAATAATTGCACAAATAGTCTTGTAAAAGGCAAAATTAACTTTTACTCACTCAGAATATTTGCTAAAGAGTAACAGATACAGCAGTAGTGTTCAGGCAGGCTCAAAATGGTAATCCCCTTTCAAAGACATACTTAAAAGCCTAGCTTAAATTGTAGTTCTCACATTGCTAGCTTGGTGAGGAAGAGGCTGTGCCCAGACAGGTAGGAGAATAAATAGCTACACCCTCCCCCTGTCAGTGCACAGTGGGAGTGACTCTCACCGCATTCTCGCTAATAAGTTTACAATAAAATTTTGTGAGCTTCAGCTCCTATCATGTGCCTATCTAGCAAAAGATGAATTGTTGGTTTGACAGCATTTTAAATATCCCACACACGTGGGCGTCTGGAAGAATAAATTGCAATTAATATTTTCTCTCCTACCTGAATCCCATTCCACAGTTTCTACTGGTTTGGGCTGATTAGAACAGCTAAAGCAAATCCTTCTACTTGATTATCCTGCATGCAGAACCATTTGGAGGTGAAATATAAGGGTGGGAGAGTCTTCCCATGGAGGACCGATGGAGATTAACACACATACACTCAGATTTCAACCTCAAATGTAATGAAAGCTAATGGAGCAGAGCTGGCATGTGGGAAGTGCTGGAAAGGTAAAATCCAAGGGCAAGGAATCCTATGGTTGCTAATGGGACTGACCCATGAGACCAGGCCTCCTTGCAGCTAAGAAGAATCATAGAATTGTAGATTTGGAAGGGACCATGAGTGCTATCTGGTCCAAAACTCTGCAACATTGTGCAGAAAAGATCTCCTGATCAGATGGTATCTGCAAGATGCCCTCCCTTGCAGAACCCAGTGAATGGCTTGATATGTAGGGGGTGCAGCAATCTTTATAGCAATGTGTGTGTGTGTAATGTCACCCCCATAAAATCACTTATTAAATTATTTCAGTTGAACATTAACAACAATTTCCAATTAAGTTTCGAAAAAGCCTATGCAAAATGCCATGTTTTTAGCTGGCACCTGCAGAACAGCATAAATTCCAGTCAGATTTCAAGGTGCAGGAAATTACAAAGCTGGTTCACCGCCAAACCAAAACTGTCAACTATTAAATTCCACTGCATGCCTGCTGTCACATACCAACTGCCAGAGATCAAATACTGGAATCAAGTGCCATTCAGCAGCAAATGCAGATATCAAATATCCAGCTAATACCTAGAGGATGTCTGACTGTAAATATTAAACAACAACATTAGCAAATGTGAGTTTTGGGGAGCATTCCAGCTGTGAAATATGAGCAATGCTCTTGCACAGCTGTAGGGCTGAAATGGATTGCACTGTGCTTTTGGTATCTCCATCAACCATTAGGAAAATTTGAAGCCACCACAGAAAATCGCAAATTGGCCGAGGAAGCCAATCAAAAAGCTGAAGCATTAAAGCAGGTGGTAAAACCATTGCACAAGCAGATTGGTGAACAGCAGGCTTACCTGTCTATGATAGAACAACGGAGTCGGGAAAATAACTTGAGATTGAGGTCAATATTAGAACTTGAACAAGGGAATTTGATTGAGTTCCTGACAAAAGAATTTTCCAAGTTTTGGCCATTGGAAGAAGAAAAGGACTTTAAAATTGTGACTGCTTTTAGACTTGGAAAATTAACAAGGAAAGACAGGCCCAGAGACTGCTTGATTACCTTGAGATCTAGGGAGGAAAGAGACAAAATACTAGGCCTACATTACGAAAAGTCACTTGAAATTCTGGACAGAAGAGTAGAAATTTATAAAGATATCCCAAAACAACTTTTGGACCTTAGATCCACCTACACAGAGTTAGCAAGACTGCTGAGGAGCAATTCAATTGTTTTTAGGTGGGAATTCCCCCAAGGACTATCTTTTACATTCAGAGGGAAGAAGGTGAAAATTAAAACAGCCGAGGACAAAGAAACATTTTTGAGTGCCTACAGAGAGGACCTTCAGAAAGGGATTGAAAGACTTCCTGGGTCTGGGCCATCGCCTGTACCTACACCTTCGGGATCTGAGGATCAGGAGAAAGAGACACCACCATCAAAGGAATAACAGATTTGTCCAGGATGTCTCTGCAACTTCTGAGTTGGAATATTAATGGCTGTAACTCCCCGGAAAAAAGGAAAAGAATATTTCATGTATTGAAGAAAGAACAATTGGACATTATTTGTTTGCAAGAAACACACGTGACTAGGCTCCATAGAAAAGTGTTAATAAACAAGAGATTAGGCCAAGAATTCATCTCTTCAGATCGAGTTAAGAAAAGAGGAGTGGTGATATATGCAAAGGAGAGCCTGTCACCAAAATTTTTATTTAAAGATGAGCAAGGAAGAATTTTGGCAATTGAGATACAAAATCAAGGAGAAAAGTTTTTGATATTAGGAATCTATGCACCAAATGAGGGGAAATCGGAATTTTACAAGAAGCTGCATGAGATAATGCTGGACTATCTGGACTATAACAACATCATTATGATGGGGGATATGAATGGGGTGCCATCAACCAACATGGATAAGTCACATAGCCAAAATGTGACAAAAGATGGCAGACTACCTAAAACTTTCTTTGAACTGACTGACAATATGGACTTGATTGACATTTGGAGGACAAAGAACCCCCTAGGAAGAGAAGGAACATTCTTTTCTGAAGCCCAACTGACATGGACAAGAATCAACCAAATATGGATAACTAGAGGTCTGGCACCCAAGATAAGAAAAGTGGAAATCTGCCCAAAGACCTGCTCCGACCATAATGCCGTAAAGATGGATATGAGACTAACTCCAACTGGCTCCTTTAGATGGAAGATGAATGACAATTTGTTTAGAGATCAGGAGATTACTAAAAGGCCCCAAAACTTTGAAGGACTATTTTTAGATAAATTTGAACACTACAGTGGAAAAAAGAGTCATCTGGGATGCAAGTAAAGCGGTTATGAGGGGGTTTCTGATACAACAG
This sequence comes from Podarcis gaigeae, assembly GCF_964106915.1. Classification (NCBI taxonomy): domain Eukaryota; kingdom Metazoa; phylum Chordata; class Lepidosauria; order Squamata; family Lacertidae; genus Podarcis; species Podarcis gaigeae. The sequence goes on from NC_139677.1 coordinate 5,143,790, forward strand.
AACACTATAAAGAAAAGAGCACAGAATGAGAAAAAAGACAAGATTTTGGAGAAAATTAAAGAATGTGAGAAGAAGTTAAGATCGAGACCGAAATCACAGGAGATTTTGAGAGAAATTAAACTTTATCAAGCACAATACTCCAAATTGATAAATCAGGAAGTGGAGTGGAAAGTTAAGTTAATGAAACAAAGATCATTTGAATCGGCAAACAAATGTGGAAAACTGTTAGCATGGCAGTTGAAAAAGAGACAAAAATTAAATACGGTTACAAATCTAGAGATTGAAGGAAGAAATATTCAGAATCCTGTGGAGATCAGAAAGTGCTTCCAGAGATATTTCAAACAATTATATACTCAAGGGCCGCAAAATGAGGTTGAGATAGAACAATTTTTGATAAGGAATGGATTACCAAAGTTGTCTCAAGAAAATAGGACAATCCTGAATTATAAAATAACACAACAAGAGATTGAAGAAGCCATTCAGAATATGCAATTGGGCAAATCTCCAGGGCCAGATGGGCTTACCTCCAAATATTATAAGACATTGAAAGATTATTTGATACATCCATTAATGGAGGTTTGCAACGAAATCATGGAGGGGAAGAAGGCACCGGAATCGTGGAAAGAAGCTTTTGTCACATTGATACCCAAATTAGAAACTGAAAAGACACAACTTAAGAACTACCGTCCCATCTCCCTCCTAAATGTGGAATATAAAATATTTGCAGACATTTTAGCAAGTAGATTTTAAAAAGTTCTGAACGAAGTGATTCATAAGGACCAGGCAGGCTTTCTCCCAGGTAGACATTTGTTTGCTAACACAAGGAACATTATTGATATTTTGGAACTTTTGCAAACAAATATTAATACAAAAGCAGTGTTAATATTTATAGATGCGGAGAAGGCTTTGACAATATTTCATGGAAGTTTATGAAGAAAAACCTGGAAGGGATGGGAGTGGGGCGGGGATTTGAAAATGGGATAGATGCAATCTACTCAGAACAAAAGGCTAAATTGATAGTTAACAATGCGGTGACGGAAGAGTTCAAAATCAGCAGCTTTTTGCTGGTTGAAAGATTGGCTGCTTCTTGAAAACACTGATGTTTTAGATCTGGAAGGTTTTAACAATGCTTATGGTTGGCATCCATATTTGTGGTATGACAAGGTTAAAAGTCATAAAGCTTTCAAGAACCATATTGTCAGGAAAGCAGTGTTTAATGTCTGGACAAAATATAAAGACTTATTGGAAAACAAGACCCCAAGGTGGTTATCACCAATGGAAGCTAAGGCTCGGAAAAGACTCAATATGGAGGCCAAATGGCTGAAATATTGGGAAATATTAGAAAAAGATGGAGATAATTGGAGGCTGCAGAGTTTGGAGAAATTAAAAGATAAAGTGTAAGATTGGCTACATTATGCTCAGATCAAAGAGGTTTTTAATTTGGATAAAAAGATAGGATTCCAGGTGGAAAAATCGAAGTTAGAAACAGAATTGTTAGAACCTAAGACTAAGGTACTTTCAAGAATGTACAACTTGCTGTTAAAATGGAACACACAAGATGAAACGGTTAAATCAGCTATGATAAAATGGGCACAGGACATTGAGTATAATATCATGTTTGCTGACTGGGAAAGGTTATGGACCACCGGTATGAAGTTCACGGCATGTAATGCCTTGAAAGAAAATATTATGAAAATGATATATAGGTGGTACATGACTCCAGTCAAGCTTGCAAAGATATATCATCTGTCTGACAATAAATGTTGGAAATGTAAAGAAACTGAAGGAACGTTCTTTCACCTCTGGTGGACTTGCCGTAGAGTTAAGGCTTTCTGGGAAATGATATATAATGAGTTGAAAAAGGTATTTAAGTACACCTTTCCTAAGAAACCAGAGGCCTTCCTTTTAGGCATTGTTGGCCAGAGGGTGTTAAAGAAGGACCGAACATTCTTTATGTATGCAACAACAGCAGCAAGGATACTTGTAGCCAAACATTGGAAAACCCAAGACTTGCCCACACTGGAAGAATGGCAGATGCAACTGATAGACTACATGGAACTTGCAGAAATGACTGGCAGAATCCGAGACCTGGGAGAGGAAGCAGTGGAAGAGGACTGGAAGAAATTTAAGGACTATTTACAAAAACATTGCAAATTGTACGAGTGTTAAGAAAGATGCAAGATTGTAAATAACATGGCACCACTAAGGTAGTTGAAAAGATTATGGACATAAGTGAAATTTAAGAAAAGATAAGTTTTGGATAAATATTATGTCTAAATTAAGTATTTAAGGTTTGGATATCTAAAGCTAGGGACACAATATTGGAAAATTATAAAATAATAATTGAAACAAGGTGATAATTTGCTGGTTAAAGTTTTATAAACCAGGAACGAGAGATGTGAGGAAGTCCAAAAAGCGAAGAAAATATGTTTATTGTCTAATTGATTCGGTTGTGGTATGCTTTTTGTATAAGATGTAAGTGCTTTTTCTTCTTTTCTTTTTTGTTGTTCTTTTGTTTTTTCTTCTTTATTGTACCAAGAAAATCTTTAATAAATATTTTAAAATATATATATATCTAGAAGTGCAAAAAAAAAGGAAAATTTTCATTTTGCTCAAATAAGGTTCATTATGTGTATCTCAGAACATTGCACTGTCTTTGTCCATGGCCCAGTGTGTGCCTTTTGTTTCTGTTCCTCCTGTGTCAATTGTAATTTCCAGTTAAAGCAGCAGACAAAAGAAATGTAAAATTTCACATTTGTCAATGATGGGAAGTTTGAGAAGGGATGAAAAGGGTGTATGCTCGACTATGAAACTCTCCATGGAGCTGACATTACAGAAGGCATCTACATTTATGAAAGTACCTTTTCTTTTACATGCCAGCTCTTGGAGAGGCAGGCAGTAGATGAAAGGAATGAGGTGCAATGGGTTAGTGTGTCTGGCTGTTAACCAGAAGGTTGGTGGCTTGAGCACACCCAGGGATAGCTGTTGGCAGAATTTCTGCATCACAGCAGGCTGGTCTATCAGGCATGGCCAAACTCAGCTCTCTAGATGTTTTGGGACTACAACTCCCATCATCCCTAGATAACAGGACCAGTGGTCAGGAATGATGGGAACTGTAGTCCCAAAACAGCTGGAGGACCAAGTTTGGCAGATCATCCTTGGGGGTCCCTTCCAATTCTACAATTTTGTGATTCTATAGTATGAATGCTGCTTTGGAATGTGAAGGGCTGTGCCATTGGTAAGCTTTGTAAAGTGAACATTTTCTGATACTAGCTATATAAACCAGTTCACTCTTATGCACACATTTCACTCTGTGGAAGGGACTTCAGTAGCAATATATGGAAATTTCAAAAATGGGAGCAAGGTGCTCAGAAATGTTTAAGGGTCTGTTCTTAGAATGTAACTGCAAAGTACTGGCCAATTTGTCTTCTCTAAATGTCTGAGTCCTATTTATTAGGTTAACATCAGCACTGGGAGAGAGCAATTTGCAGTGGGGCTACAATGGGTCTGGGAGCCCTTCACCTGATTCTAACCCCACTTTTGCAACTCTCCCTCTCCCCACATATCCCTCCCTCCCTCCCTCCCCCTTTATCCTTTTATTTAATCTTCCAGTTCCATAACACAGTAACCACATGTATAATCAATATAATATAATATAATATAATATAATATAATATAATATAATATAATATAATATAATATAATATAATATAATATAATATAATATAATCCAGTTAACTTAAGATACAGAATTGCTGCTTCATTTGTTTTATACTGTGGAAAGAAAAAAGGAAACTTTTTTTTACTAAAAGTCTTCATTCGTAACTCAACTGGTTATGAGTTCAACGAAACCATTTCTTCTTCCCCTGATAAATGTATTTTGCTTTCAGATTTGTCTGTATTTGAACATATAATATTGACGCCAACATGTGTATCAAGGGACCAGTTCCTCATATATACGCAGCTTTCCTTTCTCAATTATCTCCTACAGTAACAGGTTTGAAGTCAGTATGGGAACAGGACCTGGGGGAGGAAACTGGTCTTTATTTATTTAAATTTATACACTGTTTGATTGTGAAAAATTGCAAAGAACTTTACAAGAGAAAGTTAATAAATGAAATGTTAAAAGCAAATTGTTGGCTTCATCTGATTCTGAGAACTAGGTCTCAGTCTATGCCACTCAGGTGAGATGGTTTTTAACCCCTCACCACCACAGGCACCGCTTACAGCCTGAAGTTATATACCGGTAGTCCTGGCACAAACTAAATGCTTCACCTGGTGTTCAAGACAACTAAAGTAAAATTATAGTCTGCACATAACATAATCTTGGTTTTTGCTGTTAACATTTCACAAATAGAGTTGTGTCCCTTTAAAGTGCTGTGAAGCAATAATAACTTTGGTGTCTCATGGTGACAACACATCACATTATAGATGAGCGGTTCCTGAATGGCTTTGGCTCCCAGTGGTGTGTTTAAATACTTCAAGCACTCATCTGAAGACTCAAATGTTAAGTAAACCTTGGGGACAATTGTCTGTGGCCAAAATGGAAGGCTTGGGGTTTTCAGTGAATAAATCATAAAGCTAAGCAACAGCTTCAGCTTCATTTTGGAAGCAGGGAACACTTTTTGCTCGCTAGGGTGCTTTGGGACTTCTCCCTTTGCAAATCAGCACTTTATCAGACAGCAATATCCTCCCCCTTGGGCAGCATTTGGAAACAGTGAAAGCAAAACCAAAGGCAATGAAGAACGCTACTGGCTGTTTTCTTTTCATATTAGGACTATTTGTATTGGAGTGAGATGTTTGAGGTTGCTCACTGCCACTGCCACATGGAACAGCTCTTTATGACCCCCACCCCCACTGACAGAATAGTCAGACATGTATGGTACTATTTTGATTTAATCTGTATTCCACCCTTCTTACAAGCCGCTCAGTTGAACATGCCTGAACTTGAACATGATACTCTCACAGTAACCCTGCATGGAAGATGAAGCCTGAAAGATCATGACCAGGGGTAGGCAACCTAAGGCCCGGGGGCCGGATGCGGCCCAATCGCCTTATCAATCTGGCCCACGGACAGTCCAGGAATCAGCATGTTTATACATGAGTAGAATGTGTCCGTTTATTTAAAATGCATCTCTGGGTTATTTGTTGGGCCTACCTGGTGTTTTTACATGAGTAGAATGTGTGCTTTTATTTAAAATGCAACTTGTGGGACATAGGAATTCGTTCACCCCCCCAAAAAAAAAATAGTCCGGCCCACCACATGGTCTGAGGGACGGTGGACCGGCTCACGGCTGAAAAAAGGTTGTTGACCCCTGATCATGACTGACCAAGCAAGCATATGTTTGTGATGGATAAATGACATTTTGAACCCAGATGATCTGCATGCTCTATCAATTACCCATGTTGGCTCCCATCCTAATCAAAGCTAAATTTGCAGATGAGTGCAATAGCATAGTATACCTTGGCCCCCAAAGTTACAGAGGCCCAACTTCTCAACCAGAAGTCAGGCATCGTGTGCAACCGGACTCATGCTGTGGTATATACCCTCACACACCCTCCAACATTCCTCAGTTGAAAAGAGAGACACTTCTCACTCTCCCGCAACTGACCCTTCTCAACCCTGCCCTGCAGAGCGTTTCCTACAGAAGGAGGGCAGGTGGTGCCAACACTTCACCAACAGAACACAGCGCGCGCACACACGCCCTCCACCATCCTGAAGAAACCCCTTCATCCCAATCTTATTTTATACTTTGGTCGATTTACAAAAAGAAAAACACACATCAATAAATAAATTTCAGGAAAGGGCAAGATCAAACGCAGATGCACAAAGCTTTTTTTTTTAAAAAAATCAAGATTCCTTGTGCTCTGCTCCCCCTTTCTTCCCGCTCAGGACGGCCCTGCCCTCACTGTTGACAGCCTCTGCTCCTCACCACTACAAGCTACCCAAGGGAGGAGGCTGGCAGTGGGGGCCACGGAGAAGCATTGGGATGCTCCCTCACAACCGCAGCTGCCATCATTTCTTGGGACAAGCTCTGACTCACCCTTCTCCCCAAGCTCAGTGCTGGTGGGGGAAGCAGGGACATTCTGGGATCGAATCAGAGGCTGGGGTGGCTTTTGTAATTCCGGGACTGTCTCTGGAAAATTGGGACACTTGGAGGGTATGGTCTTCAACTGCTATTCCTAGTGACTCTGGAACGATGCAAAGAAGGTGCACAGCTCACTACAGGAAAGGCCTTTCCTGGCAGGACCTGGAAGGGTCCATCAGCAAAGTGCTCTTTGCCAGGGTCCCTGGTCCTTGGGTCCCTCTGGCGCCACAGTGTTACTTGGTGGCAGCAGTGGTCAGCAGCAGTGCTTGATGGAAGAATCATTCTGAGGTAAATGAGATTAAATTAACCCTCTCCCCCAAAGGAATCTCTCTCTCTCTCTCTCTCTCTCTCTCTCTCACACACACACACACACATCGTGTTTATTGGAATTGAGCACTAATTCAAAGACACTGCCCCCTGACTAGGATGCCATGTGCATCCCGAGTCTGCCTGGTGATGAGTCTAAAATGCACTTCCAAATCCTACACGTTGTTCTTTTACACATTTGTGGTGCAGTTTTACATTTGTTTAGCTGGAAATAAGGCCCAGTTAAATTAATGGAACTTTCAAGGAAATGTGTTTAGGATTGCGCCATTACTGTGATTTAAGTCTCATGAAGCTGTTGTTGGGAGAGCATAAAAACCTTTGTGAAATGATGGGGAACTAGCGTGGGCTAAACCAATTCTTGTAAAGGCAGAAAAAGTGAGATGAAAGTTGGCAGCGGTGATTTTCACAAAGAAGACATATAGGACAGAAAAGTTAGCTACTTTTGGTGTCTTTTATGGTACTGATGAAGCTCTGCTTCCGGGTTCAGAGTCTCGTGTGGCAGCCAGAAACATGATCACTTAGAGTGGTGGTGTGCTGGCTAAGGGCTCATCAGCACATCACTTGTCTGCTGCTTTTGAGACATGGGTCTGAGTGGCTTTGCAGTTGTCTCACTGCTTTCTATGGGAAAATCTGCTTTTTACCACTGAATTCGGGCAAACGTCATTCTACGGGAAACGTGACAGGCGTTTGCTCCAGTTCAGCAATAAGAGCAGGTCTGTCTTGGGGCAAAACAGCAGCACAGGCAGAAGTGTGGCTAAGCCCCTGGTCTCTACATGCAGCAGAACAAGAAAGTTACAAGAAAGGGGATTCAAACTAAACATCGGGAGGAACTTTCTGACAGTAAGAGCTGTTTGACAGTGGAATGGTCTCCCTCAGGAGATTGTGGACTCTCCTTCCTTGGAGGTTTTTAAACAAAGCTTGGGTGGTCGTCTGTCATGGATGCTTTAGCTGAGATCCCTGCATTGCAGAGGGTTGGACTAGATGACCCCTGGGGCCCCTTCCAACTCTATGGTTCTATGAGTCTACACTAGCTCTGGATCCAAGGCCTTTCTTAGTGAGATTCCTCTAATCCTTTCTTAAGAAGGCGACAAGAGAAAAACAGCAGCTTGATCCTGCATTTCCCCTCAGAAATCACCACTTCAGAACAGCTGCAGTATATTTCTGAATCTTCTGACAATACATGGCCATTATTTTTTTGTATCTTAAGCAGAATTTCTTGAATGAATGAGCGTAATTTATTTCTTGACTTTAGGTACCCAGTCATAGTGGAGACAGGCGGCATGGACTTTAAAAGGAAAGGATTCACATGAGCAGAGAACCACAGCTATTTCTGTTTTTTACTTGTACTCCACATGGACTGTCAATCATTTTTATTAACTACTTTTGTGTGTCCAATTTTTTATCCATAATGATTTCTAATAGTCCTTGGAAGATTCTGTCAAGCGGTGTATGCATGTCTGATTTTCCACTCTTTGAATGCAAGCTGCATGTTTGTTGGTGGGTAAGTGTCCCAAAGAATCAGCTGATCTTCAGACTTTATCATCAGATGCTTGAAGAAACTGCTGCATAGTCACAAGCTATTGCACATTTAAGGCAATTTAAGACGTGAAACACAACAATGGCACTAAGCTACATAAATGTGACTGCTCTCTGTGCTTCTGAATGGAAACACAATGCATAATCAAGCCAACTGTGTATGCAATGAAAAACAATGACTGATCTGCACTGCTCTCTCAGCTTTTGAATGGGGAACATGATTTACAACTGAGGATATTAATATGCATGCAGTGCACAATAATGATACACTTTGCAAAATAATAATGTATATATGCTTCTACAGATGTTAGAGATAAACTTGATTAAATGTTGATTCCCACCACCCCTTCTATGCAACTATTAAAGGCAGTTTCTCTCAGAACAAAAGGTTAGAGATGTGGTGAGAGTTCAAGGTCACCATTAGGAGTGCCCGCTTCATGTCATTTAAAATGTGTAGTTCCAGCCTTGTTTTAGGATGTGCACTGAATATGTGCCTAATGCTTTAGGTTGATGATGCCCTACCTCAGGCTTCCTCAACCTCTGCCCTCCAGATGTTTCTGGCCTACAACTCCCATGATCCCTAGCTAGCAGGACCAGTGGTCAGGGATGATGGGAATTGTAGCCTCAAAACATCTGGAGGGCCGAGGTTGAGGAAGCCTGCCCTACCTAGTTCTTACTCTAGGTGGCTTTTAGGCAAACTCATAGAGCATAGGTCTATCAATAGGTATTAGTCACTGTGGTTCAATGATAATAGCAACCTGGAATATTCATGTGCAGGAACACTATTGCTCTGAATATATAGGTTGAGGCAAACATAAGGGGAAGGATATTGCCTTTGTGCTGTGCTGTGCTTTTAAGCTCCCAGAGGCATCTTGCTAGCAACAGCTGAATACAAAATGCTGGATAGATGGATGTTAGTCTGATCAAGAAAGACAATCCTTATGTTCCTTTAGTTTTGATGAAACAATATGGTCTCTCTTGGGAATGTGATGTCACAGCTTTGCTGAGAATCTTAAAATGTCAATAGATTATGAGACTTAATGCAATAATAAGCATATACCCCATGTAATGGGAAATGACAACATGCATTCTCTGTTGTTGGAAAATGTGTCTGAGGCTGCAATCCTAAACACACTTACCTAGGATGAAGTTCCACTGATTTATTTAGTCAACATAAACAGGATTGCTCTGTTAGTGACTGAAACTGCAATCCTGTGCACACTTACTTTGGAATGAACTGATTGGGGCTTACTTCCAGTTAGAATTGTGCTGTTAGCCAGCTGGCACATTCTCTAATTTCATCCGTTGGATGAAGAATCCTATCCATGGCACATGGTTTTTTCCTCACATCAGTTAGAGCGGGCAGAGGAACCTGTAGCCCTCCAGATGTTGTTGGGTGCCCACTCCCATCAGTTGTATAGTGTAACAACTTCTAGAGTGTCACAAGTACCCCCTACCTTGTTTAGAGAGTCGTATATATTTCCATCTGAATACACTTGGAATAATATTTTTTCCAATCAACTGTACTAGAAGCCTGCAAAGAAATGTGGCTTGCTATTTTAAACAATGCTTGATATTTGAGCAGCTCTCAGCTCCTATGCTTTTCCCCACTGCCAGTTGGTTTTCCTTTCCCCTTAATCATCCTGTACACTCCCTCTTTCAGTCTTGCTTTCTGGGGTTTTTATGCCAGTCTAAGAAGAGATTTACTTATTTATTTAGCATTAAAGCAGCTCAGACAATTGCAGTCAAAAGCCTTTCTGACTACTCTACACCTTGGGGGGAGAGAGAGGTAACACTGCACACCACTTCCATAAAAACCTTTAGTGCCTTTCAGTCTGGATTGCCAAACAAAATTCTAAAGAACTTAAATGCTTTGCAACATTTAGAAAGTATGTTACGACTCACTTTGCCTAACTTTAACTATATATTAGAAAGCACCTTAGTGATACAATTCTGAATAATGGGCTAAAATGCTACGTGATGTAACAAAATAATCAAGTTTTTAAAATAATATAAGGGGTGTTTTAAAGCGTTGGTTTTTTTTGGGTTTTTTTAGTTTTCTTCCACTATAAGCTTTGTGTTACACAAAGCTTTGAGGATTTGAAGCTCCAATACACTATTTTTGGTACTTCGCAGTCACAGATCAATGGGTCACAAATGGATCTGGGAAGGAAAAGGAGAACAGATGTCAAGACACATTTGATCACGCAGAGACCCATAAACACGTGGAATGGTCTATGAAGCCAGTTTACTGAGGCAAAAAGAGAGATTAGAACCAATTAAATGGCATCTTGGGACACGCAGAGTGCGCAGAAATGGGATAGGCCTGATGGGCTGAGTGTTCTTTAGTCATGCCAGGAATATTGCTGATGTTTATTTCCACTCCTGACCCTTGCTTTCCAGAAGACTGACTTTCAGTCCATTTGCTATGTTTGTGTTGCGCATTGATTGTACCACGGCTTAAATGTGGAGACTGACAGGTTTGTTTAGTGATCAGAGTGAAGTGATCTGAAGCAAGTTTAATAAGTCTGTGCAGTAACTTGAAGGTTGTGGTTGGCAACTGAAAGTATCTCCTTGTGGTATAGAATTCAATAGTTTTAACGCTGTGCTCTACTGAGCTGCACCTAGCAAGATAATTGTGCTAGAGATTATTAAGAAATGAGTTCATAGTACATAATATATTTCCGCTAAAATGCTGGTCATCACTTAAGGCACCGTATTTTCACCACTCCCTCTGATGACTTCTTAAGAAGGTGTATATGGGTATGTTGTCAGCATTGCCTCTGGTGACAGGAGGGAAGTGATAATGCTGAAAGTCCAGTGGCCAGTCACATGCACAGTCATGCAACGTTGTCAATGAGAGGTGAGTGTGCAAGAGGCTATATAAGCCTTGCTCCCACTCCCAACCAGCACAGTTCAAACCACCACTTCCAGTTGTCTTCAAACAGGGTTGCACTAAACATTGGCTGGTTTCCATGTTCATGTCAAAAGATGTACAATCCATAGATATAGATATAGATATAGATGATATAGATATAGATATATATTATTTTATATATAAAATAAAACTGCCCAGTAGCACCTTAGAGACCAACTAAGTTTGTTTTTGGTGTAAGCTATCACCATTACCATTTTTTCCCCTTTGTAAGTCACATGGGTAATCTCAGATAATCAGGAAATCTTATGACAAATAGGATGATGTCATGATACTGTGCAGCCAATCAGATGTGATTACATGCCAATGTTATCAAAGGCAAACTAAGAGCAGCAAGGAAGCATTGTTCACACTTTGCATTTTTGCCTCCTTTCAATGCAGCAAACAAAAGATGTTCCTGGTATTATTATTTTTTTGAATTATGCTTTAAAAGTTCAGGGGAAAAGCATCCTTTGTTTCATTTCTGTATTTGAAAGTAATTATGTTGAAAGGTAATTATCATGATACGTTCTATTGCTAAGGTAGTATATTTGCATTCTGATCATTACATATCTCTACTACGTCTAAATGTTTGATATTACATTTATATCTTGATCTACTTTGACGGCTTTTTTACAGTAGCCTTTGTCTTCCTTAATGTACTGAATGTTCAGCCTTCAGGGACTATCTCCTTCTACTGAAGTTGTCTCTTGAGACCTTTCTGTGAGTTCTCTCCCCTTCCTTCAGCATTTTCAAATCACCAAGACAGAAGATAGCATCTTATCGGCCATAGTCCTGTTTTAAGACATTCTCTTCTTGAAGAATTCAATGAGTTTTGAACCATAGAAACATTTCATCAGCTATACTGATTATTTTTAAAATTGTATGTGTGTGTCCTTCTAAAATATTAATTATTAGTCTGTTTATATTTGATTGTTGAATCACATATAATTTTAAGGAGACAAGATAGACGAATTAGGTAAATATATTATTCTGTTTCCACCCCACCCCACCCCACCCCACCCCAATATTCATAGTAATATCTATGATCTTGTTAGGGAAAGTATGTCAAACAGAATTGCCTAGTATGAAAAATGAGGTGTTTGTAAAGGGTTTTGAAATGACAACTTTAAAAATAATACAGTATTCCACCTCTTCGTGTGTTCTTCTGCCCTGAATCTATAACTTAAACTAGATAAGAAATTTTGCATGTCATATTAATACCCAGATATGAATTTAAATAGGGATGCGGGTGGCGCTGTGGGTTAAAACACAGAGCCTAGGACTTGCCGATCAGAAGGTTGGCGGTTCAAATCCCCGTGACGGGGTGAGCTCCCGTTGCTTGGTCCCAGCTCCTGCCAACCTAGCAGTTCAAAAGCACGTCAAAGTGCAAGTAGATAAATAGGTACCGCTCTGGTGGGAAGGCAAATTGTGTTTCCGTGCGCTGCTCTGGTTCGCCAGAAGCGGCTTAGTCATGCTGGCCACATGACCCGGAAGCTGTACGCCGGCTCCCTCGGCCAATAAAGCACCCCAGAGTCAGCCACGACTGGACCTAATGGTCAGGGTTCCTTTTACCTTTACCTATGAATTTAAATAAGATATTCAATGTCTTACGAAGTACGCCATGAAAATTTGTGTTATGTACAAATCCAAACATCTATTTTAAAACAGTAGCATTTTCTAGTCCTGGCATGGGATTTTTGTAAAACTATAGAGGAGAAGGGGAAGTTCTCTCAAAAACAAACACTGATACTAGATAGACTGGCTAGGACCTAGCATCCCACACTGCGCTATGGGTAGCTAATATTTCCAGTTCTATGTGGGGCTTTGCTGTCCCATAACTAGCTCCTTGTTCATTACATAGAGAAAAGTGGCTGGGGAAACCCAGCCAGATGGACAGAGTAGAAATAATAAATTATTATTAAAGCGCCATTAAAACTATCCATTGAAATGATCCAATAATCAAAGTTCAGTAGAGCTAGTTCAATGATTCCTCCCTTCTCCTTTCCAATGTTCTTACTTTGTGACTGGACTTACAAACCTGGAGTCCAGTGCCAATACTTTTGTTGTCCCTCCTTTTCACCCTACAAAGTCTGCACTTAGATGGAGGAACCATGCAGAAGTTCCAGGCTGCCCAGTAGGGTGCAACTCCATGGGGTCTAATTCAACCCCTCCCCCCTCATCTGTGGGGGCTTGTTCTGAGGTTTTAGGACACACATACCTTGTAACACTGGGAAGTTACAGGCTGAGGAAGCAACACGGATGTGATTGTGCCAGAAAGACTTCATTCACACAGCTTCATCCACTGAGATAGCCCAGGTTTTAGGGTGGCTGGACTTCTGGACAGATTATTGAGGTATCATTGGGCCAAAAATAGGAAGCACCAGAGGGGCCTTTCTTAGAATTGGAAGCAATGTACTGAAAGCCAACCCCACCCCCTGCATAAAAGTCACAACAATTGGAGAAGTGGTAAATCCATTGGGTAACTAAGGGATTAGTCTCCATCTCCTGTTCTGTGCTGCTGGAGGAGGCTAGAATGTGGCAGAAGTTGCCCTCTGATGGGCTCTGCCACCTTAGATGCCTCTGCTGCACCTGCTGAAGGTACAGGTATTCCCACTGGCCTCAAAAGCTACGTACTACCAGGAGTGTTGTGGGAGCTGAGCAGAGAACAGCCAGCCATAGAGTCACTTGATCCAAAACTGCTCCACCCCCTTGAGAGAGGCCTGATTTGGGTCCTACAGCTGCACTGGTGTGGAGCTGTGTTAGCAAAAATTTACTAACAAAACCAGACCCTTGAGCGGCAAATCTTAGGATGTAGCAATTTGCCATCCCACCCTTACTGCTTCCCCTTTGAAAGCCCCAATTTGCACATTAGTCTCATTTCACTTAGGGTGGTGATGGGCTTTGGTCTTTTGAATTTCAGCAGCACCCTGTGCAAGGTGAAAATGTGGTGCCCCCGCCTTCCCTCCTGCTCAGTTCACTACATCTTAGTTGTGGTGCCCTGTGGCAACCCCTAGGCTCAGTGTCCCATGTGGCAGATCCAGTTGTGTTGCCCTAAATCTGCCTCCGCATAGGAATCCACAAAGATTTAATTATTCTGGTGTTCCTATCTTATTGAAATCATGTCTCTAGCTGTGTCTGTCTATTTCAGTATCCCTGAAAGTATCTGGAAGCACACTGATTTTTATTTTTATTTTCGCAACTCTCAAAACACTTTTGGCTTTTGACACTTTTTGGCTTGGGTGAGCAAAAGGTACATTGGGATTTGCTAGTAGATATCTGACTCCTCAATTGTTTAACAATGGGAAAAAACATGACTCCCACCACATCAAAAGAATATCCTTCTGAAATGATGGAAGCTGGAGGTGTGGAATACCAGGAGTGGGTTTTAGTGTGGAAGGGCTGTGAGCTCAGTTCCTTTCTGGCACAGGTAACTTGCAACATGCACATCTAACCTGTGCATGTTTAAGTTTTGTGCACTTGGTAAAAATAAAAAAATAAAAAGGAGACAGAAAGGGGGCAGGCATCTGGGGGGAAATGCTTTGTCAGTCCCACCCACCACTGAACCCAGTGTGTTTTGACTGTACACCATTTTGGCTCTAGGTGTGATTCCCAGAACGTAACCCCCATGTAAGCTGAGAGCCACCTGTACTCAAAATTCTTAGACTAAAAATTCATTTTCACCTACTTCCAAGTGGTGAATTGTGAGCATGAATTAAAAGCAAAGTAGATCTTAAAAGTTTCTTATCCCCTGCCTTTGACATATCTATTTATTTATCTATCCATCTACATACATCATACATACACACATATATTATTTGTGAATCACTTCCCGTGAAGCATCCCAAGGTGATTTAACACACACACACACAGTTACATATAACAGTGAAACAATGGCACATAAAAATTATTTTTAAAAGCCAATTATAAATGCAAAAACAGTTTAAACAACAGCACAAACCGGTACATAAAAAGAGTTCAGCGCCAAGACCAATACTAACTGAGATAAAGATTTTGGAAAGCTTGTTGAAAGAGTAATTTATGAAAAACAACTTTATGCAACTCTTCAAGTACAGCAACCTCAAAATTCCTTGTGAATTGTTTCAAGCAACATTTAGTAACAACAGAACACCACTTGTAAAGCCTCCATTGTGTTGTGCTGCAGAAATCCCCAAATTTAACCAAAGTTCTAGTTCTCTATAGTTATTGATTTCAGTGGTGAGACATTCACATTGGATGTGACAGATTCCTATCTGCCTGGCCTGAGAAATGCTGCCATATAGGGGTAGGTATTCAAGTGTGAAGTGCAGAAAATAGAATTTATGCTTTGGATCTGGCACAAATATATTTGAGCTATAAGAAATGATTGAATAGCTCTTACTACTTAAAATTAATTATAAGTTAAGATGCTGTACAAGACACTATGAAGGTGGGTAATTACATACTGTAAATCTTAGTTTCTTGTGCTAAGATTTCTGATAATAAATAATAGCTTACTGTCCTGTGTTCTCCACAGTCCTGGCCATTTCATCCATTTGCTCTGATATATCAGCTCAATTATATTCTGGCAAAACCTTTACTAGGGACTGTGTATTGGAGAAAGGTTAGCCAATGTGATCGACATTGTATTGGTAAACTCCTAATGACTCTAGGGTACAATAAGTCGCCATGAAGGAATGTGTTGTTCCCAGCAGAAAGGGTGGTGGTGATATAGGGACAAAATTTAGGACCAGTTTCAGTGAAGAAGGCAGGATCCCCAAGGATGTGCTTTGTTGGGAGCTGGCTTCAGGCAACAGGCATGTTGGAAGATCAACTCTGCATTATAAAGATGACACGAAGGCTGGCAACATAAACCCTGCCGTATGGGAATCCACAGGGCCTGCAGTCAGGTTGTGCACCCGTATCAGTGACCAGAGGAATGACCACTGGGTGGAGCACAGAGAGAAGAAATGCCATAGTGTATCTGCAGCACAACCTTCATCTACCCCAGCTGCAACAAAACATGTCTGTCCCATACCAGGCTCTACAGACATAGCAGAAATTGTAACCTTTTAACAGTCTGACTTCACACCCAAAGGTGCACTCCTTCATAGTCTCCCAAAACAGATGGATGCCAACCATTCATGCCGTAAGCCTACCCATGGGTACCAAAGCAAACAATCTAATTGGTCAACGTCCAAAAGATATCGAGCATCAGAACAACCTGGCCACTATAAGGAAATTCTGCCCATGGTATGATCAGTTTCCATCTTCCCATTTTGATTCTCTGGTTCCATACCTGCACAAACTAGCTATCCCAAAATACAGACGTGTTTTCACACTCGCAAGACTGAATGTTTTGCCATCTGCAAAGGGCCGATTCCAAAAGATTCCGCATGAGAAACACCTTTGCCCCTGTGGAGACACTAGCACCGAAACAGTGCTTCCTGCCTTGCACTCTCTACAAAGACCTGAGGAACGAGATCACCACCCCATCCCAGGATGCACAACTACTGCCACAGTGTCCTTTCTCCTGTCAGACCAAACGCAGCAGATAACAGCAAAGTTTGCTGGTTCTGAGCAGGGGCAATCAGAATAAGGGCCACTATCCGACTGTTGATTCAGGACTATAAACTATGCTTTTATACTAAATTTCCTTTTTTCTGTGTATATTGTAATGTTTTATTGTTGCTATGGCCATCGGCTAACGCAAATAAATTTTCTATGCTATGCTATCCATGGGTGCCTTTATGGATACCATTATCTGGAAGTCAATGCGAGCAACAGCTGATGATGATTCTTAGGTAATGGGATCCATCACTAGAACTATTAATGACACCCATTTCAGTTCGCAGTAGCAGTGATGTTTTGGAAGAGCAGCTTTGCAGCACTGTGCTGCTCCACTGGCCTCTCCTGCCAATGGATCCCTGGTGTAGCCATAACCCCTCCACACACAGAAGAACAAAAGGGTTGCTGTGTAAAGTTTAGGGGGTGGAATTTTCTGAAAATCTCAGTATCAAATGTAGTTTTTCTGACAAGAAATTCATTATTTTTAACCTGTTCTGCTAAAAATATGAGCAATATAATAAATTCATTATTATATGCACTATGTTATACTTTTATAGACCAGGTTTCCTAAAGTATCCAGCACATAAACAGATATACAACAGGTGAATATAACTTATGTATTAATAGTTACATAATTCTGCTGCAGAAATATAGTACTGTGCAGAGCTTGATTCCTGTGTGTGTGTGTGTGTGTGTGTGTGAGAGAGAGAGAGAGAGAGAGAGAAAGAATGTATTTATTTTGCGCATAATTTTGCATATAAATTAGTGTGGTGCTTTTTAAGCAAATAACTGCTGGAATGGTTCAGGAGACCATCTGATGTATAAAGAACTTGATTGGGTTGGAATCACCAAGTTATGTATATTATCTGTATCTTCTTAAAACTGATTCTTTCTCTCTTCCTAATTTAGAGCAGATCTTAAAGACCAGAATAAAAGGCTATTGCTTTTACATTTTGCATTTGGAGCATAGTGGTGCATAGAGAGGATATGTGTCATTTATTATTAAATTGTAGACCAGAAACATACAAATATCTGTTTAAGCTGCCTCAAGTCCCAGACTGGCAAAAAAGGAGGGATAACAGCAACATCATGTGCAGTTATTCACACTTACATCCACTAGTCATTGGGGAGCAACAGTGGCAGTAGCCTATCACACTTATGTCCTGCTTGCGGGCTTCCTGTAAGCATCTGGCTGGACAAAATGGGAAGCAGGATGGTGGACTCCATGCGCTTGTGCCATTTTACATCTTGTGAAATTTGAGTTACTGGGGCACGCCTAGGGTTTGGGCAGGTTGGCTTCCACCAAGGCGCAGGACTGGGCTGGGGCTCAAAAAATGCACCTATCCACTCTGTCTTGAACCTTTTGAGTTTCTGGTCCACAGTCTTGAACCTTTTGAGTTTCTGGTCCACAGTCCCAAGGACGCAAGGGACAGTGGGGCGCCAAGACAGCTCATTGCCTGGGGCACAAAGGAGCCTAGGTACACCTCTGTCAGTTACATTTTTCTTAATCAATGAACTAGTGGTAGAAACTCTATTTTACATTAGTATAAAACCTATTTGTTATACTGAAGGTTATTTTCATTTTCCTATTCACGACACCTCTGGGCAATGAGGAGGCTGCTATACTTTCCCTTTATTTTGTACTGTACTTGTTCTCATGGTGGAGTTTTGGGAGGTGAGCGGGAGAAGCGCTTTGGTGCTTCTGTCTTAGCCTTGTTGCTTGTATGTATTATTAGCATTCAAACAACGTGGAGTCACACTGTGGCACTGAGTGCAATTTTATGATGAAAATGATTGTGCTGGTGATCAGCATACAATCTACAATTCCATCTCTATCACCATGGAAAGTTAAAAATTGCAAAACAGTTTTCTAGGTGGTTTTTTGTTATTATTGTGTAGAAAGACACATAGATGCTTCATCATTAAAACTTGTCATAATACACCTCTTAAAAGGGTATTTTATTGGATATGCCACTTAAATTAGCTTCCCCATCAATTCTGCAGCCACTTATAAGCTCTTGTAGAGAGCATCACAGCTATTACATTACCAGTTTTATAGAAATCAAAGTAACAGTGCAATGAATGGAAAACTGCACTGAACATCAGATAACCATACTGATATTCTTGTTCCTGCTGTGGCAATTATGGCATGTAGAAAATACTGTTTTTGATGCTATTAGGCTGTTGACAATTCAATAATCTGAAGGGTTCTCAAACACCTTTCAAAGATAGCACTAATACATAGAGCCACATCCCAGCTCTCATCCCAGCAAAGACTTTAAATTGCCACCATATCTAGTTTAAGAATAAATAAGAACTTTAGACAATGAAACGCACTTTTTGTTATTGTTTTCTGTAAAATTCAGAAATGTTAACCTCCAAGGTGCCCTTCATTATGGTGTGTCATACAGCCCTGCACTTGACTTGCTCAGAATAGCCCTAATTCAAAGAGTCCTCTCTCTCTTATGAGAACGCCCTCTTCTGGTAGGAATGAAACAGCTGAATTGCCCATTTGATTGGATTTTTGACATAGCACATAATCATATAAACTATATAATATAAATGAAGTAAAGATCACCAGTGCTGAAGCAATGATTATTCAATATCAACTTGGTTGGACTGGTCATGTTGTGCAGATGCCTGATTATCGTCTTCCAAAGCAACTACTCTATTCCGAACTTAAAAATGGAAAGTGTAAGTAATGCTGGTGGTCAACAAAAGAGGTTTAAAGACTCTCTCAAGGCAAATCTAAAAAAATGTAGTACAGTGGTGCCTCGCAAGACGAAATTAATCCGTTCCGTGAGGCTCTTCGTGTAGCGGTTTTTTCGTCTTGTGAAGCAAGCCCATTGACAGCTTAGCGGATTAGCGCTATTAGCGGTTTAGCGGTTTTTAGCGGCTTATCAGCTTAGCGGATCAGCTGATAAGCGGCTTAGCTGCTTAGAAAAAGGGGGGGAAGGGGGGAAAAACCCGCAGGAACTCGCAAGACATTTTCGTCTTGCGAAGCAAGCCCATAGGGAAATTCGTTTTGCGAAGCGCCTCCAAAACGGAAAACCCTTTCGTCTAGCGGGTTTTCCGTCTTGCGAGGCGCTCGTCTTGCGGGGCACCACTGTATAAACACCAACAACTGGGAAACACTTGCCTGTGAGCTCTCCAGTTGGAGAACAGCCTTTACCAAAGGTGTCATAGACTTTGCAGATGCTCAAACACAGGACGCAAGGGAGAAACATGCTAAGAGGAAGGCATGTTTGACAAACCCTCACTGTGATCAACTCCTGCCCAGAAACCTATGCCCTCACTGTGGAAGGACATGAGGATCCAGAATTGGCCTCCACAGTCACTTACGGACTCACTGTTAAAACCGTGTTTATGGAAGACAATCTTACTTGGCTATGAGTGATTGCCAAAGAAAGATACAGTGGTACCTCGGGTTAAGTACTTAATTTGTCCCGGAGGTCCGTACTTAACCTGAAATTGTTCTTAACCTGAAGCACCACTTTAACTAATGGAGCCTCCTGCTGCTGCCACGCCACCGGAGCACGATTTCTGTTCTCATCCTGAAGCAAAGTTCTTAACCTGAAGCACTATTTCTGGGTTAGCAGAGTCTATAACCTGAAGTGTATGTAACCTGAAGCATATGTAACCTGAGGTACCACTGTATGTTGAATCCTTGGGTGTGATCCCTATATCCTGTAGGAATCATACATAAACCTCTGGTAACATGGTGATATCATTGCTATAACTTTAATTTACACTTTCCCCAACAAGTGCTCTATGTGGGGCTTCACTTGTGCTTGATGTGAAAGCTGCAGTTAGTCCAGAATGTTGCAATGCAATAGCTAACTACTAGAGTGATAACACTGCTCAGAGGGCTGCACTGGTTGCTAATTTCCTATTGGGCCAGGTTTAAGCTGTTACCATTAGTAGATACAGCTCTTAACAGCTTGAGACCAGTTTATTTGAGAAATTCCCTTACCTCCTATGTGCTCATTCAACCACTTCACTCTGTGAAACTGCCACTGTTACGGGTGCTACGTAATACCCAGCCCGCCTTTGTAAGAAAGCAGTCTTTTGGTGTAGCACACCCACACTTTGGAACTCCTTGCCTTCTTCACTGTAAACTTTTCAGGGTCTGCTAAAAACCTTTTTACTTAGGCAAACCTACCCAAAAATATAGAATGCTGGCATGTATTTTAATCTGGTATTTAGCTTATCATTTTTACTGCCAATTGTATTGTCTTTATTTTTGTTTTTATTACAGTTAAGTTCTATATAAATCTTGTGAAATAAAAATAAATATTTTAAACAGGCTGGTAATGAAAAGCACACATCATTTAAACTTAAGGTTGTGGGGCCTGGACCCAGGTTATTGTCACTCCATGGAGAAAACATGGAGTGCTTTCCCCGTGACTCCCTCCAGTAAATTATGCCAGCAGGTTGGGTTTTGGGTCGGCCCATTGCAGATTCTTGTTGTGAACTTTTAATCTCAATTGTTGTCAGTCTCTGCTTGCCTTCATTCAATTTTTTATGGTGTGAGGGTAATAACTAAATATGATATATTGGCTGAACCCCAAATGACACTGCTGTCAGGGACTGGGCACAGGAGGAATGGTGGAGACCGCCTCCCCAGCCTGACCCTGAAGACAGTTCATAATTACAACAGGGGTTTGAGGGAGGTCACAGCTCAGAGGCAGATGAGGGGGAAAGCTGGGGAATAATGGTAGAGGAGGAGAAGGAAGAAGAAATACTGGGGGCGGGGGCAACAGCTGATGGACACAGTGTCTTTAGAAAGCATTGCAGACCCCCTCCCCCAGAACCTGGCGAGCCTTGAAAGTAGGAGAGCAAAGGCCTCAGAAGCAAAGGGCCCTCAGCGTGACCCGTAGGGGAGATGATGACAATGACAAATGAGGAAGTGGAAGAAAAATGGGGTGGAGGGTCAGTCAGGAAAATGCCATTATTCCAAGAGGCTGCGTTCCAAGTCTGTAAATATTGAATAAAAAACGGGTGGTAAGAACCTTTTCTTGTCTTATACATTCTTTGCAACCTGCTGTGGGAGTTGCTTCCTCTGCCGACTGACAACTACTTGAATTCACATATTTGAATTCACCTAAGACACATCATTTAATAGTTTCCCATTTATTATTAACATTAGCAAAGCTGCTTATAGCCAAATGCTAAACCTCCCACATGTAATGGGTAGACAAATAAAGTATGGCATCTGAGTTAAACGAAATCAAGCTTGATTAAGAGATGGAAAACAGAAGATGTATTTTTTTTTACTTTTGCCCATTTTTTCATATGGAGGAAAATGAGGAGAAGAGGTATACATAAAATGAAAAAGTAAATTGGTTGACTGCTAAAGTCGTGAAGGCTCCAACCATAAGCAGAGGTTTTCAGGAGTGGCAAAAGCAGACCCCATCGTAAAATTAGCCTAGCTGAACTTGTCAGGAAGAAAACACCCTGCATGTTTTATTCTGTTCCCAACTGATAGTAATCTGGACAGTTGGTTAGGTTTGCCAGCTTTTCAGGTGGGCACTGTAGCTGTGTTTAACACTAGCTTGATATGCAGACAGAAGTCCACTCCCCACTTTTCAATCCTGTGTAGCCAGAACGAACAGAGAGGGGAGGAGGGTTTCATCTGCCAGCCCCACTCCCAGCCTTGATGCCTGCAACGTAAGGTCCTGTGGGTAGCGGCTTCTCCTGCTCTTCCCTGCGTGCCCTCATTTCCTCTTAAAAATATCAGATTTGCACATGATTTGGCCAGATGTGCATTTAAATAAATGGGTTTGCTGCTATCGTAAAATGATGAATAGCGCTCCTGCAATACCCTGATCCATTTTTACCCTATTTTACATGTATTAAATGACCTCTCTTGCTCTCATTACTTTTTAATTAATTCCTTAATTAAATGGTTAAAATCCTCAGGGAAAACACTGTACTTCCTAATATGCCTGAATACCCAGAAGACTCCTGGATGTTTAGTAAATAAAATGAACAGTCATTCTCTAAATAAAATCCTATAAAATCATTAAGGTCATCTATAGTCTTGATGCAGAGTCGGGTACCTAAGTTTTCTGTTTTAACACACAGATGAAATATCACCACAATATCCATTACCTGTAGAAGCCTGAGCATGTTTTATAGCCGTTGTGAGATTAATGTGGTTGCTTAACAGCCTAATTTGGTTTAATTGGGACTTCTCAGCTGGCTGAAGAGTCCTTGAAGACTCAAGAAACACCTCCTGGGAAGTAGTGTTTTTAATTTAGAAACCATATTTCTTGTAACAAATAGAAACAATGTTTCAAGGTTTACTATCATCTGGGGCAATTTCCCCCCTCTATTTCTCAAGGTGGTCACTGTACAATGGTCTTTTTAAAATTTCACCACCCAGAGCCTTCATTCAGTGTCAGAGGACGGGGGCGGAGGCGGGGGGGCAGTCCGCCCCAGGTGCCAGCCTGGGGGTGACATCACGTGGGCGTGTGTTGCCCCCTTGGAACGCTTGCCCAGGCGGATGCCACCCCATGGGACGATGCTCACGCAGGTAGCAACAGCGAGACCCTGTGCTGGCAGGCTCCTTCCCACCGCCTGCGAACGGCCTCCCTCCCTTCTCCCGCTGGAGCCTTGGCAGCGCCTGGTACAGCACCTGCAGCTCAGTCAGCCTGCCTCCAAAGGCGGCAGCGGCGGCAGTGATGGCAGCGGCAGCAGCGAAACTGAACCCATTGGCTTGCCACCGCCAGCTGCTCAAATAGCTGCTGCCGCTCTTTTCAATGAGCCTCATTCTCCAGCCGCATCATCTATCTCCCTGAGCAATGTTTGCTCAGACATTACTCAGCTCTGGCAGTAGCACCTCACTTTTTTTCTCTCTCTGGCCTGGCATTAAGCCGCAGCAAACTCCTACATCTACATCCGCTCCCTGGGAGAGGACTGAAGATCTGAAGATCACAACATAAAAATGCAAAACAAAAACAGAGCAAAAGTGAAGGTCGCCGCTTCGCCTTGCAAGCAAAACCCAAAAGTGTTGCCTGCCAGCCTTGCTTGCTCATCCAAGGGATAAAGAGACCCGTTTCCTCTACTTTGGGGCAACGTCTCCCTCAGAGCCTTCAGGCACACATGGGCATCTGGCAGCTAAGCCTCAGGGTAAGAGGCAAATATATTGCTTGACTCCCCATCCCATATTGCCAGAGCACGTGAGGGAGAAAGGTGCAGCCGCAGCCCATCCCCCTCCGCGCTGGCTCCTGGCTGCTCTCAGGCAAGTCACAGAGCCTCTCCTGGCAAGGAGTGAGCAGAGCGGGGAGAGACGTCTTGGGCAGAACTCCTGAGAAGCGGCCAGTGATCCCTGGGACTAGGAGGGGTTGCTAAGGCAAAGTGATGACAGGCAAGGAGGGGAAGTGGGTGTCCTATCAATCACAGGTACGGTGGACGCTTGGGTTGCGAACGTGATCTGTGCAGGAAGCACGTTCGCAACCCGCAGCGCTGCATTTGCGCATGCATGAGTTGCAATTCGGTGCTTCTGCGCATGCACAAAGCGTGATTTAGCGCTTCTGCAAATACGCAACCACCAAAGCCCAGAAGTAACCCATTCCAGTACTTCTGGGTTTCGGTGCATCCGTAACCTGGAAAAATGCAACCTGGAGTGTCTGTAATCTGAGGTAAGGCTGTATTGGCTTCATTACATCGCTTCTCCCACACTTTTTACAGAGCTGCTGTTGCGTGTCGAGGTCCCCAGGGCCACCCCAATAACTCACACATCACACAGAATTTTTTGTTTAAGGTTTTTGGCAATAATTTTGGCCACAACTTTATTAAAATACAAATTTGTGAGTGGTTGCTTAGGCATTGGTTGCGACTATCAGGCCCCACCATGGGGGACAGACTGACATTCCACACGATGCGAAAGTCAGAATGGGGGAATACACTTGGGGGTTACGCGGAGCAGGGAACCTGCCCTCACCCTAAATGCAACCGGGAGCTCATTGCTATGGCCCGAGCCCCCTTGACAGAGTGGACAAGCAATAGTTAGCCCCCAATTCCTTTAACGGAATCCCTTGCAGCAGCAGCATTAGAGGGGCAGGCACAACCAATCCATGCCCCTCAACCAACCAAACCATAAACCAATGCCTAACCGCAACCTTACAAGTTGTGACGATTTGCTACGCAGTAGGCAAAAACCAAATGGCCCCAGCCAATCAGCCAGATGGACAAAATTCCTACCAGGCCCCCGCTCCAAAAGCAGATGACCCCATGACAGGCATAGCAAGGTCAAAGCAAACAACCCTATTCTAGGGAGGGAGGGACAGGCAATCCGCTGCACGGGCGAAAAGAGGAAGCCCTAGCCTCGTGCAAGGAGTTTTAGCATTTCTGGCTGTCAATCAATAAATGGCAACATTAACTTCTTCCCAACAACAAGGGAAGCCCCAATCGCATCAGTGGCCAACGATCAATTAGCCCGCCCCCCAACTTTGGAGTGTCCTGGCGGCCCCCACCCCAACACGTGCTCTCCTTGAAGGAGAACACGCTTTGCACAGACACAAAGCACCACACACAAAAAAAACCTGCTTTGAAGGGTGCACTAGATTTTTTCAAAAAAATGAAACAAATGAAGGTTTTTGGAGTTTAGGGCTCCTTTTCATGGCCTTTAAATAAATAGCTAAGCAACGGAGCCAACACCAAAGGGAAAAGAAGTGTGGGTGTGTGCAGCTTGATGTATGTTTACTTGGAAGCAAGTACTATTGAGTTTAATGGCGCTTATTCCCAAGTAAGCACACACAGGATTGCATCATGAATAAGCCGCGAGACACGAATTGAGGCTGGAAAACCATAGTTATGTTCATCTTATCTTCACAACAGCCCTGTGAAGTAGGCTAAAGTGTAAGAGAAGGGCAATTCAGTGAGCATGATGGCTGAGCTTCTCCAGGCCCACTCTGAAAATGTAACCATAGTGGCTCTGTATCATGCGAAAGAGCTGCAAGGGTAAGTTACTCTATTAGCATGTGTGTGTGTGTGTTATAATAGACATATTTTTGTCTTGTATTTTGATACACTTGAAAAGGGATTGAAAAAGCTCAAAATAAATTGGCTTGGTCCAGGAATAAAAATAATCAGTTATAGGAATTTGAGTTATTTCCACTTGATTTTGTGGCTTCTAAGATCAACAATTGTCTGCTGGCCTGGTTCATTATAAAGCCTCTATATGTTATATTGATTTAAATATGTTGCAGTGTTTCTTTGCACAGTACAATTATTTTTTTAAAAAAATTTGTTGGCACTTGGAAAGCATTATAGCATGTGTAAACCAACAAACAAGTCTAACTTCATTTGCTACTCATTATATAATTACATACCCAGTTGAAACATGCTGTTGCTATGAATTGTTTATGCCACAGTTGTGTAGGAGTAGAAAGTTCTGTGCCTACAGAATTGAAAATCAAAATTTAATGAAGAACTGGGTACTTCCTTATTCCTATAATTATAGAACTCCTATAATAATATAGCAATATTAAGTATAAAATAAGAAAAGTTGGCCTTATAGAAAGATCAGAAAATGAAATCTTAAAATGGCTGTCTCTGAAAAGAAATGTCTAGAACATGAGTCACAAACTATTTGGGGATCAGTGGGCACATTTGGCTGCTGTAAGTGTGTGACATAACACAAAATGGAGGCGCAGGGGACATTTTTTAATTTTATTTTTCAATTTCTATACTGTCCTTCAAGGATCTCAGATACATGGCATAATGACTGCTCTAAAAGCAGAGAACAAGAAACAGGAGTACACAATGGTGTAGCCAAGCTCCTAGATCAGTCACTCCATCAACAGAGTAAAAGGTATCTGCACCAGCCAGGGACAGACTTGCTCACAGAGAGGAGCTCTTTGAACCTCTAATCTGTTCAGAATTGGAACAGTTGGGTGGGTGGGCATCAGCCCTGGCATGCAATGAAATGTGGGCATATTTAAGGGGGCACGTTCAATGTAGGAGAGACTGAACCAGTCCAAATAGGAAGAGCAAGCAGTCTCTTGTGTATTGTGGATTTTTAAGGGAATATTGGCTGAGATTTTTCATAGATGCCATAGGATGTACTTGTGGGATGGATTTTAATATATAGATATATTAATGGCAATTTATTCATCCAGGTGCCCAAGTGTGTGGGTTGAACAGTTTCAAAATCCCATTGGTGGCAGCAAAATTAAAAACATAGGAATTAGGCAGTAAAAACTTGTTTTGAGCAAGTTCAGCTATGAAGTAAGATGGCTTCCCCCTTTTTAACCTGCTTAACAAAGAATAGGGCAACAACTTGTAAGTATAAAGATAAAATAAAGTAAGCAAATAAGATTTACTTACTTTGTAATCATGCATTCGTTCACAGCAAAGGCAGCAATAAAACCCATAAAGGCAAAATACTTATATTTACAATATAACCAGTTTCAGGCATGTGCCTAAAGTTGGAGCAAGCTGTGGCACGACTGCATTGAATGCTGGTCAAAGGAAGAGAGAAAAGAGAGGAACAGGAAGTTCTATTTGCTCCTTCCTCACCAGGAGAGGAAGGGAGATGATCTCTACCAATTGCATTTCTATGGTCTGAGTATCAGCAATCCAGCTCTGAGGTATTAGCTCCTTCTCATGCTAACTTGTAAGAATATGCATTTGTTAAGTTTGGCTGCTAATCTCCCACTGTACTGAGAAATCTAGCAGAACTAGGAAACAGTTTTCACTTCTGTTGCTAGCCCGGCCAAGATCACTGACCAGCACGGCCAATGCAGTTTCAGCCCCATGACGAGACCTGTATGCTGACTGAAAGCGATCCAAATGGTCCACATCCTCCAGGTGTGCCTGGAGCTGTTCAGTGACAACCCGCTCAATCACCTTGTCCAAGAATGGACGATTTGAGACTGGGTGATAGTTGGCCAAAATGGGTTTTTAAGAAGCTGTTTAATAACTGCTTCTTTAAGCGGATCTGGGAAGACTCCCTCATAGAGGGAAGCATTCAGCACCCCGTGGAGCCCATCACCCAGCCCTTCCCAGCTTGCTTTTATGAGCCAGGATGGGCAAGGATCAAGGAGACAGGTGGTTGGTTTCACTTGTCCAAACAGCCTGTCCACATCCTCAGAGGTAACAGTTTGGAACTGATCCCATGCAACTTGACTAGACAGGACTCTAGCACACTCCTGCCCTGGCCCTGCTACCATGTCTACCTCTTTTCGAATCTGAGCAACTTTATCTGCAAAAAACTTTGCAAAATTGTTGCAGGAGATCTTGGCATCTTTACCAGGCCCCGATGGCAAAGGTTTGCAAACCAACTGAAACCCCAATTGCATTAGGTTGCAAATCTGAAAGAGTCTCCTGCTGCTATTTTCTGCAGATTCAATAGAGGCGGTGAAGAACGTCCTCTTTGCCATTGCTGTTGCCACTTGGTAGAATTGACGTTGAGCTTTAACCTATGTTTGGTTCAATTCAGAATGAGTTTCCCACCACCGGTGCTCTAGCCTTCTCAGCGATTTTTTCATTGTCCTCAGCTCCAGGGAAAACCACGGGACTCTCCAGGCTCCATGCCATTGGAGAGGGCACTTCAGAGCCAGACAGTCAATAGCCCTGGTTAACTCCGCATTCCAGTGGGCCACCAGGGAATCAGCTGAAAGGCCATCAATATGGGATAAAGCATCCCCTACTACTCTCTGGTTGAAAGGTCGGCGGTTCGAATCCCTGCGGCGGGGTGCGCTCCCGCTGCTCGGTCCCAGCGCCTGCCAACCTAGCAGTTCGAAAGCACCTCCGGGTGCAAGTAGATAAATAGGGACCGCTTACCAGCGGGAAGGTAAACGGCGTTTCCGTGTGCGGCTCTGGCTCGCCAGAGCAGCGATGTCACGCTGGCCACGTGACCCGGAAGTGTCTCCGGACAGCGCTGGCCCCTGGCCTCTTAAGTGAGATGGGCGCACAACCCCAGAGTCTGTCAAGACTGGCCCGTACGGGCAGGGGTACCTTTACCTTTACCTTACTACTCTCTGGAAACCATTTCGAGCCATTAAGTGGCAGGGGAAGATAATTCAAATTGGTCCCACTTCTCTGTGAACGGGAAAGGTTGCAGAGTAGTCTAGTCTTGCTCCTTTATCTCAACAAGAAAAAATCTCAATTTTCTGCTAAAATACGTATGATTCTTACATTGTTATATGTACATTATTACATGCATATGCACTCTAGGTTTTCTAAAATAACCAACATTTAACAGATACATACAACAAGGCATATGACTTTGTATATAAAAAAACTGATGTATTAATATACTTATAAAATTGCTTCAGAAATAAAGTGCAGCATGGGCTTGGTAATTTCAAATGCATTATACTTAAAATATACACATATTTTTGGGTATAACTTTGCTTTTAATTAGTCAGACGTTTTATGAAAAACAACAACCCAACAATCTACAAGTAACTTCAGCTTAGGCAGGCACTCAGTACATGAGACAGGCTGAGGCAGTGGCATAGCATGGGTTGTCAGCACCCGGGGCAAGGCAAGTAATTTGCGCCCCTTAACCCGTGGATTTGCGCCCCCTAACCTGTGGATTTGCGCCCCCTAACCCTAACCCCCAGATGTTGCGCCTGGTGCGGCCCGCCCCCCCTGCACCCCCCACGCTACGCCACTGGGCTGAGGTGAGCAAAGCTCATACAGGTCGAAACTTCCAAATTCCCTGTAGAAATCTGTTTAAAGTAGATGGTTCCTTCATCCCTGACTAGAGTCACCTTAGGGTTTGCTTTAGGGGAGTGCAAGAGAGTGTGGCAGCTCATCCGTAATGCACAGCTTTAATACATAAAAAATGGTGGGTGTTTCACTGAGGAAATGCTTCAGGTCAATGCCCCACTTCAGATGTTTGCCATGGGCATCAGGGTCATACACCCCCCCTTCTCCTTTATCCTGCTCTCCATACATGTTGGCTTTCGCACTGCAATCCTGGTATGCATTAAACTAGAGATCCTGGTTATGTGGGAAATCTGGTTTAACGCTTGTTGGTTAAGTGATTTAATGTGCCAAAGTTCCCAGTTTTCTATGTGATTGTGGACTCTGGTTTAATGTGAAATAGAAACCCAGAGTTTGTGTATTAGGGGCAGAAGGGAGGGAGGAGCATGTTTGGTCCTGTGTACAGTTCAGGAAAAAATATTCCAAACAGATCAATACCTTGGTCAATCTGGGAGACAAATAAGGTCAGAAAGAGGCTAACACTAATTCTTCATTGCAACATTTTAAATTTACAGCAAAACAAGCGGCTCAAAGCCTATGTTCAATTCCGCAAAGGGGGAAAAGTGATGATTCCTGATTGATTGGATAATATGAATAAATTATTATCCCTTACAGTAGCAGAAAAAGAATTAATCTTCTGAGCACAGTGAAATTAAAAGGTTTTGGCTTGCCTGATCTGAACAAAGTATGATGAATTTTTAATACTGTGAATTAATTAGGCACATAATGAGGAATAGTCTGCATAATAGCTCTAATTCTGATAAATATGAAAATAATCTAAATCCTGAAGGAAATAAAAATCATTTATCATAAGAGCACAAAAAGTTGTTTCTCGGGCAGATATGAATGATAATAGAATCTGCAAAAAGGTATTAACAATAATTTTATTTACTAATTTTGCATTATGTAAAGTTATGTTATATGTAATTGCATTACGTGTTGACCCTCATCTATAAGTTTTGTGGTATGGCTGTTGGGATATTAGTCATTTTGGCTGAATTTAATGTACCATAAAGGATGTGTATTATTATTAAGCATACTGCCCATGCCAGGTGTTACATGTAATTTTCATTTATTCTGAAGATTATTAATTAATCTTTATGACCGGAATCTGGTGTTTTTTTTAAAGTAACAAATCCAGCCAAAACTAAGCACATGTCCCACTGATATCCTTCCATCTAGCATTAGCTCCTCTTTTGCATTTGGTAAGAGGAAGGAACCATTGGGGAAGAGAAGTGGAACCAATGGGGCAATGGAAGCAAACAGCATAGCAGCTCCTTGAATCTAAGGTGGGGAGGGGAGGCAGCTGATTAAGTGGGCAAAGGTGGGGCAGGAGAGGAATGCAGGTGATGTCTGTGCACACGTCCCCTGCAGGCAAATAGAAGCTTTTATCCACATGCTGCCTCATTAAAAGGCTTTTGGGTGAACTGGCTCCCAATTTTCGCTTCTTTCTGGATGCAGACATTGAAGCTTATTAAACCAGATTGAAGGAATCTGTGCATCACAAGACAAGCGTGGAGCTGGTACAGTAGTGCTTTCAATTCCGTGCCCACTGTCCTTTTCAGTGTTGTGTCTCATACAACAGAGTTATTCCTTGTTTATTTCCCCCCTTGTATGGTTAAGTCTTAGCCTGCCAAGTAAAATTTAATCGGGAGAAATGAGTGGTCTTACAATGGCTTAAGTGGGATGGTTTGAGAAGCAGGGGGCTTACACAAATCCCCTTCTGAATCCAGGTGGATTTCAACAACTTGCTGAATTTCCAAGAACTGACAGCAGGCAGTGTTGCAAAGTCCTCACCAGCTGAATCCCCGCTCTCTTGTGTGGGATTATTTATTCTGCATGCGCTATGACCTGCTGACTTGCTGGAGCTCTATTTCTCTTAAAAAACGTGGCCTCACAGAAGGGAGTGAGAAGCCTTTCCTACACACCAAAAAGCAATGAAATAAGTATTTTGATAAGACCTTTGCTTATACCTTATGGCTTTGTATATTTTTTAAAAAGCTGTCTTGCATGCTGCTATAAATGTATGTCATATGACATTTGTGCATAATTAGTAGCAGAGTTCCTTGGTGATATTTTCATTTCTCTGAATTTTGCAGTAAAATTATCAGCTCCGAAAAATAAACAATCCCAAAATGTGATTAATGTAAGTGTATGGTGAGGACAAATACATTTAAAAATGCATATCTTGTGATAAAAAGTGGAAATACTTATGTTGCGATAAAATATGCATGTAAGTACAATATTTTAAAATATTAATTTTCGTATGGATTATTTTCCTTTCAAAAATATTCACAGATTAATGCAGAAATAGGTTGGAATGAACTTATAAATAAATGCATGCAGAATTAATGAAGACTAGAAATAGAGTGCTCTGCTCATCCCTAAAGCTTTACCTCTTCGATCTGCTGACTGTGTAAATTAGCTTCTATTCTTCTGTTTTGGGAAAAGATATACATGTCTAATGTAGGGTTTATGCACCTGCATCCAAAGGTTTTTATGCCTCAAGATGCTGGAATCCATTACAAGTGTAAGCAGCAAAAGAATAAACTGCTGCGCAAGGAAGCACAATGCCTTTTGTCAGAATGAAAAGCACACTTGTTGAGAAATATGTAGTCTTCTTTGAATCAAAAGAGGGATATGCCTTACCTCCCCACAGTCTACTCCTTCTGTCACCTGTGCACTAGCCAAGTGACTTCTGTTATCACAACCAGGCTAGAGGGAAATAGGTAAGGGAAGAGTGCAATTCTCCCCACCTGTTATTTCCTTTTAATGTTAAAATCAAACCTGCCTTGGCCAGCTTTATAAATGGGCAGAACAAGCATGTAAATAAAAAAAGTGCAATTGCCACCATCATAAGTAGCTCGGCACTCTGCCCCCTCTGCCCCACTGAAAATTATGCTGCTTCATTCAAACACTTGAAACTAGGGAGGATGATTGCATTTGATTAATAGTCTCATACATGTTTCCCCCCTCTTTTTACTCCAACAATTAAAATAATGAGGAAATGAGGAAAGTCAGCGGGAAGACAAAACAAAGTGGAACATTATTAACATAAATATAAAAGGCTAGTTAAGGCAGTTTGTAAAGCTGCATTTGAAAATTATTCAAAATTATGCAGTAATCAAAAGTCTTTCACATTGTGCACGAACTGGCAATGACTGACAATGATAAATGATATTCTTTCTGTTATTCATTTGAGGATAATGTGCTGTTCACATCTGAATAGCTTTATCTAGCCATGGTATTCTCCAAAGTTATTTAGCATTGTTCAACTGTTATTTGGTAATAGACATTTTCTGAATGGTATGCAAGAGCTGCAGAACGGATGCTATTTTCAAATCTATACCGGAGTAGAGATCTTGCATGTTTTACTTATTCAAAGACAGAAGGATTATTTCAGATGAGAAGTGGAACTTTGTTAATGTATAAATGGTCTGCATGGTATCATATATGCCTCTGGAAGAGTGCCTTATACCACACATTTATTTTTCTCTTTCTGCTACTGAGTGATGCCTTTGAAAATGGGAATCTACAAAATGGGAAAGGAAACAAAAATAATATAAACCATCACCTCCAATGGTTAAAATTGTCTGATGAAGCTATTCTACATTAATACAACTGTGAACTCTACATTTTTTAAAAAGATCTAAAAATTTACAGTAAATAAAGATGCTTCTACAGAGAAGCATCTCTGTTTCCTCATCTAATATAATTCTTGATAAGGAAAATATGTTTAGAGGATCAGATCAATCTAAGTGGAATCAACTCAGAATATTAATAATCATGAAATTTTCTGTCATAAAATAGTCTCTCTTGAGAGGTGGGGAATAAGAGAAAAATAATGAATATTCATTTTGCAAAGTGTCACATCTACAAATGACAAGATAAAACAATGAAATCAAAATAAATATATTCAGATTATAACTTCCTATGCAACTGAAATAATGAAAAGGTTTATACCATGACTTAATTTTTGAAAATCCTGTTCACAGCCATTAAATCTCAGCCAACTACACTTTCTCCAGCTATTGCGCACATTAAATATATTTTATTTCCATTAAAAACCAGGACCTAAATCTTTCAGCCTACTCCCAGCCATGCTTTCCCACAAGTAAGTCCACTCGTAATAATGGGACTGAGTACCAAGTAAGGATTCATAGGATTTCTGCCTAGAGAATTTTGCTTGCTTAATTGCTTAATGTGCAATATGCACAAGTTACATATGACCCCAATATGTTGATAGAGAATCATAGAATCATAGAATTGTCGAGTTGGAAAAATCAGTGTTTTGTTATTCACTATTGCTGGGATTTTTTTTCTTTGTATCTATATCTATCTATCTATCTATCTATCTATCTATCTTCTATCAATCAATCAATCAATCAATCAATCAATCAATCATCTACCTACCTATCTATCTAATCTCCCTGTAAGCTACAATATTGTGACAGAATATGGATGGGTGTTGGGATTTTTTCTGAAGACACGGGATGAATACGGCAAAGACCAGTAGGATAGGTTCAAGGGTTTTCCCAAAAGGACAGATTTTACAACATGAGGGTTTGTGTGTGTAAAAAAAAACCCCTACTTACCCCTTTCTGTTTTTTGTGGGCAGTTTTTATGAACATGATATGCATAGTGAAAGTATATAAAACTATGCGCCATGTGGCAAAGTGGACAAATGTGTTGACTCTCCTTTCATAATAATAGAACATGGAGCCATTCAATGAGATCCAAGACAGTCAAAAGGAAGTACTTCATTAAAATGTGCACTGTTAAACTGCCAGTGGCAGGGGCTGGAGACCACGAAGAGTAAAGGCCACCCTCCACTCCCTACACCTGCCTGTCACACGAGCACTTGCCCGTTGGGAGCGGGAAGGCATTTTGCAGACGGGAAGCCCAACTGTTTGGAGCACCCTCAATATGGGGGGGGGGGCTCAGCCCCCTGCTCCTAAATATTGAGGAGACTGAAGCCCCCTCCACCCCACCCCATAGCTGGCGCCCCTGATGGCTACTGGTCAGGGTGGCTATATTGCCTCCAGTATCACAGGCAGGATGCTTCTGAAAACCAAACAGGAGAGTGAGCTTGCCAAAGTTTTGTGGCCTAGGAAGGCCTTTGGTCTAATCCAGCAGGACTCTCTGTATGTCACTGTGTTCTTGTGTTCCTCAGTGATGAAGGTGTGAAACAGCTTGATTCTGTCCTGAAACTGAAGGCAGGCATAGTAGAATTATATGGAGGGAGAAGGACTAAGAGGCTTGGTTGAAATTCATGGTGGCTGCCCATGTAGGCTTTTGCATTTTCCTCCCTTCTGTGCTTTAGCAACCTTTTCCTTTGAAGATTTGTGCTGGTGCAAAGAAAAATGGCTTATTACTGTGTTATGCCACTGCGAATGGATGGCACGTGTAGATGGCTTCCACATTTTGAGAGTCAAAACAACTTCCTAATGTTTTTTCTTGTATGCATTAGTATGAATATGCAAGAGGGGAAAAACAAAAGGAAGAAAAAGTAGGCTGCAATGCAATTAGTATTATAATTCAATACTGCTGCATGCCAGCCCAATCTCTGAGCAGTGCGAGATCCCAGGGGTTTCAGAAGCTTATGCAAGATATGGTTTCTTCAGAATGAGGGACACAGCAGAGTGTGGTATCTTTATAACATATGGTTTATTAACACAAATACACAACCTGGGCCAACAACAGGGCTCACAGCACTAATACCCCCAAGAGGGTCTTGCTTCCTCCAGAGTAACAGCCTTGAATTCCAACAGGAATCAGAAATGACTCTTTCTCCCTGGCTCCCCACCCTGCTTCCAGCTTCTGCCTTCTAGCTCACATAACCCAACACCCAACTCTATCTTTCTAACTACCAGAAAGTTGAGGAAGTGGAACCCACCTATGTTCTATCTGGCCCAGAGCCACTTCCTTTGTTACCTCAATAGCCCATACTCAGAGGACCATTACCTCACCAGGAAGCTAGCCTGACTAGTTCCAGAATTGAATCAATGCTGTATCCAGGAATTCGAGGGGGACTCGGGCATAAAGCGTAGCCCCCTCAAAAAAAAAAAAAAACCCTCAAAAAACCCCCTATAACAACACAACACCATCTACATAGCCAGCATTTACTAGCACAAATACATCTGTGGGCGGAGAGGTCAGGAACATGCTGCAGTGGCCACGTAACACCTGTTCTAAAGGATTTGCAATGGTTACTGGGCTGCATGGGCTCAACTCAAGGTGCTGTTTTTGACCTTTAAACTTATTACAGAATTTCTAGAGCTGAGAAATTCACTTGGCATCATTGGTATTGAATTTTAGGAAGCAAGTGCCTTTAGCTGATACTGAGTTGCTGTTGCTGTTTTAACAAACACAGAGCTTTGTTAATTTTATTTTTTGTGATTTTTTTGTTACAGTGATCTTGGATTTTATTGTGTTTTATTGAAAACATTGTTAACTTTTATCGGCAATGCAGGGAGTTGCTCAGAGAGCTGTGCTATGGGGAGGTATAAAAATTTAATCAATCAGTCAGTCAATGTTTTAGGTTTCTGATTGGGACTCAGTGAATCTTCCTAGAGGAGGTCTGCCAAAAGTCTTTTGAAAAGTCTTTGTGCATAAATTTAAAATGGGAGGGAAATGACTGGATGGAGCAATACCCTGGCCAGGTGAGCTTTCATTTGATCTAGTGAAGTACTTCTCCTCTTAAACAAGAGTGCATGTTCAGGACTGCTTTGCTTATGCCTTAGAAACTGAGTAAGACCAAGTAGGCACTTTTATTTTGTAAATCTATACAAAAGCTCTCACTCATAATCCCCAGCTACTGGTACTCAGAGGCACTCTGCCTCCAGCAGACCATGGAGGGGAACTGGCCAGATGAGAGTAGTTGAAATATACTCAGAGTCGAGGGTGGATTTCATGCTCTTTATTCAGCTCATAGTGGTGAGGAGGAATGAATGTCCCCTCAAAGTATCTGCTTTATATACATTATTTACACAATGGGCTGCACGTGATTGGCTAATTCCGGAATTCTCCTGTAGGCCAATCAGGATTTGGATTCACTTCCATCTGGAGCTGGATTGGGTGGCTCCTGCAGACCAATCATACTGCTGCATTGTTCTAGGACCAATCAGACTGCTGCATTTTGGATCCTATTGTTCTAGGACCAATCAGACTGCTGTATTTTGGATCCTATTCAACTCAGTACATAACAATAGTATTCTATTTCCTTTGTATTTTCTAATGATCCACATAAGTTCCAGCAATTCAAGTGACAAATTCAAGCACGCAAGGCACTGACAGAGTGTAATCAGGGATGCAATGCAAGCAGGAGGGAATAGAACTCAGAAAGTAAGTTTTTATAGTTATTTGCTTTTGTTGGCATTGTGAGAGATTGGAGGCTCCAGAGCTTGGTTGGTTGTGTTCAGTTGACTGCAGTGTGGCTTGTTGGGGGGGGGGGGGAGGGAATAGGTCGTTGTCTTGTTGTGCTGTGTATGTGATAAAGCATACCAGGTGGAAGGCATCCGCCTTTGCTTGTCCCCATACTAGCTTAAGTTTGTTGGTTAACTTTTCTAACAGGGCAGTTTCCCGTGTATTTTGATATCAGTGGTCTATTTTCACTCTTCATAGGGCCTTCCAGTGTCTAGTCACAATATTTCTAGCTGTTGAGAGTGAGTGGCTTATGAGTTCCTTGTCGTATTGACCTCCTAAGCCAATTTAATTTTGGTAAGCAGGTGGAGGAGGGGGTCTGTGTGCTTCCCCAATGTCTTTAATCCTTCACAAAAGTTTTATCCATCTGCCTGGTTTCTCGCCCCACCTCATTTTGAAATTTTCACTCTCCTGCCAGCTGTTAAACCAAAGGTGTGCTGTACTGGTGCACCAACAGAGTGAATTTGTTATCATGATATATGCTGCCAATGCATAATCAGAGACAGCTTTGATTGCTCCTGGGCTACTGATGCATTAGGGCAGTATATCATCAAAATAGGAACCAGAAGGAACAGAAGGTCCAGGAGGGAATTTTTTAGTACTGTTGTGAACAGTGTGCATTTAATTATTATTTATTAAGCAGTGCCACATAGGCACAGACAGACTAATGAGAAATCCACAATAGCATGAAAGCTCACAGTCACATCCAGTTTGCATGCATACAGGCATGTTAAAAATAGACATATGCCAATACCAGTTCTTTTTGGGGGGGGAATGAAGGGTATGTAGTACCAACACCTTCTCCCCCCCCCCATGTTAAAAGTGGGGCACTTACTGTAACAACTTCATGGTGAGTATCACCACCTTTAAAAAAAAAAAAAAAGCTCTGACTAATTTTGTCCCCAGAGTGGACGGATCTTCTGTGTGCAGTGAGACTGGGAGGAGTTCTTATGTTCGTATTCTTTCTCTCCTTTGCCCCTCACTAGTGGAGATACTGATTGAGGAAACATAGCTCCTCAAATCTTACTTGCAGGTGGTGAAATACAGGAGGTGTTTTTTTTTTTGCTGAATATTGTTTGGGTGATAGGGAGAGGCAGAATACCCCCAAGAGGGAATTTCATCAAATTGTTTTCTGAGAAATTCTGGCCCTGATCTCTTAAGATCTCACTATTCATAGAATTTTTGCTTCTGTCAAAATTCCTCACATATTTCTCTAGTAATCTCCAAATTACCATTTAGGCAAAATTCCCAGGCAGGTGTAATCCCAAATCCGCTGAGTGGACCATTTCCCCCTCAGTCCCAAACTCTGAAAAAGAGGGTGATGAAGGGCATCTTGTAACAACTGGCAATAAGGAATATGCACAGAAGACCCCCCCCCCACTAGCTACATTTTTGTAGTGTCTTTCCCCTGCTTCCTTCTCTTCACCCCACCTTTCCCAAATGTGCACCTATCCCACCCTCCACAACCAAATTTCTGTTTATTGGCTTATGTACAATAAAACTGTAGAACTATAAGTGTCACCACTTAATTGACTTTAAAAATGCATGCAGCCCATTGCTCAGAAAACATGAGACCGTATTTGGGCACTAAAATGTATTTTGAAGGTCAAACAGAGGCATATGGGAAGGGAGAATTACAGTTTACAGGAACCTGGAAATTTCATGGGTTTAGATCCAGAGGGAGCATATTTAGGGTAGTGCAGGTGATTTCCTGCACAGGGCGCCAAGCCAAGGGAGTACAGAACAAGAACAACAAAACCTATACTTGTATGGGCACCAATTTTTTTTCCTTGCTCAGGGCTCTATATTACCCAAGTCTCAACACATAGGTGGGCTGAAGAACACTCTGGATCCACAACTGAAACATGACTAGAACAAGTGTGGACACTAAACTTGGAGGCTCAATAGGTGATGGACCATTGCATGAAGGGGGGGGGGGATTGAAAAGAGCATTCTCCCCCACTATCTAGAGTTCAGAGGGTTGGCATTCTAGGGTCCCCAGATGCTCTCACTATTCTTCCCCTAAGCCAGTCCCACCACTTCAGTGCTCACCAAGACAGATGATCTGTCCTGCTGTACTCCCTGACAATGTGATGACTGAATGCAATCAGTCAAATAACAGAGCTATTCCAGTCCTGTGTTGATCACCAGTGTTTGGGGTGGGATGGGGAGCTCTCAAATCCAATCCAAGACTCACAAAATTCCAACTCTGTCCTCAATAAATACAGGGAACTGCCAGGAACGTCCTACACACAAGTTGGAATCCCACAGAGACACATGCCCGGCTGGCATGTTCTTTCCCTTCTGGTCATTCGTTCGGGAGCTTCAAAACCTTTCTCCAGCCCGAACATCACAAGGACTGATACCAAGAGGCATCAGCACACTTTAGGATCCTGCAGAGTGTTGGCAGTTCGCGTGACAGACTCAGTAGCGCAGCATTTTGGCTAAACTACTTTATTTACATATAATACACTCGGGGCATATTAACTCAGCTCCTTCCTCTTCAGCATCAGACAGCAAAGAGTAAGAACAAAGGACAAGCGTCCTACATCGCGGAACACAGTAATACAAACATCCTGTCTCTGTCTCTTCGCACACTGTGGAATGAAAACATACACCGTCATGTGATAAAAAACAATCCCATGACTGGAAGCACGGGGCTAGAATCCTAACAGGAGCTGGGTCATCTTTGCCTGAGTGACTGAAAAGGAACAGCCAAATCACATGAGTGGAGCTGGGAGGACATATCAGGCCCACTCAAGGAGAAAGACGTAGCACAAAAGTGACACTCAATGTCCCACCATGAAGGCCTCCAAAGTTCTGGTCACTGGCATCAGGCCTCCTAATAAAACTGGTGCAGCTGATAACCAGAAAACAAAAGAACCCAGAGCTTGGGTGAAACTGGCCGACAAAGCTACACCCATATCAGTACACCAGTGTGGCTTCATCCTCTCATGAGAGAACATATTTTATGATGCTTCATTCAGGAATCAAGTTGCATGGACTTACTTCCACTTTAGCTCCAGTGGAATTAATAGTGGTAATTTTGGAAAGCAAGAAGTGGAAGGGTGGCACATTGGTAGCGGCATATGAACACGTATATTTAGAAACAGACAAATGGGGCAGTGTCAAAACCTACCTCAGCCAGCCCCAGCAAGTCCTCACCTGCCCACCTCCTTTCTTAGGTCCAGTCCTAGGAATGTTCTTCCTCTCAGTGCTGCCACTGTAGGAGAAGGAGTCAAGCTGGCATTAGTTGACTCTGTCTATCACTGGGATTGTGTCCGTTGAGGTAGGGCTATCTGCTTTCTTCCCCACCAATCTCAATGTGTACCAGCCACCACCAGCTACTTCTCCCACCCTATCAGAACTGATGGTTTTATTTTTGATAGTCCCATAGGACGCGGGTGGCGCTGTAGTCTAAACCACTGAGCCTCTTGGGCTTGCCGATCAGAAGTTCGGCGGTTCAAATCCCCGCAACGGGGTGAGCTCCCGTTGCTCGGTCCCTGCTCCTACCAACGTAGCAGTTCGAAAGCACGTCAAAGTGCAAGTAGATAAATAGGTACCACTCCGGCGGGAAGGTAAATGGCATTTCCATGCGCTGCTCTGGTTCACCAGAAGCAGCTTAGTCATGCTGGCCACATGGCCCGGAAAAACTCTCTGCGGACAAACACTGGCTTTCTCGGTCTGTAAAGCAAGATGAGTGCTGCAACTCCAGAGTCGTCTGTGACTGGACTTAACTGTCAGGGGTCCTTTACCTTTTAACTTTTGGCAGTATGTTTGATGCTCAATGCTATATGGGCTGGATATAAGCTGTACTAAAGTTAGTAGCACATGGATTTCATAAAATAACCCAAATACTTTTTTAAAGAAAACACATTTTAAAAAATTCAGAGCATGTAAGAAGGAAATATTCTGGCTGGTAGGAAAAACTTCTGGCAGAAGTCCAAAAGAGGGAGGGGGTAGGAGGTGGAGAAAGAGAGAGAGAGAGAGAGAGAGAGAGAGAGAGAGAGAGAGAGAGAGAGAGAGAGAAAGAGATGCAAGTAAAAAATCCATTAGGAATTGATTCTTCAAAAATAAAATGAATAAATAAACTCAACAAGATTTATCCCAAAATCAAAGATAGCAAGATCACACAGAATAATTAATTCAGTCTTTTTGTCCAGCAAGAGAGTGCAAGAATCTGAGGAATTTGCTTTCAATAGGTCACTG
The DNA here is from genome assembly GCF_964106915.1 of Podarcis gaigeae. Lineage (NCBI taxonomy): Eukaryota > Metazoa > Chordata > Lepidosauria > Squamata > Lacertidae > Podarcis > Podarcis gaigeae. Next base: position 5,184,557 of record NC_139677.1, read on the forward strand.
AAATACTAAGTGAAAGAACATGTTCTTATGTAGTATTTAATCAAAACTTTGATTAACTTAATTGCTAATATTATAGTCTGCCATTTATAGATCCCCATGATTTTCTGAATAGAGGGCAGTCTTCCATTGGCCTCTTCTGGAAAGGTGTGAAGGCTATTCCGTTTCTGGAGCACTTGGGCTTGAGAGAGCCTTAGTCACCCAGGTTGGCAAAGGGAGAGTGACCTGAATGCTCTTCCTTGACTCTCAGTGGCATTTGATATTACGAACCATAATACCCTTGGGGGCAAATTATGGTCGGAGACAGGACTCCCCTCTCGGTTTACCAGCTGGAGACTGAAGCTCTTGCAAAGCTGAGCCCCTACACAACATGGGGGAGAGGGACAGGACTTGATGTGGGAGTGGCTGTTTCCCCCTTATGGTCCCGTGAAGGTCCTACTTACATAATTACAATTTTTTTGCCTTTTGTACTTCTCGAGTATTGACTGCACTCCCCCCCCCCCCCGGTTCCTGCTTTAAACTATTCTTTCCCTTCAGAAAGTGAACAGTGCCCAGTCTTTATTGAGAGGATCACTTACTTATCACAGTGTTGCTGGTTTTCTTAAGTCCAGGGGGTTTGCTTGACAATAAGCCTGTTGATGTTTTGTAATGTTTCATTCTAGAGCAAGCCTTGGGGAGCGAGGAAGAAAACAGGCCTTGTGTTAATGATGCAAACTAGTCTAAAAGAGCAAACACACAATGAATAGTGAGATCGATAGCAGAATCAATAGACCTGGAGAAGGATGAAATAGAGGATAAGCTAACCTCATGATTAGTAAGCAAGCAACAATTCATAAGAACATCTACAAACAAAGACAGATCAATGGCCTTAATATTACGAGAGGGTGCAAACTAGCAGTTGAATGAATTTAATATTAGGGAATGAACCAAAGGAATAGATTACTGAATACAAAGGTACAGCCACCTGTATCCAGAGGCAGAGGTGAAGCTCAGGTGAGTAGTTAAAAGTAAAAAGACATGCATCACAGACTTACATGTTTCCACAGTGTAATAAAAAGGCCCACTTAGCTAAGTTCTCCCTCCTGATTAATAAAAGCACAGTGTCTTAAATAATACACTTCAGTTGCTTCTAGATGACTTGTTTATTGAGCATTCATGGTGAGTTTGTGGGGAGTTTATAAAGGTAAAAGGTAAAGGTACCCCTGCCTGTACGGGCCAGTCTTGCCAGACTCTGGGGTTGTGCGCCCATCTCACTCAAGAGACCAGGGGCCAGCGCTGTCCAGAGACACTTCCGGGTCACGTGGCCAGCGTGACATCGCTGCTCTGGCGAGCCAGAGCCGCACACGGAAACGCCGTTTACCTTCCCGCTGGTAAGCGGTCCCTATTTATCTACTTGCACCCGGAGGTGCTTTCGAACTGCTAGGTTGGCAGGCGCTGGGACCGAGCAGCGGGAGCGCACCCCGCCGCAGGGATTCGAACCGCCGACCTTTCGATCGGCAAGTCCTAGGCGCTGAGGCTTTAACCCACAGCGCCACCTGCGTCCCGGGGAGTTTATACCTGTTCTTTATTAAAGATTCGTTTGATTTATTTACATGAAGGTTATACAATGTCCCATCAAACAGTTGTTACTTCACAGCATAGTCCCAGCATACATACCACTTGAAAGCCACGGTTTCCACCAAAGAATTCTGGGATCTGTAGTTTGTTAAGGCTGCTATGAGTTGTTAGGAGACACCCGTTCCCCTCTCAGAATGGCAATTCCCAGTGTGGTTTAACAATCAATCCCTCTTTACAGGGAACTCTTTTCGCAAGGGTGCCAACTGTACCTGAACTGCACAACTTGAATTTGCCCTTATGTGATGTTTACTAGGAGCAGTTTTCAATGTTTTTGGTATTGGACCAACATTGTCTCTGTTTGCTTTTGTCCCGTTTGCTGGCCCAACATATTTTTCTGTCTTTCTACCCACCATACAAGTTGCATCATAGCCAAAGCTGTTATGATTAAGCTGTTAAGTGACTTTGGCCCCTGAAGGAGAAACCCCATAATCATCTCTCCTCCCCCTTTCTGTTAAATTATGATAACAACAAATTAAATCTCTATCAATTTTCTGCTCACTGAGGTGCTTCCTCATTCTATCTATTTTTCTTTTTAAAAAATATATTTTTAGTAAAGATTTCTTAGTTTACAAAAATAGGTGCATTGTCCCTTTCTTCATGTTGTGTTTTCTACAGATCTGTTTCATTTGTTGTGAGACACCAGTGTTGCATACAGTGTTAGGTTAGGAAGAAAAGGGGGGAAAGGGGGAGGGGGGAATGGGGGTGGGGTGGTTATGCTTCTATTCTTCTACTTGGCGTATGTGTGGGGTTTTGTGTTAGCGTCACTTGTTTTTGTGCATGGGTGCTGAGCATCTTGGCGTGGGGGATTCTGTACTGTATTTTGGATGAGTACACTCATAAATCTCACTGCCAAACAGACTCAACCAGAAGGTTCCTTCAGGTACGTCATATGTTCTACCCATGTAAAGTCTATGCAGATTGTCACCTGATTTGGCATGAAGCTGTATTTTCATATATTTTCCCAAACTTTCACAATAGTCTCCAATGTTTGTTGTTGTCATTTTCTCTCTCTTTTTTGTGCCTGTATGAAATATAATTTTCCAGTTCTTGTCTCCAAGAACTTCATGTGTTCATAAAGACTTTCACCTCTGTATGTATGCACGGGATTGCTGGAAATGCAGTTTGTAAGCTTGGCTGTTCATCAGATTTTCTCAAATACACCATCAGTTTTTCATAAGGGCTTATTGCATTTAGAAATCCATACCTTGATTCACTTGTTGTTTTTAGGAGGAAAACAACCCAGTGAAAGCATATGACCTATGAATGTTCTTTTATGAATATGTTCAATAATTTCCCCTTAATGTTCTTTCTGATTATGCTGAGAGAAGAATTGACTTCCAGTGTCAGGACCTTTTAAAAAATGCCTTTCAAAACAGTTTGCTGACTGATTGCCTTTGCTTGACTTGTTTAGAGTTCAGTGTTGTTCTCAGTAATAACTCTGGCTTTTGATAAGCTTTTTTAACATGAATCAAGGAGTCTGTCAATGACTATAAGAAGAACAGGCTGCTTTCAAACAAAATACGTGCTGTGTGGAAAATGCATGCTTCTGCCAGGAGGTACGTTTTTAAGGACCCACATTAGCTTTAAATCACCTGAATCACTTTTTGTTATTGAGCTGGCTATTTATTTATCCCTGAAGCTCCAGAAGATGGTCTGAATTCACACACACACACACACAGACGCCATGGCAAGTTGGTACACAGGAGTGATCTGTTCTGGGGCTAGGGACCCACAAAAGCTAAGCTAGTTCTGGTGAATATTGATCTTCAACAGACAGAGGCAGGTAATGGGTTACCAGGTAAAAGAAACAAAGTATACCTTTTAGCTAATGGAAGCAGAGTCAAGCTTTGCAGTATATGATAGAACCCAGGGAAGTCTGATATTGATCCTCATACAACAGAGTACAGGACTTAGCTGAGTTTCCCTCAAGCAGATTTTCAGATAATTTTAAGAAGCAGGACTCTGGCTTGAAGCTTCACGCTGAGATATCATTCAGTGGCACCTGGAAGTGCCCTCCACAACTAATTGCTCAAGGGGCAAACCATGTTGGGTAGTCCAATTTGAACTCCAAATGCTTCCTGGGTCCACAGCCTGGTAACCCTTGGTCGTAAGAATGCCCTCCCTTTGCTGTCTGGCTTGGCTGTTTAATATCACGCTCCCAAGTTTGCAAAACCCCTTAGTTTACTGTAATGTGAATATGAAGGCAGAACAAGGATATTTCCTGCCCCATTACACTCAAACCATCTGATAGTGCACACTGCAGTGACACCTAGTGACAGATCACAAACTTTGTAAATGCAATCTACCAAATGCAACCCATAGAAGAAGATTGAAAATAAACTCTCTAAATGTATGCTCCCAGGTGCAGAAAACACAATAGCACATACTAATTGTTTAAGATCAGACATATTGAGCCTCTACCATGCAGGTAGACTCTATGTAGCTTGCTGCTAGGTATATTAGGATGGTGCCAATTAATAACAAAATGCATTTATATTCTACTAATACAATTTGCTCAGGAGACAATAATAATACACTTATTAAGCATTAGAACATTACTCTTTTTCCATGTCAGAAATCTCTCTCTCTCAGACACACACACACACAAACACAAACACAGAAAGAGACATATTCTAAAAGCAGAAAGAGGAGGAAAAAGCCACAATTCTAGGAGTGTTGCTGATGATGACTCCCTTATGATGGCTGACCATATGGAGGCCTTTGCCGCATAGATTGTGGCGATCACATTGGGACTTGCCATGCTTGTTCCTGTGGCAGTTGGGGATATGCTGTGTGGCAGTGAAGGTGCGATGACTCACAACATGATGCCTCCATTTCTTCATTGTAGATGAAGGGAAGTTATCAGGTTTCAGCGACATCTTCTTGGCGACTGTAAGATGTGCTCTGGTGTGGAGATTCTGAAATAGCACCAGTCTTGCACGTAAATTGCTCCAAATAACCCTTGTCTGTTTACCCAGCTGTTAAAGTCTGGTTTATCAACTAAATATACTACACCTGATTGTTTTCATTGTACCCGGCCTGTGCAAGTTGCCACTCTCCAAAGCAGAATGCTGACTGACCTATCAGATACTCCGCCCCTTTTTCTTTTCTTTTCTTTTCTTTTCTTTTCTTTTCTTTCTTCTTTCTTTCTTTCTTTCTTTCATTCATTCTTTCTTTCTGCAGTCCCAAGTAGGGGAACTGTAAAAAGATTATCAAGTTTCTAACTGACCTCTCTATGTGGCTATGCAGATCTGACTTAAGAATCTTTCTCATTTTTATCCTTATTTATTTGCTCATTAGGCATATTGTGGACTACTATCTCTAAATGTGTCCATGTGCGTTGATATGGCATTGTAAGGGCAACTATTCTAACTGTAATAGTGACTCCATTGCTACCTCATTATTTGACAGCAATGGTCTCCTTTGCCCATTACGATACTTAAGGAGTATAATCATAATCTTGTACTGTGGCGTAGTTTCCACTTATTATCCTTATGTGGGAGTAGAAGTAGGTGTAATCTCATTATTTCTACTAGGTGGGTATAGATATTTATGGATTTATTTATTTATTTAAAAAGTGTGTGTGTGTGTGTATGCACATATATATGCATTTTCTCAGGTCAAGTCATGATGAGGGATAGCAGTATTAGTTTGAGCCCACAGAAAGAAGAGTGAAACAAGAGCAAACAAAGGTTTCATGGCACCTTAGGCTAGCATATTTATAATGACAAGCTTCCATGGACCAGATACACAACGTGATTATATTCCTAGGCTACAGGCAGAAAGAAGAATTAATTAATTAATTTGCATACAAGGCCCAAAGAGCACAGATTATACAGAATTCAATCCAAGAGAAGATCCAGGTGACATGTATGCGACCCGTTCCTGACCAACAACTACTGACAAAGAGAAGGCAGAGTAAACTCAGTTGTGCAGAGAAGCACCAGAGAGTAGCCAGGCAGTCACCCTCACCTCAGGACCAGGTGAGTGTGCAAAACCTTAACAGACCAAGAGACAAAAATAGGAAAAAAATATGGCCACAACTTTATTGATTATAGAAGCAAAGCAGAATTGGCATGGCATTGTGTTCAGGTCTGCTGAGCTGAAGACTTCCAACCTGAAGTCTCATACCTTGTCCCAGCATGCTTGCTGTAGCATCTTAGAAGTGGAGTAGAACAATGCCATTTGTCTAACCACTGGTTGGTACCAACTGCATACATGAAGTGATCTATCATATATGGAGAGCAAATATTTCCATCACCAAACTATGGTATAGTAACTTCAGACCTGCACAGTCTGTGACCCACCAAACCATATGCAGCCAACTGTCACTCACCAGACATTTTCTTTTTTCCTTTATTTTGCAGTTTGCTTCATACTAGAAAAATAGGTGATTTGTTGAACACTTCTAGTTAAAACTGACCAAGGTCTCTTGATTCAAATAAAGTGGTTATTCTCAAGATAGACCCCTTCGTGCACCTTCAAGAGCTGAAGAGGCAAGGTTAAAAGAGGTTTTGGCTTGTCTCTTTGGCAATCAGAGCTCTGTATTGTTTATTTCCATTTTGGTCTAAGTATTCTCGTAAGACTGTGTGACACTTTTTAGATGCTGTACTGAATTTGTCACATAATCAATCTACATTATCAGAATATATGTTCTGCCTTAATGACAACAGCTCAAGACATAAACTTTAAAGATTCCAAGGCACACAGAACTTACAAGGCAGTTTTTATTTCTAAAAAGTTAAAAGCAAGTACTTTATGAGTTCATTTCAAAAGCAGTACATAAATCTTGACATTATTGAAACTATTTCATGCAGGTTGTCAAGAGTTTAGATTGTATTTCTTAATTGTTTCCGCTTGCATTTGGGTTATTATTTGTCACACACAAAAATAGCTACAACGCAGCCTTTGAAAATACAGATAAGGATCAGGGGCATTAGTTAGCTGAATTTTACTCAGAGTAGCCCTACTGAAACTAATGGACCTAACTTAGTCATGTTCATTAATTTCAATGGGTCTACTCTGAGTAAAACTCAACTGACCATCAACACAGGCTTTTGAGACACTTCTCTTCATATACTTTAATAAGTTGTATGAATAAGAATTTCCCATTGGACTGCTTAGCAGGTGGCTGCCCTTGCAAAAGTATTGTGATCTAAGCCACTGTTATTTTCCCCATGTTACAGATCAAGTACTAAGACCGAATGGTGGTGGTTTGCCTAAATTTGTGGCTGACATGATATTCAAAGCTGGAAATTTCTGTCTTACAGCTCCAACACTTATGTCATACCAGCTTTTACTTCTCACACTGACACTGAGACATTGTACCTTAGTCACTGTAACAATTTTTGGTTAATTGCTGGTGTGTGATATGTGTTTGTTTTGAAGCCCCTTGACATTTAAACAAGCAAAATTAATGAAAAGTAATTGTCTTCTTTAATCAAATGAAAGCTTCCTTTTGACCTGTATTCTGAGTTTCTCTGAGCCTGAATAATTTGCATGTAACAGTTAGCTATCCGGCTGCTACCTTGATGCTCATATAAGACCATTAAATCAGCTCACCCTTTTCCTCATTATATAATATACCTGGTGATCTGTGCACGTTTTTGTTAGCTTCTTGGTTCCTTCCACTGCAAGAAATGATCAGTTTTTCACATTAGCAAAAGGTCATTCTCTTCATTAATATCTTCCAAAAATGGCAAGTGCAATCTCTATGTGAGGCCTGTCTGCGCTTTCTAGCTCATTTTTACATACCAGTAGGCTTAACTGAATGCTGTTCCTGATTTGAATTTGTTAATTATTTAAGCCAGACCTCCACAACTTGGCTGCAGGTAGGGGCCAAAATTAAAATAAGCTAAACTTCTTCAGGCCACAGATAGGTTTTTAGTGGTTCACTTTCCAAGTAAAGGTATAATTTTATTGATTTTAGAAAATAAACTGGATGTATATACACTCTCACACACATCAGTCTCACACACATCATGTTTCTTGTCTAAAACTGAGATATGCTCATTTCTTAATTTTATTATGTATATATAAATTTATCTTTTCAATCTGTCTCTTACACAGTACATAACACAGTGCATAAGCACTAGATGGCCCAGATATAAATCTTTGTATAAAATAAACAAGCAATAAACAGTTCCAAAGAATAAGTCAATTGCAATCTTTAAACATGTAAAATCAATATTAAACCCACCCTTCCAGCCACTCTTCCCAAGCATCCCCAGAGCTTCATCTCTGCTACCTAACCCTGGGCAGGGGACTGGCGATCTAGCCACCAGGAGCTGTTTCCAGCAGTGGGAAGCTGTCAGCACTCAATAGACATGGCAAAAGGGTCTCACCTTCCCCCTCCTGGGCAGCACTTGGAGGTGGGTTTGAGAGGCTCATCCCCAATGCTAGAAGAGAAGCCCGATCTGCCGCTGCTGTGCAAGGGGGGGGGGATGCCAGAGAGACGCCAAAGGATCATGGGAAGCTGCTGATGGGAGGCTGGATGAGATGGGTGCTCGGCTCCTGGGCTGCCCAAAATTCGGGGGGGGGGGGAGTGGCTCACAGGCTGTATGTTGTGTGGGCCTGATTTAAGATGTCCAGTCATTTGAGAAGAAAGCATGAATGGATGCACAGACTTTATTTTCCTCCATAGAATAGACTTTATTTTCCTCCAAACACACACAGTTGGCTGGGTATTTAAGGGGTGGGTTTGATATTTCCCATAGGGACGTGGGTGGTGCTGTGGCCTAAACCACTGAGCCTTGGACTTGCTGATCAAAGGTCGGTGGTTCAAATCCCTATGACGGGGTGAGCTCCTGTTGCTCGGTCCCAGCTCCTGCCAATCTAGCCATTTGAAAGCTCGCCAAAAAGTGCAAGTCAGTGGGAAGGTAAATGGCGTTTCCATGCGCTGCTCTGATTTTGGTGTTCCATTGCGCCAGAAGCGACTTAGTCGTGCTGGCCACATGACCCAGAAAAACTGTCTGCGGAGCGGACAAACACTGGCTCCTTCGGCCTGTAAAGCAAGAGTTGTTCGCGACTGGACTTAACTGTCAGGGGTCCCTTTACTTTTACCTTGATATTTCCAGCAGTTTAGAGGCAGCCTGAAAAAGGAATTTCCTTGAATTTTTAATAGGGTTTTTTGGCCCAGTTTTAATAAATGAGAGAAAATAGCAGAGGACTCAATACCTGCATCCTAGCTGTTGATAAAGATGTTGAAATCAAGGGGGCCCAGGGCAGAATGCTGTGGCACCCCACTTATCACTTTTTTCCCAGAATGGTGAGGAATGATTAATGAGCACTCTTTGGGTTTGGTCAGTCAACCAATCCACCTAACAGTAACCTTCTCCAGTCTGCATTTCACCAGCTTCTCCACAACAATATCATGTTATTGTTGATATATTTTTAGAGGTACCTCGGGTTACATACACTTCAGGTTAAGAACAGTTTCAGGTTAAGGTACAGACCTCTGGAACGAAGTAAGTACTTAACCCGAGGTACCACTGTATTGCTGAATAGCTTCAGGATGTTTTATGTGATTCATAAATTGAACCATGCATGCAAACCTCAAGCTTAAGGGTGAAATGTGAGCCTCCAGGCCTCTCTTTCCAGCCCTTGGGATTCATCCCAGACCACACACTTTTTGGACCATGCCCTTCACTTCCCTTGCTCTATGTCCTCCTCCATTTTGCCTGGCTGGGCTACATCATTGAACTATGATAATATATCTTGCTTGCATGGATGGATGGATGGATGGCAGAGGTGAAGAAAATAATATTTTAGTAGAGACATTTGAACTTAATATCATTTCTAAACAGAGAAACTATTAGCCTTATACCCAACATTGCTTTGGAATGCAGTGGCAACCATTTCACATTTCATGTGCTCCTTGGTGGAGTGCGTAGAAGTGCACCTCGCCCCCATTCTTCCCTGCCCCTGTTCTGCCCTCATTTTGTCATCTTCTGGGTCCAAAAGGACCTTCATGTTGGTGATCATGCATCAATTGGATGTGCCTAAAATGGTCACCACCTGTACTAAGAAGCTAAAAAAAAAATCAGTGCAGTTTTGAAAGGTTCTTGATTCAATATGACATCTGGTTGCCTCCAAGTGTAGATGGAAACCTTCTTGACCTCAGGAATTATCAAGCAGTTTGGTTACAATATCTTAATAGGTGTCCAAATTCATAACAAGCAAACAAATAACTTTCCAAAATATATAGTAGATAGTAGGAAGTAATGAGAACAGAGGATAAGACAAAGCCTAGCGCAATTTAACTAACAGAAAGAACATCACTGGCTGGAACGCTTTGCATTGCGTTTTCTTTCCCTCTCTGCTCCTGGTTCACCTCAGCTTCCAATGGTGCAGCCTGCTCAAGCCAAAATGAGAGAACAGCAGTCAGAAAAATTGAGGAAGCTTTGCTTTATAGTTGTCCTTTTCCTTTTTTCTGCTTGGAACTATATTGAAACTGCCTCCCTGCTGAGTTATAGCAGGCTGCTTGTCCATCATACAAGTGCTCAGCATTCCGGGTTTGCTAGAAAGGTATTAACCCTATGCTTGATGGTGAGAGGAGACAGGATTGTAACAAAATCTGGGTGACCAGGAGCAGATGGGGAAAGCAGTATGTAGATGTATAAACATGAAGGGAGATGGTTATGAATTTCACGCTAGTAAAGCAGTGCAGGGAGGAAACATGCTGGCTTACTTTGATCTCATGCTCAGTAATGTTGTGCAGGAGAAGTCACAGGTTGCTTGTGCATGCCCTTTCAGGCAAGGGGATTTAAGTTTGGAAATAGATGTGGTAACACTGGTCCAGCTCAGGACACAAGCCTGGGGAGCAGGTGCCTAGGTAGCTACATAGCAGGAGTGATGTGTATACCTGGTGCCCCTGGGGAGATGCTATAGCCGAGTGCTTTGCCGATAAAGAATTAAACTAACCCCCATTTGTTCTCCTTGGGCTGGATGTGCTCAGGATATTTACCAAGAGGGGAGGAGCAGGGAGCTTAATGTGATGTGGGTGCAGTGGTGCCAATCCAATGCTCCTGCCACCACTTTGCCGCACCTGCACTGCATTCAGCTCTCCATTTCTCACTCCCCTCACTCTACATTAGCACATAGCAGCCAGCCAGCTCCTAGGGGCCACAGTCCCTTCATCCCTCCCCCCATAAAATATTTGAGGGTGCTGTCCCCCAAAGTTGATGGGCATTGTCATTCAAATGGTGTGCGTGTTCTAGGTCTTGTGATCAATTTTGCAGAGCAGGGCTTACCTGAGCCCCACAATTTTTATTCAAGTTGGCATCTTTGCCAGGTGAGCAGATATAGTGCTTGTTGTTCAGAAACCAGCTGCACACCACCACCCTGTCTTTGCCACTATACCAACTGCTACTGGCATTTTGACCTGCATGTGGATATCTAAAGTCTAAAGAGACGTTTGAGGCACAGCACCTTTTTGTGGCATTCCATAAGGTCCTCATAATGTTCAACAGTTTCTTTGCCTGTTTGTGCCAGCCTCCATGCCTGTTTGGGCCACACATCACTGACGTTCTGCCACAGCACATGTCTAGGTTGGCACATAAAGGAAGAGTTTATTTTCTAATTCTGCAGTAGCTATATGCAGAGTGCCACTTTGTGCATGATCCAAGATATGATGTATCTGTCACTAAATCATGCCACTTACTGCAGGTTGAAGATGAAGTGCTGGCATTTTCTGCTATATTAAAGAAACAATTTTCTTTGCATGCAAGAGCAACAGGACAAAAAGAGGAGCATGAGACTAGACTGCTGCTTTGACATGGTGATTTTGTTAAGCCAGGGGTTGTCAGCCCGGTCCCTCCCGCCCACTAGTGGGTGTTTCAGGATTCTAGGTGGGCAGTGTGGGGTTCTATGGCACAAGCTGAATCCTCCTTCCATCAAGCACTGGTGGGCGGTAAGGAAATTTTACCATCTGGAAAGATGCATTAGTGGGCGGTAGGATTAAACAGGTTGACTACCCCTGAGTTAAGCAGAAGAAACTCATGGCTTCTAGAAGTAGTCTGCAGTGATACAGTCTAGCCTGAAATAGAAGTATTACCTCTCAAGCATCCCTTGCAATAAATCAAGTGAAAAGTATAAAAAGTTTCGACGGCTGCTCCTTCAGCAATTTCACCCATTTTTCAGTCCCCCCTCCTTCTTTCTGTCTCATAGCATTTTTATCCACATTTCATAATATATATTTTTTCCATTTTAATTTGAAGTATAAGCTGTTTCATAATATCAGTTAAGCACAATTCATTATGATTACTTGGATTAGTAACTATTGCAGCATTTGTGAAGGTCAATATTTTGTTGTGCAGTCTAAAACTATTCAGAACTTTAGAAATGATTCACAATTCAGCACTGAAAGCACCCTTATATTCTGCAGCACTCTTAATGAAGAAAATGGGCAGTGACATTCCTGAGAATGTATGGGTATTTGGTAGAAGGAAGGAAATAAGAATAATGCTTGAGATTACCTTAACAAGGTCTAGTACAGTTAAGATCTAGTCTAAATATAATGGGTGGTATTCCACTGAGCTAGACCCAGGGTTTTTTGTTTTTTCAGCCAGAGTTCACAGAGGCTCAGGTGGGCGCCATTGCCATTCTAAGAGAACAGGAGAGAAGTTCATGGTGAGCTCTGGCACCTCTTTTTCTAGAAAAATAGCACCATTATTATAAAAATAGGTCTATTATTTTCAGTTGGTCTGCTCTGAGCAAAATGCAGTTGAATTCCACCCATTGCCTTCTGGCCCTGGAACTCTCTTTTCTATCATTTGCATTTTCTGCTAAGGAGTATTTGGGAGTCAGAGCACTTAATCACTCCATAAGATGATAATCTAGCCATCTTTCTAGATATTGTGAAGTTCTTTCTACCTTATAATTGGTTGTATCCAATGATGGCATTGTATCAACACTTATGCATGATGTGGCATCCACTTTTTGGTGATTCCCCCTCTGCACTCCTGTCTCCCCCACTCCCAAAATGCTACTCCTGAGGATTCAGGGACCCAGGGACTCAGTTATTCTTAAAGGAATTTTCTTTATGGATTAACTATTGGAATGAAAAGCTTCATCTTGATAACATTTGGAATCAAGGCTTGGAAATGTTATATTTGTTTTTTAAAAAATATATGTTTCAAGTTTAAAATACTACAATAAAGAGAATAGAATACAATGACAAATTATATAATATACATATATTAAGAGTCTTCGTTGTCTTTAAAAATAACTGTAATTTAAAATTAGTGAGTTTCTGTCAATGGAATTTAATAGTATTTTTCATTCATCAATTAATGAATTTCTTTTTCTTTTTCTTTGTGCTATGTTTTTATAAATGTGTTATTACAGATTGTCTGTTTGGAGCATTTTGTACATGTAATAAGACATTGGAGGGGGAGGGATTCAGCCTGGCTGCTGAATGGGGTTTGGATCTGATGTAACTTTAGGGTGGCTTAGTTTGCATCAGCTGGCTTTATACCAGCTACTTGTGCAAAGGATTGCTGCCCAAGTCTCTAGTTGATCTCTACACATGCAGGGCTTTTTCCACCCGGAATTCACCAGAACTCAGTTCTGGCTCCTCTCAGTTGGGCACCATTGCCATTGTAAGAGAACAAGGGAGGTGTTCATGGTGAGTTCTGGCACTTCTTTTTCTAGAAGAATAGCGCTGTACACATGTCTATGCAGACCTGGCCTAAAAGCAATATGCTTCATACTTTCTCAGTTTTCTCATTTATTTGCTCATTAGGCTCGTTGGGCATATTATGGACTACTATCTCTGAATCTGTCCGTGTGGGTTGATATTACATTGTAAAGGCAAATGCTGCTGAACTGCAATGGCCATTCCATTGGCACCTCATTATTTGGCAGCAATAGTCTCCTTTGTCCATTACAACAGTTTAATGAGTATAATTGTGATTGTGCATTTTAGTGTAGTTTCTGCTTATTATCCTTATGTGGGAGTAGAAGTAGATATAATCTCATTATTTCTACAAGGTGGTATATATATTTATGCATTTTTAAAAAGTTGGATATATATATATACACACACACACACACACACACACGCACACACCTGCACACACACACCTACACACACACACACACACCCCTACACCTACACCTACACACAAACACATGCACAAACTTGTTTTCTCTGCTGGCAGCAAGCCCCCAACCCCAGCTCAGCTGAATATATGCTGATGCAAATTGCTCACCTTGAATCAGTTAGGACACAGCATGTTGATATGGAGAGTTGAACTTAAAACTGGAAAAAATGAGAAATTGAAGCAGATCCAAGCTGATAGATTCACCCATTCCTAGCCCCTGCTGTACATCAGTCCTCTAAGATACTCATATTATTAGCTGAGTTTCTATAAGGAAGTATGAACATTAAAGAAACATAACAAAAGCATCCTTTACAGAGAATATAAATATAGATTCGGACTCTAAGAAAAGTCAACATAAAGTAGTTTGTTTCCCATAAAGTTTCTTGTCCCCGGGGATGGACGTCTGATAATTCATGATTCCTAGTAAGTCACAATAAGAAAGAAAACATTTCATTTTTTTCAAAAGTAATGTACATCTTCACCAAAAACTCATAATCTAGGTTACATCATTACTTTGAAGTCCCACTAATTTACAGTGAGAGCTACCCACCTCCCACCCCCAGCTAAGGAGGCCTATATTACCCACTTACCCACTTTAACTCAATGGGTCTTACTTCTCAGCAGTCATGCATGTGATTGCCCTCTTAAATTGATTTTTCCAATAAGGAGATTTTTTTAAAAAAATGCTTGCTGAGAACATTACATTTGGCAGAATTTTAAATGGACTGAACAATAATGTTTCTATGTTTTAGGTTGCTTAGGGAAATAGTCTGATTTCTGTCTTCAAGGTATATCTAGGTGCCAACAAAATTTGCACCTTGCAACTGGAGTTAAACTCTCTGGAACCCTCTAGGTTTAGACCTTGCAGTTATAAGCAGCGTGGGAATGTGAGAGAAACATTTGTTTTAAAAGCCTTACATTTGTCTTTCTTGCAGTTACATATAATGCTGTTTAGTTAAGCAGCTATTAGCTCTTTAGATAGAAATTTTAAAATACATTTAATTATAGTTAATATTTTAAGAATATAAAAAGCATTTAATTTTCTTTGGTACATTTGACAGTGAAATTGCCAGACCACCAAGGAAGTGTGATTTAATTACTGACATTTTGTTCCTTAATTTGAGTTCTAAGACTGCTGAAGGTTAATGGACCTCTTTTGGAACATGATTGTGGATAATCAAAAAACATTATACTATGTTGAACTGTGGGATAATGGCTGAGAGACACAAAACAATTGGGTTTCTTTTTGTTGCCCAGCAGGAGACTTATCCTGCTACCCTGCCCACTCCACCCACTCCCAAAACCAAGGATTATGATGTGCTTCAAGGCTGGGCCTTATATATCTTCAAATATGTACAAAATATCAATCCATATATTCATTATTGCCTCAAACCCTTCAAGAAATGTGAACGATAAATGTCTTTAGTGGGCTGAACTCTTGTGGGATGGGGAAGAAGGAGGGCTTCTGTCTCCCCTTTCTTCTCCCCAAGATGGCAGCAAGGAAGATTAGGAGGAAGGAATTGGACTATAGCTGTGACCTATAAAGGGCATTTGAAGATCTAAATCTGAAAGACAATGTATAGCAGCGGAGGCCCCCTTCTTATAGTCTCCTTAGAAATGGATCTCTTAGTCAATGCCTTGATTTATATATTGCATTTGAAATTGTTTGTGTTTTTATGCTTTGGTCATGGCCTTTGGCTAGCACAATAAACTTAGCAATGATGAAGATTGGAAGGATGAAGGAGTGAAGGGCAAAAAGAGTCTTCCCTGCCTTTTCTCCCATATACAATCCCCCCAGTCTTACTTTGATTCCTCCCTTTGATTCCCTCCCCACAAATACTCCTTTGGAGACAATTTCAGAGACAGTACACCATCCTGCAGTTGCTTTGAGGCACTTTCTTTGGAGCATGAAAATGCTAGTCCTGAAAAGGACCCTCTTAGGGTCTCCACTCTGGATATATCTAGGGTTCATTATTAAATCTGTTTATTATTTATTATTAATATGATTTATTAATAATATATCCACATGTCTCAGGGCAATTTACAGGATAAAATCACGATATAAAAACACAAAATACATAATCAAAATAAGAACAAGAACAGCCCAATAACACCTCCCAACACATTTTAAAAGGGCATTGAATGGCAACACATTTTAAAAGGCCTGGTTACAGAGGAACATTTTTGTCTGGCACTTAAAGGTGTATAATGAAGGCAACATGCGAACTTCCTTAGGGAGAGCATTCCACAAATGAGGAGCCACTGCAGAAAAGGCCCATTCTCGTGTGAACACCCTCTGGACCTCTCATGGAGGAGGCACACAAAGAAGGGCCTCAGGCTAAGGGTTGACTGCTTAGCATTTTCTTCACCTGAAGATATCCCACAAGACAGCAGAGGTTTAGGATCAGAGTTTTCCTTCTCCAAGACGGGCTATGTTCCCAGACTGAGGAGCCCCATCTGCCCTTGACATCCCTCTACAGCATGTGCAGAAATTGCCTTATTGACTGTAGGACACACTATTGGTCTCACTCACTCAATTTTCACATGCAGGGGAAGTCCCTAACTCACCAAGGGTTTGAGACCCATCTGCTACCTTCACCAGGTTTAGCTGGCCAGCTGTGGGGTGGGGCCACTCTTGCATGCTGAGATCTGAGTGCAGGGTGGGGACCAAAGGTGGACAAACTACCCCAGAAGAAGCCCTAACACCCCATACCCCATACATACTGTTCTACTGGTAACTTGGACCATTCTAGCAGAGGACCACAAAGATCATGAAGGGTATGGAAACCAATTTCTGGGTAGCCCGAAGAAGAGGAGATTAAGGAAAAACATAATAGCTATTTTCAAATATCCAAAGGACTGTCATGTGGAAGATGGAAGAGAACAAGAAGAGGGGGGAAGCATCAAGATCAGTGGGACAAAAACACAGATAAGTTCCTAGTACTATTGTAATATACTGTTTATTTTCCTCAGTGATTTGTTTGCCTTGGTGACTTTTAGAGATAAACTTCCTTCTTCAGGAGCTATAAACAAAACCAACACAAATTGTGACAATATACAAGGAGGTATTTTAGCAAATGCCCAATCATCATTGGCTACAGCCAATGCTGCAGTTTTTTAAGACTGTATAGTGGTACCTCGGGTTAAGTACTTAATTCCTTCCGGAGGTCCATTCTTAACCTGAAACTGTTCTTAAACTGAAGCACTACTTTAGCTAATGGGGCCTGCTGCTGCTGCGCTGCCAGAGCATGATTTCTGTTCTCATCCTGAAGCAAAGTTCTTTAACCCGAGGTACTATTTCTGGATTAGCAGAGTTTGTAACCCAAAGCATATGTAACCTGAAGCGTATGTAACCCGAGGTAGTACTGTAGTTGCAGATCCTGCATTGAGCAGGTCCTTAGACTTGATGACTTCAAAGTCCCTTGGAACTCTACGAGTCTATGATATTTTTATCCAATAAACACTTAGGAGTAAGTCTTACACATTGATTTCAAAACCACCCTAGCATGGTCCTGGGTGCAGAATTCTGAAGGGGTGTAACCTCTCAGGCTCCCTTGCTGAGGCCACGTGGCTGACACCTTCCAGAGCCCTGGGGAGGTGAGCCATTTTGGATTTCTATTCCTCTCACAGTGCAGATATGTAGGATTGGTTCATCACACGTCTGTGTTATGCATTCCAGCACCGACTGTTGGAATCACTGGAGCGGATGTTTACTGTACTCTGCTTCCGTTTGTTTTTGCTTTCACTTCTGACTTCTCTTTGAGGAAGACCAGAGAGAGGAGACACATAGCTGTCAACGTGTCCCTTTTTAAAAGGAAAATTCCCTTATTCTGAATAGGATTCCTCGCAAGAAAAGGGAAAAGTTGACAGCTATGAGGAGACATGTTTTCTTTTGTTCTGTCTTATGCTTAATAAAGTAGCTTTAGTGCTTACAACCTCAGCCTAGCTCTGACTGAGTTTGTCTCTGGTGGACTCTGAATATGTGCTCGGTGTCTCCAAGACATGAGTCATTATAAATCGACGGGGAAGGTGATTCGGAACTCCCTAGAGCTGCACGCTGCACAAAGATGGGAGAGACGGGCTGGAATTGTTCCTGTTGTATGCCTGGGGGGTCATCCTAGCCCCCGGCTGACCCAACAAACCATGCCTCTTTTTCCTTGCGGCTTTCAAAGGGATACCCACCCTTGGGCAGAACTCCTGCTGGCCAGAACTTGGACTTTGGCCAGTCCACACCAGTCCTTCCCTGGGACCTCCCTCCCAGCCTTGGACAAGGCCTGTGCCCCATAGTGTGAGTGCAGAGAGGAGAGCCACCCAGGAGCTGCTGGCACCTGCCCTCACACTGCATAGCCAAGGAGAGGTGGCAGGGGAATGGCTGTGCTTGGTGCTTCGGTCTGCTCTCCACCCCGCTTCTCCTAGACTTGCAGCTGCGGTTCCAGTGCTGCTGGGATGCTGCCAAGTCGACCAGCCGCTGCTTCTGCTGGGAGCTCGTCAAACTGAGAGGTGAACATGGCTGGAATGGTATACGAAAGATGAAGAGGTTAAATCGGTAATGGTACAGTGGGCAAAGGATTTTGGGTATAATATTCAATTTGAAGAATGGGAAAAACTATGGAAAGAGAATATAAAATTTACGGCATGTACGTCACTGAAAGAGAATGTGATGAAAATGTTTTATAGATGGTATATGACACCTGTAAAATTAGCAAAGATGTATAAGGTTGACAACAAATGTTGGAAATGTAAAGATAAAGAGGGGACATTCTTTCATCAGTGGTGGGAATGTAAGAAAGTGAAAAGCTTTTGGGAAATGATATATAATGAGATGAAAAAAAATGTTAAGATATACTTTTGTGAAAAAACCAGAAGCTTTTCTTTTAGGTGTTCTAGGAAAGGACATTAGAAGAAAGGACTATAAGCTTTTCCAATATGCTGTAACGGCAGCCAGAATCCTGTTGGCCCAGAAGTGGAAACAAGAGGAGATACCGACGATAAAAGAATGGAGATCAAAATTGATAGACTATGCGGAATTGGACAAATTAACTGGGAAAATTAGATACTCTAAAGACCAAAAGTTCATCGAGGACTGGGGGGAAATGGTGGATTATCTGAAAAACATATGTGGTGTAAATATAACGCTAGTGGGATTTCAAGAGGCACTGTAAAAAACAAATAAGTATTGTTTATTAAAAATAAGGGAGCAAGGAGGAACAATGGCAATGCGAAAGAAGGAATGTGTATTAAAGGTACAAATATGGATGATTGTCAGAGATGCTGAAGGAAGTCAAGAAAACAGTTATGATTTGTTGTATTCGAGATGAAATGTATAATTGAATGGAAACCAATAAAATTTATTTTTTTAAAAAAAGAGAGAGAGAGGTGAACATGGCGACTGGCAGGTGTCCTCTGTGAGGAGTGGCAGTGGCAGGGGCACAGCGAGCGAAGACTGCCTGTTGCCTCCCAAGCGATGCCCACAGTAAGGTTATGGGGCACAATCCTTGCCTTGCCCCACTTGCATCTATGCACACTGCCACCGCACCCTAGTATATACCAAGTTAAGAGGTATCCCTCTCTTCCCTTTCCCCTTCCAGCTCTATTATAGAATTGCATTTTTCTTAGAGAAAGACAAAATGTAGTACTACTTCCTCGCACTCCTACAGTTTGCTCATGTACTTGACTTCAGCTAGATGTGTCATCAGCTATTTTATTAATAAACTGATGTTTCTTCTATCCTAACAAACTGTAAAGAGGAATCTGTTTGGGGGTTACATTGATTTTTTAAAAGAACTTTTTTTAGAACTGACAGGAAAATAAAGCTGATATATTTCCCAAAATAAATAGGAGACCCTAGCATATTAACCCCCCCCCCAAGGAATATGCAATTTCCTCCAGCATTTTCAGAAAATCATTGTGTTTGTTCCTGTCTTTTTCTATATCTCATCAAATCATGTCTGATTATGACTGGGATCCCTGGTATTTAACTGTTATTGAATGCAGTAATGAAAGGAACCATAGAGCTACTTAATTATCCACCCAGTAGGTGTCCAATGGCGAAGTTTCTTTCTAACCTTTTCCCCCCTCTCTCTGATAAGATAATTACTGCCGATGCAATTGCTGCTAATATAAATACTCACTGATTGTAAACTGTGGCCGCGAGGCTCTTTCTGATAAAGACTCCTCTGCGAATCGGCAGGAGTGCTATTGTTCATTTCTAAACAAAGCAACCTGTGTTTCCACATGAAGAATAACTAAGAGGACGATATGAATGTTCAAAGTGAAAGAGTGCCAGAAGTCTTTCATTAATGAAATGGCCTTTGGTAATTGTGACCTGGGGGGGGGGGGGTATTTCTACTCAACTTTTTTAAAAAATACATTTTTAAAAAACTAAACATGTTGCCAAATTGCTCTATACAAGGAACCATGGTGGGTTTGGGGGCAATTCTAAATAAGGGTTGGAAATGATGGGAAATCAGGATTCAAAAACATAAGGTTAGCCTCCATGGATGTGATCTCCACAGCTGATCACTGTTCACAATGTAGCCAGTGTGCTGGACTGTCTTGAGGGGCAGCCCCAACGTATCTGTGCACCAGTGGCGTAGCGTGGGTTGTCAGCACCCGGGGCAAGGCAAGTAATTTGCGCCCCCTAACCCGTGGATTTGCGCCCCCTAACCCTACCCCCCAGATGTTGCGCCCGGTGCGGCCGGCCCCCCCTGCACCCCCCACGCTACGCCACTGCTGTGCACAGATAACTGTGACTGGGCTATCTCTGTCCAAGGGGGGTTGCAGTTTGATCGTCCTTCGTGCTGCTGAGCCTCAAGATCTAGAGTTGACTCTAATAATAGCACTCTTTGACTGGGTCTTCAGAGAGACTACAATCCACTCCACAGACAAACTTCCAGCCAACAACACCTCTGTCTTGTCAGGATTAACTTTCAGTTTATTAACCCTCATCCAGTTCATGGCTGCTCTGAAACACTGGGGGTGGAATTCAATGTTGCGCTAAGGTGTCCATTCCATCTGTGCAAGCATTTTCCCCCTCTCCCCTGTTAACACACTGTTCTGGAGGTTCTCCTGATCCTCCAAGTACATTTGGGCAGGCTGTGGTGGCATGTGGGGGAGGCAAAAAATAGAAGTCCCATTGTGCAAGTGGGACCCATTGCGCTGGCTTCTCCTGCTGCCACAAGTTGGTGCCTTGGTGTCTTCTGCCTCATCTGACAGCTGGAAAAGGCAGGCAGAGCATATTGATTATATCCAACTCCATATTCTTTTTTGACCTTATAAATGTTGAACAATATGGGGAATGGAACAGATCCTTGAGAAACCATGTCATGCAAGGGCTATGGAGCAGAACTAAAGTTCTACAATATTATTTTCTGAAATCTGAAGTGGAATCACTGGAAAAACCAATGCCTCCCGTCCACAGAGAGTCTATCCAGAAGGACAACATGCTCAGTGGTATTGAATGCTGACAAAGGAACAAGTAGAATCAACAGAGCTACCCCCTTCCCCACCACCCAATCTTGATCTCAGTACAAGATATACTTCTGGCAATTTATTTACATGCTGAAACTTGCAACCCCAAATTCTGGACTGTATCAAGAAGGTATTTACTGTTTATTTAGAAATCTTGGTCCATCAGGCTTAAGGTTAGAGGGGAGAAATTATTTCTGTGAAGAGAAATAAAGGTTAGTATCAAGGGCTAATACAGCTACTAACTTCTGTTCTTCTGTCTGACCCGATAAATTTCAAGTGCACATTTTAGTAAAGCTTAATGAGCTTTTGCGCTGTTTAACAGCATTGGCTGTACCATGGTAATTAGCACTGAGGTGTTATTCACTCTTATCCTAATAAGGGCTTTATTTTAACCTCTGTAAGAGCTTCTGCTGCCTTTTCTCCCCTCCCTCCCCTTTTTTTGCTTCACTGCTTTTTTTTATTGAACAAGGTAAGCAATTAAGTATGACTGTAAATGAAATTAAATCACAAAAACTGAATTAACATGCTGAAACCCATAAAAGCTGGAATACCAATGTTAAGGTTGAACCAGTGCCTTTACCATCTTATTTCCCCTTAGCATTCAAAATTACACATTTTCTGCAGCACAACCAAGTGAGATGGGTGGAGTGGAGAGGAAATGGGCCCCTCTCTTGCACTCTCCTCCAGCAACCCCTTCTCCCCACCCTCCTAGGCCCCTTTCCCCCATGACGTAGCAAACACACACTTCTGGAGTCCTGTTTGGTGAGGGGATCAGATTGAGAATAGGGTGGCAGGAAGATGGCAGTGGGCAGAGATTGGGCAAGGAAGTTTCTCTGCAAATCACCCCCTCACTCTGCTCCTTCACAACTCTTTAGTAACAGTTTGGTCCTCAATATTTCAAAATGACAGGGGAAATCCCCAGCTTGCAGGATGATCCAGTGGTTGATCAAGACACCTTTAATAGTTGTTACCACATTTTCTGTAGGTTGTACCAGCAGTGTAACAAGCCGCTGGGGTGTGTGGGGCAGGTGTGCATGCCTCCCAGGGGGGCATGGCATGCTGCCATGGGGCACAGCGTCCCACCCATGGGGTGGGGCAATCTGGGGTGGGGCACGCTGCTGGAACTGTGTCCCTCCCATCACCCTCCAGCAGGGCACAGTGTTCGTGCCCCGGCTCAGTGCTGCTTGCAAAAGCAACACAGGACTTAGGCCCGGGCAGCCACATTCCTGTGGGGTGCCCTTCAGCTGGAGGGTGACTACAGAGGAAGTGACAGGTGGACGTCAGCTCTCTGATGCCTTTTTGGGCAGTGTGAGGTAGATGCTATGGACCAGGCACACTGCTTGCAGGGCCAACATATGCCAGCTGCATCCTGCTCGGCTGCTCTCTGGTGGCTGGGCAGAATGCAGCAGCTCAGTGCACTACGAGCCCAGCCCCAGACCGCACCGCCTTTGGGAGTGGTGCATCAGCCTCTTGGGCATCTGAACTTGCATGTCATATTGGGGTTTGGCATGTTGCCCCCAAAGGTAAGTTCCACTGGGGATGACCCGCCAACTAGCTATGCTACTGGGTTGTAAAACCTTCACCCCTTTCCAGAATTTTTTTAAAGGATTGCTTAATTGCACTTGTATTGGGTTTGTAATGCAGTCTTCCAGCCAAGTAATGTATGTATATTTGGGTAAAGTGTAAAAATGCATGTGAACTGGGCACCCGTAACCTGGGGCCCAAGTTGGCTCCCCTAAACCACGGGTTTTCCTGGGTGAAAGCAGCAGGCAAAGCAGAGGCGTGGATTAGCCCTTGGGAAGAGGAGCAGCTCTGCTGCTGAACGGGGTTTGGATCTGGCTTAAGTTGTATCGGCTTGTTTCATGCAGTATTTTACTCATATATACACATATGCCAACTGGTAAAATTAAATAAAATCTGGATACAATAGTATGAATTTTCAGGGTTGCTTTTTTTTAATAGGGTTTTTCCAGAGTGTGAATGTTCACATCCTCATGAGTAGCACATCACACTGAAATATTCTTGATACAATCATACATAAGATCACCTCAAGATTGCTACTTTGTATAATCCCTCCAATACAATTACTACTACCACTACTCACCATAATGTCCCCCCAGAAATATATTCCTGTCCCTCACAATTTTTCAAAAAGATTTCATTTTCTGGCACCCATGCAATGAACTGTATAACAATAATAGGCAAATTTTCAACACTGCTCTAAGTTAGCATAATGTTGAGTTTTTTCAGCTAGGTTATTTGGTTCTGATCATTCTTTGCTCAGACTATAGAATAAGCGCTCTAGGGAAAAGAGTAAAAAGTCATGGGGGGGGGGAGAGAAGAAGAAGAATGGTGTGTTTGATCAATGCCCTGCCTTTAAGCTCTCGTTACAATTCAGTGTCTCACTTCTGACTATTAAGGATTCTGGGTCCCTTGGCATGGGCCTCAGGAAAGAAGTCATAAATCCACACGGAAAATTCAAGAAGTTAGTATTTTGGGGCTCCATCCCCATAACTGGTATGATACAATGGCGCTCTTCTCTGGACCATGAGCTATGATACACAGTGTGAAAGAATTGATCAGCACAGAATAACAGGAATCTCTTTATTTCTAGAGGCCAATTTGGCTGTTGCAATGTGCTTATTAATTTATTGCAATTTATATAAAAATCAAACCATTTATAAACAGTAGATCTGAATGTGACTAGTGGCTAAAATATTTAATATTTGTATGCTAGCAAACCCACTGCAAAAGTACTTGTAATCAAAATTAAATTATAACAGCTAGAGCAGGGGTAGGCAACCTAAGGCCCGGGGGCCAGATGCGGCCCAATCGCCTTCTCAATCCGGCCCACAGATCGGTGTGTTTTTACATGAGTAGAATGTGTCCTTTTATTTAAAATGCATCTCTGGGTGATTTGTGGGGCCTGCCTGGTGTTTTTACATGAGTAGAATGTGTGCTTTTATTTAAAATGCATCTCTGGGTTATTTAGGGGGCATAGGAATTTGTTCTCCCCCCCCAAAAAAAAAATGTAGTCCTGCCCACCACATGGTCTGAGGGACGGTGGACTAACCCACGGCTGAAAAAGGTTGCTGACCCCTGAGCTAGAGTGTTGTTCTTAGGAGGGAGGGAGGGAGACACAGGATATATCTTTATTCTTATCATGTATTTTATTGAATATTGGCAAAACTTCAGTTATGCAAAATTGAACTTTCAGTACATAGGTGTACCAAACCTTTTTATTTGTAACACACATGCCAAATATTTTTTGGGGAAAGGCTGCTTACTAAATTAATGCAAAGCAGTCAGCTGAAAGTATTGCTTAGTTAGCTTGTAATTTCTACTTGACATTCTATACAGACACCTGGTCCAGACATGGTTCCCTTCAGTGAAGTCCATCATCTCAGTCTACAGTGTGTCTCCTTGTGTCACACAAAAGATATATGTGCACATGAATATATTTGCCTAATATTCATGATTCTTTGCACTCCCATAAGATAGAATGTCATGTACACATGCTCATAATGCCTCATCCCAGAATCAATTTTCTCTGTTGCAGAGATGGTTGCATGAAAAGGCAGTCTTAGCAAAGCGTGTGCCTGCTTGGACATGCTTGGACTGAGTCAGGGCTGACAGTATTGTTCATGTGTAGGCAGTGCTAGAGAGATACTGAGCCATCACGATGCATCTCTCACCGCTCTATTCAACTGGCAGTAGGGCATGTCCCCAAGCAGAGACCTATTTCCATGTGAGGAGTCCTCATTCTGAATCAATGAGGTGAGAATTTGCAGTTTTACATTTTAACACAGAAGTGTTCATTCAGCATACATTGCGACATTTCACAGGTCATGCCACTGGTTCATTAATCTAAGCAGCAACTTGGAGATTAGGACAGAGTTTGGTTGTGTTTGAAATGAAACGGCCATTATTCAAAGTAGGATTCAAAGCCTGTGACAATTTGATTCTCCCTGGCAGACAGAGATCCACTTCCAAGTCAGAAAACAACAATAATTCATAGGATCTGCACTCATGTGGCCAGATGAACAGCACTTTAGTTGAGGAATCATAGAACTGTGGAGTCAGAAGGCACCCCATCTAGTCCAACACCCTGCAATGCAGAAATCTCAACTTAAGCATCCCTGACATAGTAGGGCTTCACGTGTTCTGGATCAGACTGCTTGCGATTATGTTCCTTGTGGGATGGAGGAGTGCACTGATATGTGGGGAGTTATTCTGGTCCAGCTTCAGAAGAAGCTTATGAATGAGTTATCCCTTTATTAGTGTTCCTCATATTAAGGTATTATTGTCTTTCTTGGTACATCCATGAGGTGCTGGATGCTTTCTTCTGCTGGAACAATTAAAACGATTGCTGCAGTAAGCAAATGTGCTCCAGATAATGCCCTAAAAAAGCACTGGCAGAAAAGGCTCAGTTTTAGCAACAGTTTCATCGGAAGCTGCCTGATGCCATTGGGGTGAGTCACACTGCCCGTCCACCACCACCTGATGGGAGGGGAAATGCTACTTGCTCCAGCAAAGGAATAATCAGGAGCTCATTTTAAGTTCCAGATTGTTCCATTCTAGCCATGTTGGTACCTGGCGCCACACCTGATATCACAGGTGTGCATGCTTGGATTGAGTCAGGTGTCAGGTGTGGGGTAGACTCTTTGAAATTTATAGACATGGTTGACTTGAGTCTATTTATTTCAACGTGTCTACTCTGTGTAGAGCTTAGCTGTATGTAACCTATAGTCTGTAGTGATCCATAGGAATTATTTATTTGTCTTCAAATTTCATCAATGAAGAATGCTTGTTATACAAGGACATGAGACATGCACATGGCCGCTCTGTGCAGCAAATGCCAACAGACTTGATATAAATGAAATAAATTGAAAAGCAAGATCACTGGAAAGGCTCAAATTAGTATAGCGCCTCAAGCTCAGTGTGATTTCGAATGCAAGGTGAGATCTTCCTACTAATCATACCTTTTATGTATAAGTGAATCTGAAACACTCTTTAGGCACAAGCAAAAGGGTGGCTATATGAATGACATTTTTCTAATTTTCTAATTTCACCCAGAAGCATATAATCTTTCAATAATGTAGGGGGGAAATGTGCACAGCAAACATTTCATTGGAACACAGAAAGACTTTTTATGGAGTCAGAGCATCTGGCTCACCATTGTCTACTGGTATTTTCTTGGCAGGGTTTTCAAGCAGGAGTCTTTTCCAGACTAACCTGCACCAAATGCCAGAGACCAAAGCTGGAAATTTCTAAGCGCACGATATGCACTCTGCACAATATAAAACTGCCACCTGAATTAACTTCCTCAGAGAGGGATAGCTGTGGGTATCTTCTGAACTGAGTTTTAGGGAGTTTGTTTGTTTGTTTAATGAGTTTCAGTTTTATACATTTCAATAATTTTACAATCATTTTAACATTTCAAAATGTACACATCCTCCTTCCTTCCCACTCTTTCTGCAGTTCCTTAAATTTATTTTTTTATATTTTTTGCATATTCCAAATTAACTTAATTTGCTTATTTATTCATCTACTTTAAACATATACTCTTATAAAACTGCAGGTTGTTACAATAATCCTGTTCTTATCTGTTTACAATTCTTATCTGTTACAATGTTCTTATCTGTTTACAATTTGTTTGTAAATATTCAATAAACCATTTCCATTTCTTTTATAAAAAGTTTGCTATCTTGATTTCTTATTTTTCCGGTAAATTTCACCATTTCTGCATATTCCATAAGATTTGTATCCATTCTTCTTTTGCTGGGACTTCTTTCCATTTTTGAGCACATAGCATTCTTGCCACTGTAGTCACATACATGAATAAATTTCTATACAGTTTGGGTAGTTCTGTCCCTATAATTCACCAAAGGAAGACTTCTGGGGGTTTTTTTTAACAAAAGTTATTTTAAACATCTTTTTTATATTCATTATATATCATTTCCCAGTAAGCATTAACCTTATTACAAGACCACCCCATATGATAAAAAGAACCTTCTTTCTCTTTACATTTCCAAACCTGATTTGATTATGATTTATACATTTTTGCCAATTTACTTGGTGTTAGATACCATCAATATAACATTTTCATATAATTTTCTCTTAGACCACAGCATGCTGTAAATTTTATATCCCTATTCCACAATTGTTCCCATGCTTCCATGTCTATATTATGACCAATATCTATTGCCCAATGTATCACAAAGGATTTTATTTCCTCATCCTTTGTCTCCCATTCCAATAATATCTTATACATTTTAGACAGCACTTTACATTACATTCCTAGAGATCTCTCTCCAGTTGTGATATTTGGGTAGTTTTAGGAATGATCTGAAAACCTTGCTGAGCATCCCATTCCCCCACGAGGCCCACAGAGGGCATGGAACGCATTGTTTTCATTGCTGGTGCCAAAAGTTTTGGAATGCTCTGCCATTTGCAGGCCTGTTTAGATGCACTTTTATATGGTATTAACAGGCTTACGTTTTACGTTTCTGACTTAAATGCTGTTTGTGTTATTTTATATGACCATTGGAGGACTTATGATAGGGCTTTAGGATTTTAATATTGCTTTTACAGCTACTTGCTTTTATGTTGTTTGTTTTTATTATAGATTTCATTATTGATTGTTTTATGACTACATTCCGTTTTGTGAATACATATGTCAAGCTGGTGTGGATTTTTTTTAAAAAAAGTTTAGTGACCATCTATTTAGTTAGCAAGCTATACAAATCATTAGGGGGGAAATATGTATGTGTTTCGTCAGCCCAGAAACGAAACTAGGCTTTATTTCACCCAGGTCATAGACCTCCACACACATTTGTGTATGCACACACAGAGGCTGGGAGCCTCAATGGTGCTCCTTTGGAGGCTTCACCCGGGGCAAAAAACCCCCAAACCATCTATCTCCCCCCAGCTACAGCTATGCCTCAGCCCAAGAGAATAACACACCCTTCATGAACATTTAACAATTGATAATTTTTCATGATATGTCTGTAACCCCTTGGTAAACCGGGCACCTGTATTATCCTTCCAGGTTGTCAGAATAATCCTACTACAGTTTTGCATTGTAACAGAAGTCTAGGGAAGTAGCTAACATTGGGCAAGTGGATCATAGGTATTGTCCTGTCCCTATCTGACAGGACAATACCTATGATCCACTTGCCCAATGTTTTCATGCATTTTGAATACAAGTTCCCCCTAAATGTTTGTAAAGCATTTTTTCCAGAAGCCTCAGATTACTAGGTCAGGGTCTGTGGGGAGGTTACCAGGTTTGTAGGAACAGACATCTGGCAATAAGTCTAGCATGCCACAACCAGGCTGGTTGAGAGGGCCAGACTGTGTGTGACACCCTTGAAATATATCTTATTTTTAAGTGTGTGAATTTCAAGAAAAGCCATATGCATTCACCCAGTACCACTTAGTACCAGAGCAGCATAGCAATGGAGTATGTTCATCAGCTGCCTATTTGGTGGCAAAGTGGCAATACATTTTGTGCTGGTATTAAAGAGCTGCCAGACTGATGATTTTCTCCACTGTTGTCACACTTCATAACATTTAGTGAGACTTTTGTAAGTATTCAAATGATAATGCTGCTCCATGGCCTGTAAAATGATTTCTGAAGTGCTGTGGAAGAACTAAATCCTTTGGCTCAGCCTTTCAAAGAGTGCTCCCCCCTCCTTTATTATGGAAATTAATGGTGGTTTACATATGTTAAGTCTCTAATCTTTCCATGTGTGAGTAGAGAAATCCCTCAGGCATTGACAGAAATAAAAACACAGAAGAGAGCCTTAATCATTTTGTACCTTTGAGGTGAAGACGAATAAAAGGAACCTCAACATAAAGTGGACAGCCATTATATTGTAGCTTTCTGAAACACTCTCCTATGTCACCCCAATAAAACTTACATCAAGGGACCTCATAAAGACAAGGTCTCACAGAAATAGACAATGGCTTCAGAAGCAGACAAATCAGAGAAAATCAAGAATCAAAGAATTGTAGAGTTGGAATGATGCCCAAGGATCATCTAGTCCCTGTTTTAGGGTATTAAGGTTGGGGAGGGAAAGGATAAATTCCCACTCCCCAAGTACTACAATCTCAATAGCAATGGATGAATAACAACTGAAGGGATGGGGAGGCAGGGGAGAAGATGTAGATGCACATTTAGCATAACATGGAGCCTGGACCACAGACAGCACTTTTGCTGCACATTCTATCACTTTCCTTGGAGTAAAAGTCTCTCTGTTATTTGGCAAATGGATACAGATAACCAAGCAACTCCATACCCTCCAAGTGCCTCTATTTTCCATGGACAGTCCCAGAATTATGAAATCCATCCTGGCTTCTGGTTTGATCCCAAAATGCTCCTATTTTCCCCGCCAGCACCGCCACTGCCGAGCTCATGGAGGAGGGTGAACTGGTGCTTGTCCTGAGCGACTGTGGTGGCTGCAGTGGCGGCTGTGAGGGAGCAGCCCATGGCCTCTCCATGGCCGCCGCTGCTGGCCTCCTCCATTGAGTAGTAGCGATTGCTGGAGAGCCAGTGAGGAAGAGGAGAGACTGCTGCTGCCCAGCCTTTTGTGATGCAGCAGCCCTGGGTGGGGCGAAAGGGGGAGCGGAATGGGGTGCAAGGAGTCTTGCATCTAATCTTGTCTCTTTTTAAAATTTATTTATTGGTGTGTTGAAGACTGATGCTGCTTTGGCTGCATTAGGATAGACAATTGGAGAGTTTGTAAATAGTATAATAGTCCGTCCCTGTGCGTGTGAGATCCTATGAGATCCTTTCCTCTGTAACACTATGATATCAAGTGTGGGAGTGTGCTTTTAAGTTACATGATACACAATGATTTGGAAAATGCTTGTCAGAATGTTCCTCATCTTAGAGCATGAAAAAGGGAAAGGTAATCTGACTCTGAGTGACAGACCTGCCAGGGGTGATTATTTTCATTTCATCAGATACATTTAAACAGCCATGTTTCACATTCCTCTAAAACATTTTATTCTCATGTCACAGAACAAATTAGTGAAGTCTAAATTTCAGCTCAAGGCTCTGCGTATCATTTCATAACCATAGCCTGGAAAAACACATGCACGTACTCACACACAACTTCCATCAGGGACCCAGAATCTCCTCATTTACATAAGAATGGAAAGTTAATTGTGTTACAGATATCCCAGCTCCCCCAAGGAGTTCATTAAGCATGCTGAAACATGTTGAAAATATCACTTAACTGTCAGCTCAGATAATCATGAGAAATCTGTCTCAGATGCCAGACACCCAGGACATAACTCTTGCTATACATAGATACATAGATAGACAGGCAGGCAGGCAGGCAGATAGACAGACAGATAGATAGATGTTACTAAACAAGCTTTTTTAAAAAAGAAAAGAAACCACAACATCTTGCTCTTCTGAATCTGATGGTGAAATCCATGTGGAATTCAGTCTTTTGAATGTGCCTCACCATTGCAGCATAAATAACAAACTAGACTTTGCTACTTTGTGTTATTGAGGTGGCCAGTACCAAAAGGTAACTGGATCCATCCACAAAACTGGTTTTTGTTCAGAAAAAAGAGCCATGCAAAAACCTGTTTCAGCCTTCAATATATGCAAGTCCTTGCTAGTATTTATGAAAAAAATGATTATTTGCTGTCATTAATTTCTTATGATTAGTTCCTGCTCTTCCTTTAAAATGTTTGGAACAGCTTACAAGAGGGTTCCAGGAGTGTCATGAGCAGTGATCAGGTCCAAAACTCAGCAACAGCAGTTTTGTAGCCTGGGGTCCTTGAGTTAACCATTTAGAAGAACAGGAATACTAAACAGGCTTTTCTGAAAGAGCTTACCTGCCACCAGACTCTCCTTGCATACCCTCCAACATTTCTCAGATGAAACTGGGGGCACAGTGAGCAAATTACAACCTCTCAGTCAAACCTGCCTCCCAGAATTCTTGTAAGAAAAAATGTGGGAGGGAAGGGATCATGGACAACATCTTCCACAGATAAATGGAATGAAATAAGATTTTAGCTGTAAGCTATATGAGTTCCTAGATGGGACGCAGGTGGCGCTGTGGGTTAAAGCCTCAGCGCCTAGGACTTGCCGATCGAAAGGTCGGCGGTTCGAATCCCTGCGGCGGGGTGCGCTCCCGCTGCTCGGTCCCAGCGCCTGCCAACCTAGCAGTTCGAAAGCACCTCCGGGTGCAAGTAGATAAATAGGGACCGCTTACCAGCGGGAAGGTAAACGGCGTTTCCGTGTGCGGCTCTGGCTCGCCAGAGCAGCGATGTCACGCTGGCCACGTGACCCGGAAGTGTCTCCGGATAGCGCTGGCCCCTGGCCTCTTAAGTGAGATGGGCGCACAACCCCAGAGTCTGTCAAGACTGGCCCGTACGGGCAGGGGTACCTTTACCTTTACTTTATATGAGTTCCTGTCAAGGGAAAAACCAGGATATACTACTACTGCTGCTAATAATAATAATAATAATAATAATAATAATAATAATAATGTAAACTTTGAGAATTATCAGGAACATACCAGAGAATAAATCCTATTGAACTCAGTGGGATTGAGAGCTTACTAAAAATGCTTAGAATTGCAGTGTAAGGCTGCCCAGTCTTTACCAGTTACCTGGGAGTCAGCTCTAGTAAATATAGTGTAACTTACTTCTGAGTAGACAGTGTCAGGCTTCATTTACAATAAGGGAATAAACACTCTGTACTTATTCTGTGAACTGCCCTGAGACCTTCGGGTACAGGGCAGTGTGTGTGTGTGTGTGTGTGTGTGTGTGTGTGTGTGTTTGCATAGGAGTTTGAATGAATGAAGAAATAAATTCCTCAAGCATCCCTGGTGTGAAGTGTGTCAATGACTGAGTCAAACAATCTGAACCACAAACCAGATAATCTTCATGTATCCAAAAACGTACCAAAGGGATATATTAAACACTGTCTGTTCTTGCATTACTAACTTATTCTACCAACGTCAGAGCAGAAAACACACAGAGGAAAAATCCAAAATTAATTGAGCTTGGCTAGCTAATAAACCAAGATGATGGTGTGGCCTGCAGCTTTCATTTAATGCTTTGCTAGAGATATGCCTTACCTCAGGTGGGCGCAAGTATGAAAATATTGAAATTTGATTTTCAATATTGGGTTATACTGCACAAAAAAAGTTGGCTGTGGTAGCCAATGCAGATGACTATTTTATTTTGCCATAAGTGGTATATGGTACAATGCCACAGGACTCTTGTCTATACACACCCACACCCACACACCTCATACTTATGGGTAGATTAGTTAGAGAGAGGAAAGGCCAATAATACAAACAAATATTTAGTTCATAAAATGAATGAAAATGAATACTAAAACATTGCCCAAAATTTCTACTATTTTGTAGAAGACATGAGTCAAGGCTCTTTACAATCATGGCTTATCCTGTAATGATCCCGGTGTTTCTCTCCCCTGGAATCTTGCTAATGGTGACTGAAACACATGGTGATACATAGGAGCCAATTCCTAGGGGCTGTGGTGGTTCAGCCCCCATAATAAAATATTGGAGGGAGCTACCCCTCCCCCACGTTGATGGGCATTGCCATTCAAATAGTGTGTGTGCACTGTGCCATGTGTTCGCTTATGTGGGGCGGGGCTTTCCTGGGCTCCCACAATATTTTATTCAAGTTGGCACCCCTGTGGTGAAATATCAGGAAGGAGCATTTTCTGTTGCCTCTTGATGCCCGCTAAAGATAGTCCTCTTTCAACAAGCCTTCTAAAAATATATCTCATCTGGTATCTGTCTTGGATTTGAATTGATGTTATGTGAGTGTTGTTGCTTTAAACTGTTTTTATATTACTTTAAACTTGCTTTTATATTACTGTAATTTGCTCTGTGTGGGGCTGCCTTTCAAAAGTGCCCCAAAACTTCAAATTTTTGACAAGGGCTGGTTGTAGGGAGCAGAGAACTCTCTTGTGACAACAGCTCCCCTGGCTACTGGTCTGTTTCCAGGCACAATTCAAAGTGCTGGTTGTCACCCACAAAGCTCTACATGGCTTAGGTCCAAGCTATCAGAAAGACCATATGAATCTGTCTGGGTTTTGAGATCTCCAGGGGAGGCCCTTCACTTGGTCCTGCTACCCTCCCAGGCATGTTTGAGGACCTGGGAGAGGGTCTTCTCAATGACTGCTCCCAGATTTTGGAATTTCCTCCCAAGAGAAGCTAAACTGGCTCCTTCTACCAGCAGCTGAAGACTTTTGTGAAGTGACTGCTTTTAATAAAAGGGTTGATGCCAAGCTGTTTTTATTGTAATTGTTGGTATCTTTTAATCAGATTTTTTATATGTATATAGTTTTAATTCAATCAATATTTAATTGTATTTTAACCACTGTTTTTCTATGTTTTATCAGTTCTTATTTTTAACTGTAAGCTGTCTTGAGCCCCACCAGGGAAAAAGGTGGAGTATAAATAAATATATAGTAATGATATGTGCAGACCCACCTCCAACTCTGGCCCTTCGTAGGTGTAAATGGAACAGCGACCTGGAATTCAAAATCAAACTACACCTGCATTCATCAGACTTACTGGCCTTGAGAGACCAGTGTATTTCATCTAATTCTGACCCCTTTTTAACATTTCAGCAGGTCTCAGAGTCGCTCCTCCCACTACTTACGAACTCCAACCCTCCCAAACAACAAAATAATTTGAGGGCCTGGTTTGACTAAGACTGTAGGAATCTAAGATCTTTGCTTAGGAAACTACAAAATAAGGTAAAACAGGAAGGGACCCTGTCCTCAGTGGAAAACCTGCGCAGGTGGCGCTTTCATTATAAAAATACTTTAAAATTTAAGAAATCCCTCTATAGAAAGGAACAATGGGAGGCACTTGACAAGGTGACCAAATTGCTGGACGACAAAAAGTTCTGGGAAATAATTGCTCAGGGAGTTTCACCCAAAGGGAAAATTGTAACCAACAGTATTTCATCTAACTTATGGTACCAACATTTTTCCCGGCTATATACAGCTCCAAACATTGCTAAACCGAGCCAGTTTCCTCCTCTTAAAAATGACCTATTAATGGGCTGAGATCCTGTTACCGAATCTGAATGTCTACAGCTAATTAAAACACTCAAGAATGGCAAAGCTCCCGGTGAAGATATGATTCCTCCTGAGGTGCTTAAACTAAATGCCCAGTGGTGGGCTGCTTTTTTGGCCCAACTTTTTACGGTAATAAATGATACATGCAAAATCCCAGAAAACTGGAGAGCCTGGTAGCCCCCATCTATAAGAAGGGAGACCCCCAAGACCCCTCAAACTATCGCCCCATAAGTCTCCTGGACATTGTGTATAACTTTATACTCGCCACCTGCTAAATAAATTGGTTGACTGGGCTGACCACTCTAACTTGCTTAATCCGGAACAGGCAGGGTTTAGAAAGGGCCATAGTACAATAGGCCATTGTTTGGTACTACAGACAATGATAGATAAGTATACAAAGACACATAAGAGCAAACTTTTTGGGGCTTTTGTAGATCTCACATCCGCTTTTGACTCAATCTGTAGGGACAAATTATGGCAAAAACTATATGACACAGATATTGATAGACGACTTCTCAAAATACTTAGAGAGTTACATTCAGACACCACAGTTAAAATCAGAACTGGGATGTCAGGCAACTATACTGACCCTCTGCCACTGGGGAAAGGGGTTAAACAGGGCTGTTTGTTAGCGCCGTTCCTCTTTAATTTCTATATAAATGACATTGTTCAACATATGGCAAAGTATAAGTCATCAGCTCCTGCCCTGGAAGGCAAACACCTGAATATAGTGCTATATGCTGATGACACGGCGGTCATGGCACTCACTCGAAGGGGCCTACACAGCATGCTGGAGGGGCTCGCAGCTTATTGTTCCCAAAACTCTCTAAAGATAAATTATGACAAAACAAAAATTGTGGTATTTACTAGAGCTCGCCACACATTTAGATGGTCTTTAGATGAACACAAAATTGAACAATGTCTTTTCTTTAAATATCTTGGTATCACTTTCCAAGCTACATCTAGCTGGCTTGCCCACTTCAAGACTGTAGCCCTTCTAACACGTAGGACAACTGGTGCTCTGCTTAGCTTTTTTTATTCAAGGGGAGGGCAACTGGTGACCCCGGCACTAAAAACTTTTGTTGGAAAAGTGATTCCCCAGATGTTTTACGGAGTAGAACTCTGGGGATGGAATCAGAAGCTGTTAGAACGGCTTGAAATCTTCCAAAATTTTTATCTCAGAAGAATTCTAGGCCTCCCTCAGAGCACTCCGGCAGCTCTCCTAAGAGTGGAAGTAGGATTACCTTCTGTGTCTGCCAGGGCCCACTTAAGATTCCTGCGTTTTTTCACCAACCTCATAGATGCCCCGAACACCTTATTGGCTAAATAAGCCTTTGTATCATTACAAAATAATACCACTTGGCATAAAAACCCACTAGACATTCTATCCAGATACAACCTACCTGAGTTTAATACTCTCAAATTGTGGAGCCCTGATAAAGTTCGGGAATGGATCTTTGAAAAAGATGCCTTTTTGGACTCCACTAAGATAAAAAAACTCTGGGTTTTCCTACTGGTTCCCCCGAGTAAAAGCAGTCAAAATCTGTGCCAACTACTTGGTGGAGATCACTGATCCCACCCTTCGGAGAGCTTTCACTATGGCACGGTTTCAAACATTGCCAACTGCTTACCTGACCGGTAGATACACAAAAACCCCAGTAGAACACTGTTTATGTCCTTGCCTTATGAAAATTAAAGAGGATCTTACACATTACTTCCTCTATTGCCCCATTTACTCAGGCTTTAGAGACGCATTGCTGCAAATTATACCCAACTCTATAACCAGTCCTGAAGATAGAGTAAAATTTTTGTTAGTTGATGCAAACCCACGCATTACCCATGTGGTAGCGGTTTTTGTGAAGAGGGCCATGAAAGCCAGGGAAAGATTTATGGATGACAATGTAAAGACCCCTTCATCGTCTGTTTAACTCGTTGCTCGTTTTCCCTCCTTTTCTATTTTGTGGGAAGAAGGTTTTGTTGGCATAGTATGTAATGAATTTTAATATTTTTAACTATTGTAGTGTTGATTTTTGTGCACAGGCATGATCCTCACAATAAATGGATTTGTACTTGTACTAATATAGTAATGATATAATTATATATGAAAGTATTTTAACTGTTTTATGTATGTATCTGTTCTATATATACTGTTTCAAATTGCTTTGAGATGCCTCATGGGCATAAATGGGGGGGGGGGAAAGTACTCTCACATACACAGACATTTTTGAATGGATCATCCATGTAGCTTTCTTTTTATTGCCAAGAAACTTTTTCATTTTTCATTTTCTCCCAGATCTGGATGCATGATCACCACGATCACCCCTTCTCAGTGGACAAAGCTTGTCACATTTGAGTCCAACAGCTGCAGTGGATCTTCCACAATGACAGGTTCTGCTGTTTTCTGGTGGGTACAATATTTATCATAGTTGGATATGATGGGGAAGGGGAAAATAACATTAATCTTTAGGAAAGACTGGGGTGGGATAAATGTAAAAAAAAAAAAAAAAATCCCATCCAAGGGTAAACATTTAAGTTCTTAAGAGGGGTTTAAAGGCATTGCTGTCTCCATCTCACAAATTATCCCAGAGGGTGGGTGCTATTGCTTCTGCATTGTTGTCAGGTGACAAACTGCTGGTTGTGGAACAAGAAGTATGATCTCCATAGAAGATATTAAATATTGGCGAGGTCGGTAATGGGTGGTGGTGATCCATACAGTTAAGTGTTCACCTGAACATGGTTAGAATCCCTCAACAGACCATCATGCTCAATGCTGAATGCCCCAAGAATTATGGAAATGCCTATATATGAACGATAGTTTTTGAGGTAGGACAACAAACCCGAAATAGTTTTTATGCCATATAGAAGTTATAAATGCCTACAACAGTTAGTCAAATGCTGACATTTTGTGGTAGGGGTCTGCATCAGATTCAGAAGAATCGTGAGGGAAACTGTGCCTCAGAAGGATTTTGGGATCCGTCCAGGGCTGCAGGAGTAGAAGCAAGACAGTCTTATGTCACCTTGTAGTGTGGAAGGATAAAAAACAGCTCTGAAATTCAAGGATGTTTCAGGGAATTAAGGAAATGCCAGGATCAGAAGGAGGAAGGGGAACTTCTTGCACATTTGAGAGGTCTGGCTTGTAATTAGAGGGAATGATATTACTAATACTCTTCAATCCCAGGGCTTTGCAGGAGGGCACAATTTTGCAAGAATGAAACGTATGTCTCTAAGCTTAAGGATGACACAAGGCATGGAAACAAGGAGGGAATGTTCCTTTGTTATTAACAGATCTAGCTTACAATCAAAGGAAATAATTTTACCCAGAAAGTGAATCCCTTTTAGTGCTTCTACTCCAAAATCAACTTTAAAGGTGCCTAGACAAAAGCCCCACTTGTCTACACTTTGTCAGGGTTCTTTACCCAGGGGCAACTGTCTCATGTCTGCAATTTTCAGACCAATCCCACTCACAGTGGAAGATTAAGTGATTCCCTTTTCACTCACCCTAAAACTGTAACCACCACTCTTCCAGAAAAACCCTTTTAAAAAGGGCATCAATTCATACCCACAGCATGGGTTACCACTGCAAATTTCATCAATTTCTGGCCTATTACCTGTTCCTGTCTGGCACAAAATAGAAACGTCCAGTACACTTCTATTTACCTGAATTTGGCATGCTTTATCCACCTTAGAGAGACTACTATGCCTACAAATTTCATCAACGTCTCTCAAAAGGAGGGGGAGAGGGTACAATCACTTAAAAAAAATTCTAATGGTGAACAAGGTGTAGGGAACAAAGTGGATTCAGACCAACCCCAGCATAGTTGAGCTGTTTTAAATTCACAGCAATATAGCATCCATTTTGGGTAGTAATATATGTAGTAAGTCAGTGAATGCCTGTATGAACAAACCTGTTTTTAACATGCAATGGAAACATGATATTGTCAGCACATATCCTTCAGAACTGCCAAAAATTAGTTGCTAGGTTGTGGTCGAAACAAGCACATTTCACAGAATTTCCTGAATAAAATGATAAATTATTAGGTCCATTTTATGTAATGGAGACAGATTAAGAGGGCCAAGACTGTAGATCTGCAGTCTGGAATTTATTTATTTATTTATTTATTTTATACATTTCCCAAAATCATAGTATATACATCATACATTTACCATTACAAGTCACATCTCTCAGGACTTCCCAGTGCATCACTCCATGGCATTCTATTTGATCCTTGTTCTGCTGAATATCCTTTTATTCTACCCCATTTGATCCCAAGCAGTTTCCTTGTTGTTATTAATGGCTGCTCATACAATTATTCCTACTTGTGAGTTAATGTGAGTGTTATATCTCTTTAAATACTCTCCAAAGGAGTTCCACTCTTCTCTTATCTGCGTCTCATCTGGATTTCTTATTTTCTTTTTTTTTTTATTAGAAAATTTTATTTACAAAGAAATCACATATCATAATAAAAACATATACATATATATGCTTACAAGAAAAAAGTAAAAGAGAAAAGAGAAAAGAAAAAGGATTATAAGAGAAAAGATAAAAGAGAAAATGACGAACAAAAAGAAAAACGATAAAACAGACTTCCGTCCAACTCGGTCTTGGATTACATATCCTTAAGTGATCTTTGCAGTAGAACTAACATTAGTTTTATACATCGAAGGTATTAATTATCATCTGCTGTTATGTTAGTAATTCCCATATTGGTCTCAACATAAATTAAAAATTTATTCCATTCATCTTTAAGTTTCATTGTATTATTTTGCCTTAATTTCTGTGTTAGTCTCGCTAATTCTAAATATTGATATAGCCTCGTTTGCCACTCTCCAATCGTGGGCATATCAGGGGATTTCCATTTTTGTGCAATTAGGATCCTCGCTGCGGCCATGGCATATTGAAAAAAGGTTTGATCTGATTTTCCTATTTCCTCGCCAATCATACCTAAGAGAAACAACTCAGGTATTTTGGGAAAGTTATACTTCAGAATTTTTTTCAATTCATCGTAAATCTTTCCCCAAAATTCCTTCACTACATTGCAGGTCCACCATATGTGGAAAAAGGTCCCAACCTTGTCTTTACATCTCCAGCAGTTGTTATCAACAGTTTTATACATCTTTCCTAACTTTGCTGGGGTCAGGTACCAACGGTACATCATTTTCTCTAAGTTTTCTCGGAGGGTTGCACACGCTGTAAATTTCATACCTTTCCTCCAGAGTGTCTGCCATTTATTATAATCAATATTATATCCAAGGTCTCTATCCCATTTTACCATCACACCCTTCACCAAATCCTCTCTAGTATCCCATTCCAATAATTGTTTGTATAGTTTGGAGAGGAGTTTATCATTACTCTCTAGGATTTCCACCTGGAATCTTGATTTTTTATCACTCATCCCCAATTTCTTGTGCTCATTCCACAGTGCATTAATCTGGTGGAAGTGTAACCATTCTTTTATCTTGTCTTTCAACTCTTCATAAGACTTCACCTTCCATCCTTCTTCAGTCTTAACTAAAAGATCCTCATAGGTCCATCTTTCACCCGTCATGTTTGTTTTTTTTATTTTGATAATGTCAACTGGGGAGAGCCACCTAGGGGTCCCTTTTTCAATCAATTTTTTATACCTGTTCCACACCTCCAGTAATGAGCCTCTAATTATATGATTAGAAAACCCTCTGTGGACCCCATCTTTCTCCTGCCACAGGTAGGCGTGCCACCCAAACCTGATATCGAAACCCTCCAGATCCAGTAAGTCAGTATTTCTAAGGGTGGCCCAGTCCTTTACCCAACATAAACAAGCTGCCTCATAGTACAGCCTTATATTCGGGACTGCAAAGCCACCTCTCTCTCTTATGTCTGTTAGGTATTTAAACTTTGTCCTGGCTCTCTTCCCCTGCCATATAAACTTAGTCAAAAATTTTTGCCAGTTCCTAAAACGGGTGATGCCTTTAATTATCGGAATATTTTGAAACAAAAACAATAGCCTCGGAAGAATACACATCTTAATCGCTGCCATCCTCCCTGTCCATGAGAGCTTCAGCCTATGCCAGGAATCCAGATCTTTTTTAATTTCCTGCCAAATCTTGTCATAATTATCTTCAACCAGATTTATATTTTTCGGTGATAGCCAAATTCCCAAATATTTTACTTTGTTCACAATTTTTATACCAGTCTTTTGCTCCAATTGGGTTTTGTCCTGATCGGCCAGATTCTTTGTCAAGATTTTTGTTTTCTTCCTGTTTAATCTGAATCCTGACAATCTGCCGAATTCCTCCAATAGTTCTACCACCTTACAAGCGCTGTCTACTGGATTCTCCAAGGACAGGACTAGGTCGTCGGCATAAGCCTTCAGCTTAAATTCCTTCTTCCCAATTCTTATCCCCTTTACATTTGCTGCATCTCTTATTCTGTTTGCAATAACTTCCAAAACCATTATAAATAACAGGGGGGATAAAGGGCAGCCCTGCCTTGTGCCTTTCATGATCTTAAAGGGTTTGGTCAAATTGTTGTTTATGATCAGCCTGGCCTGTTGTTCTGAATATATTGCTTTGATACCTTTCATATAGGGACCTTCTATACCTGCCTTTTCCAAACAAAGTGATAAAAATTCCCAGGAAACATTATCGAAGGCCTTTTCGGCGTCTATAAAAATTAATGCCGCTGGGGTGTCTATCCTCATATCTAGGTATTCAATGATATTTAATATATGGCGAACGTTATCTTTTTGATGTCTATTAGGGAGGAATCCCGCTTGGTCCTTATGTATGTATTTCATTAATAGCCTCTTAAGTCTACTTGCCATAATATCGGCAAAAATCTTATAATCACTATTAAGCAATGAAATTGGCCTATAATTTTTTATATCTGTTTTTTCAGTTTCCGATTTTGGAATCAAAGTTATATATGCCTCCTTCCAAGAACCGGGGATCTTTCCTCCCTGGAGGATGTTATTAATCACATCTCTAAGCACCGGCGCTAGGAGTTCCCCTAGCGTTTTATAGTATTTTGAGGACAGACCATCCGGCCCGGGAGCCTTTCCATTTTTCATCCTGTTAATAGCCTCCTTGATCTCATTTACTGTAATTTCCTTATTTGTGTTCTATCCTCCTCCGATATATATTTCCCTCTATTTTGATCCAGATAGTTTTTAATTTCTACACTATCATCCGCTCCTCTCTCGTACAACTTTTCGAAAAACTGAACAAACCTTTTTTCTATTTCATCTGGGTCTTCTATGATGTTATCTTCCATTATTATTTTATTTATCACATTTTGTTTCTTTCTTTTTCTTAACTGCCACGCGAGTAACTTCCCCATTTTATTGGCCGATTCAAAATACCTCTGCTTCATAAATTTGATTCTCCATTGTGTCTCTTGATTTAATATAGCTGAATATTGAGACTGCAATATTTTTGAGGTTCGAATAGCGTCATCATCTGCCGGGTTTATAGTCAGTTTCCTCTCGCATTTTCTCAGCTGAGTGAGGATATCTTCTTTCTTTTGTTCCCTTAATTTCCTCCTATAATTATTTTGTTGAATTAGGATACCCCTCATGACCGCCTTACTGGCGTCCCATACAGTATCTATGGTGGATTCCTTATTCAAATTTAAGTCCAAATAATCTTTTAGAGTACCTTTAACCCTTTCCTTCACCTCTTCAATTTCCAATAAATTTTCGTTCAGTCTCCACCTATATTGTCCCTTCATCCCACTTTTTATTTCCATAACCAGGGCACAATGATCAGAGAGTGTCCTAGGTAGAATTTCACATCTCTTTACCCTCGATGTAAGATTTCTTGTCATCCAAATCTGGTCAATTCTGCCCCAACTTTGATGGGGTTCTGAATAATGAGTAAACTGTTTAGAAGTGGGGTTTTTATGCCTCCAGATATCAATTAAATCTAGATTTTCCTCTAGATCATTAAAAGATTTCGGCAGTTTTCCTCTGTTTAATTTCCCCCTCTTTTCACTCCTGTCCAGATCCGGTACTGGAACACCATTCATATCCCTGAGCAGGATTAATTTATGCACTTCTAACTCTAATAAAATACATTCAAGTTACTCAAAAAACTCTGCTCTGTTTGTATTCGGGGCATAGACCGTCACAACATTAATTTTTTCCCCCCGGAAATTTAATTGGATCCCTAAAATACTTCCTTCTTCATCTTTACAAATCAGTACGGGCTCCCACTTCTCTTTTACATATATCACTACTCCTTTTTTTTTGTTTACCTCCGAGTTAATAAACTCTACTCCCAGTTTTTTATTCATCAAAATATGTTTATGTTTCTTCGCAATATGAGTTTCCTGAAGGCAAATTACATCGTAGTTCTTATTTTTCAACACTCTCTCGATTTTATTCCTTTTAGCTTTCTCATTCAGCCCATTCACATTCCAGGATAAAAATTTTAATATATGTGTAATTGTTTTCCTTTATCTGTTACGGTTTCTCTGGCCGGGGTCCCGGACTAAAATCTACCGCCTCTATTTCCTGAGGGCTCCCCCTCCTCTGCCGTCTTTTCTCCCACTACGGCCTCATCATCTTCCTCCTCTGTTTCCGCTACCCTCTCCTCCCCGCCCCACCCTCCCTCCCCTCCACCTCCTCTCCCCTCCTCCTCCTCTTCCTCCTTGCTCCTAGGTCTATTCTCTGTCCTTCCCAAGTCCTTCTCATACCTTCTCAAAAACTTCTCAACCTCCTGTGTGTCCATCAATCTGAATTTTTTATCTTTATAGAAAAAGGTAATCCCTTCCGGGAACTCCCATCTAAATTGTATCCCGTTTCTCTTCAAAACGGCTACCACATGTTT
This sequence comes from Podarcis gaigeae, assembly GCF_964106915.1. Lineage (NCBI taxonomy): Eukaryota > Metazoa > Chordata > Lepidosauria > Squamata > Lacertidae > Podarcis > Podarcis gaigeae. Next base: position 5,227,640 of record NC_139677.1, read on the forward strand.
GTATCCCTCTCTTTTACGTAATAACCTAACCGGTATTTCTTTGTAGATAATAATAGGTCTTCCATCAATTCTTAATCTATTATGGTAGCTCGTTCTTAAAATTAAGTTTTTCATTTCCACTGAGTTAAAGATCACTAAACAATCCCCCAAGAATTTATTAATTTTTAAGTGTTTAGGTCTTGACATCCTAAATACATTCTCTATAGAGAGGGCCATCTCTTCCTCTCTTATACCTAGCCATTTAGAGAGTTCTTTAATCATTTTTCCTCTTATATCTTCATTTCTTTCCTCTACTACTCCCCTAAATTTCAAATGAAGCTGTTTTTGTCGCATCTCTGCCATGGCTAGATTATCCCAAATCCTGTCTTGTGAGCTGTTTAGTTCTCTTAACTCTTCTTTCATCTTCATTGTCTCTTTTTTCTGTTCCCTCATCTCTTTCTGCAGCTTCTTGTTAGATTCCTCAATTAATTTGGACTTAACAGAGAGGTCTTGAATTTTAGTTGAGAGTTCTCCCACTGCTCCTTCTATCTTTTTATCAATCATCTCCTGTACCTCTCCTAGCTTGCTTTCCATGTATAATACATTTTGTTTAAATTCCTCCTTTATTTTCGCCCACAAATTGTCTAAATCCTTAATTTCTTCCTGGCGGGACAGCTTCCTTTCCCCCGGGGTCCCGCCCCCTTTCTTCCAATCCTTTCCGTCCTTCCCCGTCATTTCCAAATCTTTCCCCCAGCCAATTCACTTCCCCTCCCGCCCCTACTTCCTCCCCCCCTTAGATCCCCTAGTTCTCAACGATATCAACAATTATAGGCAAAAACAAAGCAGAAATAAGGCAGTTTTCCAAACCAAATATAACCAGCCCCTTCAGTGTTAAGTCCAAACGTAGTCCCCAGACACCCCGGAGCAGAGTTCTGTGACACGTCCAGAGAGGGATGCGGGAGATATGGTGCGGGGTGACTCGACCCAGAATCCTGACGTTGTCTTTCAATTCACTCTCGCCAGTCCAATTTCCCCCACTTGTCCTGAGTCACGAGGCAGTAAAGATTAACTGTCCGCAATCAAGCTTTAAAGGTGTATTGTCCACTTTGATCTGATTTACTCCGATTCAAAGTCTCCTTTCTATATGCCGCCATCAGTATCCAGGTCGAGGTGATATACACAGATTTTTCTAAGCCGCGTGGAGCTAATCCAAGAGCCACACAGCCTTGTCAGTTTTAACCCCCTTAGTCCATGTCCGACCGCCGGGGGTGTCCTCCCCCAGACAAGAGAAGGAGGAGTGAAAAAGGAGAGGGAGCAGTGGCGTAGGAGGAACGGAGAGGGGGGACACTGTCATATTAGCTGACTCTGTGTATTAGCTAACTTCTGCTACTGTTATTTTGTTGGGATTTCTTTTCCCTTCCATTTTTTGCCATATATTATTCTAGCTGCTGCAGTTGCCTATAAAAAGAGGTAAAGTAGGCACTTTAGGGATGCCACCATTTTTTATATCTAGTAAGAAGGCCTCTGGTTTTTGGGGAAATGTAAAACCTAAAGATCTTTTTAGTTCTAAATTGTAGCACCCTGCTTGTGGTTAACGCTTAGCTGGAATGAAATATTCAACACAGCAATAGAGAAATTAAAATAATAATTTATTTGTCAGACAAATAAATGATAGGCACAGTGGTATATGGTTACCAAAGCTCTGCCCATTCCAGCCCTGATGGTCAGCACTTATATTTCCTCAGCCCAGCCCCCTTGCTCCTCCTTTGGCTGCCTCTGTCCAATCAGCCTGGTTGAAATTCCTATTGGCTGTTTGCTAGAACCAATCATAAAAGATACACCCATTTCCTATTACCTTTTATGGGAGACAAAGAGCTATATTTTCTTCTATCCATAAATGGCAAACAAGTAGCCATATATCTTACATTTGCCTTGACAAGGCACCTTAATTACCAGATCACCTTTTGCCCTTGTTGCCCCTCCATTCCAAAATAGATGGCTAAAACAGATGGCTCATTCTGTCTTACATTTTGTCTTAAACAGAGATCATGGGTTCACATTCTCACACACCATCAATGAAATAAGAATCTAACATAAGAATCTAACATTTCTTACTTTCTAAATCCTTTGCATCATTACATTTAAGCCAACAAATCTCATACATTAACATAGATCCTTTTCAAAGTAAAACTCTTCAGTTTACACCCCCCTTTCTCGGCCAGCTGCTTTTCCCATTAGCTCTTGCCCTTTAACCTTAGGAAAATGTGGCTAGTCTCTAACGAGAGGCACATGGTATTATTTTCTGTTAAACAATAAATCCTACTATTTACTAACTCTTAATTAGTGTTTTTGCAGCTTGATTGTATAATATGTAAGGTCAGTAACCTTTGCTCCCAGCTTATAATTCCCTTTTACAACTTTGAGAATTTTGGCTCCTGCTATAAATCAGGGGGGGCCTTGTCCAGGAGGATAAACATCTGCCAAAGTCCTTAGCCAGCTGGTCTTCTGCCTGGCATGAAAACATTTGCAAATCTTTAAGCTCATTTTAAAATACAGACCTTGATCAGATGCCTCAAATAGATCATTTCCCAATCATCTTTGACTTGTTTACATGACCACCACATGTGCATAAAGGTCCCCTCTACCTCTTGACATTTCCAAAATAATTTGGATCCTTTTTGATACATTTTTACAAGATTACTGGGCACCAAATACCATTTGTACATCATCTTTTGTAAATTTTCCTTTACAGTATAGCAGGCTGAAAAATGCAGCCTTGGCTACTTGGGTGAGCAGCACATGATGAGTGGACTATTTTGCCATCCTCCCCTTTGTGTCACTATCTTGACAAAGACAATCGGTTGATGACATGTACCCTTCAGTTCTTGCCTTCAAATTGAAAATAAGGGGCCCTTGGTTCCACACACACACACACACACACACACACACACACCTTATTCCATGCCAAGATGAGGACACATGAAAGACCTGGATGGATAGAACCCAAACAGCCAGTGTACACTGAACAATGCTGCTTCTGTTTAATATGTCTTTATAAAGAACCTGAGCACATGAATGAATTTCTATGTATGGCATGTTATTGTTTATTTAATATATTTATCTCCTGCCTCCCCCCCCCCCCCGCCAGAAATAAATTGATATAGTGTTCATTAGATTTCCATTGCATTTCTCCCATTCTCAATGGTTGTATACACTATGGAACATTTGATAATAACAGCCTGCCTTTCCTCTCCCTCTTCCCAAAAGCTCGAAAACTATTGTGACTGGTGCTCTGTGCTTTGCAGAGTTTTGTTGTTCAGGTCGTGTCTTTGTCTTCCCACTTACTGATTTTATTGTGCTTCTTGTATTTTTAAGATTTAGAATTTTACTGCTTTGCTGCTGTTATGTTTTAATGTATACACATTGCTTCCAAGGCTTTCTGTCATAAAAAAGGCTCATAAATATAATAAATAAAATCAGTGAATGCAGCTTTAGCTTTTTAATTACTATATTTGTGAAATTTTACATATACCGATTTGTTATTGTGCACACGGGTAGCATCCCTTGCTGAAATATTATATATTTTCTGACTGTGTTAGTGGGAGTGGGAGTTATGAAAAGACTCTACATGTTAAATGTGATTCGTATTTGCGGTTTCTTGAGATGGGCAGAACAATCCGAGCCCCAAGTCAGCTATGCTGGATGGGGTTTGGAAAGAGCAGAGGTGTCTCTCTGTTCATCATTGTCTGACTCTGCCGGCCTCTGCCAGCACAGAAACTCCTCCAAGGACAGACAAGGACCAATGGACTCACAAAAATGGTAGATGGGAACTTCTGCCTTCAGTGGCCATCAGAAACTCTTGAGACAGAGCAGGGAAGGAGCAAGGAGAGGGCTGAGCCAACACGGATCTGCTGGGTCCTGTACCAGCCCTACTGCTACCATATGCTTCAGTGGACCCATTCTGTGCCATTTCTGTGCCAGACTAGGTGGGTGCATCTTGAAGTAGAGAATGGACATTTTTCCTATTGCATCACCTGCGCTGGTGCTGCTGCATCAATCCCCATGGGGTAGGATTGCAGCCTAATTCTCTTTACATCATTATACTAAACTTAAGCTGCAATGCTGAACATGCTTACTAAGGAGAAAACCCTATTAAAGGCAGTGGAATCTGAATAAATAAGTAGAGAGCTGCAGTGCTTTACATTTGGGATATAGTTTAATATAGATTGGAAATGACTACCTCAAGGTCATGCTGTTGACATGTTTTTTGGTTGAGATGAGGGGGTTAGTGGGATTCTGGAGCAGTATTTTGTATATTGTGGGTACCATTCCCTTGCCATGACCCTTTGCTGTCAGAAGGTTTTCCAAGGTGGTCAAAGACCTAGTGGCTGCTGATTTTATTGCTGGGTTGCTTAGGAAGACATGTAGTTGGTGGTGTGTTAGCCTGGGTATTTTGGGTTGTCTTGTATTTCTTGTGTCAGTATGGGTTTATTATTTTTGTAGAAGTCTGTTAGGCAATATAAGGCTTTGGCTTGCCAAGTTTTTATTTGGAAGTTTTGGTCTGCGTGATGGAATAGATGGTGGGCCGGGGGGGGGGGGCGGGATGTTAATGGGGATGGAGTCTGGGACAGTTTTCCTACTTTTTCCATCCATGATTTAAGCATGGACTGTGTGAACGTATTTAGTGTTGTTGTTTTGGTGGAATGGGTATGCTGTGTTGGGGCTGTTTTCAATTGTTTCTGTCTCCAAGTGTACCCATTGTTTCGTCTTGTCTTCTAGGATGTATGGGATTATGTGGCGAACTTGGTTGGCTATGCAGTATAGTTCTATATTGGGAATTCCCCATTCTCCTTTGGAGGGGGGACTTATTCTTGGCATGTGAGAAAATAAATGAATGCAGTTTTTTCTGCCACTTATGGAGTTGAGTTGAGGGAATCCAGATTGGGAGGGTTTGACATAGGTAGGCTAGTGTGTTCATTGTTATTATTAAAAGAAGAATGCTTATTTTGGATTAATTCTGTACATAGGAGCTTGCTACAATAATGACAGAAAAAACAAGTTAGAATATGAGAACACAACAGAAGAGCAGAAGAGAATATTTCATTTTTACAAATTGAACTTGGCATTACTGTTGCTTAATAGAAGGGGGATGTCTAACTAAAGCAACCGTTAGGAAAAAGTAATGTGATAAACTACTTTCTGTTGCAGCTTCTAATGGATTCCATGCTTTGCTGCAAGCCAGCTGACATCTTCATGAAATTGAGTTACATTCTTCTGTGAAAACAAATGTCTATTTTAGCTATCTACCATTCATTCATCCTAAGGAAAATACCCTCTGTAGTATCAAAGGTGTCTCCCGACATGTTATAATCCTAATAAATCTATTAATTCCACCTGATATATTATGTTACTTAAACTGTGGGTACAATTCAAAAATTAAAATAAAATAAAATGATTCCATACAGCTGTGTTACTGTGGATAAAAACAAGGAAATAAATACGCTGCACCAACAATATCTGGATTTTGTGATCTGTATCAGTTATGTGGAATTTTTGCTTATTTTGCAGAATTTATTCTGCTTTGGGCTGCTTAGAGAAGGAACAGGTTAGTGTAGAAGGTATTGTTGTTTTATTTATTAAACTTGTATATTGCCTTATATTCGGAGGTCTCATGGCAGCATCACAAGCATCCCATGATAAAAACAGATCTTGTTCAACTGCTTATATTCACTTCTGAGAGTGACACTTCTGAGAACGGCAGCAGAATGCGAGGGGCTGCAACCACTGCCCACCCAGGAAAGGGATAAGCGGCCATTCTGAAAAATGGAAGCAAGTGTGGCTATGAGGGCACAGTCAGCTGCCATGGCAGTCGTGCAATATTCTGTCATCTGGTACAAAATTCAAAATGCTACTCTGACTTTTTGTTATGTATGGTATCTAGGGCTATGGTAGGTTTGCAAATCTTTTTAAACCTCTTTCGCAGAGCAATCCTAATCCCATTCTGGCAGCAGCATAGTGTGATGAAGTGGCATAGTCACCACCACACTGCAGCCACGTTGGACCTCAGAAGGTGGTGGACTCTCACTCAGAGGTTGTATAGCTATCTGTCATGGATGCTTTAGTTGAGATTCCTGCATTGCAGGGAGCTGGACTAGAAGATGACCCTCCAACTCTATGATTCTATGACCTCCACCTCTATCCAACCCAGCATGGCAGACTGGGGGATGGGATTACAGCTCTAGTATCTTTCAACAAAGCACTGATGATCACATCACTGAGTGTTGAATGCGAGTGATGGCATCCCTTTTGCCCCAACACTTGCATTTTGTCTGACTCTACTTGTCAAGGGCCAGCAGCTGAAGCAAAGGAGTTGGTTATCAGGGCCAATGCCCACCCACCATTGAAATGGTTGTTAAAGTTTCCAAGCACCAGAATTCCCCACACCACTTGAACTCTGGATACGCTAAACCACTTGAGCCAGCCTTTTAAGGGTGTGTAACAAGCCTCTCTTTCTGTGTCTCCCCTCTCTCCTTCTCTTCCCTTCTTTCCCTCTGCTGATGCCAGCTACTAGCTGATGGAAGGAGAAGCCTGTTGGAACTGGTATCCCAGTGGAGCTGGTGGAATGGTCCTGTTTCCCATCTCTCCCTCTGCTGCTGCAGCCAGATGGATAGGCTGCTGTCTGGCTAATTATTATTCTTAATATCTTCTATAAAATATAGATGATTATAGAACTTTAAAACATCAAAGATGAACAGATAGACACTAAGAAATGTGAGAATAAAATAGAGTGGGGATTGTGGGGCAGGGGAGGCAATACAATAAAATAAATAAACCAAGTCATTAGACAGATGCACTAATTTGGATTGCATGAGACAAACCATTCCTCATCATGATCTAGAATTAGGGTGAATTCTCCTGCTACGAGCTGGGTGATGAATGGATATTCAAGCAGCAGTCTCCATGCGGACTAAGAACCCTGCTGTGCTGTCTCATACAAAATGAATATCGGTGTTATATTATTAAGTCACCTACATTTTTCAAGTACCTGCTGGGGATTTGAAAGTATAAGCAAATCATCAATAAGAATTTTTTGCTCCTAAGGAAGTTTCTTTTGCTAGACATTTAGTTAAATTGCAATCCCATCCTAAAAATAGTTGCTGACTGCAATATTCATGTTATAAAACTCTGGTGCTGATACGGCAGTCAGAATGGCTAATTCTTTGATACCTCATTACTCGCCAAAAAGTCCTAAGATTACAGGGAGTTATATAATATTTTGCAGCATGTGCAGCAAGCAAGTTTATTATCTGAGTTGAGGGGCCACAATAGTATAAAAACACGCAACTAGTAAATCAGAACAAGGAAATTTTTACAAAATTGGCCAGATCTGCAAAAATCTATCATTTGCCCGATAATAAATGTTGGAAATGTAAGGAAAATGAAGGCACATTCTTTCACCTTTGGTGGACGTGCCCAAGGATTAAGGATTTCTGGGAGATGATATATAATGAACTGAAAAAGGTATTTAAATATACCCTTTTGAAGAAACCAGAGGCCTTTCTCCTGAGCATAGTTGACCAATCGGTGTTAAAGAAGGATAGAACTTTCTTTATGTATGCCACAACAGCAGCAAGAATACTTATTGCAAAATATTGGAAGACACAAGATCTACCCACTTTGGAAGAATGGCAGATGAAGGTGATGGACTATATGGAATTGGCGGAAATGACCGGCAGGATTCGAGACCAGGGAGAAGAGTCAGTGGAGGAAGATTGGAAGAAATTTAAAAACTATTTACAGAGATATTGTAAAATTAAGGAATTTTAGAATAATGTTGGATTGGAACTAAGTGGTTTCTAGCTGTGATGGGTTAAAAGAATATGAAAAAATGGGTTTATATAAGTAAAAATCTAAGATTGTAATAATTTAAGAATAAGATCTGGGTAGTAAAAAGAGGGAAAGAAATTGTTGAATTAATAATTTGATTTGGAATACAAAAAAGGGTGGTATGAGGAGGTCCGAGAAACAAGTAAATGAAAAATATGGAATTGGAAAAAATGGTTGTTTTTAACAATTTTTGTTTGATATTTTTTCTTTTTTCTGTTTTTTCCCCATTTTTTGTAATGTAAAATCCTTAATAAAAATTATTAAAAAAAACAAAACACAAAATTGGCCAGATCAGGCGTACAAAAAATCAATAATAACCTTTTGTTTGCCATTAACTTTTTTTTTTTTTTACTTATTTAAGCAGCTATGGGTCCAACTTTATCTGAAATTATTGGCTATCTACTGAGTGACTAAAATATTTCCAATGTGCAGATTTGGCCCTTTGACCAATTTTTATACCACATAATCATATACAAAGATCTACGCAGTGTAGCAAATACAAAATCTAAAAACAACACATAATAGAACAGTTCAATACAGAAAACTAATGAAATGCAGCATGTACACATATGGGTCACAGGAATACAATATGGGCGATCTTCAAGAGAAGGCTTGCTTAAACAACCAGATTTTGAGCTGGTGTCTCAAACACATTATTACAGAATGTGCTAGCTAGGGTTGCCATAATTTGAAGACCAAAAAAAAAGAGGGCAGATCTTTCAGTGGGGGAGAGGGGAGGAGTGCACACATGCACCAGGACACACCATGGGCCCTGGAGTGGACTCACTGGAGGGACATCAAAGGGCACCAGGGAAGGACATGGCAAAATTTGCATGCAAAATGGGGGGCGCTGCTGCTGCCACTGCTGCTGCTACCACCAGCCCCTCTTTCCCTGGCTTGGGCTGGCAGCAGCCATGACATGCAGAGCAGGCCGCGTTGGCACAGCCTCCTCCACTCCTCCGCTGCCGCCATCACTAGTGCTGCCACCACCAGACCCACACACCTCTTTCCCCAGCTTGGGCTGGCAGCAGCCGCAGCCAGAGCAGACTCACTTAAACGGTTACCTCCTTTTGGAGGTGGGGCGGCTATGAAGAAAAAGCTCCCACTGGCTGTTCTGAGACCTCATCTCGTGCCACTGCAAGTGCATGGAGGCATGAAATACAATAAATTTTTATAACACTGCTACTGAGGAAGAGGGTGGAGGGAGATGCCACAGGGCGTTCAGGAGCCAAAACATTTGAGTCGCAAGGTGTTTGACTTCCAAGGTACGACTATATTTGTGTTTATTATATTAAAATATAATAGTCATGAAGAAGAAGTAGTTTGGTCTCCTTTTTGTCAGCAGATTGATCCTGCTCTTGTGTGGAGCAGAATTGATCTCCTAGATGGATTACACATTTTTCTCTATATTTTGTGATGCAGTTTTGGTGCAAAAAAGTGTACAAAAATTACATAAACACGCTTTATGCTTTATGGCTTAATGTTTTGAAAAGCATTGGACAGTGTGTATCTACAGTTTAAAGGTTTGTATTTCCTATTAAAATGTGTACAGTTAAATGTGTAATTTCTGTGTGTTCTTTCAAAAATGTCTGCAGAAAATGGGATGAAGTGGATCATTGAATGCCAGCAGACTAAAACGAAATGAAATTAGCTGTTTAGGCCATCCCCAGGCTAAAATCCTATGCGTGTTTACCTGGGAATAAGTCCCATTGAACTTAATTAGATTTACATAGGATTGCATTGTTAGTGCTGGAAGTGTAATACTGCTGGGGGGAAGTCAAAAAAGTTTCACTCAGAGTAGGCCTATTGAAATCAATGGCCCTTCCTTAGCCATTTTTATCCATTACAGTGGTGCTACTCTGAGTAAAATGTAGTTGACTTCCATCCACCTTTTGGAGCAAAATATGCAAAGCAAACTGTATGGTGCAAATTTCAATACAGTATTGTAGATGGCAGCATGCATATCTGGAGTTCTTAATAGCTGTAGATGGTTATGATGTCCATTCAGTCACTTCCATACCCTCCAAGTGTCTCCATTTTCCAGGGACTGTCCCAGAATTACAAAAGCCGTTCTGGCTTCTGATTTGATGCCAGAATGTCCTTCTTCCCCTGCCAGTGCTGCTGCCGCTGAGCTCAAGGAGGAGGAGCTGGCTCTTGACCTGAGTGACGGCAGCAGCAGTGGCGGCTGCAGTGGAGCCTCCCATTGCCTCTCCATGGCCGCCACAGGCAGCCTCCTCCTTGGGCAGCCCATGGTGGCTGCTGGAGAGCAGGTGAGGAGGAGGAGAGGGGGAGCGGAGTGCAAGGATTTCTTTAAAAATTGCTTTGTGCACCCCAGTCTAAACTTCCCCTTTCTAATGTTTATTTATTGGTGTGTGTGTTTATTTTTATAAAACTACCAAAGAATAAAATTAGATCTGGGTTAAGGTGTTTTCTCAGGACGTGTGTGTTCTGTGCGGTGGTGGCACTTGCCCCTACAGTGTGGTGTAGTGGTTAAGAGCGGTAGTCACGTAATCTGGGGAACCAGGTTCAAGTCTCCGCTCCTCCAAATGCAGCTGCTGGGTGACCTTGGGCCAGTCACACTTCTCTGAAGTCTCTCAGCCCCACTCACCTCACAGAGTGTTTGTTGTGGGGAAGGAAGGGAAAAGGAGATTGTTAGCCGCTTTGAGACTCCTGAAGGGGAGTGAAAGGCGGGATATCAAATCTAAACTCTTCTTCTTCTTCTTCTTCTTTTGATAGGAAAGGTTTTTTTGGGAGGATGGGGGGTTGAGGTCAGTTTGGAAGGGGCATGAAAAATGTCCCTCTTTTCATCCGAAGAATGGTAGAGGGTATGCACTTCTGAACTTCAGAGAGGCATCTGATACAGATGGTGTGCATTGCCATTGGTGCTTGCATGCAACAAAATGTGATTAGATATTCATTGGAGCTATTGTGCATAGCACAATGATGAACTAAAACATTTACCCAGTAAAGTATGCAGGCAAAAGACTCTTGATGTTTTAACATCTCACATTGGATGAGCTTCAGTACATATCACTTTTACTTCTGATCTTATATTGCATGTGGTAGCTATGGGTGACAAAGTGTTGCCTAACACTTCTTGAAAGCATCACGTGGTAAATGTTCATTAATAATGCATTTTATGAGGAATTATTAAAGAACAGAGATGCACTCCTGTATCGTTTCATCAATATGCTAAAAGCATTTATAAATGCCACCTTCATTTTAAGTTGAGAGCTGAGAGTGCATTAGTCTACTTTGCTAGGTTTTGCATGTTTAGACTAGTTGCAACCAGAAAATTCATGTATTAACATTAACCCATAGAAAACTGCATGGCCTGGATCTTCTTCCAGGATTGAATGTCTGACTTATACAGAAGCTTCTAAAATATCATGGTGAATCTTGGGCGAGGGATTAAAAGTGTCTGCCCAAACATGGCTGCTTTTAGGAATATGAAGAATAATGTAGAGAATAGATTGTGGCATTTGGATCACTGTGGTTTGTTAGGCAGTTTTTTGTTCTGCAGTGGCAGCTGGACTTTGCCTAATATGCAGAGAGACGTAGCCTTGATTAATTCCATTAGTCTTTTATATAGCAAGCAACACTTATTTTAAATGGAAATATTTAAATACAACTGTTTTTCAAGGCTGTTTCTTGTGTGACACCATCCCTTATTCTGTGAAGCTATTGATCTCTGTCAGCCAGAATTCCATGGACTGCCTATGTCAGGGGTAGAGACCCTTTTTGTATCCCAGGGCCATATCACCTGGGTGGAAAGCTGTCGGGGCCACATTCAAAAAATAGACATGGCCAGCCCCAAATGTGGACATGGCCAGGCAGCACACAATCACACACAAAACCGCCCGTGATCATGTACATAAACACAGAGGGAGAGCACAACACAGACGCATATACTTAACATAGATAAACTTGATACACACTTAACACAGACACCTAACATTTAACATATGCAAACACCATTCTCTCTCCCTTAGAACACTCTGGAAGTTATTCTGCCTGGATAGCCAGCTCCCAGCATTTCTTCTCCATGCACTGCGAAAGGATTGTCCTTTTCTCAGAGCAAAGAGAGAAACCCAAATGAGCTGGTGATCCAGAAAGGGAGTAGTAATCTTTGCCGTGATTGTCTGGCAGGCTGGATGGGAATTCCTGGTTGCCTTGTTAGTGCACACAGGATGTTCCCCACTGCTAGTGCCACAGACCGTCTCTATCAGTTAGAGTTGCCATCACTGAATTTTGCTCATAGATAAATTTCAAAGCAAATTTGAAACCAGCAAAATTGCCCAGTGGGATTCTGTACATTTCTTTGAGGGACCTACAAAATAAGATTAAGACGAGGTGTTAGCCAACCTGCAGTGAGCATGATCTATATTTTCCCACTCAGAAATTCTTCACTCGGAAAGAAAAGCTGCTGTTTTTAAAGTTTTGTTTGCTTGTTTTTTGTAATTGTTTGTTACTCTGGGTTCTTTTAGGATGAAGAGCAAGATGTAAATTTTATAAATAAAATGCCACAGCAATATTTTAGACATTTCTGCTTAACAGTAATGGTGGGGCGGGAGAGAAAGGGAGAAATGAAGGAAAATTATGAGTCCTGAAGTTGGGATAAGGAATGATAGTTTGGGGGCTAAAGAAATAGAAAAACGAATGTAGTTGGTTCTCAATTAGCTGAAAACATTTGAGGTGGTGGGAATGAACCTTTTCAGAATTGCTTAATGTCATGTTGGCATTTTTTAATTTAGAAGCCTGATTCCTCCTAGCAAAGAGGAGCTCATAGACTTCCCAATTCATCCATCACTGGTTCATGTAGCAGACCCCCAGAATTCTTGGTATGAGTGACAAATGACCTCGACCCAGAAGTATTTGATTTGCATATACATAATGTAATCTGAGAAGTAATGCTTTGGGCTACTGGGAATTCTTGATATAATTATGTTAATTTGCAATATGTTTCTGGGTGTTCTTTTAATAGCAGAGATGCTGAAATTAAAGCTCATATATTAAATTTAAAATGAGGCATAAAATTAGATATACATCATAGAGCACATTATATAAGCATCACTCTATTAGAAAATATGGTTACAAATTTCTAGATGTGTTTACTTTTGGCTGTTTATTGCTGTGCATTCTAGTTTTTAAGTGCATAGTCCTGATTTAAATTTAGGGGGGAAAGTACAATAGCATTTTTAGGACAGCTATATCATTAACTTATTTACATTGCAGCACGAAGTCAGCCATAATTATTCACCATCAAGGCATAAAATTTCAAGACAGCAAGGGGAGCAGGGGGTGCAATAGGATTCTGCACTGTGATTATAATATTCCCATATAAGCCACAATCCTGAAAACAATTAAGACAGTGGTGGCCAGAGAGTGCAGAACATGACACGTCATTGATGTGCATCTTTTCATCTTTCTTTTTTTCATTGCATAACTTACCTACACAAAAGCAGATATGTGCAGCCAATCAAATACGACCAAACACACCCTAGGCCACCCGCAACCTCTCTCACCACAAAAGAAACACAACAAGCGTATAGTAAAGGCAACCCGCACAAGCGACGCTGACACCAAAACCCACACATACATTAAGCAGAATAGAAGCACTGCCACCCCCACTGCTAGTGCCACAGACCGTCTCTATCAGTTAGAGTTGCCATCACTGAATTTTGCTCATAGATAAATTTCAAAGCAAATTTGAAACCAGCAAGAGTTTTGATTCAGTCAGCAAAATTGCCCAGTGGGATTCTGTACATTTCTTTGTGGGACCTACAAAATAAGATTAAGACGTGATTAAGATTAAGTGTGTATCAAGTGTATCTATGTTAAGTATATATGTCTGTGTTGTGCTCTCCCTTAGAACACACTGGAAGTTGTTCTGCCTGGATAGCCAGCTCCCAGAATTTCTTCTCCATGGCCTGCGAAAGTATTGTCCTTTTCTCAGAGCAAAGAGAGAAACTCAAATGAGCTGGTGATCCCACCCCCCCACACCACCCTCACCCCCACCCACCATGGTCCCCTCCACCTCTTTCCCCCTTTTCTTCCTAATGTAACACTAATGTCTCAACAAATGAAACTGATCTGTAGAAAACACAACTTGAAAAAAGAGACAATGCACGTATTTTTGTAAACTAAGAAATATTTTATATATGTGTGTGTGTGTGTGGTTTTCACCATGTAGATGCAGATCATTGTTGCACACTGCAGTTATCCTGTTATTCTATCTGACTCCATATTCCTCCATTCAAAAGAAGCAGCAGTACAATATAGAGCTGCAACATGATACAAAAATGTATCATAATTTCTCATTACAGCACTCAATGAAGATGTAACATCACAAATTAGATATTGGTTGAACCACGTTCTCCCATTCCTACTTCTTAGGTGTCTGACAATCCAAAAACAACACGGTAGGCTAATAATATGATTACAACACTTTTATATCACTGCTGAATTGTATCTTAATTAACTCATATTAGTTGATGCCACTATATATATATATATATATATATATATATATATATGCAGGTTTTGGTGTCCTCGGGTGTCTTCCCGTGTAAAAGTTGGGGTGTCTAGGCGACGTTTCGACGAGGTCTCACTCGTCATCTTCAGGCTGGTGCTTTCGGCTTCTTGTTACTGGAACAGAGCGGGATCTCAATGTTTGAGTTCCTATAAATACTGTAGAGGGGGTGTGGTGTCTAGCCTCCAATGTTCTGGGCAGAGAGGAAGTTCCCAGGCTAGTGTGCCTTTTCTTCTTTTGTTCCTTAATTACTTGAGAGATACCTTGAGTGATTTCTTGAGTGATATCCTGAGTACCACTTAGGTGGGTCATTAGGTGTGGATTAGTTGCTAAAGTCTTTGTGTCTTGACCTCTTGAACTTTGTGAAGAGTTTTCCTGAGAAGATGGCTGTATTGCACTTAGTTGTGCTTTGGCTTGGCTTCGTGTATAGGGGCGAGCTGTGGTTTTGTGGCTTGTGTCAGCCAGATCTGTGTAGGGATTGCAGGGGGGTGCAGCATCCGGAGGTGCCACCATGGATTGGCTACTGGATGGTGTCAGTAATTCATCTGTGGAGAGGGTCTGGGTTTGGGTCTGGTGTGGTTGATTGGTGTTGGCGTTCTGTGTGCCTCTGGATCTGGTGTCAGTTTTTGTGGGGAGGGCTAATTTCCAGATGTCTGGCAAGCGGGATGTGTCGTCACGCTTGTTCATGTTGTGAGGGTGTTTCTCTATCTCGATGGCTTCCATGATTATTCTCTTGTGGTGATGTTCCGTGTTAAAGAGCAATTTGGAATCTGCAAAATTAATTTCGTGTCCTGTTTCTTTCATGTGTTGGAAAAGAGAGGAAGTTTTTTCTTCTTTTTTGACGGCATTCTTGTGTTCTGCGATACGTGCATTTATTCGTCTGTTTGTTTGTCCAATGTACGTGGCTGGGCAGACTTTGCAGGGTATTTCATAGATCCCTTGGTTTTCCAACTGGATTTTATCCTTGGGGTTTCTGAGGATATTGGCTATTTTTTGGTTGGTGCAAAAGGCTGTTTTGATATTGTGTTTATGGAGGATTTTGCTAATTTTATCTGTAGTGCCCTTGATATAAGGAAGGAGGGCCATGCCATTGTTTTCTTCTGTGTCTTGGTTTTTGGGGGGTGTTTCCTTTTGGATTAGCTTCGTAATCCTGTTTTGCTGGTATCCATTGGCAATTAACACATTTGAGAGATTCTGTAACTCAGTTGTCAAGTGGTCTTTGTCAGCCAGGCGTTTGGTTCTGGAGATGAGAGTCTTGGCTACGGAGTTTATTTGTGCAGGGTGGTGGTGTGATTGTGCATGTAAGTAGCGGTTGGTGTGTGTTTTTTTCTGGTAGATAGTGTGTCCTAGGGAGCCATCAGGTTTTTTGTAGATTAGGACGTCAAGGAAGGGAAGTTGGTTGTTGGCTTCTATTTCCATAGTGAATTGTATTTTGGGGTGTAAGTTGTTGAGATGTGTGAGGAAGCTATCCAGTTTTTCCTTCCCGTGTGGCCAAATTACAAAGGTGTCGTCAACATATCTGAGCCAAAGTTTGGGTTTGTGTTCTGACTTGTCTAAAGCATTGGTTTCAAAGTGTTCCATGTACAGGTTTGCGATGACCGGTGAGAGGGGTGATCCCATAGGTGCTCCTTCTATCTGTTTGTATCTTTGTCCATTGTGGATGAAGTACGTGTTGGTTAGGCAGTGGTTGGTCAGGTCCAAGATGTATTCGGGGGGATTGTATTTGTTTTGAATAGCTGTCAAGGCTTCATTAATGGGCACTTGTGTGAAGAGAGATACAACATCGAAGCTCACAAGTAGGTCATTAGGATGTAGGTTTTGCTTCTTTATTGTTTCTATGAACTGGAAGGAGTTTGGTACGTGTGAAGAGATGGATTCTGCATAGGGCTGAAGTTGCTTGGCGAGAAATTTAGCGAGATTTTGTAGAGGTGAGCCTATGGAGCTGACTATTGGTCTGAGTGGTGTTCCTTCTTTGTGTATCTTGGGGAGGCCGTAGAGTTTGGGGCATCTGGATGATTTTTCTCTGGGGATGATTCTTAGCTGGATTTCTTCACTGATAGGAGAGGCTTTTATTTTGGATTTGGTGGTTTTTTCCAGATAGGTGGTGGGATCTGTTTTTATAGGTTTGTAGGCAGGATCTTGGAGTAGCTTTGATAGTTTTGCTTGGTAGTCCGATGTGTTCATCACCACTGTGGCATTACCTTTGTCTGCTGGGAGAATAGATAGAGATAGAGATAGATAGATAGATAGATAGATAGATAGATAGAGATAGAGATAGATAGAGATTCTCGAGATAGAGAAACACCCTCACAACATGAACAAGCGTGACGACACATCCCGCTTGCCAGACATCTGGAAATTAGCCCTCCCCACAAAAACTGACACCAGATCCAGAGGCACACAGAACGCCAACACCAATCAACCACACCAGACCCAAACCCAGACCCTCTCCACAGATGAATTACTGACACCATCCAGTAGCCAATCCATGGTGGCACCTCCGGATGCTGCACCCCCCTGCAATCCCTACACAGATCTGGCTGACACAAGCCACAAAACCACAGCTCGCCCCTATACACGAAGCCAAGCCAAAGCACAACTAAGTGCAATACAGCCATCTTCTCAGGAAAACTCTTCACAAAGTTCAATAGGTCAAGACACAAAGACTTTAGCAACTAATCCACACCTAATGACCCACCTAAGTGGTACTCAGGATATCACTCAAGAAATCACTCAAGGTATCTCTCAAGTAATTAAGGAACAAAAGAAGAAAAGGCACACTAGCCTGGGAACTTCCTCTCTGCCCAGAACATTGGAGGCTAGACACCACACCCCCTCTACAGTATTTATAGGAACTCAAACATTGAGATCCCGCTCTGTTCCAGTAACAAGAAGCCGAAAGCACCAGCCTGAAGATGACGAGTGAGACCTCGTCGAAACGTCGCCTAGACACCCCAACTTTTACACGGGAAGACACCCGAGGACACCAAAACCTGCATTCCTGTACCCGTGAAAATCTACGAAAGCATATATATATATATATATATATAACACACTATCTGACTGTAAATTAAAGCTGAGGGGAGCAGCAGCAACACCTCAAGAAATGCCCCCTTTCAACAAGTTTCTCGACAAAAAGGGGGCATTCCCACAGAGCAGCAGCATTGCTGCTGGTCTCCCACCCTACAGGGGCACAAGGGGGGGCAGTGCCAGTGGCAAAACATCTCAGGCTGGCCCGGTATATACAGCATGTAGAGGTTGTATGGAGAGGCATTCATTCACCATCCTAGACATTAAAAGGTTTAGCACTGCATCGATAACCTTATCACATTTTCATCAGGTGCACTCCCAGCAGCTGTTCTATTATTATGAAATGCCCTGTCAGGTCTGCATACTGTGACCTTCCAGTATCCATGAATCCTGACACATATTCTGACAAGATGTTGGACCATGGTAAAACTTTTGTACTTCTTTAAACTCTCCCCCTAGATTTTACTAAATATGCAAGAAATTATTATTGAAATCACAATGGAACAAAGGCATACATATTCTTAAATTATCAAGAATAATCTAATAAAGGAGAACACAGAAGAGGGAGAAGGAAACAAAAAAATAAAACAATTTCAGAGTTTGGTTGTTGTTCAGAGAGTTAGCTGGGAGTGGCTGAACATTTCAGGGATACTGGAAACCTGTGTCAACTATGGATTGTTCCATATCTTGCCTGGGTTGCTAGAGTTTGTGATTCTTCATTCATAAGTTTGATAAAATTGATTCAAGTTGAATAAAACATGTTTTTTTCTTTCTTTTTTTTGACAAAGCTCTGTGCAGACAAACCTTCTGGGCAAGTTCTTCTGATAAGACTCAAACCTAGATCTGACTATCCCATACTACTCAATGATGCTTCTGCTGTACTTAACAAGTAGATCTCTGGAAACCGGGGTACAAACTATATACATATAGAGATGTATTCTGTACTTAACTTCCATATGCATTAGGCAAACACAAACATAACGTGTAATCAGAGATGTTTTAGCAGTGTTTGACAAGCTCTGCCCCCCAAGAAACACTCCATGCATATACAGTACAATAACTATAGGAAGCATGAATAATAATTCATAAAGATCTATGAATACATTTCCAGCATCTATTAGGAGAATCTAAAATAAGGTGGGTTGCTCCATGATAAAATTAAGGTGCTATTATTCTTGGGAAAGAAACACACATAAAAGACACCAGTTTTTGTCTTGAAAAACTGAAATCCCTAAAGGGATTTCAAGTTCCCCTTTGAAATGTGAAGATTACTGGAGAAGAAGGGGTTTTGTTTGTTTGTGAAGGAACCTTTTTCAGAGCAAGTACTGTGAAGTTTTGACAGATACTTCAAAAACGTTCACTCAAAGACAAGAGCTGTCTTTGAATTTTTGGTGGGAAACTTACAAAGCTTTAGAAAGGTTGGTAGGGCAGGGGAACAAATATTCTTAGCAAACAAGATTCCCACCATCACAACCACTACCACCCAGGTCTCTTCTCACACGCAAAGGCAATCCAGGCAACTATCTGTGAAAAGCCTAGAAAACAACACTTCTGCAGTAGGCTGTACGATTGCGACACCAATCTCACAAGATATGGAGCTTGTTTACTCAGACGTAAGTCCCACTGAGAACTGGCTTCTGAGATCATGGTAATATACTTGCCTCAGACAAGGTCAGAAAATTTGTTCATGTAGGGCAGTATCATCTACTCAGCTCTCCAGGTTTTTGGGCAAAAGTCTTCCTGCCATTTAATATTTGACCTTTTAATGGAAATTGCATGCACCTTTCAGGTGGTAGCAAGTTGAGAAATTCAGTGGCATATCTGGAATTTCAGTGGCGCCCTGTGTGATACCAAAATTTGGTGCCTCCTGCCTTCCTTTTTACATCATAGTTGTGGCACCCCCTGTAGATCCTCCAAGCATAGATGCCAACTCTATGGGGCTGAAGACACCTCAGACCCCCCAAATATATTGGGCTGGGACTGAGCCACCCCCATCTTGAGGGGCTGGGCCTCATCGGGCTTTGCTGCCACGAGCCCCACTGGGCCTTCCTGCGGCTGCAGCGGGACTCGCCGGGCCTATCTGTGGCTGTGACAGGCCTCGCTAAGCCTCCTTGTGGTTGTGGCAGCCCCCGTTGGGGCTCCCCATAGCTGCGGCAGGCCTGGCAGCCTCCTCCCACCATGTGATGTCACACACGCCACAGGTCCCCCCCAAAGTTGGGTGGAACCCAGCGCCTATGTCCCCAAGGCTCCACGCCCAGTGCCACCAAACCAGTCACACTCTCCTAAATCTACCTGAGTCATTAGAATGCCCAGCAGACTGCAAGGACAGGTGTCACTTTTTTGAATGCTGCCCAACATCGGAATTCCATAGAAATAAAATAATTATGTGTGTAGGGATTTGTTTTATTTTGTTGACATTGGGGAAAACTCAAAAGCAATATCCACCTCTTGTAATCCAAGGTGGTACAGCCCATTCTATCACCTCATTCTGTGGAGTTGGACTTACTCCCATGTAAGTGCACACAGAACTGTATCCTTAATAAACTACTTTGTAAGAAACATTCTGACCAAAGCCAGGAAGTCATATTTATGGATATGCAATTGTCCATGCATAAGATCTCGTAACCAGAAAAGTCATTTAGGTTGTCTTTATTTTCTTTTTCAGTCAAGAGAAAATACGAAAGTCTCTATTCTGCCTTGAGGTAAACTAACTGGCCATCAGATTTAAAGGCATTTCTGCATTTTTAAAATCACTTTATTAACTCAATAAAACATCAAATACAAGAAGTGCAATAAATAAGATTCAAGTGGAGTAAGTCAAGACATCTGCATATGAATATTGATAATATTACAACAAATGAAGGCAGCATAGCGTTGAACATTATCATATATTAACATTATTTCAGAACATTACAAAAATACCAATTTCTCCATGAACTTGCTGGTTGATTTATGTGTATTTTTTAAAGTAAGTTAACTTAATCAGTGTTACAGTGGACTAGATGGCTATCATTATTTTTGCTGCAGTTATAAAAGGTTGATTACTATTTCTCGATCATTTTTCTGAGATAACTTCCTACAAATATTTTAGGTTCTAAAAGTATATGAGCTCCTATCATGTCTCACATATTAGTCTGTACAGGTTTTCAAAATGTTTGTATTTGAGAACAATTTGGGGGGGGGGGAAGTACTTTAATCAGTTGAAACTGATTATTGTGATTTTATGTGGTGAACTGCCCTGAGACCTGTGGGTATAGGGTATAGGTTAATTAAATACAAATTTAATTAACAATAATGATGTAAGTAAAATGAAGCAGGTTATATAAAAAACCTTTCTGCATTTTGAAAGAAAAGCAAAGGTTTCCCATGTCTAGTGCCCAGGTATTTACTTTTATTTTGAGGAATATTGCACTTTCTGAGCTTCTGACAAGTGTTGTAAGTATATTTAAGCTCACCTCTGAAAGAAACACAAACAGGCTCAGTGTACATTGTGTGCTGTTACTGTAGAAACTAAAATAAACCAGGACGGTTTTGGGTTGTGTTTTTGTTGTTGTTGTTTTAAACAAGCTTGTAAATTGCCAGGCTTTCAATAAATTGATTACTGTAATTCAGTGATTACATTTTTCTAAGAAGTGTGTAATTTGAAAATCTCAATATAGGCGCCTCTTTCAAAATCTCAATATAGGTGCCTATATTTATTGAACAAAACATGTAATATATAACAAGTCAATAAACAGAAGCTAGTCCATTGTTAAAACAAAAAATCATCTGGTCCACTGGTTAAAACTGGCAGTGTTCTTTGTGCCTGGACCAGGAAGGAGAGCATAATAGAAGACAAGAGAAGGAGGAGGAGAAGGAGAAGAAGAAAGAGAGAGAGAGAGAGAGAGAGAGAGAGAGAAGAGTTTTCTCACTTTATTCCTTTGTTGTCAGTAGTTTGGTTGTGGGAGGTAGGCAGGAATTCTTCTCCAGCTCAGATTAAAATACAAGTCGCAGGATAACTCAGAGGTTATAAACTAAGAAATTATGAAACTTGTCAGGCATGTGCACCCAGGGATTATTTATTTATTTATTTCAATGAACTAAAGGGGGGATTTGATGAGATAAAGAAATAAGGACAAGGAAGATGTATGGAAGCAAGAAGCAAACAACCACAACAAGAATGGCCAAGAAGTCAAAACAGGAGATTTTTCCTGCAGAGAAAGACTCATGCCAAGCTGTCCAGAAGCAGAGCAGATCTGGGAGTTTGAGGGCTGGATGGCTCCGAGCTGGACCCCCCAAACAGCATCTCCTCCCTGCCAGGGAAGAAGGGGTGAGGGAAGATCTGTTTCTTAAAGTTTTGAACTGGTAAATACCAAATTTGTAGAGACAATTATTTCTTCTCTACAATTCTGTATTGTAACACTTCACTTGACAAATCCATTCTTTTCAGAAGTACAATGCATGATGCTGAGGTGCCTGAAAGAGAAAGTCGTGATGCTTTGTATTTGTGACTGTGCTGTGTTCTGGAGGATAGGAAACCATAAGGGAATCTGAAGGAGAGAAGAAGCCTTAAGCATTAAAATGGTGAACAAGTAGAAATTCTAGAATAAACCATGCATAAACCATCGTTTCAAGGCTTAGACCTTTAAATGCCCAGAGAAACTATTGACGTAAAAAGTTGTATACACAAATACACCACCAGTATTTAGGCTATAAATGCAATCTTATCATGCTTTTCTAGAGAAAGCTGCACTGCATTAAATTAAGTTTACTTCTCAGCAAACATGATGCAAGGTGTTTATCAGATTTGCTTCTGAGCTTGACAAACTGAAATAAAAATAATACCAAAAGATGTGTGAAAAAGCTCATCTTGCTCATCTATATTTAAGAGAGTGCTGTATGTTACAATGCTAGAAATAAACATTGGGATCACTATGATGTTTTTCCATGGTACTTGTATAAAGCATTGATATATGCAGGGGAGAAGAAGCCCTTTGGTCCAGTGATCCAGATCCAAAGGTGGCCACCTCTTGGCAGACCACTTCTGACCGGGGGTGAGTCCTCCCCTCTGTCAGTTGCCTGATGTCAGGAGGAGCTATGCCTGCTGGAACGTGAAGCTGAACCCAGGGGTCTTGTAGTGGATAAAAACACCACTTTCAGCAGGGATCAGCTGCACCCTGAAGCTCTGACCAGGAGCTCCTTAGTGGAATGAATCCCAGCAAAGCTTGCATTTGGTATCAAAAAAAGCAGCGAATGCAAGCTTTGTTTGCAATGGAAGAACTAGAACTACACTCTAAGGCTCTCAATTGTTCCTTTAAAACTGCCCCACTCCTGATGTCATATTCCACCAGGTGGAAAAGGTTGGTGAGGGAGGGATGATCTTGCCAGTTAAATTAGGACACCTGGCAGGCCTTAGCTCACAGTTCAGATGTTCCCCATGCCTGATGGAAAATATGAATACAAATGCATGTATAAGCAGCTGTATACACATATCTTTAAGTACTAAGACCAGTTCTTTCCCATAAGTGTGTACAAATATACATACATACTTTACTTCCATATTTCATATGTTTCTTGAAGCACAGAATTACTATGTCTCACAGCAATAATAAACCAGTGCTGCTGCCATAAGAGCTGGATCCTGTATTCTGTGGCAGAGATGTGTAGCAATCTGAAGTGATATCAGATAGCTCAGCTGGTGATGCGCAGTAGCCTCCTCGAACCCAGGATATAAAATTTTACAAAATAAAACCATGATAGTTCTTACTATCAGGCAAAACACAGCTTTGAGAGGAATGATTTTCAGTGGAGAAGAAGCATCAGCATCATATGCCTAAGTCACTATCCTACTATCACACACAAAAAGAGGAGACTGTTTTTAAGGATGATGGCTGGGAAAAACCTAGCTCCAAAGATAGCAAGGCTACGTAACAAAACAGAGTTCTTCTGCTATGTTCCACATACTTGAAATGCTCACCTTCTTCAAGTCTTCTCCTGAAGATTGCACTGTAAATCAAATTGAAATAATATAAAAGTGTCCCATTTTGGTGGCTCCACTGGCAAACTTAATTGGTAGTGTTCACAGACAGCAATAGTACTGTAGTCAGAGCCAGGCAGCAAGCCACCATTTCAGTTTCCTGAAAAGCCCCAACATAAAACATTAGGTAAAGGTAAAGGGACCCCTGACCATTAGGTCCAGTCATGCATGACTCTGGGGTTGCGAGGCTCATCTCGCTTTATTGGCTGAAGGAGCCGGCTTACAGCTTCCGGGTCATGTGGCCAGCATAACTAAGCTGCTTCTGGTGAACCATAGCAGTGCACGGAAACGCCGTTTACCTTCCCGCCGGAGCGGTACCTATTTATCTGCTTGCACTTCATGCTTTCGAACTGCTAGGTTGGCAGGAGCTGGGACTGAGCAACAGGAGCTCACCCCGTCGCGGGGATTTGAACTGCCGACCTTCTGACCGTCAAGCCCTAGGCTCTGTGGTTTAACCCACATTGCCACCCACGTCCCATAACATAAAACATTATGATGATTTAAATAATGGGTCTCATGTCTGCATTAGGCAGCTGACTGCCCAGCTTTGTTCAGTGGGCCTAGAAGTGGCCTTATGGTAGACACAACCAGGGTGTTGGGTCTGTGGCAGCTGAGTGTGGGCTTTTTGGATACACAAGCATGAACGTGATCCCTCCTTCCCCTGGCACACTTAGGAGCCTCATCTTGCCATGCTAAGTTGGGCCCTTTGAAAACCCTAAATTCCACCAAATAATTAAATCCTCAGTGATGATAAGTCAAAGTAAAAATATGTCCTCCATAGCAAATAAACAGCTTTTTATTAAATACAGTTGCTTTAAAAAATGTAATGGCTCATAAATGATCCCACTACAGCTAGATAATTAGTATAAAGCAGACCATGAAGAGTTACACAGAATCCCACAGCACCGAGAGCATGAACAACATAGCAACAGATTAAATTTAATGGAAGTAATTCAATGTGTAAAGTGATGCACATTGGGAAATATAAGGGCAACTCTGCTTATACGGTGTTGGCTTCTAAATTAGCCATGGCCCTGGAATAAGGCTGTCTTGGGAGTCATGATGGTGCTCTGTTGGCAGCAAAAGTAAGGAATTAGTAGGAAAGGGGTGAAAACTCTAAAGGAAGAACCCAAGCATCCATTTATAGATAACTTTGGAATTATTTTCAACCTTAGACACTTTACATCAATATGGAGGGGATAGAACTGAAAACAGTGCATAGTGATTCTGAAAATCTCACCCCTTTTCTTCACAATTAACATTCAGTGTTTACTTTAGGAAATTGTTTTTTGAATGCTACTCAGTCCTTCTGCCATTTCTTTATTTTTAAATGGATTTTGTGCCACAGACAACTAGTTTACCATTGGTTAGGAAAGGGTGTGATGGTAGTATTGACAGCATGGGAAGACCAGAACATAAAACAGGTGTCCACTTTTTCATATAAAATGCTGGAAATGCAAATTATTAAGGGGCATATACTCTTTAAATAAAATTAAGTGATCAGAGGTGGCTCTTGTAGGATCAGCTTAGGACAGAAGTGGGCAATCTGTAGCCCTCCTGGTGTTGCTGGCAGCTGAACAACACCAGGTCCCAAACAATGACCATGTCTAAAGCTGATGTCCAACAGCATCTGGAGAGTCACAAGTTCCCTATCAGTGGTTCAGGGCAGTGGAGTTCCAAAGTTATTACCGTAACTGGGCCCTGACTGCAGCTTTAGTGTGGAGAAGGCAGGACTGCAAATGAATAAACTGCAGGGAGACAGCCATTCTAGAATTTTAACATGAATTTTAAAACTCACATTTTTGTGCAAGGGAAAGAGTAATGGGTCAATTGTTCTAATAGATTGTATAGAAGGGAATGGATGAACTAATCTATTTAAACCAATCCTAAACTTTATTGCCTAAAATAACTGGCAGTGGGACAGAAGGAGCAACTGAGTGTCTCAGTATCTCAGTCTTTGTCTCTTATGGAAATTAAGGCTGAGTTTGCATATCTTCATTTGTGTAAATATACATTTTTGGTGCTATTCTTATTACTTGTTTATTTTCCCCATTTGTCTCCCACTTTGTCAAATTGTAGAATTTAAATTTCTTATTCCCCTACAAAAAACCATGCATGTCGTTGGTGCTGCATACAGTAGGTAATGAAAATGCTTTTGTTTGTGATAGAAGGGTTTCAACATACATTAACTGCATCCGGTATTAAATGATAGAAAAGTGCTTGGGAATTACAGAAGCATATCACCAGGATCTTTCTGGGGCTCATCTATTCCAGTAGATGTCCACTAATCCACTTGCAAGCTCATCTAGGTGAGAAGGAAGCCAGGCAGCTGATAATTCCTCTCCAAACTCTCTCTTGCACTGCACCTTTGAGAAGGTAAGTAGCAGCGGGAGTCTCTTGCACCAGGGCCAAATTTAGGGTGGTGCACACGGTTCCCCCCCACAGGATACAGATCCAAGGGGGAACATATCAACAACAACAACAACAACAACACTTATATGGACACCTTCTGAGAAGATCCATTCAGAAAGCAATCTCACCAAAATGAATTATTGTGTAAATAATTTTTTTGGTGGGGGTGTGTGCCAAATTTTGCTCTTGGTCAGGGTGCCATATTACCAAAGTCCTCCCCTGCTTGTGCTGTTTCTCATCTTCAAACATCAGCTCAAGTCAGACAAGTCCACACCTTTGAGCCATCTGCCTCAGCAGGGGAGCTTAAGGCAGAATTTGATCTTATTTCACTTGCAGAATGTTTGAAGAAGATAACAAGCAACAGCAGAAGTTGTGTATGCCCTGCTATTTCTAAATCTCATCAGGTTCCAGTCTAGATAAAACAGTCCCTCTCCTCCAAGTCCTCTGCGTATGCCAGAGGACATGAAAAAGGGGAAGGACTTGGAAGTAAGCACAAATAAAGTGTGACTGGTAAGTCAACAAAGCCAATATTGGTATCTCAATTACCTGCCAATGTGCATAGGTAGGTACCGGTAGGTAGTTATAGATCTGAGGGGATCCCCCTAAACCCTAGGAATAAATAAATATTGGGATTTTGATTTATTGGGACGGGTAAAATGCAAAGGTAAAGGACCCCTCGATGGTTAAAGGTAAAGGGACCCCTGACCATTAGTTCCAGTCATGACCGACTCTGGGGTTGCGGCACTCATCTTGCTTTACTGGCCGAGGGAGTCGGTGTACAGCTTCCGGGTCATGTGGCCAGCATGACTAAGCTGCTTCTGGCGAACCAAAGCAGCGCACGGAAACTCCGTTTACCTTCCCGCCAGAGCGGTACCTATTTATCTACTTGCACTTTGATGTGCTTTTTTGAACTGCTAGGTTGGCAGGAGCTGGGACTAAGCAACGGGAGCTTACCCCATTGCGGGGATTTGAACCGCCGATCTTCTGATCGGCAAGTCCTAGGCTCTGTGGTTTAACCCACAGCGCCACCCGCGTCCCTCCTGGATGGTTAGGTCCAGTCAAAAGCAACTATGGTGTGCGATGTTCATCTCACTTTTCAGGCTGAGGGAGCCAGTATTTGTCCACAGACAACTTTTCTGGGTCATGTGGCCAGCATGATCAAACTGCTTCTGACACAACAGGACACTGTGACAGAAGCCAGAGCACACGGAAACGCTGTTTACCTTCCCACTGCAGCGGTACCTATTTATCAACTAGCACGGGTGTGCTTTCAAACTGCTAGGTTGGCAGGAGCAGGGACCGAGCAACGGGAGCTCACCCTGTCGTGCTGATTCGAACTGCAACCTTCTGACTGGCAAGCCCAAGAGGCTCAATGGTTTAGACCATGGCACCATCTGCAGAGCTGTGCCAGACAGTGAATTCCAGGGCTGCATTATTCAAACCAACCTGGCCATTAACAAGACAAGGGAACTTCCCTCTAGCCCCCAGGTATGAACAGAGACTGGTGATTTGGAAGTTTCCAGGGTAACTCTCTGGGGGAGGGCAAGGGCTTCTGGGAGGAAGAAAGGGGAGCTCCCTCTCTGGAGGGTGCTGGCTGCAGGCAGCTTATGCTGCTGCCTATTGGAATGACTATGCTGTAAGATCTGTACTCCCTCCATGCAAACCGAAAGTGAGAATAGATGAATAAACCATGTTTCTTAGAGCACAACAGTCTTCTATTCTCCAAAGGAACCCAGACCCTGTGTGTACCTGGGACCCCATGGCTCTTGCTACCGCTCAGCAGGGAGAGCGGCAGGCACCCGGCTTTTGTAGCAATATATACAGGCACATTGGCAGGTATATAGAACAGATGAATTTAGGTTGGATTCTTCTCTGAGAGCTTTGTGCTACAGAACACATAGCATGCTCAAAAAGTTCCTGGGGTGCCAGCACCTAGCAAAGTCCACTGCTGTGTTAATTCCATCCTAAGGTCCCCATGAGAAGTGGCTCTGAGCCATATTTTAAATTACCCAGAATGCCCCGGAGCTAAACTGCATCGGGGAAAGCAGCCTGGTGCTCATCATAGCAGTGCTGCTGGCTGCCATAGTCAGATAATCCTGATGGGATTTATCAATGTAAGAAGGCACGTCGTCAAGGGTCTCTTCAGACTTGGGGCTGGATATGCTCTGTGCATGGCAGGTTGCAACAGAAAGTGGGCTATGGCAAGTTTGGGATGAAGCCATAAGATAAACAGATGAGTGCAAGCTGGTAGGATGGAAAGCTTACTGCACTGGCCATTTACAGAGCACCTTAAAGACCAACTGAGTTAGTTCTTGGTATGAGCTTTCGTGTGCATGCACACTTCTTCAGATATCTGAAGAATACTGAAGAATATCAGATATCTGAAGAATACTTCTTTCGTATCTGAAGAAGTGTGCATGCACACGAAAGCTCATACCAAGAACTAACTCAGTTGGTCTTTAAGGTGCTACTGGAAGGAATTTTTTTTGTTTGCACTGGCCATAAGAGCGTTATTTTACTGAGGTGGTTATATGTATGTGTTACAGACTCCCTTCGAAGGAGATTGCCACACACATTATTTATTATTTCAGAAGATTTATATCCTTTCCTTCCACTGTGTTTGCAGGGCAATCAGAGTGGCTTAGCCCAATTATATTTAATGTTTAATTAATTAGTTGGGTAGATGATTCCTAGGGGAAGGTATGTTGATGCAAAAAAGTACTGGAAATCACCAACGTCCAAAGCTGTTTTCCCAGGAATAAAGAGCCACTGGTATTTTGTTCCATGTTTTTACATTTAGTATGTCAGCGAATTCACAGAGGACTGCTTTAAGAATTACTGAGAGGACATATTATCTAAATGAGAAGTTTCAATAATATGGATAAATTTCAGACTAGAAAATATGAAATGCTATAAATTGGGAAGTGGAAGAGTACATAGAGCAGCCATTGAAACCAACTGTCTATCAAAAACTTCACTCTTGTGGTCTATCACCACAACAACTACTCACTTTGGGTTTTAGTAAAGCAAACAGTCTAATTTGTCAGTGCCTAATGATATCGAGCGTCAGAACAACTTGGCCACAATAAGGAAATGACTATTTTCCACCTTCCCATTTTGACTCTCTGGCACCCTATCTGCATAACCTAGCAATTCTAAAATATAGACGCAGTTTTACCCTCACAAGTTTGAATGTATTGCCCTCAGCTGTACTTGAGGGACAATTCCAACAGATTCCTCACGAAAAACACTTATGTCCCTGTGGAGATGGCAGTACTGAATCAGTGGTGCATGCCCTTCTGGCTTGCACTCTTTATAAAGACTTAAGGAATGAGGTTATCACCACTCTTTTATTGTCCATCCCGGGTTGGCAGATCAAGATGAGCAGGTGACAGCAAAGGCTGCAAGGTTTTTAGCTGGGGCAATCAGAATAAGATCCACTATTTGACTATTGATTCCAAACCCTAAAATGTATTTTATATAATTGACTTTTTATTCTTTTTATATCGTATTCTTTTTATTCTTTGTATATCATATTGTTGTTTTATTGCTATGGCCAATGGCTGATGCAAATAAAGATTCATTCATTCATTCAACCAAAGTTGATTTGAAATAAAGCATGATGCATACTCCCTTTTTTATAAATGATGATGTAGTTGACTGCAGTATTACTCATCCCTCTTAAAATGGGCTAGTTAGAAACAGAAAATATCATTTTTCATAGTCTTTTTCTATTTGTGATCTGAAAGTTGGGAGAATGGGATTGTTACAGGAGCTGGATAAAGTGTCCATTTTTTAGAAATCGCTATTGAGTGGAAATGAACTATTTATTATTTAGAGTACATCACTTGTCCACCATTGGCCACTGCTTTGACTGAGAGCCTTTTCAATGCAGTGATTGATGAACTTAGGGCCAAATGATACGTTACAAAACCCAGGCATTTAGCAACTGAGAACTCAGCTACATTAGTCAAAAATCAGTGCTTTGAATGTGTTGTAAACATGCAACACCAGATGGCGCCAGAGAGCAAAAAAATTCTTTGCAATTCTTTTGATGTTGTAATGATTTAATTTATGACATATTTACGGTGTGTGCCCCCCCCCCCCCCGTGTGTAGATCTATCCTGAGTGAACGGAGGGGTTTTTTAAAGTGCAATTGGCAGGCGTGGGATTTCGCTTGTAGTTTCATCCTTAGATGGAACTTCTAGAAGCTGCCCTGTGACCTGACAAAAAGACAGAGTGGGACAGAAATACAGTATGATGAATATGAGAATAACTGTAACAACAATAATAGCCTCCATATCTTATTGTTTCATAACTGGAAGAAGGGGGTCTGTTGTGAGTAGGACTAGTACTGGAGACAGCCCTCTTCCCAGTAGCCAGGGCTCAGGTTGGGTGCTGTTGTGCTCATATCCTGTTTGAAGGCTTCTTGGGCATCTGGTTGGCCACTGGGAGACCAGGACGCTGCACTAGATGGACCTTTGGACCGATCTGGCATGGCTCTTCTTATGTTCTTATGTCATCTTGACATGTCCTGTTAACTGGTGATAACTTCCTTCTGTGCACAGTGTCTCACAGCCTTCACTTCTCTTCCTTCCCTCTCTATAAGCTATTGTTGCAAATTCTAGGCTGCATGTTAAACTGGAAGAGTTTTTTTTATCTTTACAATGCTTTAGTTTCTCTCCATGGCAGGCAGTAGTCAGAAAATTATTTGTGTGCCAATGTACCAAATGAGAACCAAGATTCTGCACTCCCTTTCTAATTACATA
This sequence comes from Podarcis gaigeae, assembly GCF_964106915.1. NCBI lineage: Eukaryota > Metazoa > Chordata > Lepidosauria > Squamata > Lacertidae > Podarcis > Podarcis gaigeae. Next base: position 5,258,265 of record NC_139677.1, read on the forward strand.
AGCAGTCTTCCTTTGGGGACAGCAAAGCAATTCTGAGTAAGTCTTCCTTCTTATCAGAAACTGATTATCTCGAGATGAGTCTATTTTCCAGAGAGTCCATGGGAACAGCAATTACAGACACACTGATTGTGTGACTCTGAAATGGAGGGGGGGGGGATCAAATGAATCAGTGAAATTATATTTTAAGACTTCACAAATAAAAGAAAATCAATTTAATTGGCAAAAGTTGAGGCCATGTGGAGTTCTTTTATTCCCTTATGTATTCGTGAATTATTCAACTACTGTTTGTTCCTGTTCATATTAATTTTGTGAAGGGAACCTATAGCAAATTAAAGCCAATTGTTGTAAGGCTTAAAGTTAGGAAATTAAGACTAATATTAATGGCTAGGGACAGTGAATTTAAAATATAATTAACAGGCTAATCTTATTCTTCTTCAAGTGTTATGTGAGTTTATGAGGCCACGTGGAGGTCCCCCTGCCCAGGCACAGCTGCAGACAAAGCTATATGGGCTCAGTGCTGCTATGAGGCAAGACATTTATGCTCCACAACAACATGGTGGGAACCCAAAAAGTGATTAGGGAAAGGGATATGTTGGGAGAGCGATGCAGTATGCATGGCCACATTGCTCCTCGTGGCTCAGCTGGAGGTAAAAGTGTAAGGCATCCATCCTGGCTCAGCCAAAGCTGAGTCCTGAAGTAAGTCCTGAAAAGGGGGTGGGGGGCAGAATGGCAAAGAAGGAGGCTTACCCATATTCCAAACTCCATTCGCCTTAGTCACTTGGCCTAGCAACTCTATTTTAAAGACTAAAAATAGAATAAGAAGCTGGGGCTGACAGGAATTTCAGACCATCAAAATCTGAAGGGCACCACATTGGCTACAGAACTAGTGTCTCTTGTGAAATTTGATCAAGCTAATGGATCCAATGTATGTCTTGAGCATCAACACTATTTTTAAAAAACAAAACATCTCTAGATGCTTTGGGACTACAACTCCCATCATCCCTAGCTAACAGGTCCAGTGGTCAGGGATGATGGGAGTTGTAGTCCTAAAACATTTGGAGGGCTGTGTTTGCCTATGCCTGGTGTATGATATTTACACCAATTTATTTGCTTTCCCCTAATATATGTATTTTTGTAAATATTTTTGTTTGACTGCATAGCAGAATTTGGATAAGTGCTAATTTTGAAGGATAGCTGTGATTTGTTTCGCAAAATGTTTTGTAAAGTGCAGATTTGATAGATTTGGTTTCAAATGAGCCCTGAATCGAATTCCTCCCCCATCCCTACTCACAGTAGCCAACCAGATGCCTTAAGGGAGCCTGTAAGCAGGACCTGAGTGAAATGACATGCTTCACCACTTGTGAATACCAGCAACTGCTATTCAAAGACGTATTGCCTCCAACAATGGTCTTATCCTCCACCTATTGACTTTCTCCTTCAGAGGGGGCCAGGGGCACCAAGGAGGGTGGGTCGGGGGGCCAGGGTCCGACAAAATTGCCAATAAAAGGGCTGCCCCTCAAAGTTTCGGGGGGGGGGAGGCACACGCATACCATGGGGCGTGCTCACGTCAGATGCACAAGCAGTGGGGCATCCACACAACATGTCAACATACGCACACAGATGTTGCTTGGCCCTGGGCCCCCTCAATCATGGGGGCAAATCAGTCTGTGTTGAGGGAGGCAATTCCAGGGCCTAGGCACCACTGGCAAGAAATCCCTACCCCACTCATTCACCCAGAGCCAGTGTGGTGCAGTGGTTAAGAGCGGTAGTCTTGTAATCTGGGGAACTGGGTTCGCGTCTCCGCTCCTCCACCTGCAGCTGCTGGGTGACCTTGGGCCAGTCACACTTCTCTGAAGTCTCTCAGCCCCACTCACCTCACAGAGTGTTTGTTGTGGGGGAGGAAGGGAAAGGAGAATGTTAGCCGCTTTGAGACTCCTGAAGGGGAGTGAAAGGCGGGATATCAAATCCAAACTCTTCTTCTTCTTCTTCTTCAAGCACCTCCAGTGGTGATAGGACATGAAGCAGAGACTCCACAGAAGATCTGTGGAGCTAAATCATGTGGGAATCGTGTCTCTTTGCCACTCACTACCATTTCCCTGTGCTTTCTTAATGTGCATAAAAGAATGGACAGCTGAAGTATGTAAGGGGAGAACTCTTCCAAAAACTCTGGTGCTCTTTCTAAATATATGCATCTTTGTGCCTTGCAGAGGGAGGGGCTTTGATTAGGAGGAAACAAACGAAGGGCATCAGGGGGAGGGGCTCCTGGAATCAGGGGTCATATTGCAGTAGTGGCATGTATGGTGGAATCTGCCATCACTGAGTCTGGCATCACTGCTGCTTACATGGATATGGCTGCGGCAGGGCAGCGGTGAAGTCAGAGCCACGTGGTTGTGCCAGTGGGCCTTCAGATTGGCCTTGTGGGAGTCCTGCTGGTAGATAACGAGCCTCACCACTGGCCTGTCTAGTAAGCAGCAACAATGCCAGTGTCAGGAAGATGGTGTCACCCCATCTCACACACTGCTATGTTGATTACCAGATAGAGGGTTTTGGGGGACCAGATTCATGCGCTGGACGCCAGCTGCCTATTCCTAACATACATGCAAAAATGAATAGATCCCTCTATCACTATAACACACACTCTCTCTCTCTTTGACAAGATTAAATAATACTGTCTGGTTTAGTAGATTAATTTTATTTTAAACTTAGCCAGTGGTTTATCTGAAACTAGCAACCTTACTACATTTTTATTCCTTGCAGTTGTTGTTTTTAACAGTCTGTTCTCTCTAATGATTTCATATGCTTTCAATGAGAAAAGAAGTGTTAGCAGTTTAAAGTGATGTGAACTTGAAAAACCAAGGGGGGAAATATTGGATGATGTGGCTGTCAGCAAAAGGCGAATGTAATGAATCAATCAGGAAAACTCTGCTTGGACCTCAAAAAGACATGGGAAAAGCAGCAGAACCAAATTGATCATGAAAGGTTTACAGGTGCAATTAGAAAAAAGGCTGCAAGAAGAAATTGTCAAAGTGCAAGAATATCCAGTTCAAATCCCTGAGTGGGGGGAATAAAAATATCCCAAAGAGAATTAATTATCAAAGACAAGCCTGCAAGGGTGCCAACTTGAATAAAATATTGTGGGGGGCCAGGTAAGCCCCGCCCTGCATAATCAATCACATGATGCAGTGCACACACACCATTTGAATGGGAATGCCCATCAACTTTGTGGGGCCCTGGCCCCCTAAAATATTTTATTGTGGGGTGCCGAGGCCCCAAGGAGTTGGCTCCCATGCAAGCCTGCTTGCTAATAATCTGTTACAGGACAATTCAAGAAGCAGATTGTAGACAGGCACTTACCTTTAGACAAGCACTTACCTTTAATTTTGTTCCTAATAAGTGGTGAACCTAATATTAGAGTTAAACCATCTCCCATAGAGTAGTCAACGTCTGAGAGCTCAATGATAATAGAGCACACTGATATGGTAACAGGAATGTTACAACAGCTGTGAAATCTGGGAATGAAGTGGAAGAGTGAAGTTGGTCACCAAAGATACACAATTTATGGTTAAAGAATTCCACATGTAAACCCTCAAACTTTGCGTAAAACATTGAGGAGCCAACCAGCACTGCACTGTATCTCAAAATGAACAACGGCATTCGTGCTACCATACTTCAGGCTACCATGTCTGGAATATCCTACTCCGATTTATGGAATAAATTTGGGTGGTGAATGAGTGGGTGGTGAGCAATCAGCCACTCTATCCTTGAGGTGGGGTTTCTGGGTTTTTTTTTGGAAAATGTCTATTGATACTTGATAACAGGCAATGGCCTACAAAAGGTCAATTTCTTTCAAGAAGTAGCTAACAGGGCACCCCTAAGAATAAGATGCTGGCAGAATTTACCCTGGCTTAAGTTAAGTCAGTGTTAATTACTGCTATTCCAAATTCCATTGTGGGGCTACTGATGGTTGAGCCAGCCTGAACTTGACAGAGAGAAAACAAGCCTTTAAAACAGAGCTTGACTATGCAGGTTACACAATCTTTTTTGCTATTGCAAATTCTTTCAGGATATCAGGTCTGAGTTGAAAGAGGCTTAGAATAGGCGTAACTTTCTCCTTGCACAGTCCCAGCATGTTCCTAGAACACCCATGGGGGGGGGGGGCTTATGTCAGTGTAAACTCTGCTGATGGGCATTCCCATTCATATCTTGGGCTGTCACAGCTGAGCTACACCAGTGTAACTCTCTCATCCCAGTTTTTTTTGGGGGGATATACACTGGTATAGCCCTGGCTCAGCTGTGACAGCCCAAGATTTGCCTACTCCAAGCTTGCTCATCCTGGAGGGATGGCCCTACTGAAACGTTGACCCAGAGGGGTAGGGTCTAGGGTAAGTTGTGAGATCCTGCAGTCACATGACATTGCTTTCTTGACCAGAAAACAGTATCATTTCAGGCTTCTGGTATTTTTACCAGGCTAGGCCAATCCTGAAGCTTCCTGTCTCTTCCCAAGTCACAGGAGATGTCATGATTTTGGGTCTATGAACCAGAATGACATAAAATTTCTACAGAAATTCCAGGCCTTTCTCTTCTCCAGCACCTTCCTATGGCTTTCTGGCATGTCTAAAAATGCATCACCAACTCTTAAGGAAGTGTCTTTGAACTGTACACTATCAGAAGAGAAGATAGTGTGGTGTGTCTGTCTCCTCTGTGTTTGCAGTCAACTCTGAGGCCCAAAGAACCAGGTTCTTCAAAGCCTGGTATCCCTGACTGTGTAAATGCCACATCATATATAACAGGCATGTCCAACCGGTCGATCACGAACTACCAGTCAATGAGGGGGTGTCCCTGGTCGATCCTGGTCGATCGCATGATCCTGATAGATGCCCCCCCAAGAAGAAGAAGAAGAAGAAGAAGAAGAAGAAGACGACGACGACTTTGGTCAATCCAATGGGTAGATCATTGCCATTTTTTTAATAGTGGGAGTAGATCGCAGTCTCTTGGGAGTTGGGTATGCCTGATATATAGAATAAGTGTACCCAGTTGGGTCATTACTTTCAAATATTTTCATAGGTGGAGGGAGAAAGAAAGAAAGACCCAAAGCAATTCAAAAGGTTGATTGTTTTCCACCAAGTAATTTATATTCATCAGCTCCATGTATTTAAACAGAAAAGGAACTAATGAAGCGCCAGTGACTGAACACCTATTGGTATGTTCCTTATTATTTTTTCTCCTTAAACCTTAATGAGGTGTAATTACAGTTTCTCGTTGTTTTGTCTGGGACATGCATTATTCCAACAAAGAATAGTGACAAGTCGCAGGGTTTCACTTCTTGAATGGCAAACTTGCTTGCAAGTATGTAAATGAGGAGCAGCAGAGAAGAGCCCGGAGATATTAACATCTGTGGGAATGAAGCAACCATTTCACAATTCAGTGGACCTTAAACAAAGCAGACATTCAAAGCTGTTCAGTACATGGGGCGGATTTTTAAATATGTTCAATTACTGCTTGTCGCCCAGCTGTCACCAGAGCACAGCTTCTGTAACACCAGGGGATTTTGCATTGACATTGCTTGCATGTAAAAATGGTGTTCCTCGGAAACTGCAGACTGGCATACTAAAGCTGCTCATTATTCACACATGCTGGTGAATTAGAATTCACAGCTACTCCTGGAGTCATAGTACGCTGCAGATTGATGGATAAGGGGTATATGCCACAGACGCTAAATGGGCATTTTGCCATCACGTAAGATGGCTTTGCTCATGCTTCTACTTTGTCCCAGAACAAGTAGAGTGGGGTGGGGTGGGGGAGAAGACATTGCAGCTATAAAGTAATATAAAGGAGTCTGTTTTCCATAAATGGGACACCATTTACTAGGTTTAGGTATTTATGCTGGAGTTGTTCCTAGAAACAGGAAACACCTGCCTGGAAATTGGATTCTGCAGGTTCAGTTCTGGCAGGTCCATTTTGCTCAACTAGTTTACATGAACAAATGTTGAAACAAGACCAAAGAAGGCTGGCCTCCCCTCTCCCCAGCCAAGAGGTCATTGTGATGAAGGGGACCCAATGTGACTGTGCTCACAGTGTCACTTCTGGCCTGCACCATGTCCTCTCTGCTTCAACACCACTGACTATGTGACCAAGCTTAGAAGTTATGCCAACCCTAAATTAATAAACACATGTGATATAGAAAAATAGGAGTGGTTGGCTTTTGCTGCCCAACTCCCCAAGGGACTGAATCCCCTAATTCAATGATCAGTCAGAGATGAATGGATGGAGGCAGGATGCAGTGAAAGCAAAGCAGATCTTTATTTTTCTATTGCAACAGAGTCCTGCCCTCCCCACCCCAGCAAGGAGGCAAGATAGACCCAGAACTAAGAAGAAACATATCTTCTAAGGGTTTGCATTTTGGCATGGCTCAATTAATTGGGTTTGGCTAGTGTACTATTAAAATGTAGCCTCATCGCAGGAGGAGAAGGAAAGGAAAAAAGAAAGACAGGGAGGGAGGGAATCAAATTGGCTCCAAGCCAAAGGCCAGGCGGAACAACTCTGTCTTACAGGCCCTGCGGAAAGAAATCAGATCCTGCACAGCCCTGGTCTCATGAGGCAGAGCGTTCCACCAGGCCAGAGCCAGAGTTGAAAAGGCCCTGGCTCTGGTTGAAGCCATCTAACTTCCTTAGGACCCGGGACCACTAGGGTGTTGCTATTTATGGACTTTGAAGCTCTTCGTGGAGCATACCGGGAGAGGCGGTCCCGTAGGTACGAGGGTCCTAGGCCGCGAAGGGCTTTAAAGGTCAAAAGCAGCACCTTAAATCTGACCCTGTACTCCACTGGGAGCCAGTGCAGCTTGAAAAGCACTGGGTGAATATGCTCCCATGGCAGAGACCCTGTGAGGAGCCTCGCTGCAGCATTCTGCACCCTCTGGAGTTTCTGGGTCAGCTTCAGGGGCAGCCCTGCGTAGAGCAAATTACAGTAGTCAAGCCTGGTGATGACCGTCGCATGGATCACTGTGGCCAGGTTGGGGCGGGATAGGTAAGGGACCAACTGCTTGATGCGGCGAATGTGGAAAAATGTCGCCATGGCTGTTGCTGTAACTTGCGCCTCCATGGAAAGGGAGGCATCAAGGATTACAACCAAACTCTTAACAGAGGGCAATGGCACTAATTGGGCCCCCGCAAGAGAAGGGAGTTGGTCCCTCATCCCCATGCCATCCCGACCCAGCCATAGGACCTCTGTCTTCGAAGGATTTAGTTTCAATCGGCTCCCACGAAACCACCCAGCCACAGCTTCCAAGCATCTGGTCAGTGTGTTCGGGGCCGAGTCGGTGTGGCCATCCATCAGCAGATAGAGCTGAGTGTCATCAGCATATTGGTGACAGCCCAGCCCAAAGCTCCGGATAATCTGGGGGCGCATAAAGATGTTAAAAAGCATCGGGGACAGGATTGCGCCCTGCGGCACTCCACACACCAAGGAATGGCGCAACGACATTTCCCTCCCTAGTGCCACCCTCTGTCCCCGACCAGAGATAAAAGAGCACAGCCAGTTATGGGCTATGGCCTGTATCCCTAAGTCTGCGAGGCAGTGGTCGACCCTGTCAAAGGCTGCTGACAAATCTAAAAGGATCAGCAGTCCTGACCCGCCTCGATCCAGTTGTCTACGGAGATCATCTGTTAGGGAAACCAGAGCCGTCTCGGTCCCAAAACCAGGACGGAAACCAGACTGCAATGGATCTAAAGCTGATGTTTCCTCCAGAAACCTACCAAGCTGTTCAGCAACCGCTCTCTCAATTACCTTACTCAGATATGGAAGATTTGAAACTGGGCGGTAATTGGATAGGTCTAAGGGATCTAATGAAGTTTTCTTTAAGAGTGGACACACTACTGCTTCCTTCAGTTCCCCTAGGAATGTCCCCGTGTCAAGGGACAAATTGATAATTTCAACCAGGGGGGTCTGCGCAACACTCCCTAATCAGCCAAGAAGGGCACGGATCAAGGAGGCAGGTGGTGGGCCTACCAACTTGGAGGAATCTATCCACATCAGTAGGGAGTATCCGATCGAAATGGTCCAACACTGGACCTGAAGTCAGTCGAGGGGCCTCCAGTTCAGTCACTGTATCTAAATTGGCAGGGAGGTCACGGCGGAGCAATAGGACTTTATCCGCAAAAAAACTCGCGAATGCCTCACAGCTGTGGGTCGAATTTGTGCTTAAATTTGGTTGTCCTCCTAAGGACGTTATTGACCTAATTATTCTAAAAAGTTGTGCCAGGCGAGAGCTAGTGGATGCAATGGAAGCTGCAAAGTAAGATTTCTTGGCAGCTTTCATAGCCATCTCATAGGCTTTCATAAGCGTCCTATAAGATGTTCTTGAGGCTCCATCACAAGTCCATCGCCATACTCACTCTAGCCGTCTGAGATCCCGCTTCATTTTCCGGAGCTCCTCAGTAAACCCAGGGGCCCGGTTTCGACGGGGTCGCAGAGGGCGCTTTGGCGCGATCTCATCAATGGCTGCCAAGAGTCGGTTATTCCAGTCCTCAACAAGGTCATCTAATGAGTCGCCAGGAGAAGCAGGGTCCCGCAAGGCTTGTCGGAATCTATCAGGATCCATCTGTTTTCGCGGACGAGCCCAAATAGGTTTGCCACCTGAGCAGGGGAGGAGCGGGAAGTCAATCTTGGCTCAATATTAGTCAAAGAACAGTGCTTTGAATGTGTTATAGACATGCAACATGCTGGAAAGCAGGGGAAAAAATTATTTGTGATTTTCCATAGTATTCCCCCCGCCTTTTGTTATAACAATTTAATTTCTGACTTATTTATAGTGATTTTTCCTGTGTGTAGATCCAGCCTAAATGAGAGCAGGCTCCTGCTGCAACTCCTTTGCCTGCACCCCAACAGCCTATTGCCTCACAAACTAATGACATGTTGCTCTGACATATGTCATTTCTGGACATCCAGCATTATGGGGGGGGGGGGGATGAAAGAATGTCACTCAAGAAATACTATTCAGTTCATAATGTATCTCAGTTTTATAACCCAATGAGTTTGTTTTCCAAATCAAGTAAACATAAGCTTCAGTGACATCACAACTTTTTCTGTCACAGTTTATAGAAGCTTTTTATATAGCATACATTTTAACATGTGACCACTCACCTGAAGTCCAAAGCAGGACATTCCAGGGGACAATTGTGAATTAATTTAAATCTTATGCCACTTAGGTAAATCAATCAACTCACTATTGATCCATTTAGAGGACTCAAAATCTATGACTGAATGTCATTCTTTGGACTTTGAGGAGAACTGAAAATAATTCCTTTGATGCAAAGCTTTTCCCCACCTTTCAAAGCTTTACATGAATTACTAAAGTAAATGAATGGCCTAACCACAAATCAGCTACAGTTAATCAGCTGAGTAAAACTTTACAGTGAATAGGTAAACATGAATAGATCTTCTGAATCTAATAATAAATTGAGATCTGAAGCTGTCACACTTATCCTGTTCAAATAACACATGCTTTGAAATTCTTTGTGATAGAATCCAGATAGAGAACTGGTAGAAAAATCTGCTTAGTAGAAAAACTAGAGCAAAATTCTAAATGATCTGTAGAGGTATAGTTCCTGCCAAATCTCTTGGTATATTGCAATCCAGTGGATAAAAGGGCTAGAGAGTCTCATAAGTTAACACAACATAATTTTGTGATACCCTAAAGACTACCACTTTTGTTGTACCATAAGCTTTCCTGGACGGAAGTCCACTTCTCAGATGCATGCAGTAGGTTTCCCCAGTCTCTACTCCATGAATGTTTATGCCTCAGTTAATCTGATAGTCTTTAAAGTAGTAAAAGATATTTGTGGTTTTGCTGCAGTATACAGTAGTTACTTATTTGAAATATATATTACAGTGATCTTTGCAATACATATGCAAAGTAGACAGATCAGTAATCTTATTAGTATTCAGACAGATAAGCAGTAAGTTCATGACAGTACAGAGATTCCAAGTGGGAATATCCATCTCATAAACATTTACTCTTACCCAACATATACCAACTATTCAAGATGTTGACAGAGTTCCTTGCTGCATAGTTCACAACCAACCAAACTCAAAACTACCCTCTAAACATGCAACAACAAAATTCTTGCCAGCAAAAAAATAACTGAGGCTGGGGCATCTTATCTGACACCACACAGTAAGGCAAACCAATGCATTAAGTTGGGCAAAATCTATTGCCACATAGGAAGTGGAACCAAAGGTGCTTCAGTATCTCCAAGCTAGGGCCCCTGAGGGCTCTTGGCAATGCAAGAGAACTGCCCTCCCCCCTGCCCTGAGGTGTGAACAGAGACTGGGGGGTTGGTACGTTGCCAAGGTAACTGGGTGTGAGGTGATAGGAAGAGAGTCTTGAGCTGGGAAGAAGAAAAAAGAAGAAACTGGGATCCACCTCAGGCAGGCCAGCTGAAGGCTGGCTGAACTGCTGGGGGTACAATCCCCTATCGAAATGGCCATGCTGTAAGATCTGGACTCCCTCCATGCAGACTGAAGGTGTAAACAGGTGAATAAACCATATTTATTAAAGCTATGACTCCAAATTGTCTGAATTCTCCAAAGGACCACAGCCTCTGGTTGGAACCCCATGGGCTCTTGCTACTGCTCGGCAGACAGAGGGGGAAGCACCCAACTTTTATTACAATACATATTTAACATAGTGTCTGCTACTGCCAGCAGACATTCTCTTCCACAATACATCAATACAAGGATGCTATGCTGTGATGTAGCATTGTTGGGTTAAAGAAAAATACAACTATGTTAGCATGATGTTTCTGACAGTGTTGACAAGATAGGAAACGTGATATACTGTGATGCTGATACTGTCACAGCCACCAGTCACTGTCTTATCCTTCAGATTCCTATAATAGAATAGAAACCCATGGAGCTGCAATTATATGTTAATAAGATAGGTATTTAGGTAGCAAAGTAGTCATGACTGTATGTGGTTATAGATTGGGGGGGGGGTTAATAAATGCTAGGATTTTGATTAAGTGGAATATGGATTAAAATGCAAACTGCAGAGCTGTGCCAGACAGGGAATTCCTGGGCTGGCTTATGCAAACCTGAGTAGCCAAGCTAGAGCCATTAAGGGAACAATAGAGGGGCATTGAGGGCCCACTGAGGCAATGCAAGAGAACTTCCCCCTGCCCTGAGTTGTAAACAGAGACAGGGGTTTGAAGGGTTGCCAAGGTAATGAGGTGTGTTTCTGAACAGGGTTTTCTTGAAGGAAAAAGGAGGAGGAAGAGGTGAGATCCTTCTTGGCTAGGGAGAGGAAAGGTTGTCTGCAATGCTACAAGATCTGGACTCCTTCCATGCAGACTGAAGGTGTAAATTGGTGAATAAACCGTCTCCGTCGTGTCTTCTATTCTCCAAATAGACGCAGACCCTGTGTGTGTGCCAGTGACCCCATGAGCGCTTGCTGCCGCCTGGCAGAGAGAGGGGCAGGCACCTTGCTTTTGTAACAATATTCATTACTGTATTCACTACTGTATATGTGGATGAGTAGTCTTTCTCATCATGTTGGTTGGCATCTCTCTTGGAAGACAGTGGAGGAGTGTGCCTTCACAGGTTAAGTCAAAGCACTGGAAAGTTACAGCGCCTGCTGTGGTTGTAGAGGCCGATATGGAAGAGATGTTTTGTTGCAGCTGGGGCAGATGAAGGAGTCTGGTTGTGTTGGCGCAGGTGTACCATGGCGTTTCTTTCTGCACTCCTCCTCTGGCCATGAGATATAACTTATATAACTTTAAGTTATATAAAGTGGCATGACATAGGGTCTGCTCAAGGCAATTCTTAGCAGGAAAGGTTCAGATATGGTGGGATTGGCTGCATATTAAGTTCCAGTTTAAAGTTTTGCATATAATTACATTATATTTGGAACTCCTTTTATAGTAAGAACTTTCCTGCTCTTCACTTATGGTTGTCTAGCATGGTGTAGTGCTACACATATAGCAACAAATGTGTGCTTCCACTTCACACATTACCCTGAAGCCTGCTTATGAGAAGTGGGAACTTTTGCAGGAGAAACAATCAAGCGCTGTCCTCACGTGTGTGTAAACAGGTTATTCACGCCACACCAAATGTTTCTTTGGACACCTGAGAGAAGCACCCATTTATTATCAGATAAAAAACAAATTAGTCATGTGTAATAAGTTGGCTAATACAGTGCAGTATAAAAATAAAATCATAGACACATTTATACTAATGTCTTAACACATTCTTTCTACACTTCCCTAATCTACAACAGAAATAAAGCAGTGGAGTTACAAAATTCCTAGAAAATAGAGAAAGAATGCAAAGCTTTTACTCATTCTGTGCCTGGAAAGCCTCTTGAAGCTTTTGATATCCTTTACATGTGTACAGTAGGGTAAAGTGCAAATGTGTGTGAGAGAGAATGTAAGTGTGTGGTGCAGACGACATCAGAGGATCGGATCAGGAATTTCCTTGCTCACACTTCCTCTTGAAATTCATAAGCTCAGTTCCTGTGAGTTTTAGGATGGCATCCAGGAGGGAAACTCAGGAGTCGAAGTTCCTTGCCTCACAGCACCTCAGTCTGGTGGGTACTGCTTTTAATAATGATGGTGAGGCATAATCAGGATAGTATTGACTAAGTGGACTAAAATCTATCCCTTTTGTAGGATTTCAGTCTCATAAGTGTGAATCAAAAGAACAAAGGAGGGATGTGCTGAAACGAAAATGAGAGGACGTGTCTTCTAACATTAAAGTTTGTGACTTTTCTAACACATGGGCTGCAAGAATTGCCCACATAGAATTCTAGAGTTGGGACCACGAGAGACATCTAGTCCAACCCATTGCAATGCAGGAGTCTTTCGCCCAATGTGGGGCTCAAGCCTATGACCCTGAGATCATAGATCTCATGTTCTACTGAATGTGCTATCCAGGAGGGCCATGTTGCATATCTGTGATGTAAATTCCTGCACTCTTAGTAAACAGGCTTTGTTTTACTAATTTCAGTTACATATGGGCTGGCAACAGTGCTTGGAGGAAACTTGCTCCCCAAGGGAGGCTAATAATTACAAATTTGGGAGTTGCCAGTGGTTTATTGATATTTGCCTACTAACAATCTCTGTCAGGAAGTTTGATGCTGCATTCCATGTCACAAACAAGAGTGAGGGTCACAAAGAGGCTCATACCAAAATGAACCAGAGAAAAGTCAGGTCAAGGGATCTCCCATTATAGCAGAAGTTTTTCATTTTTGAAAAGGTGTTTTGAAAAGCTGCTGCTTTTAATCTGTGTCTGTTTTGATTGACGCTACTGACATTTTAGTGTTGGAGCTGCTCTGTAGGTAAATCTTTAACAGCTGTGTGGCTCTTGTAAGATTTTTGTTTTTGAGCTGTCATGGGTTTTATCTGCTCTTCTGCTCTGTTGAATTACTACTGTTGTTTTGCTGATTTATACATGCCATTAGCTATTGGACATTTTATGAAGAGGCAGGGTCAATATTTTAAACAGCCATACAGTGGAACTTTGTAATATTCAAGATGTTTCAGAGACGCTACTGAGGCTCACCCACAAAGATATGTAAAGTACAAGAAGTTTAACTCATTTATTTATGCACAAGTTGCTAATGGTTAAACTTTGGAAGTCACAAATGTCCCCAGTAAAGGATTTTGCTCAATTTTGGGGGGATCATTGCACATATGGAAAATATTACAAATGTTAGTAGATTAAAAGTGACTAGAATTTGCCGGATGCATTTCAAAAGCAATAGCACCCATTTATTACCTTGCAGAAAGTGTGTGGATATGAATAAGGGTTTGACATTAGATGCAAAAATATGTTCCATTAGGTTGCAGATATTGCAAGCACCTGCTGGTAGTGCACAACCATCGTTTGCAAAGCTGCTTGGAAACTACACTAGTGTTCATATTTAAAACATAATCTAATCTTCCCATGTAAACTATGTATATTTGTAACAGCAGTTAATCAACAATGGATATGCTATTTGGGAGCTGAATGTTTGCCTTGCAAAGAACTGTTCATTCAATTGAAAGGCTCTTTGGGAAATTAGTTCGGTTTCATAGAAACCAGGAAAACAAAAGTTTCCTTTCAAACTCAGCAGGATCCTATCATGTTGACATTGTTAAAGGAATTAGCATATTTCATCTCTCATTATTTAGTACTATAGATCTAATTGCACTAATGTTCCCATCTAGGTGGTACCACTCAAGATTTTATTCTGTTTGAAAAACAGCTGGTGCACTTAAAGAGGCTGCCTAGCTTTTGCAACATAATTAACAGAGTAATCCTATACTCATATTAGCTAAGACTGGCACTGTTGCTGAGCAGTATGGGCTCAGCCCAGGAGGGGAAGATACACGCTGTCAGAAAAGGCAAAAAAATGTCCACTAATCAGAGAATGGAAAGGGAAGTCCACTGTGCTAACGATGGCAGCCTACAAACAGCCCCCACACAGAGGGAGCCAAGGAACCCATGATGGTGGGGACATGTCTCCAGCACACCTCCAGCATCACAATGCACATAAACACACTACTGAACTGTTTTGCCTAGCAATAAAAGGGGTGGGGGAAGCCAGATACATCTACAAGTCAACTTTTTCAGGAATCTGTGGGTGGGGGAGGTCTTAGGAAACACCCATAAAAAGGTAAAGGTAGAAGGATCAGTTATTTCTAGAGAGGTAGTGTAATGCAGCAAAACCAATAGGGTCCTGTGGCACTTGGGGGGGGGGGAAGCAAGTGATACGGAAGGGGGGGCATGTCTTCTTTACCTTCTTCTTCGCTACAATATATCCATTTATTTCCAATTGTCAATGTCAAAAGGGACTAAAATCTATAAAATTCATAGAAAATCAACGTGCCAGTTTGCTCAATTTCTCTAGGACTCCATCACACCTCCCCTGTCCAGCATAATCCCTCAAGCAAGGTGTCAAGACCCTAATCCTGTCAAATTGCTCTGATCAGCCTTTCCTCCAGGCAATGTCAGGTGGCAGACTATGCATATTTGAGACCATTGTTTTCTCATCCCCAGGAAGTGTTTATCTGTGCATATCTCCAGCTCTGCATATTCCCCCCTCCCTCCTCCATATGTTAATCTGTGTAACCCAACCTCCCTTTAATATATTCATGATGTAATCTGTGTAACCAAACCTCTCTTTAATGTATTCATGACGTGTTTTGCACTGTATTCTGGGACATGGCGGGAGTTTCAAAAACTCATGTCACCCCTTTCTCACTGTTCAATCTCGCCTTGAACCTGTTGCGCAATAAACTTGGATCTTCTGCAGTTTGCTCCTGTCTACGGCTGAGCTCATTTTCCTCCGCAGGGACCCACGGACTTAGTCCGATGAGCTGGGTGGCAGAGCAGCCTCGCACCCAGATTTTAGCCCTAACACAAGCAAACAAAAATGTAATTGCTATGGCATGAAACCTTTTTGAATTAGAGTCCTCCTCAATCAAACATATGTAGTATTATCCTGAGTTGCAGGTTTGTATGTTCTGGCATTGAGGGGAGGGGAGAATTGTTAGCCCTGAGGTCAGAAGGAAATGAAATGCAGAATATGTACTTTTCTGTATTTCGTGTTAGTAATGGGAGTTTGTGTTGAGTCATGTAGTCAAAAGGACACAAGATGTTATGATAACATTTCTCCACTCCCTCCCTCTCCAGTCAATGACAGATAATTATCAAGCTTCTCTCTCTCTCTCTCTCTCTCTCTCTCTCTCTCTCTCTTCTCTTCTCTTCTCTTCTCTTCTCTTCTCTTCTCTTCTCTTCTCTTCTTTTACCCTCCTTCCATCCTATCCTTTTCCACAGAGGATATGAAACTGACCCATGGAAAATGTAACTTGAAAAAAGAGACATTGTGCATACCTTTGCATACCTTTGTCAACCAAGAAAACTTTTAATAAAATATATTAAAAAAGAAGGTATCTGCTCAATAAAAACCCTGAAATTTGATTGGATTAAAAAAAAAGCCACTTCTGGAAACCTAAATTGTTGTATTGTTTTTGTTAATTAAATATGCTGCCACTTGCCAGGATGGAGACATTCATGATCCGATGACCGCATGTCAATATATTGTCACATTGCTGGAGGAGGGGAGAGAGCACAGCCAATGGCTTCCCACTGTGTTTAGTTCTATTCCTACCAATCTTTTGAATCAACATTGGCAGATTTCAAAATATTGTCTCTTTAATCTGCATTCTTGATCTACTCAGCACTCTGGTGAGGAGGCCTTTCAAATGCTTTTGCAATGCAGTAATGAGACTATGGGAGTTTGAATAGTTGCTTTTTTAATTAGCTAAGCGGCAGGGATGTACTATCTGTACGTCTGTGAAAAAATATGAATAGCCATTATAGCATTAACATTTGCTGACTCTGACAATGTGGTCTGCTGTAGGTCAATTACATCATCAGTCTTTAGCTGTGCGTAATAATTGCTAGCTCCATGATCAAGCACATTTTGAGCAGTTTTAGCCTCCATGAGGTGATATGTAGGGTGGAGGGAAGGCCCACATGTCTTTTGAACATTGTAGCCCAAGGAAAATGCAACTATTCTGTGTTAATTAGGAAATGTGAACTATGGACACACTCCAGTCTCCTGCAGCATTGTGCATCTATAGGTATCAAAACACTTTTGTCAGCACAGCATTAGTCCCATATTTTAAAAAGTTAGTTTCATGCTTCTTTGTGCAATAAGGCATCCTGTCACAGCAACTGCTCTTTTTACATGGCAAGGTTAGAGCCTGACCTTTCGTTGTCACCCAAGGTACACTATTTTTCAGACTTTCACCTACCAGATATGTCATTTAATAACTGGAGATTCAGTATATAAAAGTATCACTTCTGCTATGCCAGAAGATAGAATATAATAAGAACACAAGAAGAGCCCTTCTGGATCAGACCAGAGGCTGCCCAGGCCATCTGGCCATTGTTGTCCTAATGACTAATCACATGCCTATGAAAAACCAACAAGTAGATCATGGGTGCAATAGCACTCTCTCCTGCTCATGTTGCTCAGGGACTGGGCTACTGGTCCTGGAGGCAGCATACAGTCATCATGTCTAGTAGCCCTGGAATGCCGTATCCTCTATGAATTTGTCTAATGTCATAAGAACATAAGGAAAGCCCTGCTGGATCAGGAGAAAGACCAATTTCGACCAGGAAGCTTTTAATGTTTTATGCTGTTTTTGTGTCGGAAGCTGCCAAGAGTCGCTGGGACAACCCAGACAGAGGGGTGGGGTGTAATAAATTTATCATCATCATCATCTTGTTGAGCATTGTGTCCTCACAGAGCCCTTTTAAAGCAATCCTGGTTGGTGGCCATTGTTACAGATTATGGCAGCAAATCTCAGGTTTAATATGAAGAAGCAGTTTCTTTTACCTGTTCCCACCATTCAGCATTATTATATGACAGAGGGACGAAAGCTTATCCCTCACCACTTTCTCCACATTGTAATCATTTTCTCTATCATAGTCACCCGCCCCCAGCTCACCAGCACTTGCTTGCCCTTTTTCTGAGATAAAAAGCCACAAGCATTGGAAGTTTCCTTGGAAAAGAACCACTCTGGGCCCTTGATCATTTTGGTTGCCATGTCTGTGCCTTTTCCAGTTCTACAATCTTCTTTTTTGAGGTGAAGCAGCCAGAACCGTACACACTATTCCAAGAGCCATTGCACTGTAGAATTTTTGTAAAGACGTCATCAAAGTTTCATTTTTGTTTTCTATTCCTTTCACAGCAGTCATTCATTCTTCTATTCAATTGAGACAGCTCACACATTCAGCTGCCAGTCCTTACAGGTGCAATAATCACCTTTTATTTAGCTATTTATGAAGTTCCTATCCCACCTTTGCTCTCAAGGAGTCTAAGTTTGCAAACAATGGAGCAAAAAACCCCAAGCAAACAGTGTCATATCCTCAGAGAGAATACTTTCCAGATTGCCAGGGACAATATCTTTCAAGTAACACATGCCTAGATGAATAGGAATGTTAAGAATGGGGAGCCAGTAACACCTCACCCCAAAGGCCCTGTCATGTCAGAGCCAGATGGGGAAGACCCAGCAGCAGCACCTCCCCTGCTGATCAAATGCTGAGGAATGCAAGTGATACAGCTGAGTGGGTGAACCTTCGCTTAGATGTACAGAACAGCACTTGCTTTCCTTTCTGTTCAGAAGGCATCCAAAAGAGCATGCAGTGCAAGGATTCCCTACTTTCTTCTTGTGAGAACTGTGGTTTTGCAAAGCTATGATAGAAGTCTCACGAGAAGAGCAGATGCTTCTTCAGATAAATGTGAAAAGAGATACGTGCACTGGAAGGGGGAACAATCACAAAAAGAGAGGAGAATGATAGTCATAGAACAAGGAATCATTTTTGAATGCCAGATAACTTTGCTTTGAAAGGATGGCAAAAACAGTTAGGCTTAGGATTTTGTATTGCTGATGCTTAAAGGTGTATGTTGAAGGCTAGAAAATGCTTGCTTAAATGTACACTAAACATGTTGATGGCTACCAGGTGTGCTGGTTTGCCCCCACAATTGAGAGGGCTGGTGCTGCACAACATGTGCATGCCATGCACACCTGTCACATGAAATGCTGACATCACTCACGCATGCCACACAACACGCTTACATCATTCACGCATGCCATGTGACATGGCGCATTCATGCCGCATGACTTGCACGTGTGACGTGAGCATGCCACATGGTGTGCGCACACACCATGTACACATTGCCACAGAATGTTGAGAAGGCAGAGCCCCCTCCTTGAAAAGGGGGGGGAGAGATGGCACCCCTGGTGGCTAATGCATTGTCGTCAGGACTGGAAAGAAATGTAACCTAGCCAGTGGAAGAGGTAGAAATCTGAGCTGTACAGTTGGCTAGTGACAAAGACCCTTGGTTGGCTCCAAGGGCATACTGTTCACAAATGAAGTCTGCTTTAACGACCAGCACTGTCTGCCTGGGTGCAAGCTTCTTGTACATGAGTCTCCTAGAAGCAAACTTCCCTGCCTCATAGATTCCCCTGCTATTTATAGATTTCCCTTCCTTGTCAAGGAACAAAGCAAAGTTTAAATGTTCACGCACACTATGCCATTTAATGCTTAAAGGTGTGTCCTTTGAATCTCTGTAGAATAACAGAAAAATAACTGTAGTGGACAATTCTTGCAATAAAAATTGTAATCATATACTTCATTTTATCCCTTTAATAGGCAAGTATAATGAGCCAGGGGACGCTGTGGGTTAAACCACAGAGCCTAGGACTTGCCAATCAAAAGGTTGGCGGTTCGAATCCCCATGACGGGGTGAGCTCCCGTTGCTCAGTCCCTGCTCCTGCCAACCTAGCAGTTCAAAAGCACGTCAAAGTGCAAGTAGATAAATAGGTACTCCTCCGGCAGAAAGGTAAACAGTGTTTCTGTGCGCTGCTCTGGTTCACCAGAAGCGGCTTAGTAATTCTGGCCACATGACCCGGAAGCTGTACACCGGCTCCCTCAGCCAATAAAGCGAGATGAGCGCTGCAACCCCAGAGTCAGTCATGACTGGACCTAATGGTCAGGGGTCCCTTTACCTGTTTTTATAATGAGCCAGAGTATCCTTAATACCATGCTTTGCACAGCAGACAAGAACATCTCAGGTAGTCTCATGTATCTCATCTTATCCAAAATCAGGATCCCAAACAGCCCAATCCCTATCCTTGAGCTGAACAGCTTGATGAAGGGATTGCTATGAAAGCCCCTTGTGCCCAAGAAGCCAATTTTATGCCAGCATAGTGGATTTAGGCTGTATAGTGGTACTGTGCATGCAGTCACCTTACATACAGACAATGCAAGGGGCAAAAATGAGTGGAGTTGTAGATATATAATGGGTCAAAACTTAGCCAGAAAGTTATGCTTGATCTAGGGTTGCCATATTTCAAAAAGTAAAAGCCGGGACACCCTGAAAGTTGTTGAGCTTGCCTAAGATCCAGGACATAAGTACAGTGAACAGGTATGAATCTGAACTGATTTCTATGGTTTTTCTCTGTAGATTATAGCATAAGTATAAAGGTTGACATAATTTAAATATGACATGAGATTCTCCATCATGAACCTTGCTTGATATTGGTACAAGCTTGATACCAGCTTCATCTCAAAATGTGTCCTAAAGGCATTCAGGGAAGACATCCTGAGCTCCTCTCACCTTGTAAAGGTCAGCACATCAAAATTTATTTGCCAGGTATATAGTGGTACCTTGGTTCTCAAACTTAATCTGTACCAGAAGTCTGTTCCAAAACCAAAGCATTCCAAAACCAAGGCACACTTTCCCATAGAAAGTAATGCAAAGTCACAAACTGCAACAGTACAAACACTCCCACTGTAATCTATGGCAAACCTTAACCAATGGCTGTCACTGGAAGATAGTATTCCAACTAACTCAATAGCCAGTCATGGCACAGCACCTGGGTGTCAAAAGGATACATTATCAGACTGAAAACTTGACAGGTCTCTCTAGGTTCAAACTTTTGAGTAGCAGATTTAAATTTTTGGGAAAGAGTACAGATACTACCGTAAGAGCTTTCCATTGGATGCAAGAACCCATGTCCCACTGTTTATTTATTTATTTTGCATGCAACACCTAATTCAGAAGTCAAAGCATAACATACCCTATAAAACGTGCTGTAGCAGAGACTGTGAGATACAAATGGTATTTAAATTTCCATTAAAAAGAGTTTATGTTAATTTCCCCAAACACCTATTATAACAAGTGGCAATGATTGTAGCCACCTACCCCATGCAGAGTTTCTAATAGAATGAGCCAACAACAACAAAATGAATGTGAAGATTTGAAGGTTACACATGCCACTTCCAATTCTGGAAAACTACAGTGGCAGATGCTTGGCCCTGAATTTCTGCCAGAACTGAAAACACTGTTTTGCCATGCCTTTATAGGCAGACAGCATAGTTTCAGGCCCTTTGCCACTGGACAAATTCTCAACTAAATATGAATAAATACTTAGCACCACTCAAATCACATAATTAAAAACACTCTTAATGGGAGCAAAGTTGTTACGTGTCATGCATCACCTGTTTACATCATCTGTAAATACCTACATGTTTTACAAATAAATAACCGTATTTCTGTTGCCATATCCTCAAAATAGTTTTACCGCTTGGCATGATTAAGTCAATCTGTTATGGGACACCTCATTTACAATCAATGGAACTTTAAACTTTTACTGCACATGGGCAGCTCCAGTTAGGAATACAGTCTAGCACTGGAAGTTGCCCCGGACATGGCCAGGATTCCAAGGGCGAATTAGGCAAAATGTCCGGGTTTTTGAAAATGGATCCAGGAAGTGTGCACGCAAGAATCACTCTTTCCTTTTTCCTATATCTATGGATGCACCTGCAAGCAGAGCCAGAAAGTGTGCATGCACAGTTCACTCTACCCATTTTCCTTTCTCTATGGTGCATGCTGGGATGGGGCAGATCAGCTGATGCCTGGCTCTCCTGTGAGGTCAGGTAAAGCCCCCCCCCCCTTTCTGGTTCCCTTTCATTCCTTTGGCCATTGCAAGATTTCAAGGTAGAGGAAAGGCAGGATGTCCCCCTGCATTTGGGGCAGGAAAAGATTCTGCAGCTGTTTTGGAGGCAGCACATCAGGATGGTGGGAAGGTGGTGGGAGATCCTCCACTGCCCCTTTAGAACGAGTCTCTCTCTCTCTCTCTCTCTCTCTCTCTCTCTCTCTCTCTCTCTCACACACACACACACACACACACACAGCCTTTTAGTCTTTAGGGAAACCAATGGAGGGGATAAAGGGTGTACGTCAACCACAAAATTTGGTTTGGATCTCATTTTTTCTGCTTTTTCCTGTTCTAAGCACTTGGCGAGTGGGGGGAGAGCTGTCTCCCTCTGGATTCAAAGTCCAACCCACTGTGTGCCTTCCCCAGTCACCATTATGGGAAAATAAAAATAAAATGACAAGTCCGTGCCCCCTCCCTTTTGACTTCTAATCCTCCCTGTGGTTGGGACCCTGATCCTGCAGGGTGCTGGCGCGTGGGTGACCATGCCCTCTCCACAGATACAAATTACAAACACTTGATGGGGCTTGTGTGTGCTCTTCCATGTAGTGAGCAACTAAAGCTACAGGTTGAACCATTTCCTGGGTGCTCAGGTGTTTCTAGGCTCAAGAATAACTCTGGCCACACAGGTTTGGCATGAACACTTTGTGACCTGGACTGACAATATGGCTGCCAGGGTAGACTCGGAATTCCCTGGGTGCAGCAGCCTTGGAGTTTCACTTTACATGACATTTAATTGCACCTTCAGGCTTGCCTGCTTGAGCCACAGACTCTCAATAGTAAGTGCAATGTTGGTTGTACGGGGTAGATGATGCCCACAGCCCACCCTGAGTAAGCTCTGTATTGTTCCCTGTGGGCTTCTGGTAGGCGGTAAAGAACGCCTGTGAGAAATCACACCAGTCTTTTAAAAAGTCTTCTGAACCTCCCTTGAACTTCCTCTTATTTTACCTAAGCAAGAGTCTCCAAATGGGCCTATAAAAGTAGCCTCAGGTAGACTTTGGTGGATATGATAGTTTAAATGTTTTAATGCAAAGATGCATGTAATGAATCCAAGACATACTGCCTGACTTCTCAGGATACTTACTGCACAATGTTTTATGGCTGACCACATGACCCGGAAGCTGTACACCGGCTCCCTCAGCCAGTAAAGCAAGATGAGCGCCGCAACCCCAGAGTTGGCCACGACTGGACCTAACCGTCAGGGGTCCCTTTACCTTTACCTTTAGTCAAAGAGTATACACAGAAGTCACTATTTTGAGTGGAACAGCTATCCTGTGTGTACTTATTCACAAAGTGCTTGAAAACAACATTATTAGCATCCTATACAAAAGCCTAATGATGTTCACAATTTTCAAGTATTTTATATCAGTTGTTTAGGCAGCAGGTTTAGCTATAAATGTTAGGTATACATCTCTCCCCCCCCCCCGAATTTTACATGAAATGATTCATTTAGCCTTGACTATTCAGTAACTGATGCCCCTGAATGATGTCCCTTATAAATTATTCCTCTGTTCAATGAGGTTAGAAAGCATGATTATGTATTAGGCATGAATTTTTTATCAGAAACTCTGGCTGCCAGCCAATGAAAGAATATGCATTTTTAGCACAGCCAATTCACATATGAAATCTGGTGCTTATTCCGGCATTCAGTTGAATGGGTGTCTGAATCACTTTGTTAAAACATTTATTCTTAGTAACAAAAGCACTTACCTTATTGTTAAGGTCCTCACTTCACCGTGATCTTCTAACATCCACTTCACATCTACGTTTATATTATCTGTGAAAAGGTGCAAGTAGCTCAATAGGACTCTGGTGTTAATGTGCTTCTTATTGTGCAAACATTGGCCATTAGTACTTGAAAGTGAATTTGCAGTATGTTGCAAGACACCCCAACTTTGTTTTTATAACTTTGTGTTATCTCTCACCCTGACTGTGATGTGATGCTGTAGCTTGCAATCCATGTGCAGAATTATAGAACTGTAGAGTTGAAAGGGACCCTGAGGCCCATCTAGTCCAACCGCCTGCAATACAAGAATCTCAACTAAAGCTTCCATGATAGACAGCCTTCCACCCTTTGCTTGAAAACCTCTGAAGGGGTCTGTTCCACTCCCGTACAGATCATGTGAAGATGTATGTTAATATTTACTTTTCTCCACTCTCAAAAAATCAAAGTAAATCACAACTGCAAAGTATTTTGCAAACAACTGGTGATCGGTGACAGCCAAGAAGCTCTGATTTATTCGCTGACCATGCCAAAATCTCTAGTGAGGGAACCTCATCACACGACAGAAAAATACATTCTGTATTTTGAGGGTAGCAATCTCGCGCAAAACAGTTCACCTGCCTTCAATGTAAGTGGCATGCCCAAGTCCTTTCCTGACTATTTCTCCTCCTCCTCCTTTAACCTAAATCTGCTGGCATTCTACTCTCTGTGTGTTGATCTTGGAGGGAAGAGTTTACAACTTCTTTCCTGTGTTGCTCATAAGGAAATTTCTGTGAATTTCACTGCAGACTGACCAGAACTGCAGCTCCTGGTAAATGTGGAGATGGAAACATAATTGTTCTTTGGATTTTGCAGTACTCCAAATTTTGTGATGCAGTTTTTGGCTTTTAAATGTGCATTTTAAGATCACATGTGTTTAATATGCATTTAGGAATGTGTTCATTAAGATAAAATAAGTTTTAAAAGACTCATTTGTCATAAAGCATTGAATTAACAGGAACTTTAATATATAAATATGACATTCCCTATATCAAAGAAACAGGAGATAACAGCCTTGTGAAAAAGCCAGGTGAATGAATTGGAAGTATGGACACATTAATTGTAGTAATACCATAGAACTCCAGGCTTTCTTGAAAATCTAGCACAATAGAAAATTTACAGTATTTATCTTTCTAATTAAATTCTGTGAAATCATAGAAAACAAGCTTTTCTCAAGAGAGGGCTTTTCCATGACCTGCTTGTGTGTATTTTAATTTGGACTACAGCGGAGACTACGTCTATGCAGCCATAGATAGAACATGATACAGCATTTGTGTATTTTCCCCTTATATGTTACCTTAGTAATTGGCCCTTGGTTCTGCCAGTGCAACCTTTATTTTTGAAATAATTAGGAGTCTGGGTTCAAACCTAAATATAATCTTAGCAAATGGATACCTAATTCTCAAATTCATGTTTCCCGAGGCAACAAAATGAAATTTTTGAAGGTTTGGAGGTATGTCAAGACGGTCATAGGTCTGAGTTCACTAAGTCCCTATCAGATTCAGTAACCAAACAATTAAATGTCATCTATTATTATTGGAATGATAGGAACCCGCATTGACATCAATAGGAATGCTCAAGAGATGGACTTGGAGGAGTTGTTTGCCAATCTCAGTTTAACCCCTTCCAATCCAAGGCTAATGATAGCTTTAAAAAGAAGAAGGGAAACAAAGTAACCCCAGCCATTTCTCCACCTATAAAGTCTCCTGTTTCCATATTTGCCTTACAACAATAACATGGGATGAAACCCCCTCCCCATGTTTACTCATAATGCTTAGGTATAGCATGGAAACTTTAATGCAAAGTAGTATTTTCTGCATTTGTTTTTGAAACAATCCAGACATAGATACTTTTCCCAAAAGGATCTCCATTGGATTCTGCCCAAACATTAATATCGTTTCTTCCTCAATAATAGTGTACAAAATCTGGAACAAAAGCAAAAGCAAATTTAATGGTGGCCAATATTCCCATGCTGATGGGAATCAAGTAACTGAAAACAGCTACCGGTATGTCCAGTTCAAATGCATATTTAAAATTCATGGAGATGTAACTGATAATTAAAAAAACCACAAATATTATATTATTAAGAACAACAATAACAGAATACAGTGGTGCCCCGCAAGACGAACGCCTCGCAAGACGAAAAACCCGCTAGACGAAAGGGTTTTTCTGTTTTGGAGGCGCTTCGCAAAACGAATTTCCCTATGGGGTTGCTTCACAAGACGAAAAAATCTTGCGTCCCCCAGCGGGTTTTTTTTTTGCTTTTTTTGCCCTTTTCCTAAGCCGCTAAGCCGCTTATCAGCTGTTCCGCTGATAAGCCGCTTAACAGCTGATCGCTGGTAGCCGCTTGACAGCTCTAGCACTAATCCGCTAAGCTGTCAATGGGCTTGCTTCGCAAGACGAAAAAACCGCTAGACGAAGAGAATCGCGGAACGGATTAATTTCGTCTAGCGAGGCACCACTGTAGCTTTTAAACACATGAAAGGTTTTTGGTATTTTTTCAAATGTTAAAACTAAGTAAAGCCACAGAGGATTTCCTTTCTAAAAAGAAAAGGAATTAGTGATAGTAAAATATGTTCAAGCTTGGTCACCGCAGGTGAAATGTCAAGCATTATTAAACTCTGGCTGCACAACCCAGTGTCGTCAATTATGCAAGAAACATGTGCAAATCTGCACAAGCCAAACAAATCTCACCAACCATAGGTCTTGTATTTGAGGAGATCCTCATAACACAATCCTCAGAACTGAATTTGGGGTCTTCTGCCTGAAAAGGATGTGTTCCACCACTGAGCTGTGCCCCAGATATACATAACAAGCAAAAAATATGCAGCTTCACAAGGTTGGTTTCTGAACTGATTCTCAGCTGAGCCTACCTCACAGGGCTGATGTGCATATCAAAAGGGAATGGAGAAGATTATGTACACAGACTTGAGCTCCTGGGACAAAACCCAAGCAACAGATATGTGCAGATTCACAACTCTCACTAAAACATATGTACACACAACACGTTTTGCCAACCTTGATTTTTAAAAAATCATTGTGTTGATGTATAGTCTAGGGTATTTTAACTTGCTTCAGCTGTAAGATTTTTATTTTATTGCATGGTTGTATCTTCTTATTTATTTTGTGCTCTATGTTTTTGTTTTGTAGTTACTGTATATTAACCAAAACAACTCAGTGACAAGCAGAACAGTAGTGGCGATGGGGGTTGGATGGCAAGATTACATTTTTTTCTCAATAGTATGGTACATTCATTTATTTCAAGAGAGTTACTTCTGAGTAAGGGATGAGGGTGGCGCTGTGGGTTATTATTTTTTTTAAAAGATATTTATTAAGATTTTCAACAATACATTAAAAACAAAATCAAAAAAGAAAGAGGGGAAAAAAGAAAAATTTAAAAAAAGAAAAAGAAAAACAAAACACATAAATTTACAATCCTTATTTTCAATAACATATTTCCCTGACTTCCCCACACCTCCCCTTCTTGTATTCCAGTTCAAATTTGTTTGTTCAACAAGTTCTTATCCCCATTTTTTAGCCTTATTATGTTTAATTCATTTTAATTAACCGATTTTAACTTATAAACATCAATAATTATACATCAATATTCATTCTTAAAACCCTTTTCTAAGTTCGACCCAGATTCCCTTTCACGAATTCCCCCATTTTTTTATACTAATAGCACAACCCAATAAAAAGAAACAAAATATAATTGTACACCCTTTGGATTCCCAAAAACCCCACCCCCTCCCTTTCCCGGTTTCGATCCCCAACAAATGTCCATCAGTCTATCTGCTATCAGCCTGGAGACCTCACGTCCGAGGCTCTTAATTCTCTGAGAGCCAGTGTGGTGCAGTGGTTAAGAGCGGTAGTCTCGTAATCTGGGGAACCGTGTTCGCGCCTCCGCTCCTCCACATGCAGCTGCTGGGTGACCTTGGGCCAGTCACACTTCTCTGAAGTCTCTCAGCCCCACTCACCTCACAGAGTGTTTGTTGTGGGGGAGGAAGGGAAAGGAGAATGTTAGCCGCTTTGAGACGCCTTCGGATAGTGATAAAGCGGGATATCAAATCCAAACTCTTCTTCTTTCAGTTCCTCTCTGCCGGTTTTTTTGGTAGTCCTTTATATTAAACATCAAATCTCGGAGAAGCTCTTTCCCAATAGGGTCCATGTTTCTTCCAGCCAGACCTCTATATTCAAAAGTGGAGCCCAAATCTTGTTTCACACTCCTTCTAAGTCCAAATGTCCCAAAGGCTCCAGCTTCCACCTTGATCAGATTTGTAATCCATAGGTCTTCAGATCTCCCCATAAGGAGATCTCTCCATTTTTCATTCTCCATCTCAAACCAGATTTTCATCATCCAGTTCTTATTTTCCTTTATGTCCATCTTAACAGGCCTCTGGCTCGCCTTTGTCATCTGCAGCATTTCATCTCCTCCTTCCATTTACTCCGGAAGAACATATATCTTTTTCTCCACTCTCTCAAGGTTCTCAATTTTCTCCTCTTGTTCAGCTGTGTAAACTTCCTGAGTCAAGTCCTTATCAAACTCAAAGAATTTATTTACTGTTGAACTCAGGGTTGCAACATTTTTAGCCAAAATATCACTTTGATCTTGTAGCTTTTCCAAGAGAAAGAACACTCTGTACAGTTCAACCTGTATTTTTCCTCCTTCAGCCATTCTTGTAATGTCCCAAAACCCCCTCTAGAGGGATTCTGGTTATTTAGTTTCCCTTCCAGTTCAAATCCAAAAGTCAAGTTAGTTTGTATCAATTCTTCCTTGTTTTCAACAATTTATTACCATATTGTAACAAATATAACCAGCAGAGATAACAGAAACAAAGTTCCCTTTTTCAGCTTTGACAGCTAATTTGACAGCTGTCAAACTCTTCTATATCTCCTCAGCAGGCTAACTTGCGGATCCCTCCGAGTCCGGGGGGGTGGCGCTTCAGCCCTCAAAATTGGCTCTTATCCTCCAGTAAAAATAATTATACTGCCAAATCGTAAAATTAATAACTTTATCCAATAAGAAAAAAGAGGTTCTCTCGAACTTAGTTATCTAGTCCTTGCTTTAAATTTTTTACAGGACGGGGAGACGGACTTCCTTTTTGCGCCTTCCCCGGTCGTGCCAAACTCAAGGAAAAAAAACTTTTCCTTTCAAGTCCAATTTCCGTACCACTCACGGGTTATTGATTTTGAAGTCCGATTGTTCAAAGGAAGAAGTCAGCGCTCTCCAACCATGGCATGCAGCTTCACTCCGCAGGAGCAGCAGTCGACTCTCAGCACCACGCCGCTCACCCCGTCTCCTGTTCCGTAGCCTCTAAAAAGGCTCCTTCGCGGGTCGGGGGGCGCAAATGGTGCCCGCCGAGTCACCAGGTCCACAGACTTCCATGCCTGTGGTTTCTGAGGGTCCCCGCATCGCCGCTGCGGCAGGACCCGTCTCCTACAGAGCCGATTCCCTCCGGAGCTCGGAGGGAATCCGCCATTAGTCGTTGGCGCTAACCCGGAAGTCCGGGTGGTGCTGTGGGTTAAACCCCAGAGCCTAGGACTTGCCGATCAGAAGGTCGGTGGTTCGAATCCTCGCGACGGGGTGAGCTCCCATTGCTCGGTCCCAGCTCCTGCCAACCTAGCAGTTAAAAAGCACGTGAAAGTGCAAGTAGATAAATAGGTACCGCTCCAGGTAAACGGCGTTTCCGTGTGCTGCTCTGGTTCGCCAGAAGCGGCTTAGTCATGCTGGCCACATGACCCGAAAGCTGTACACCGGCTCCCTCAGCCAGTAAAGCAAGATGAGCACCGCAATCCCAGAGTCGTTCACGACTGGACCTAATGGTCGGGGTTCCCTTTACCTTTACTTCTGAGTAAAACATAACAAAGGCAAGCAGTTGTGCTTTATTCTGTAAAGACAGCACACTCGGCAAGTAAATGCAATGTTCCCCTTCCGGTGCATCAGGAGGAAGGAATTTGGCAGAAGAGTCTGCTGAGTGAAAATCTGCTTTGTACACAAAATCACTGAATTGGATTACACCAGACATGTCCAAAGTCTGTTTCGGGGGCCTAGTGCGGCATGCCAGTCGATTTAATCCAGCCCCCATGGCAGTATATGTCCTGGGATAAAATCCGAAAAAAGCTCAGCAAATTCAATCCGAAAAATAGCTCAACAACTTTGGTCAGCCCTCATGCATGTTCACTTCACCAAATCTGGCCCTCTTTGAAAAAAGTTTGGGCACCCTTGGATTACACCCATGGGTATAGCCAAGTGGGGGGGGCAGGGGAGCAGATCCACAAAAATTATAGAAAAGCATTTAAAGTACTCAATTAACTGAGGTTCTGTCCCCCCCCCCAGTCTGTCACCTGCAATGTCCTCTATTGGGGGGTATTTTAACCCATGTTTTCTCCAAAAAAGCTCAACAGCTATAGGGCATCTCCTAAAAGCAGCTCAACACCTTTGGCGGATGCCCTAACAAAAATCCTGGCTAAACCCATGATTACACCCTTGTTAAATTGATCATCTGCATTGCCTGTTAGCCTGCAAAGTATTGAGTAGGATGTTACCAGTCTGCTGCTTCAGGTGCAGAAGTGTGATAGGTTTCCCTGCCCCACTTGGCAGGTCAATGCAGAAAAGGAGCTTCACCAAGTAGTTACATGCATGCTCTGGTTTTAGTTACCATACCATAAATAGTTGCCAGCATTCACCTGTAGATTTGCAATTTAGTCTGTTCCTGAAGCCATGTGTTTGCAGGCTGGTAATGTCTGAAAACAGTGTTTATGTAAAACTAGCTGCTAATGAAGGTGATTTCTACCTGATGTGATTTTAATTACAGACTTGAATTTAATTATATCTAATTGACGGTAGTAATCTACTTCACTTATATTCTTCTCATTTTTTAATTGGGTAGGGTAATATCCTTCACTTTTTATTTTCTTGGTGAGGAGCACTATTTTCCAGAGCTGGAAAATCCCTGTGATATCTGCCTTCCAATAATTCATGGAAGAAAATCATGTACAAGATTAACAATGAGTGGTATGGTATTGGTTTTTCCCATTTGGGTCCTGCAGTTCCATGGTCCCTGAGAAGTTATTCCTTTGTAGGGGGCATGATAAGCATCAAATCTCTCAAAGATCTTGTAAGATGTTCCTGCCCTAAGGTAAAGGGACCCCTGACCATTAGGTCCAGTCATTACCGACTCTGGGGTTGTGGTGCTCATCTTGCTTTACTGGCCGAGGGAGCCGGCGTACAGCTTCCGGGTCATGTGGCCAGCAGGACTAAGCCGCTTCTGGCGAACCAGAGAAGTGCACAGAAACACTGTTAACCTTCCCACCACAGCAGTACCTATTTATCTACTTGCACTTTGACGTGCTTTCGAACTGCTAGGTTGGCAGGAGCTGGGACCGAGCAATGGGAGCTCACTCCCGCAGGGATTTGAACCGCCGACCTTCTGATCGGCAAGCCCTAGGCTCTGTGGTTTAACCCACAGTGCCTCCCGTGTCCCTTGCCCTACCACATCAGAGCTCCAGCATAAGCGGAGAGCCAGTGTGGTGTAGTGGTTAAGAGCAGTAGTCTTGTAATCTGGGGAACCGGGTTTGCGTCTCCGCTCCTCCACCTGCAGCTGCTGGGTGACCTTGGGCCAGTCACACTTCTTTGAAGTCTCTCAGCCCCACTCAGCTCACAGAGTGTTTGTTGTAGGGCAGGAGGGGAAAGGAGAATGTTAGCCACTTTGAGATTCCTTAAAGGGAGTGAAAGGCGGGATATCAAATCCAAACTCTCTTTCTTTAAGTAGAATTGAAAAGGAATGGTTTGGAGGGAGGCATATATCTCTGTCCCCCAACACTCCCATCCCCCCAAACCAGAGTTAAAATGTCAGACCTGAAGCTGGCATGTTTTACTTACTTCCTATTTTCCCAAATGGAAGATGAATTGCAAAATATTCATTCATACATACATACATACATACATGCATACATACATTGTTGGGTCACTCCCCACCACCACCCTTAGAGTTGCATCTTTTAATGTTCAAAGCACATCACTGTACATAGATTATCTCATGAATGCTTACAACAGACCAATAAGATCCGTCAATATAATTATCCTGAAGTTCTAGACAAAGTCCAACTGGGCTAACATTCTGTTCCCAACAGCAGCCAGCCAGAAACTTCTCAACACTCACAAGTTGGGCATATACGGTAGATGGAAGCTGTCCTATAACTTTGTATTCAGCTCCTCATTCTTGGAGGAATGAAGGCTAGGCCAAGTTCCAGGTTTTCCAAATAACATATTCCATCCCCCCCCCCTTAAAAAAAGTGGAGGGGTTGCTGATTTTGCAGCTTTCCTTACTGGATCTCACCAAGGAGTATGGCTCCTAATGGTATCCCTCCTCCTCCTCCTCCTCCTTCTTCTGTGATCACTCATAACCGAGTAAGATTGTTTTCCATAAACACATTTTTAGCAGTGAGTTCATAAGTGACTGTGGAGGCCAATTCTGGATCCACATGTACTTCCACAGTGGGGACATAGGTTTTCAGGCAGGATTCGATCATGGTGAGGGTTTGCCAAATGTACTTTCCTCTTAACGCATTTCTCCCTTTTGTCCTGAGTTTGAGCATCTTCAAAGCCCATAACACCTTTGGTAAAGGCTGGTCTGCAATTGGAGTGCTCGCATTTTAAACCTTGATTAAGCGTGTGGTTGGAAGGATAGAGGAGGAGAAGACATCGGTTGACTTCCTGTGTTTCCTTTCCCTCCCCAACTTTATGCTTAATTATAATTTAAACCTCTGGTTAAACATGTGGTAGATAGTGGAGAAAGTCTGCCTGTGTTTTCTTACCACGCAAACACTTTGACAGCCCTGGATCTCTCCAGATGGACATGGACAGATCTGGGGCAATCTGGGGCTGCCTCAACCTCCTCCAGCTGAATCCTGCCTCAACCAGAACTGGCCCATTTGGATCTAGGATTGCACAACCCTAGCAAAAGCTACTCTCTGCCATGTAGACAACCTGCACTTTCAGTGACAAATATGGAACTAGGATGTTAAAAGGTAAAGGTAAAGGTACCCCTGCCCGTACGGGCCAGTCTTGCCAGACTCTGGGGTTGTGCGCCATCTCACTCAAGAGGCCAGGGGCCAGCGCTGTCCGAAGACACTTCCGGGTCACATGGCCAGCGTGACATCGCTGCTCTGGCGAGCCAGAGCTGCACACGGAAACGCCGTTTACCTTCCCGCTAGTAAGCGGTCCCTATTTATCTACTTGCACCCGAGGGTGCTTTTGAACTGCTAGGTTGGCAGGCGCTGGGACCGAGCAACGGGAGCGCACCCCGCCGCGGGGATTCGAACCGCCGACCTTTCGATTGGCAAGCCCTAGGTGCTGAGGCTTTAACCCACAGCGCCACCTGTGTCCCTAACTAGGATGTTACCCCATTCCTTTTAAAACAGGGTGAATTCCACTCACATAAGCAGACAAACCACCCACCAACAGGAGAGAATATGATGTTAAAAAGTTTTGTGTAGAAGGGGATCAGTCCACTTATTGCCTGATCTTATCTTCAGTATTGTGACATTAAGCTTCTTTATTTCAATGTTACTAATCCTTGTTTTGTTAACTGTTTTGATTTAATTTATGTTGGCGTCATGGTTACTAATCTATGTATCATTATGAAAAGAACCAAAAGGTGAGCAGGAATAAAGAGGAAAATTGCCACCCTCCGTCACCAAGTATGGAAATGCACATTTTGGCTTTAAGTATATAGACACAGATGGGGAGAAATCAGATATTCGAGAGTGTGGCAAGATGTGTTTTAATTGAAAATAAAATTTATCTTTTGAATGTCAAGGATTATTAATAGTCAATTCTAGGAGCTAAATGGCAAATTAATGTGTTCATAAATCAATACAGAATCAGCAGTAATACCAATCTTATTATTATTATTTTTCTCTAACTAAGAGACCATATAGATGGCGGCCCAATACAAAAGGTTGTGGGGGGTGTTACCTGGGCCTGTGGATTGA
The DNA here is from genome assembly GCF_964106915.1 of Podarcis gaigeae. Classification (NCBI taxonomy): domain Eukaryota; kingdom Metazoa; phylum Chordata; class Lepidosauria; order Squamata; family Lacertidae; genus Podarcis; species Podarcis gaigeae. The sequence continues at coordinate 5,291,574 of NC_139677.1, forward strand.
AAAAAAGAAGTTAGCATCAAAGGCTCTCTAACAGGTCTTACTTCATGCCTTTTTTAGTTAAAAAAACATTTAAAAGTCAACCAGTTTGCATTCAAAGCAAAGGGGCCTTAGCCTTCTGCTTGCAGCTGAGTATTTGATCTGAGTTGGGTGTATGTCTGAGGGGGAAATTTAAGTAGACTGACATTTACCACAATATGAGAGGTATGTGAGTTGTTGTTGTTGTTGTTAGTTGTATGTATGATATAGCCAAAAAGCACAGAAGGGGAAAGGAGCAAAGAAGATATATCTGGTTTGGACCTCACCTACTGGTTTGTTTCTACCTATTGCCTCCACCAAACAGCCCTTTTATCCCTTGAATGTATTTGCTGGCCCAGCAAGTTTTCAGTGCTGGGCAGGGTGATGAGGCAATAAGGCACAAATTAGACCAAAACAAATTGAGATTTTATTAATGGGTTTTGTAAGACAACAATTTAAAACTGTGATTGAGCAGGTATAAAAATAATTTGTTGTTGTTTAGTCATTTAGTTGTGTCCGACTCTTTGTGACCCCATGGACCAGAGCACGCCAGGCACTCCTTTCTTCCACTGCCTCCTGCAGTTTGGTCAAACTCATGCTGGTAGCTTCGAGAACACTGTCCAACCATCTTGTCCTCTGTCGTTCCCTTCTCCTTGTGCCTCAATCTTTCCCAACATCAGGGTCTTTTCCAGGGAGTCTTCTCTTCTCATGAGATGGCCAAAGTATTGGAGCCTCAGCTTCAGGATCTGTCCTTCCAGTGAGCACTCAGGGCTGATTTCCTTCAGAATGGATAGGTTTGATCTTCTTGTAGTCCTTGGGACTCTCAAGAGTCTCCTCCAGCACCATAATTCAAAAGCATCAATTCTTCGGTGATCAGCCTTCTTTATGGTCCAGCTCTCACTTCCATGCATCTTTATGGTCCAGCTCCCACTTCCATACATTTCCATACTGGGAAAACCATAGCTTTTAACAATATGGACCTTTGTTGGCAAGGTGATGTCTCTGCTTTTTAAGGTGCTATCTAGGTTTGTAATTGCTTTTATCCCAAGAAGCAGGCATCTTTTAATTTTGTGACTGCTGTCACCATCTGCAGTGATCATGGAACCCAAGAAAGTAAAATCTCTCACTGCCTCCATTCCCCCCCCCTCTATTTGCCAGGAGGTGATGAGACCGGTGGCCATGATCTTAGTTGTTTTTGATGTTGAGTTTCAGACCATATTTTGCATTCTCCTCTTTCACCTTCATTAAAAGGTTCTTTAATTCCTCCTCACTTTCTGCCATCAAAGTTGTATCATCTGCATATCTGAGGTTGTTGATATTTCTTCTGGCAATCTTAATTCTGGTTTGGTATTCATCCAGTCCAGCCTTTCACATGATGAATTCTGCATATACCATAAGTTAAATAAGCAGGGAGACAATATACAGCCTTGTTGTACTCCCTTCCCAATTTTGAACCAATCAGTTTTTCCATATCCAGTTCTAACTGTAGCTTCTTGTCCAAGGTGTGCCAAGGTGTGCGTGCCATTCTCCAGATGCTTTATAGCCCCCCCCCCCCGCTTCCTGTGCTTCCTGGAAGGCCTTTGAAAAGATGTTCCATCTTCCCCCAGATTTTTCCAGAGAACCTGGGCCGGATCCATCCTGCAGAGATCCCTTTGTGGGCTGGATTGTGTGTGTGCCCTTGATTTCCGGCACTGTGCCAGTTTGGTGCAGCACACAAGCAGGCAATTGGGTTCGGGGGCAGCTTGTGGGCCGGTCAAACAACCTCCGTGATCCACTTCCGGCCCATGGGCCTTAGGTTGCTGACCCCTGCTGCAGAATAATTGGGAATGGCTCTCTCTTTTAATTGAGCAGGGCATTCTTTTAACTTAAAGAAAAAGACAACCACAAACATTGGGCCAGTGCAGTCAGACACCTGAGTACTCTGAATATACATAATTGAGTATCTGTTGAAGTCAAGGGCACCAACTTGTCCCCCACATTGCGTCCTGCCTTCACCAATTGTGCGAGTGCTCGTGCCCTGGGTCAGAATGCACAGGCGTCCCGCCACCACGATGCTGCTGCTTGTGTGCCAGGTGGTGAATGGGGAGCCCGGAGCTGGGCTCTGTGCAACATTGGCGGGGAGGACGAGGCAGAGTGGGCCGCAGGATTTGGGGGAGCTCATCCTCCTCCTTTAAAAATTAGGGGTGCTGAAGACCCCTCAGCCCCCTAGTTGAAGCCTTCTCATGAGCAGAAAGTTAGGAAGGCTGCACCAAGTTGGAACAAATGTACATTCCCCTCAACTTCTTTGTAAAGTAAAATAATATATGCTGTAATCATAAACCCTGCTATTGCTTTTTTTTACTTGAACTCTCCCCTTTGATTTGTGATCATCTGTTGTTTAATTCACAATTGAATATTTTGCAAACAGGGATATTGTGACAAGAGTACTTGTTACCTTGTGAAAGGAAAGAAAGCTGGCCACTTAAAATCTGCTTCTCTTTGCTGAAGAGGGAGGGAAAGAGAAGAAAATGTGCAATTTAACTTTTTCCAGACTGTGCAAAAGCAATTATAGAATGCAAATATTTGTAAACTGTGGATATTTATGATCTTCAATATTATTTTCAAAACAAATGTTATAGGGTTTTTAGAGAAAATCAATATAACTCTTATTTGCAGGGTGCAGCTGCTCAAACAAAGGGAATAAGAATCTAGCACTTAATACTTTTAAAACCACCATGCATACTTCTGCCAAATGAACAATTTGAAGCACTATTTCCAATTAATTCAAAGCATTACACAAACTTGCCTATTTGGCCAATTTAGTTAGGGAGTGGAAGCATAGGCAACACATGGGGTTCTTTCTGTCTGATTGTATTAAAAAAAATATCCCATCTTTCATCCAAAAACATGAACAATGAAATCCTATGCATGTCCACACAGAGGTAAGTTGCAATGAATTCTGAAGGGCTTACACCAAGGTAAATGTGAATAGGCTTGCCGCTCTTAGAATGGTGAAGGCTTAATTCTACTAAGCTGAACATTCTGGGGCTGCAAAGTGTGTCTAGAATTGTCAAATCTGGAGGATGGTAACAACTCTTCCATCCTAAAAGCACAGTAGGCAGTAGCTTCAACAGCAGAGGAAAACACTGCTTCAAATTGAGAATGGCAAACTTTTGGCTAAATCTTGTATAAGTCAAGTAAGATCTAAGGGGATATGAGGTATCATGTATCAGTAACTAGGAGGTACTGATTCTGATCCTAAAATCCCCAGCACTATCAGTGACACCATTAATTTTAGCTCTCTGTCCAACCCAACTCTTACAATGTACCTTAATGGACAAGTAGACGGAGAACCACACAAAATTCCTGTAGTTGACCCACCTGGACAGGCCACTGAGATTGGTACCCTTTGCTAGACTGAAACTCCTTGAATTCCCTACCTGCTCTTGTATAACTGGATCTTGTAATGGCAGAGAAGGGCAATGCTATGGCCTTTTCTGCTTCAACAAGGGGAAGGCCTGGCTGAAGGGGCCAGTTCTGGAAAAGTGCATATTGCTGGTGTGATAAGGTATAAGCCAAGCCATTTCTCTCTCACACATAATGGGTGAGAAAAAGAAGTGTGAAGTGGAGAGCCTGACTAACAAAAGCATACACCAATCCTTTTTTCTTTTTCTTTTACACCAGTCCTATAGGATTGCTAGATGTAAGGGAACTGATAACACACCATGTGGCCTGGTTATCACACTGGAGTTGGCAAAAATGCCAGCCCAAAGATAAATGGCAACCACTATGGGGGGTGGGTTCTAAAAAGGTCAAGTCCCTTCAGCCCATACATCAAGCTAAACTTCAGCATACCAATCTTTTTAAAAAATGAGAGACCCATACCCACAGCCCTGGAAGTGGAGGAATGAACCTGAAACTTAGCAAGACCAAGCCAGCAATCTCCCCTCATTCTGCTAGTCACCCTGGTTATGTGTTGATGAAGGGGGCTGATGAGGCCCTTCACCAAATCACAAATCCTATGCAAGAATGCTGTCACTGGGGTGAACACTCTGAAAACAAAAGTCAGGTCCCCTACGAATTATTGTAGTTCCTTAAGAATGACCTTAACCCTCAGCAAATTGGAAATTCTCTACCTGAGATCAAGTAACTTCTCCATAGGCAAGCAAGACACCTGATTGTGAGAATCAAGCTCAATGCTGAAACCTTCAGTCTTCTCCATGGCCAGACATACCACCAGGTCAGCAGCTAATTTCTCAAATTCAGCCATGAGCCTCTGACACCTGTGTGAATCAGCTGGTCCAGCAAACAAAAAGTCATTCAAATTAAAACAACTTCAACTCCTTTAGGTGCATCCGACATGTTGTTTTTTAACTGAATGATTTTGATCATTTTGTACTGTTATATTTTATTGTTTATATGTATGTGTTGAATATACAATATGCAACACTGCCATGTAATTTTGTATGAGCTGGTGGTATAGAATATTTCATAAGTAAACGAATGAATACACATAGGTCCTACTACCAGAACACTTTTATCCGAAATCTCGGTTATCCGAACATAAAGAATTATATCCAAACCTCACTACACAAACAGCTGATTCAGATATCCAAACAACCAGATTTTGCCCACTTCCTTACTTGTTTGTGTTTTGTTGGTCAGTGGCAGCCATTTTTGAGCAGAGAAATAAGAAAACCTTCAGGTATAGGGCAGTATACAGATTCAATAAATAATAATAATGAAAATTAGGAAGTCGGGGAGATCAGACAGATGGTTGGCTGCAGCAGTTTCAGGCAGAAACCATGGAGGGAGGGAGATCAGACAAATCATAGATTAGATATTCCCATAGGAAATAATGGAAATAATCATCTTGTTATGCAAATGCTCACCTAACAAAAATTTTCCTGAGAATGCATTGTGTTTGGAAAGCAAGACCTGCATGTACATACAATTGTACACACAACAGCCTTATGTGCTATATAGCTGAAATGTAGGATATGCCTTGTCTAACACGAAGGACCTGCAACACAGTGTTGCAGTGTGTAGTTCTCCCCTTCAGGATTCTAGCCTGTCCTTTCTTTCAGAATACTTAATTCCATTCCTCCTTCAAGCCTACTTTCTATTCCTCAAAACCAGCATCAGTCATTTGGCATTCTGTGGCCACTGCAATTCTCTGTGGGCTGTTTGTGTGCTTTGCACCCTTAGGGTCCCCCCCCCACACTTTTTTGCACTTCTGCAATTGTGGGGTTTCCCATGCCTTTGGATATCTTTCCCCTCTATGCCGATGTCTCTTACAACACACTTGGTGAATGGGGAAGTCTCTGTGCTGAGGCACGCACAAAAGTCGCTTTTTAAGGCTGCATTCCTTCTAGATCAAAGAGCAAAATCTGGCAGCCATTGAACAACCACAATGGGTGCCCTGTTGGCATCAGATGTTTTAGGGTGACAGTTTCCAAGACTACTCAATATTCATATGAAGAGAGAATTTCATTTTAAAATGTAGATCTGCCCTCCGTAATCAGCATTCTTGTTTCAATACTGTGATTGTCATTTCTTTTTCCATATTCCCATTTTCAATGAAAAACTTTATGGACACTGGAAATTGTTAAATGCAAGACCTTTCATCCAAAAAGCAATTGCCTTTCTTCTCTCCTTCCTTTTTGAAAGATAAAAGTGTTCTGTAATTCAGATAACCTTCATTCACAGCTAGTTAACGAAGTATTGGATTGTATAGAGAAATTAAGACACCGGGCATTTGGATTAGCAATGTTTGCCATCACTCATACTCAATAATTGAGGTCACTGGGATTATAAACTCTAATGTGTCAAATTGAATTCACTAGCAACACATCTAAAATCCTTTAATTATCAGCTTGGGGGCCTATGGATTAACAAGAGTTTGTCAGCAGCAAATAGATATGCAATATACTTTTTCTCTTCCGAATCTGTGGATGTGTTCTTAGGCTCATTAATGCAAAAACATAATCTAAACCCAGATCCATTTCATTCTGTTTGTATTTGCATGTGATAAGAATATATTATACATTTGTATACTATTTTCTTTTTATGACTGAGGTAAACCCTTTTCCACAGTGCCTAGGACAAAGTACACAGGCAAGTCATTTTTAAAAACCATTAAGGCATTCGCTTGCAGTCAGGGTAAGCTGATGTAACACAGAGAAAGAGACCTTTAGACTCATTGATACACATTTTGCTTTCCTCAATATTCCCCAGGTAGCAGGACATTGCCTTAAATTTCACTTTCACCAGACCTTGGTAGTCACTACTACCAACTGGCCAATCCTGGCCCAGCTGCATTTGCTGCCACTTGCCTTCCAGGCCCAATTCAAAGTACTGGTGTTGACCTATAAAGCCTAAAATGGCTCAGGACTGCAATACCTCAAGGTCCGCTGCTCCCCATATAAACTGACTGGACTCTGCATTAATCGTCTGAGGGCCTCCTCCATGTGCCTCTTCCGCAATAGGTCCAGAGGGTGGAAACACGAGAAGGAGCCTTTTCTGCAATGGCTCCTCATTTGTGGGATGCTCTCCCCAGGGAGCCTCATCTGCCCCCTTCATTATGTATCTTTACATGCCAGGCAAAAACATTCCTCTTCTCTCAGGCTTCTGGCTAATTCAACAATCTATGACCCTTTAAACTGTATTTTTGCTTCTTATAATGGTATGTATTTTTATACAGTGGTACCTCGGGTTACAGATACTTCAGGTTACATACGCTTCAGGTTACGGACTCCACCAACCCAGAAATAGTACCTCGGGTTAAGAACTTTGCTTCAGGATGAGAACAGAAATCGCGTGGCGGCAGGGGGAGGCCCCATTAGCTAAAGTGGTACCTCAGGTTAAGAACAGTTTCAGGTTAAGAACAGACCTCCGGAATGAATTAAGTTCTTAACCCGAGGTACCACTGTATTGTAAACTGTTCCTCTGATCTTCAGTTAAATGGCTGAATAGAGATTTAATAAATAATGATAATAATAAATAATAGTGAGAGAGGGATGTATGAGAAATATTACTCTTATCAAGATTACTGAGATTTCTTTAGATATTGATACAAAAGTGGGAGCCTGCCCCTCTCGCTGCTGAGCGGGGGCAAGAGCCCATGGGGTTCCAGGCACTCTCATAGGCTTTGTGTTCCTTTGGAGAATTGAAGTTGGGGCAGAGACTGTTGTGGCTTTAAGAAATATGGTTTATTGACCTATTTATACCTTCTGTCTGCATGGATGGAGCCCAGATCTCACAGCATGGCCATTTCAAACGGAGTTTGTACCACACAGCAGTGCAGCCCTGGAGCCCAAGGCATCTTTGCAGCCAGCCCTGCAGCCAGACTCTCCCAAAGATGGATCTCAGCTCCTCTTCCTCCTTCGTCCTCCCAGCAACCCTTGATCGAAAAATCCCCTTTTCTGACCCCTCAAACACCTCCCCATCACCTTGGCAACATCTCATTGCCCAGGATTCCATCAGATGGCCCTTTTGTCATGTTAACAAGCTTGCTCTTCTCTATGCCAGCCAGGCTGCTTTGCAAATGCCAGCCCAGGAATTCCTCATCTGGCACAGCTCTGCACCTTGTACTTTAATCCATATCCCAATATCAGTATCAACAACCTGGAACTTTCTGTATGCAAAGCAGATGCTCTACCACTAAGTTGCAACCCTCCACACACGGGAAGAATTGTGGATCATTCACATCCAACCTTCTTATGGTCCTTGGGGTACCAGAACCAGTTCTGCACTTTCTCTATTTTCAAAGGGAGAATGGCTACATGTATTTGTGCTTGTAATGTTTGGGAAACCCCAAGAGCCTTTTGCACCAAGTACAGACTGGCTCAACTAAGTCTACCTAGCTCCATGTTAAGCCTATGTTGTTTCTAACGTGACTTAAATCCAAATGCAAGGGAAGGCAGCAGAGGGGGGGGGGGATTGTGTTTATTGTACTTCCCTCGCCAGCTCACTATGAGTGTGAATCAGTAAACCTCTTGTACTTACAAAGGCTCCCTGTGTGTTTTAGAACCATGATTTACCAAGGTTCTAAAATGTGCAGGGAGCTACCACAAATTCTGGAGGTGCTCTCGTGTGTGTGTGTGTGTTTCCTCATAAAAGCACTTTTGGATTGTTTTGAATTCATACTCTGATTATTGTAATATTCCCTCTCCCAAATCCCACCCTTAGAAATGTGCCCTTTTTTATTTGTTCCCGACATGCCATAATTGGGAGAGAAACACACATTCTGCTTTTTGTGCCTGACCTTTGAAACAACAGCATATTTTCAAACAAGCAGAAGACACTGATTTTTTTGGAAACAGCTTCATGGCTTGTTTAGAGAGAATAGAAACCAAATAGAGGATTTAAATGAATATTTAAGCAGAGTAAATCATGTTTTTTTTCTTGCCAAAGCAAATCCATTGTATCATCAAAAAGCCTGTTGTTTTTGTTGAATGTTGCCCAGTGTATTGAGAGCTTCATAGCGACAAGGAGCAGTAACTTAAAATAATGACAGATGGAAGCATTGTGTCCTTAACTTCACAGTAATTTGACATTGGTTTACTAGGGCAATAAGAGCTTCATTATTTAATGGAAAACAATGTCACTTTCGGATGGGGAAGCTTAATCTTCTCAAGACTTTATTACACAATTGAAAGGATTGATTGCAGTTGATTGGATTTTGTCCCCAGGACATAGTAACTTCCACATGTCCCCTGAGTTAACCATCATTTTTTGCCATGCTCGGTGAAATCTTGATAGCCTTCGTGCATCCTCTAGATAAGATTAAGATTTATTTCTTTATCTTTTTAAATGCACTTGGAAAAAGTGGAGTTTAAAGTAAAAGCTTACATGCAACACTCATTTCCATTTGAGGGATGAGGAATTGTCATTGAGAAATCTGGGCTTGTGCTGAGTTCTCTCTTCCCATAATGCTTGGATACATTTACCAGTGTTGTGACAATCATCACATTCCGTTTTTCATCTCCCTCATTCCACATCATTGGTTGTTGCTGGTAAGTGTGAGGTAACACAGAAGGTGATGGCGTCACAGAATATTTCAACACAGGGACAGTATTTTCAATGGTGACTCTGGTCCTTCTCTTTGTAGGATGTAGTTCCACCATCAAATATAAATGAATACAGCATGGGTCTTTTTAATGCTTTCTCTAGAAAGTCCATGTTTCTCAAAGCTAGCATGATATTGTGGTTACAGTATTGATTTAGGTCAGGATTCAAATTCTGAAACATCCCTGAAGCTCATGGGTGAGCGTGCATCTAATTCACAGGGCCATTGCAAGGATAAACTAAAGGAGTAGAAAAGCCAGGCACAGTATATTGAGCTTAAATAAAGTTTTTGCAAGGATTAATGGGGAAAGAGTGGAGAACTATGCTGCTATTTTGGCAACAGATTCACTTCTTCCATGATAGATAATTCAGCTCTTCTACAAAGAAAACTCTTACCTTCAGTTCAGGGGTATCAACTTTTAGTTTCCATATGAGCGAGAAATATCTCTAATGCTGCCCCTACGCTCATTCAGCACTCACTTGATGAACAACTGCAGCGTGTGAGAAATGGTTCCAGTGAATGGCGCTGCAGTCAAAGAGATGAAAGTTCTATGTTGTCCTTTCACACAGACATCACCTCATGTTGCAATGATCCAGTAATAGACATGCATGCATTAGCCATTGCTTAGTTGAAATCATGTTCAAGACGCTGCATTGCGGACAATTTCATATACTGGTTATCAACCTCAGTCTCCCCTCAGCCAACCAGTCGCCACCTGCCTGCCTCCCTCCTTAGTTACAACTGTCTCAGGGGGTGACATGGAGCATCAGCTTCCTCTTCTGTAGTCTAAAGGGTTGCCCTTGTAGAACTCATCAGGAAGGAGGATGAGAACAAAACTAGAATTTGTTGGCGCTGCCTGCCATTAGCTGTGGCTCTGTCCACTGTTGAGCTCCCTGTCTTTCTTTCTTTTTCAAGAATATTTATTGAAGTTTTCAATAATAATACAATAAAAAGAAAAAACAAAAAACAAAAAAATTAACGAAGATACAAAAAATAATAATAATAATTAAAAACACATAAAGTTTCCATTACTTATTTTTCATTAACTTATTTCCCAGACCTCCTCATACCTCCCTTTTTTGTATTCCAATTCAAATTGTTAGTTCAGCAAATCCTTATCAATAAGTTTTAACCTATTTCTAAACCTTTTTTTTCCATATTCTCTTAGGTCATTACAGCTGGAAACCACTTAATTTCTGTCCGACATCATTCTAACATTCATTAATTTTGCAATTTTTGTGTAAATAGTCTTTAAATTTCTTCCAATCTTCTTCCGCCGACTCTTCTCCCTGGTCTCGGATTCTGCCAGTCATTTCTGCCAGTCCCATATAGTCCATCACCTTCATCTGCCATTCTTCCAGAGTGGGTAGATCCTGTGTCTTCCAGTACTTTGCAATGAGTATTCTTGCTGCTGTTGTAGCATACATAAAGAAAGTTCTATCCTTCTTTGACCGACCATGCCCAGGAGAAAGGCCTCTGGTTTCTTCAGGAAGGTATATTTAAATACCTTTTTCATTTCATTATAAATCATTTCCCAGAAAGCCTTAATCCTTGGGCACGTCTACCAAAAGTGAAAGAATGTACCTTCATTTTCTTTGCATTTCCAACATTTATTATTGGGCAAATGATAAATTTTTGCAAGCTTGACTGGGGTCATGTACCACCTGTAAATCATTTTCATAATATTCTCTCTTAAGCCATTACATGCCGTAAACTTCATACCTGTGGTCCATAACTGTTCCCAGTCAACAAACATAATATTATGTCCAACATCTTGTGCCCATTTAATCATAGCAGATTTCACCGTTTCATCCTGAGTGTTCCATTTCAACAGCAAGTTATACATCTTTGACAAAATCTTAGTTTTAGGTTCTAACAGCTCTGTTTCTAATTTTGATTTTTCCACCTGGAAGAGCTCCCTGTCTTTCACTCTACCAGTCCCAATGGGCACCATATAAAATACTTCTAAAAAATGAAAAAAATGAAGATAACCAAATAAAATTTAAAAAATTTGAGGAATTAAGAGAACACATTTCAGACTGGTTCCAATACCATCAGTTATTTGAAAATTTTAAATCTGACAAACAAAAGGGGTTCTCAGTAGAAATTTCCCGATTCAAATCTGATCTTGTAAATTCTAAAAGAAAAACTCTTTCCAAAACTTGCCGACTCCTCCTTGACTGGACAGTCAAGGCGGAGGAGGTAACAATGGCAATGGTAAGGTGGTCTCAGGATTTTGGCCATTCAGTAACCCAATGGGAAAATTTATGGAAGATCAATTGGAAATTCACAAATTGTTACACGATTAGAGAGAACTTTCAAAAAATGCAACATCAATGGTATCTAACACCATGGAAACTCTCAAAAATGTATAAAAATGTGTCAAGTAATTGTTGGAGATGCGGAGATTCAGGAACATTCTACCATATGTGGTGGACATGTAGGAAAATACAGGTATTCTGGGAGAGTGTACATGCAGAACTGCAAAAAATGCTAAAGATCTCTTTCAATAAAAAACCAGAGGCCTACCTCCTGGGACTAACAGATTTGGATATTCCACAAAAGAGGAAGGGTATCTTTTTATATGTGACGGCGGCAGCAAGAGTTTTGATCGCAGCAAAATGGAAGAGTAATGAAATCCCCTCTATACAAGATTGGATCCAAAAGCTGACAGAATATGCCGAATTAGATGGTTTATCAGAAAAAATAAAGAATAAATCAAAACAGGAATTTGTTTCTAAATGGGAGGTTTCCAAATAATATCTGAAAAATAAATATAGTAGTTTAAATTCTGTTGCAGCATTCGAGGAACTTCAGTAGGTAGATAGAAGAAATTCTAGGTAGATAGAAGAAATTAGATTTATTGAGAATAAGTTTAATTATGAAAAAAATATGTATTGGCAATAAGTAAAATGAATTTGAAATATGGAATAGATGGGAAGTTGGGTCTTTAGTGTTAAGACCAATAGATGTTGTCAGAGCTGCCCCTAGGTCCCAGCTCACAGAGGACCAACGCCAGGCTGTCGTTATGTACAAAAGTCTTTATTGAAGTTCAGTTTCCATTTCAAAGCCGCAGCGCGCAGCTCTACGTCTTAAACCCTAGACCGGCGAAGCTCCATCTGAATCTCCTCCCCTCTGACACCAGTTTAAGATCCTAGCCCTGCTCCACCTCTTCCTCTCCTCTCTCCTCCTCTGGGTCCTCCTGCCCGCTGGGGCATTCACCATTCTGGACTCTTCTGACGCTGAGTCGCCTGACTCCTCCCCCTGCCTCCTGCGGGCTTTAGGACCTGGTTCCCAATCCTCGTTCTCTGCTGTCCCGCGCTCCTGTACATTTGAACTTGGCTCTCGCGCCAACCCCGTGATCCTCCTCCTGACCGTTACACTGCTTCTATCACTGCTTCCTTCCTCCTGGAAGCTGGCTGGACGTGACCTCCCCTCCGTTGCCTGACTCTCCGATGTAGGCGTGGTCAGCCCTGACTCATCTTCTCTCCCTGGTGGTGAATACGCTGGCCCCGATACCTGGGACTCTTCCCCCCCACTACGCTCTGGTGGGGAAGCTGGTCCTGATCTCCAATTGCTGCTCTGGGAGTCCCCGCTGGCCCCTTGTTTCTGGAGCGTCCCCCTTGGGGCCCCCCTTGCCCTGGCCACCGGCGCCCCCTTCTGTGAATCTTCCGATTCGCTGGAGAGGCTCATGGAATCTCTCGGGCTACTGTCATCTTCTCCTACGCTGCCCTCGGATTGCTCCCCCTCGCTCTCCATCTCCTCCCTTCCCTGTGCTCCCTCTCTTGAGTCCCTGACAGATGTTTTATTGTTTGTCAAGAAAATTATGTGTCTATGGTTATTTTTGTAATTTGTGTGTAATTTGGTATTTGTGTTTTCCTGTGTGTTTTTTTCTTGTTGTATAAATAAATATTAAAAAACAACAACACCAGGTTTACCCCACCACAATCATGGTAGAGATATGTGATGTATTTTAGCAATGGAACTAAGTCTGAATGTCAGACTGTAAATCCAATTTTAGCAATATACCCAATAAAATAAGAAATGGAAATCTCCAGAATCTTTCATGTTCATACCATCCAATTTATCATGGAATTTTTGCATCTCTTTGTTCTTTAAACAGAGCTTTGCCATTGGCAGTGTACATCATTCAAATGTTGACGATAATATAGCCTAGATTTTTTCAGTTATATCTACAGTCAGCATTTCACTGTATACAAATAAAGGCATGGAGAACTCTGTGGATTCTGCTCCTAATCTTGCAAGAAATGCGCACCAATCTGGCTGTCATGAAAAGGGAAAGTAACAACTAGAGGCAGATGGATGTTAATTTATTTAAGAGATGTATAGATTCTCCCACCCCTTTTAGAAATTTCACTAATCTTCAGAATTTCCTGAATGGTTTGAACAGTTGCCTTAGGATTTCATTTAAGGCAAAATTTAGTAACAATCTTTATTGCTTACTCTAAAGAGTTCCAAGCAGCATTATCACATATAACAAACCTTTGACTAGGCAAGGATAAGAGATAATTCTGCTCCCGTCCAGGGGGCTCAGTCATTGAGCAGTGACATGTGGTTGGAATCTGGGTGCTGCACCCATACCTGAACCAAACACCTGGACCATTTTCTAACACTGAATTGTGGGTGTGCTTAACTTTGGTATAAGACCTCTGGAAGAAGCCCAGTTAAAACTAATGCATACTCTACCTTTATTCCGTCTTAAGGGAGGCAGTGCCTGAATAATTGTTGTTGTGCTCCTGCTCCGAGATGCTGGCTGTTGGACAGTAGTGCATACTGGGGTGAGGCAGAGGTGCTTACCTGACCTCCCAACCAGGGTGTCACTGCTGCTTACTGGGAAGCGCGAGGTGGTAAAAAGGTTGGCATAGTACAAATGTACCAGTGAAGCTTTCCTACTGATAGGTTTGCACCGTGCCTGCCTTCCTTCCACCTTGTTCCTGGCTTGATCTGGACACATCAAAAAAGTGATTCAGTTAAACGCGTTCTAATCTTCATACAAGGAAATCCCGTTGGCGAAAGACAGGACTCCACAGCGCCATCTGGCGTCAAGGTGTTATAATGCATATAAAGCGCTTTATCTTTACAAATGTAGCTAAGTCTCTGTTCCGGGAAGCCGTTGTGACTCTGCCCTGCCAGGCTATTGGGAGTTGGGAGTATACAACCCTGGCCTAATGTAGATTGGAAAATGACAGAACCATATCTATCTATCATCTATCTATCAGACAAGGCATCTCTTCACATGCCATAGTTTCAAGTCTTTCTCAGAAAGATGTTACATTTACTGTCAAGGTGTAAGACAGGGCAGAGAAATGGTATTCATGTTTTTTGCCTTCCCCCCTATCCATTAATTTCCCTCCCATCTGCTTCTTTGCTATTTCTCCCCATTAGTTCTACTCCTGTCCTCTGGAGCAACAGAGAATGAGGCTGCTCCATTTTATGCATGGCAGCCCTTCAGATATTTATATGTTTACTAACTTAAAATGTTTAAAGAAGAAAGCAAATGATAATTGGGAAGTTTTAAAACCATTACAATACATTTAAATAATTCCTTACTATTCAAGTTCATGTGCAAACTACATATGAAGAAACATTAGAAAATAGTTTGTGTTTGTAATGTATGTGAATAATGTTACTAATTTGAATTAGATAATTTATTATTCAAGTACTAGTCTCTAGTAACTGTTATTCGGGGAAGCAAATCTATTTTATTCTTTAGAAGAAATAGGACATAGTTTTCAGTTGTTGATATGTTACATTGATTTGTGTAGTCATCAATATGTAATAAATACAGCACTTTAATTTTTATATAACTACATTTTAATTATGTGCCTGGAAAGTGCTTTTATTAGGCAGCTGGAAAGACACTGAGATTGTAGAGGTTAATGATGTTCATCAATGCACAGTATGTTATGCAATTTTAAATGCAAATTTGAAAGAGATAACAAAATACATTTTAATTTACAGATGGTGGAGAGATAATTGCTATACATTGACCTATATAATTAATACTACACTATTAATAATCTCATCCATCTATTTTCCTTTTTAAAAAAGAAACTGGCAGCTTGCTTATGTTTCTTCCAAGCAGCAGTTCTTCCAAGCAACAAAACATCAAAAATCTTAGCCTGTGAGTTGGATCCAGACTTATAGTAGTAAAGGTAAAGGTAAAGGTACCCCTGCCCGTACGGGCCAGTCTTGCCAGACTCTGGGGTTGTGCGCCCATCTCACTCAAGAGGCCAGGGGCCAGCGCTGTCCGGAGACACTTCCGGGTCACGTGGCCAGCGTGACAAAGCTGCATCTGGCGAGCCAGAGCTGCACACGGAAACGCTGTTTACCTTCCCGCTGGTAAGCGGTCCCTATTTATCTACTTGCACCCGGAGGTGCTTTCGAACTGCTAGGTTGGCAGGCGCTGGGACCGAGCAGCGGGAGTGCACCCCGCCGCAGGGATTCGAACCGCCAACCTTTCAATTGGCAAGTCCTAGGCGCTGAGGCTTTAACCCACAGCGCCACCTGCGTCCCTGCAGTAGTCCTTATAGTAGTAGTCCTTATAGCCACCTGCACCTCCCTGTAGTAGTCCTTATAGCCACCTGCGTCCCTTATAGTAGTAGACCCATTGAAATCAGGATGGCTAACTTGTCCCATTTAAATGTGTGTATTCTAAACATGACTGAGATGTAACACTAAGTCAAATCACAGCTTATCACATATGAGCATGCAGGCTCCCAGAAAGTAGACTGAATCTGCTTTCCAACACTTCCTAGAAACTGCAGAATGCACAAAAAGTATATATTTCCTACAAAATTGATACAAAACTTTTGATTCCTGAGTATGCTAAAGTGATTCAAGATTAGAAGTGCTGGGGAAGCAAGTCCTTCTGCGGCTCTGGTACAGTGTGTTGTCTGAACCCAGGCCCATTGTTTGTCTGACCCAGTGCTTTTTTCTGGGGGTACGCAGGGGACACATACCCCTAAACATTTTGTGAATCTAAGTTTGGCCTCATTGAGGGGAACTATTTCAATATGAGTAGGAAAATGAGAGTACTCCTAAACATTTTTTTAGCAAAAAGCACTGGTCTGACTGAGTAGGAAGCACAAGCTGCGGTCAACTGCCTCTCCTAAGTCTATCCTATGTGATGCCATTAAGCTGAAAGCTTGTGTCTCCTAATTTCCTTTTCCCCATGGCTACCATAATAAAATACTATCAGCCTTGTACCAGGAGTTGCTCAGGTCTCAAGAAACCACAAAAATCTGGGCAGTTTTGAAAGCTTCAGACGACTACCTTGATTTACAATTCTGTCAAATTGTATGGAAACATAGACAACTTGCTTATGGATCTCAGGAACCATAATACAAAATTTGGTTGGCATCAGAGCAGTTCTGAAAGGTTTGGTTCACCATATTAATTCAAAATGGCACCCAATTATATCTAAACACAGACAAAGACCTACAAATTTTGGTTATGGTATTTTAAGATGTTCAAAATATACTGTTGATCTGATAACATTACACCCCATTCTCGGCTTCCTTGGCTGCCAATAAAGGAAATGCAGAACCCTGCCCCCTGCCCCAATTTGTAAGTGTGGGTTTTTAAAAGGGAATCTACAATAAACTGATACTTTTGGCAGCAGACCTGTGTGTTAGATTGGATCATGACTACATCTGGCCTAAATGCCCATGCAGATCTGGAGCAGAGAAGCTTGCTTGCTGTTAAACATGATCATCAATCCCACAAGGATTTGTTTTCTTTTACTCGTATTAAGGACACCATCCTTTCATTTTTCTTGCATTAAGGGATGGCATAAATATTTGCATCAGGTGCAACCCTTATTTGACAAAGACAGTGTGGCCACAGTTATCAATATTCTGGTAACATCTCAGAGGGATCACTGTTATGAGCGATCACTGCTATATCCAACCAGATGGGCGGGGTATAAATAATATATTATTATTATTATTAAGGGACGCGGGTGGCGCTGTAGGTAAAACCTCAGCGCCTAGGACTTGCCGATCGTATGGTCGGCGGTTCGAATCCCCGCGGTGGGGTGAGCTCCCGTCTTTCGGTCCCAGCTCCTGCCCACCTAGCAGTTTGAAAGCACCCCTAAGTCCAAGTAGATAATTAGGTACCGCTTTATAGCGGGAAGGTAAATGGCGTTTCCGTATGCTGGGCTGGTGCTGGCTCGCCAGAGCAGCTTTGTCACGCTGGCCACGTGACCTGGAAGTGTCTCCGGACAGCGCTGGCTCCCGGCCTCTTAAGTGAGATGGGCGCACAACCCTAGAGTCGGACACGCCTGCCCCTTACGGGCAGGGGTACCTTTACTACATCATCATCATCATCATTATTATTATTATTATTATTATTATTATTATTATTATTATTATACATGGTGCTGCCTTTGAAGACTGTTTGGGATTGCAGTTGATCCAACTAGTTCTAGAGACTGAGCAAAGTTCCTAGGAAAATGTTCCATGGTCTTACTGAAATGCCTTTGATTTTCTTCCTTCAAACTTATTCAGATATTTCACCTGAAGAGGAACGACAATAACAACTTAGGGAAAGCAGACATTACCTGAAAAATTTCACTCTCTTCATTTCTTTGTTCAGGTAGGTAGCCGTGTTGGTCTGATGCAGTCTATATATGTGTGTGTGTGTGTGTGTGCGCGCGCACGAAAGCTTATACAGTGGTACCTTAGGTTACATATGCTTCAGATTACATACCCTTCAGGTTACAGACTCTGCTAACCCAGAAATAGTACCTCGGGTTAAGAACTTTGCTTCAGGATGAGAACAGAAATTGTGCAGCAGCAGTGGGAAGCCCCATTAGCTAAAGTGGTACCTCAGGTTAAAAACAGTTTCAGGTTAAGAACAGGCCTCAGAACAAATTAAGTTCTTAACCTGAGGTACCACTGTATCAATAACAAACTTAGTTGATCTCTAAGGTGCTACTGCACAATTTTTTTATTTTTATATATATTTCATTTCTTTGAAAATTCCTATGTTATTTTGTTTAATAAACAAAACACACATGCACACATACACTTCACTTCAAACTTCACAGACTTTTGTGGCAACTGTAACTTTAATTCCACACACTGTAACTGTGATGTTGAACAGTCAAGTAGTCTTTTCTCAGATTACAATTGTAGGACAAATCCATTGTGACAAATTTGGAATATGCGTCAGACAGAAATAGCCCTCAAAGACCCCTCATGAAGAATGAATTCAGACTTACATTCTTAACACACCATCATCATAAAGCAATCCAGTGAATGGAAATGCAGACATCCATAACATTAAATCACTTGTCTAATTTTGAGAGTAGCTTCCAGTGATTGGGAGGCTAATGCCATATGCCACTGCCGCAGCTGAATTCATTAAGGAAAGTTGTTTGGAGAAGCATATAATGTAATGAAGAACAGTAAATTTTAATATTGGACATGCTCTTTTGCTGCTGCGAAAATAGGGCACGGTTCAAACCGTGGAACCCTGGGCTTCACGACAAGCTTTTTAGGGGTTTCTCATTGTTGAGATCAGTAACAGGGAACACGCTTCCCTGAAAGACCATTTGTCCATCACTACCACAGTGGAGTTAAGGGACAATATAAGCGGGGACACCATTGAGGCAGCAGTACTCACCTGGCATATCATGGTGGGGTTTTGCTGCTGGGGGCAGAATTTAGTTTTGGATAAGATGTACTGTATTATTGTCAGGATGCTTTCAGTGGTTCCCGGCTGGCTGCCCAGGAAAGTATGAAGACAAGGGAAAGTTTCTTACTGTCCTTTTTTATTTCAGACTTTACAGAGAGAGGCTATAGAACCCAGCCTCTTGGATAATGGCATTGTCCTGAGTGAATTTCCACCTCCCCTTCTCTTCCACTTCCTCATTCATCGCCATCATCACCTCCTCTATGGGCCTGCCAGGTGCCCTCTGTCTTTGAGCTCTTTGCTCTCCGACTTTGAAGGCTCACGGGTTCTGGGAGATGGTGAGTCTGGAATGCTTTCTAATGACAACATGTCAGCCAGCTGCCGTTCTGGTTCTGCCTGCTTCTCCTCTCCAATAATTTCCCAGCTTTCCCCCTCATTTGCCTCTGAGCTGCAACCTCCCTCAAACCCCTGTTGTAAATCTACACTGTCTTCCTCTTCCTCTTCCCTGGAGGGGTCAGGAAGGGGAGGCAGTCTCCAGCCTTCCTCTTCTGTCTAGTCCCTAACATCTATTTCTGCTGCTCTGTGGATTGTTTTTGATTTTTAAAAATGAATTTTTAGTGGATTGTTTAAATCTTTGTGTATATTTATTAATGATGGATATTTTGATTATTTACTATTTACGTTTTGTTACATCTTGTCAGTTCTTTATGAATGGTCTGGAAACACTGCAATATTTTATTATGTAAATATTATGGATGTTGTGAGCTGCTTTGAGCATGGGAAAGTGGGATACAAACACACTGAAGAGCAGGGGTGCCAACTTGAGTGAAATATTGTGGGGCCCCAGGAAATCCCCACCCCACGTAATCGATCACATGATGCAGTGCACACACACCATTTGAATGGGAATGCCCATCACCTTTGTAGGGGCCCAGCCCCCTCAAATATTTTACTGTGAGGGCAAAGCCCCCATGGCCCCTAGGAATTGGCTCCTATGTTGAGGAGTATGGTAATGCCATTAAGAGACAACATAACTCTATATTTCTTATGGTTGGGTTTGGATTAAAGTAAGAATTTGAGCCCTGATAGTGTCCACCCCCACTTAGGATCATGGATGCTGAGGTGCAAACTCATTCTTGGTGGGAAATGACTGGGTCCACTGGGATCACAAGTTTGATTTTCAGGATATGTGCTGAGAAAAGACGTCACTGCAGTGGCAGCATAGTCACTTTTCAAAGAGGTAAAATGAGACGTTAGGTGGCTTTTGCTAGTGGAGCTGACTCTATTGTCAGCTACTCCATCCTGTTCTCCAAGGTGAGAGAGATATACATTTGACTTCTGAAATGTTCAGGCACAATGAGTGGTCGGCAAATTCCATTGGGAAAATGGAGAAATGCACCTTGGAAGTTGTTCAACTTCTGAGGCGTGTTTGAAAACGGAAGCTTTCACTTCCAGGTTTTCAGTGTTCAGGTTCCAAATCGTTCGGCTTCCAAGATGCTCAGAAACCAAAGTTCCACTGTGTGTGTATGTATCCTTATGTGGCCTTTCACTCTCATTCCAGATCTGTATTTCTCATCAACTCACTGCTTCCATATTTCTCCAAGCAAGCAGCTGGGTTGGGAGGAAATAACAGTCTCATCTCCACATTCAGAACCTGCTTGGCGTCTCTAAAATGCAGAGTATTGTCAGGAAGACTCCTTTGCTCCCCTCCCGTTCTAAGCTTAGAGCTGGAGAGATAGAAGTGGTATTCTGCTCAATGCAGAAAACATTACGCGCTCCTTCTCCTGGAAGGGACAGAGGCACAGAGAGAAGACCATGTGCCCTTCTGCTTCACCCTTCACCCTTCCATCTTAGAGATGGAGCCAGGAGGCAGAGGCGCATGCACACTCTGCCTCCCTACCTGGGTTTGACTGGTGGTCCAGACTTGGAGTGCCCATTGGGTGCATGTGCTCCCCCCTCCCTCCTCCAATTTGGAGTCAGAAGTGGAAGCTCATTGTGGCTCTTGCTTGTGTCTGACAAACCCAGAGATAAAACACATCCTTGGCTGGAGAAGGATGGGCTTCATCCCCACTCTGCCCCCTCACCTTGCCTTGGTGGTGAGGTGAGTGAGATCACAGAGTCCTGATGATGAGTTATAAAGAAAGTAGCAATACCCAATAATGGTATTTTGTGAATGCAGGTTTGCATGTAATCTTAAATATATGCAATGTCATACGTGGAAAAATAAACCTTGCTGAGGATCTCTCACATCTCCCACTACCAAAACTCTACAATGGCATCTTAGTCTCATTTCAAGTTGGAAACTGTAGAGGATTATAGATCCTTCTATCAAATGCTCATAACAGCACGCAGAAGAGAGATAGATAGATGATATGTAGAGAGATGGATATTGATAGATGATAGATGGATAGTTTCCTGTCTTATGTCTCTCTCTCTCTTTCTCTTTCTCTCTCTCTCTGTATGTGTGTGTGTGTGTGTGTGTGTGTGTACACACACACACACTACTCCTAAGACACACACACAGCCCTATTTTTATTTTCAAGAGCAAGTTTTTTTAAAAAAACAACAACTCAGGGTGGGATGTTTCCTCACTTTCAGTACCAAATAATTATATTCTGGATAATTAAAGCATTCCCTGACTACTGCAGTACAACCCACATGAGAATACCCCAGAAGGCCGTTATTATCCTTTATCCTGGGGGGAACGTGTTGGTTACAAAATTAGCTAATTGACTAACAATATCCTACTCTGTCAGAAATGAGCAAACATAAATTAAGCATGATGTTTCAAAATATAAATTGTTAATGAATATTAATTGTATACTTTTAAGACCTTGTTTGAAAATACTTTCTTGCATGCTTAGTTAGTTCCAACTCTTACTTCATTAACTTGGTAGTTTCCTTTCTGCTGAATAAAATTAACTTTATTCATATAATCTGTTCCATTAAGCCTTTTGTAAACCTCAACTCTGTACTCCCTGATCTTACTTTAATCTATGGAAATGATTTATATTTCTTAAGCCTGCAGAGCAGTTCATCAATTACAGTCTGAAGTCATCCCTTTAATCTCCTTTTGGATTTTTACCTGACATGTTGTCCTTCACAAATTAGGAAGATACATTTGACCTATCCTTTTCTCATTGAGATCCATAACTAACAACAGATAGTTATGCATGTCTGCTCAGATGTTGACACCACTGAGTTTAATAGGCCTTACTTGCTGAAAGGTGTGTATAGGACTGCAGACTAATAAGTTGTGCACCTTACTACTAAAACTTGCCACCGGCATCCCAGTATTGTCATTTTCCATTTAATACAGTTGTTCCATTAATTTACTGGCATATGTGAGAGTTATCAGATTTTATTATCACAACTATCCTGTGATGCTGGCTATTCGCCTTGTGAATTTTATGAATGAGCAGTGCCCAAGCATGATTTATCCAAGGCCATTACAAACTTTTCCCATGCCCCCTCTCATTTCCCCATTTTTTGTTTTGTAAAATTGGAAGACTGGGGATGTTAAATTTCCTTGAGTCGCCTTTGTTAAAGCTCTTTATGGTTATCACTGCCTGATTTGGATTTACAGCCAGACACAGCAGCATTAAATGTATGTCCTTAGACTAGTATCCCTTCTAGGCAGTCTGAATGCCAGAGGCCTAACTCATTTACTTACTGGGTGGATAGTGCCATTATACAGTCTACTCACAAGATGGCATTGGACATAGTTTTATCTGGGTAGAGTAATCAGTTTCATGTTGCTGTTCTGTTGTTGGAGAGAGAACGTAACATTCTTGTTTAGCTTCCTGACTGATGGCACACCTTCTCTCTGTCTCCCTCCTGAGGCTAAGAGGTTTTCAGCCCAGGCTGAGCCTCCCTGAACTCATTCTTCTTATGCTTGGTGCCTGTGGATCAACAGGATTTTGAACTCATGTCCCCCTGGTTCTAACCTGTCTTATCAACTGAAAACATGCAGAAACAATCTAGGGAAATGCAGACATCTCCTCTGCCCTCGTCCTGCTTCCCTTATCACAACTGTTTTAGTTTCCCTTGACAGTCGTCAAATGCTTTTTCCTGAGAATGAAAAGCTTCAAATTCCTTCTTAGGTGAGATTTTATTGGGAACTCTAATGTCTGTCTGATAGGAGAAATGTGAAGATGAAAGAGAAAGAGTGGTGATATCTGGCATAGAAAGTGTTCCTCTACCATATGAAATCTTAGGTTGCCACTGCTTCCCAAACTAGCAAGTTGTGGCATAGTATAATAAAATGGAGTTCTATATCAGTGTTAAAATATTTGTCATTTTACAATCAGGCCTGTACTTACTGCATTTAATCAGAAAGTGAAATATTATATACTTTACTACTTTAGTGCATTAGTCTGTCACCAAATGGAAAGAGCATTTATTTTTCAGTCATCTATCATAAGTCATAAAATGCACATGCTGTTACGTGTGGTGCTTTCCATATAAGACTTTCCTACCTGCTAAATAGGCAAATGCTAATATTTATATGCTAATTAATTGCAGAATAGCTGGGGAATATTCCAACTGTTTGTCTGCCTTCTGCAGTTGAGAGGCCATCAATCACCCCCCCCCCTTCATTTTTAAACATTGCATTTAATGGCACTTCCTTTATATTTCACATTATTCTTATTTTCTGCCATGTGACAGCATTAATATATTTTTTTATTTTTCTTATGCCTCGCTTATGTTAACTCAACCATAACTGCATGTGGCACTAAATTAAGTTATATTGTAGATTTGAAAGTGTGCAACAATCCAGGGGATATTGTTTTCAGCATGAATAAAAAATGAGACAACTAGAAATGAGCATGACACACAATAGCTTATAGTTTTTGCACACTGAAAATGTGGAGAAATTGAAAAGGGTGTTTGCTCTGAACAGAAAAGGAAACATATTGTAATTATAGGTGAAAGTACAAGGTACCACAAAACTGGAGTCGTATTTTATATGAACCGTATAGTTGTTGGCATCCATCTGTCTCAGGAGGTAATGCAGGAGTGCACTTTCAAGTGTAAAGTCAAAGCGTTGGAGAGTTACAACGCCTGTTGTGGCTGTACAGACAGATACAGGAGATACATGTTTTATTGCAGGTGGGGTAGATGAAGGAGTCTGGCTTTGCTGCTACAGGTGACATTTCTTCTCTCTGTGCTCTCCCCAGTGGTCATTTCTCCTCTAGTCACTGCTGTGGATGCACGACCTGACTGTCTGTACCAAGGCAGGTACAGGTCTGCAAGGGATTCCCATACTGCAGGGTTAATGTTGCCAGTCTTCATGTCTCGTTTGAAGACATCTTTTTAATGCAGAGCTGGTCAAACTGTGGGTCTGGTGCCTGAAGCCAGCTCCCTATAGAACATATTGAAGACATTTTGAGTCATTGGTCTTGGTGGGAGTAAGTTGCCCACGACTCACTTCCATAAAGCAGTATGTTAACACACAAGCCTAGCATTGGTATTGATAATTAAGATCCCATTCTTGCATACCTTTTGGATAATCAAACCATTGCCGTGTAGCCAATGGAGGGGCAGGGAGGGGCAGCTGCCCTCCCTAAATCAATAAAAATCAATTAAAAATACATAGCTAACTGAGGTTCACCACCACCCCCAACAAAAGGCCTGCCGCCATTTAACAACAGGCATGCCCCCCACAAAAATCCTGGCTACACCCATGCCGTAGATGCCTTGCCAATATGTTTGTCTCGGATAAGGACCTGTTACTTTTTTTATTGGCATGGAGACATGCCAAGTTGAACAGACCTTCCTCATTCCTCAAATGTTCACTCTTCAGTCAAGCTGAAGGCATATGAGAGCAATAGGGAGAAGAATATGTCAAAGAAAGTGGGAGAAATGAACCATCATACTGGACGGTTTCACATCTGTTCTAGTGGAAGGACACTATCATCTCGTGAAGCTTAGGTGGGCATCCTATCTTGTTGAGCAGTGAAGAGGCCTTTTCAGCTGACAAGGTCAAAGGCCTTTGTCAGGTCTACGAAGGTGATGTCTCTGCTCCCAGTATTTCTCTTGCTGCTGGTACAGTGAGAAGATCATGTTGACTGTTGACCTCTGAGTTCTAAAGCTGCATTGTGACTCAGGATGAATAGTATGAATAGTATAAAGTAGCATTAAAATAAATAGAAAGTGTTGGGTGGCACACAAAAAACCCAATAGCTACCAAGCATTCATGAACAAACATATATCCTCATGCATATATAAGACTGTCAGTGCATACTTGGAGAGTAGGCAATGCTCTCAGTTGGCTCTGATCTAATCTAAATTAGTTGAGGTTCTAATCCCACCTCATGTGGCAACTAGGAAGAAGGATGACCTGGCTTGATATGATGGATGAGCTTATTTGAGGTTGTCACTTATAACTCAAGGAATAAAATGAAAGATGGATGCTATAATTAAATTCTATAATTAGCAATCCTATCTGCTGTTCCGACTGGGATAATTATAGAACAGTGGTGTTCTTTTCTTTAAGCCCACCTTTTATAATATTTTAATACGGTGAAAATGCATAAATATCAGCTTGAGATATAGGAGTGGTGTGTGCACACACCACACAGTAGAGACCTCCAGAAACTGAACCACTTCAGAATGCGGGTGGGTGATCCCATTAAATTGCCTCTCTTGTGATGAACTTCCTGAAAATGGTCACCAGCATATTAAGGCTATAGTCTTCTCATTTATTGACTACCACATACAGAGGGTTTTAAGCATAAGAACATTCAAATATGTAATCCTTTGAGATGATTGTGCCATATGCGAAGTGGCTCTCAGCTGGTGCCAGTGGAAGTGCTTTGACTCTATGTGGGTTGTTGATCAGGCTATGAATCATCTTCTATCCTGCATGTTGTATTCCTTTCAGGAGGAGTGTAAAAAGGAACTTGTAGACAGATCAAAGTCTCCGCTGAAATGTCTCTCATAAATATTAAGGTTGCCTGTCACTTGAGTCATTAAATTAATAGAGTAAAATATCATTCCTCTTAGTTCACAGAAAAGTGATGGTTGGCACCCCGTATTTACCATGCTGGGCATGATAGGATAAATCTTTTCCCCCAATACACGGCTTCATTTTCATATTCTGTGCTGCAATGTGCAATGAATGAGCTTTGAAAGAAACTTAATTTTCAATGGCTGAAGCTAAATGCTTTGGTCCTGAGCACAGCTGGAATGAGATGCTTCCATGTTTTCTGGTTGGGCGCGGTTGTCCTTTCAAGAATTCAGTACTGAGCATCTCAGACTCACTCACACTCTCTCTCTCTCTCTCTCTCTCTCTCTCTCTCTCTTTCTCTCTCTCTCTCCGATTTTGGGGGGGCACCTGCCACCATCAACAAATAAATATGAGGAGTTGTGTTTTGTTGTTTTTCTGCAACAAGTTGCAAATTCGCAGATAGAAAAAGGCAATTCAGGAATTCTTATACCTTTCATTTAAAATGTTCATCAGGTTGCAACACCAGGCTGATCTCAAGTCAGGCTGGCTTACACTGATGAAACCCTGCAGTCTGACAAAAGCTGTTAAGCACTAAACTCTCCAGCAGATTGAACATTAGCCTTTGTCCTTGGACCAGCTGGAATCGCCTGTTAGTAATGATTTCCCTGGTGATCACATTGCACCAAAGAACCACATTCCATATAGCTCAAGCACCATGTTCAGGGAACAGCAACCCCATTTTACTCCTGCTATCATGCCACAAGTAAAAAGAAATTAACTTGTGGATTAGGTTTCCTATTTATTTCAATATCTTGGGCTGATTGAATAGTTAACCATTGCATTCAACTTAAGTTTCGACTGGTTTTCCTTCCACCCTAACAGTTGTGTATGTCTGTGCTTATGTGAAGAGACTTCTGGCAGAGGTATTTATTGAATCATTTACATATTATGAATAATGACAATGTGGATTGTCAATTCTGTGTCAAACTAAAATGAATTCCAGGTAGATGACTAAATAGGAATGTAGTATTTATTCAAATATTTATAGGGAAAATTCAATAACATCAAGACTGGCTATATATCATGTCAATAGATATTATAATAGTTAAGGCAGATGCATGAATTTATTATTTAGCACCAAGAAGATGCACTGCAGGGAGAAAAATATATTTCTTCCTCCCACCGCTATTTCCACCTCACTCTCTCTACTGCCTCAAGATTGCTGCAGGGCTTTTAGCACTTTTCTTCCCGCTTCCTAGCATGTGTTTTAGAGACAATATCCTTGCTTTAGTTTTCAAAGCACATTAATGTAACAGGAGTTTCATGTTAATACGTCGCCATGTATTCTGCTACTATATGAATCTCAAGTACTCCACTTGAATTTTTAATGGCTGGCAGGAACGGCCAGGGGAGGTAGTTTATACAAATAAGAGAAGCCTCTCTTTCTCCCCACCCCTTGTAACATATATGTCTGTGTGTGTGTGTGTGTGTGTGTGTGTGCGCGCGTGCACACACACACACATGCAAACAGAGAAACACAAAACTAGGTACCATCTAAAACTAGATCCTGGCTTGTATTTCTTTGTCAAGAGGGGAGGTGTGCTCAGCTTTCTATAGACTGCCCCCTGCCCCAGTCTGAAAAAGAATCATTTAGTTGAAAGAGAAAGATGGAATTTATGATACCACACCCTCCACTTCTCAGATTTCATATTTTCATATTTCAAGAAACAGACTATTTCTTGTAAAGAGTCATGAAGAACCAAGACTAGCACAGATGGAAAAGCTGGTTCATTATTTATTTATTTTATATCCAGTGACCACGCGCACCTTTATTGGTCTTTCTGGCCTTTTTCATCTGAGAAATAGTTTTATCTTTGCAGCCATCTGTACAGGCGAAAGATGCCCAGTTTCTTTAACCTTTCTTCTTAGATCGTGTATTCCAAATAATTTGATGCCAGCTTACCTCTCTGATGCTTCCCTTTTTCTCCTGAGGTGCCTCTGCCTTCATGATTAGCCATAATCATTCATTCATTCCATCAATCATATTTGTTCTCAAGTAATTAAGTACTACTCACGGCTTGCTGAATACACACATTTGTATCAACTTGTGCAGAACATACCAACTATTATGAAGAAGTGGTAGAAGTGGTAGGAATGTTATAAAGATGAAAGAAATATTTGAAATTTCATAGAATTTAGCCATTTTACCGTTTAAATTCGGGCTTCCAAATTTCCGAATTTAACAAAATAAATTTACACTTTAAGAGCAGAATCCAATGAGACTTCACCTTCCTCCTCTTATCTTCTCTGGTAGGATATTGAGGTCACACAAAGGGCTGCAGCAGGGAGGGCAAGAATGTGAAATTCCATTGCACAAGTGGAAGCCTGTTTCACTCACACACAAACAGTGTCTGATAAATCCCCAATGTTCAATTTTACATCAAAGTATGAATTTCTTAGAGCTCTTTATCTGTTTTGATATCTCACAAGCTGTCAAATGTTGAATATGTTACCTGTCAAAGACTATTGAAATCCTACATAGGTAAGGTAAAGTGTAAAGGAGCCCTGGATGGTATGACTATGGGTTTGCAGTGCTCATCTCGCTTCAGACCAAAGGAGCCGGCGTCTGTCCACAGACGGCTTTTCAGGGTCATGTGGCCAGCATGACTAAGCCGCTTCTGGTGCAACGGGACACCATGACGGAAGCCAGAGTGCACGAAAATGCTGTTTACTTTCCCGCCACAGCAATACCTACTTGCACTAGTATGCTTTCGAACTGCTAGGTTGGCAGAAGCTAGGACAGAGTGATGGGATTTCACCACCGTTGCATGGATTTGAACTGCCAACCTTCCGATCTGCAAGCCTTGGTGGTTTAGCCCAGTGTGCCACCTGCATCCTGAAATCCTACATACTACTTGAATGCCAGCTATAAAATACTTCCACTATCATACATTGAAAATAAAATGTAACCTGGTTTACTGATAGCAAATAAGGATATGCGCATTCAGAAAATAGCTGAGGTTCTGCCATCATCACCATCCATAGAGGAAAATTTGAGGAGAATTTTAAGGTGTGCTATCCCATCAAAGGCGCAGCATCTCAACACAGCTCACAGATCAGATCAGAAGAATCTTTATTTGCATCAGCCACTACCCATAGCAATAAAATAAAATACAGTGAACTGAAGATAGAGGTAAAAACTGGACTACACAAAGTACATTTGGGTGGTTTACATCGATAATCAAATAATAGATCTTATTCTAATTTCCCCTGCTAAATTTTTTTGAGTTGCACTTTTCTTGGTTCATACAAGAAGAATGTAAGTAGCATGGAAACCTGGAGCTCGGAAGGATAGTTAAATGTGTCAGATCATTCGAGGTATGTACAGTTTGAGATGGGACAGAGAAGCAATGTATACATTGGTTTTTGGTATACACAGCTCTTTTTGTTTGTGCACATGAGCATTTTGCTGACTGAGGGGAAGTACATGATGCCGCGTCCCTACCCTGCCCTGCTGCCCAATTCCACATGAAGAAGATAAATAGACTGTCTGTTGAATTTTAGTTCAACACTGGGGATAGGCCATGGCCTCCACTGGACCCACAGGCAGCAGGCTAGCCTTGTGGGTGCAATGGGGCAGGCTGTGAGCACACACAGATCTGTCTTCTAGCAGAGATGAAAGATCTTGTGTGTGAGAGAAAGTACATTTGTTGCAGCTCTACAACATTCATGATGTAATTCCATACACATGGACCATAACCAGATGCGATACCATTCCCTCACTGTGGCAGACATTTCCCTTTCCTCAAATGAAGCTGCATAGGGCTAAATTTGCGACTAGAGACTAGAAGCAGTGCTCAAACTTTTAAAAGTTCATTTGATTTGAATCTTTTGAAATGTCACCTCTACAAAGCCTGGAAGAGTGAAACAACAACAATAATGTTTCTAAGTGTCCCTGGGGCTCTGCAAAGCTGAGATATATAAATAAACATCCTTATTAGTCATTAGCATTACATGTTTAGGATGAAAGCTTCAAATAAATAATCAGGTATCTCAACCCTCATCTTATTAATTATTCCATGTTTCATAAATGCAATATTGTTTTTAAAGTTCCAAATATTAAAAGATGTATGTAAATTCCCTTCAGCACCAATAATTGTTTTATTCTCTTCCTGCTGTTCCTGTTCTTGCAATTATTCAAGCATCATAGTTACCAAATATACCCTTGAGAATGGATTAACCCTTTTTTTCTCTACTTGTCCACCAGGAACAAATGGAGCTGGTTGATCTGTTAGGGAGAAGTCCAGTTATTGTTGTTTGGAGTTATCTAGCTCATTCCTGGCTCTTGTGACAGAAACATGTTATCAGAACCAAGGCAGCTTTCAGTGTCATGTGTTCTTTCTTTCTCCTCTGTAATATCCAATTCAGTTTAGCTCATGTCCTGACATTGTTGCTGAGCTATCCCTCAAAACTGCTCCATATCATGAGGCAGAGGCAGGAAAGACAGTATAGAGACATCAGCTGATATTGCCAAAACCTCAGCATAGGGGGCCATTTTTGAGATACTTGGAGAAGTTTCAGATCAGATTCTCAAAAGAAAATAGGGCACTTTTAAATTCACCTACTGGTGAAAGTTTGTGTTCACTGTTTAAAAATCCCTTCATAAGCATTCATTGATTCATCTATCAAATAAAAGCTTGTAGAAATCATCATCAAATTTCATCATGTAGGTGAAACCCAGAAGGGATATGGTTTACTCTGTTTCTACATTAAGGAAATCATTCCTTCCTTCAGTGGTGCAATTCCTCTGACTCTTCTGCTATCTGATACAGTTGTGGTTGGTCTATACAACAGACCAACTCTCTCTTTTAGCAAGTTTTACCAATGAAGGTAAGTGGGAATTTGAATTTTGCTTTAGAAATGTGGGCCCAAAGAATAGGTAATTTTTAAAGCAAAGAATAGGTGTGGGTTTTTTTCTAGGCTTCTCACCTCATCAAATGAAAATCAAAAGCTAAAATCAAAAATGTCTTTTGCTAATGTGGCACAATATCCCTGGCTATCTGGTCAAAATGAAGATTTTAATTGCCTGAAGTCACCTTGATATAAAATACGTAGCCAGAGTCCTGTAACAAAGGTGACATCAACAATAAATAAGCTTGGGTGAGATAAGAGAAATTCTTCGAAGGGGGAAAAAATATCCCAGGTAAATGTATACCTATCATGTCACAAGCCTTAGATCCTGCTGAAAGATTGATTAGATCCTGGTGGTGAGGGAAATGGGAAATTGGATTGTAAAGTGTGAGATAGACTGTGCAACTTTATCAGACCGTTCACCTGTAATGATGAGGTCATCTTCCTTCTGGCAGCTAGACTGGCTTCTCAGTGAAAAAGAAACAACAAGATTTATGTACTGTGAGATCCAATGACAAAGGAAGAATTGAGGGAGGTCTGGGAAATACGTTTAGGCTAAATTAAACATTTCAAAGGCACATCATAGCGGAAATCCTAAGGATTCTTTTTCAAAGTTCTATGAGGTTTCATCTGGCCGATTATCTAGCTGTATTTGGGAGAGGAGGGGAGGGAGAGAGAGATCAAGGATTTATGTTGCCAAAGGCTATCACAAAGGTTCCTAGAGAATTTTGTGGCTGAAAGCAAAAGTATTGAACCAAGCTAAAAAGCTCCATAAAAGTTTTACTCCTTAGTTTAAACTTTTGACACAAAGGTGTCAAATAATGAACACCTGAAAAATCTCAAAACTGTGACCACCACCCAGTAGGTCTGATCCCTGGGGAGGCTTGAGGATGGGTGCTTGGACCAGGTGCTTTGGTGATTGCATAGCTAATAGCAAAACCTTTCAGTGCTGGTCCTGTGTTTGGCTTCTAATAGGCAGTAAATTAGCTTTTCATGAAGGGCAAACCACAGCTACCAAGATTTTGGGGAGGAGAATGTACTTTACATGAACAGCCAGCAGCGTTGCGTAATTCCTTCACGGGGCAGGTACACACGAGTCAAGAGGGTGCAAAAGCCCGGGGAGATGGGGGTGGGGAGAAAGAGCCCATCGTGCCAGAGTGACCCTGCCCTGCCCTGGAGCATTAAGAGGCCACACCCCCAAGATGAATAGGAACATGTGTGCTGCCCCTTTAAGTGGGAGGCTGGACTCAACAGTCTCCACTGGGGCTGGCCAGAGCTGCCTATCACTGACATGAGTTCCTGTTGGGTAGAGTTGGCTCTCCTGTGCCCTCCCTTGCCCTGCCCTGGATCTGGGAAAGGGACGAGGCCAGACGCACTCTCTTCGCTTCCTTTTCGGTCAAGTTGAGCAGCATGGATGTGGGCTCTGGCCCCATCGGCCCAGTCTCCAAGGTTCAGGGAGACCCTTTCATGTCCCCCAGAAGCCACTGGAACTGTGCGTCCCAGGAAATGTTTGCACGCTGCCCCCATGCTGACGCCTCCAACGTGGCTTGGCTCGGTGCTCCTCTCCATAAGTATTGGTTCCTCCAATGCCCAGAGAGAAGCTGGGCCATGCTGGGGACACCAGTATAGGGGTGCCTGCTGTGCACCCCTTCAAAAATCCATGCCCAGAGCAAGGGCCCCTCTGGCACCTCCACACTACACCCCTGTGTGCGGTGAAGGCTTCAGGGCAGCAAAGGGTGCCTGGCTGAGCTCGCTGCTCAGGAAGCAGATTCTGTCCACTCATACAATTGGACCAATTGCAAGCAGGCAAGGGGGCAGCCACTCCCAGGGGGTGGGCTCAGCAAAGCCTGCAGGTCTACTCTCTGGGCAGATAAAGAGGGTCCATGGCCTGCATTGGCAGCCACGTCTTCATTGATATAATAGGCAATGCTATGGATATGGTTGGTTGCCATATTTGGGACCAGGTTGAATTTTTTTCCCGGTAGGCAAATTGGCTTGCCACCTCATAGAAATTATCAGAATTTTGGTGGTTTAGGCATTGGGTAGGTATAATCTTGGACAGAGGGGAGGTTTTAGCCTTTGCCTGCCCCTCCGAAAAATGGGGTATCCCATTAAAGGGATCCAGGCGAGATGCTTCTGTCCAGACACCCAGATGTGGGCTAGGAATAAAGCACTCCTCAGGTGCAATCCAGCAGGAGAGTTACACTTTGATGTGGATCAAGCACTCTCTCACTTCTGGCTGACCCTAAATAAATCTTCTTCCAGCAGGCAGTCTGGAGATGGTTGGTTCTACCCAGTGCCTATGCCAAACCTCTTACACTTTAGGCAATAAAGCTGTGGCCTGATTTGACCCAAATACAAGTTGTCATGTCTCATTATTCATTGTTTATAGCAGTCCATAGGGCAGGGGGACAACTGGGCACGCAAGAGGAATCCAAAGTTGTGAGTCTCTTGTACTTTGCTAATCTAAACAAGAACAATCTACACTTCATCCAGATGGAATATTTTTTAAAACTTTGTACTAGTGGCGTGGTGTTTTGAATGAGAATCTCAACACATTAATCATGAGTTCTACATGGCAAATGAACTCCTGAATTTGACATAAAGATCCACCCAGCCTTGCAAGTCTTTTCTGACACAATTGCGATAAATCAGTTAGCAACATCAGCCAAAGAATCTGTCAGGGATATAAATAGTCTGTATCTGTTCAGCATAATGTTGCACACCACCCCAGTCTCCAAGCGGTTTGAGATTCTAGAGGTTCCAGGCATTTACACGGGGTCTGATTTCCTCAGAATGAGAGACAGCAGAAACTGTGAAGAAAGCAGTTGTTGGGAAGAAGAGCCCAATAACAGAATAAATGATGCAAGAAGGGAGCTGCAACCCAAGATAGGAATAGAGATAAGGGAACACCTAGCTGCAATTAAAAAAGGATATTGACAAGCTGGAACATGTGCAGAGGAGGGCAACCAAGATTACCAAGAGTCTGGAAACCAAGCCTTAGGAGGAATGGTTGAACGACCTGGTTATGTTTAGCCTGGAAAAGAGATTGAGAGGAGATATGGCAGCCACCAAATATCTCAAGGACTGTCACATGGAAGATGGCACAAGCTTGTTTTCTCCTGGAGGCTTATGATAGTTTGTAATATTTAAGTTCATTTATGAAAATACAGGTTGAGCAGAGGTATGGGGTAGACAGACCAAACACTCTGAAAGCAAAATCCACTGACCAGTATATGATTACAGCTGGTGTGATCCAGTAGCAAAAAAGGCTAATGCAATTCTAGGATTCATCAACAGAAGTATAATGTCTAGATCAAGGGAAGGCATGGTCCCACTCTATTCTGCCTTGGTCAGACCACACCTGGCTTCCTGTGTCTAATTCTGGGCAGAACAAATTAGGAAGGATGTTGACAAGCTGGAACATGTGCAGAGGAGGACAACCAAGATGATCAAGGATCTGGAAACCAAGCCTTATGGGGAACGATTGAGGGAGTTGGGTATGTTTAGCCTGGATAGGAGGAGACTGAGAAGAGATATGAGAGCCATCTTCTGATATCTAAACGGCTCTCACATGGAAGATGGAGCATGCTTCTTTTCTCCTGCTCTGGAATTCAACCAATGGCTTCAAGTTACAAGAAAGGAGATTCTGGCTTAACATCAGAAAGAACTTTCTGACAATATGAACTGTCAAGAGTTTTTAAAGCAGAGGTTGGATGGTCATCTGTCAGGGATTCTTCCATTGCAGGAGATTGGACCAGATGACCCCCAGGGTCCCTTCCAGTTCTACAATTCTATGCTTCTATGAAGAGAGCTATGATCACTTTACAAAGGCCTGACTTCACAGACACATGGTGCAATGATCCTTTCTCTGTCTGCAGAATAAAACATTATATCAAAAATTTACAACTTTTCTGCTTGTTTGTCTTTTATAATGATCCTTAATGGAAGTCTCCATTGCAATCCCAAATGTATTTGCCAAGATGTAAGCCCAGCTGAACTCATTAAAACTTACTTTTCAATAAACATGTTAAAATCAGGCTGCAAGTCATATTTCTGCTTGTTTGCTCTAGTGGCAGTTGCATATTATGGAAGGACAGTGATAATAATCGGAATTTATGTAGGAAGTTCTTTGGAAGCCAGTCAGGTAATTCAGCTCAGAAAAGTGCTTTTTTCTTAAAACAAACACCATGTATTGAAATTTAATAAATGGCCAGCTAAACTTCAAAAGCAAAAGCAAGCAGCTTCCTTTCTCTTGCTATGCATTATTTATTGTTTTTGAATATGAATGTTTTCTCAAACAGATTAATTAAACTACAGGATTTTAGTAAACTATTTTGTTATTGTTTTGGAAAAATGATTCATCATCTCAAGTCACAGAAATAACTATGGTAAAATGGAGAATTGTCATAGTACAGGGGAAAGGCCAACACTGGCCATAAATAATTGCCACAGCTTTGAGGACATCTTACACATTTATTTACTTAGTTGAAGAAAGCAAGAATCTGGCAGACACAGGACAAATTAAGATCTCACTGCAAATGACTGAACTGCTAAGTATGAAATTCGCATTATCTTTAGACAAGAATTAATCAAGCAACAGGGGAACCTTAGAGTTATTATAAGCACCTTGAAAATGAATTTTTTTCCATAAGTATCAACCTGTCTGAATAATAATATGATTCAATATTAATGGTGCATGAGCTTGAATATGAATGTGTTCTCCAGCAGAAGAAAAACATGCAGGGAATTGGAGGAGTACTGCTGATCTTGCCAAACTTATGAGGCTGTTGCAAACATACCAGGAGGGAGCGGAGGAAAATATACACAACCTTGATCTCCTGGGTGCAAAAGCAAGATACCAATATATGTCAGACAACTGCTTAAATTGTGGGAAACAACCACCAACATGCATGGTTTTAAAAGAGGATTGGGCCAATTCATGAGGCTCGTTCCAATAGCTGGGCTCTGCCTTCACAGGTGAAGTTTGCTTCTGAATGTTATTTGCTTGAAAGTGTAAGAGGGGAAGGTGCTCTCATGCTCAGGTCCTCCTCTCAGGCTTCAAGAGACATCTGCTTGGACACTAAAACAGGAGGATGCTGCACTATGTGGGCCAAGGGCCTGATCCTGCAGGGTTCTTCTCATATTCTAATGTAATGCCCTTCACAGATCAGGTAAAGAAAGCCAGGAAAGCAGACTTCCTTTAACTACAACACTATTTACAGCAAAATACACAGACAAAGGGTTTGCCTGACTGATAGCACCACCTCCGAAAGGAATGGGAACTATTTCCAGACTCATATAGATGATAGCTGATGATGAACTATCCACAATAACATGTTTTTTCTGTGGCCTTTTACATGTGTTTAGGGAAAGCATGTCATTGGCGGGATTTCTGTGTTATGTGTTGGGATTCTTACTTGGTATTTTTATATTGTGAACCACTCTGTGATCTTTGGATGGAGGGTGGTATATAAATTTAATTAATAGAAATACATACATAGGGATGCGGGTGGCGCTGTGGGTTAAACCACAGAGCCTAGGGCTTGCCAATCAGAAGGTTGGTGGTTCGAATCCCCGCAACGGGGTGAGCTCCCGTTGCTCGGTCCCTGCTCCTGTCAACCTAGCAGTTCGAAAGCATGTCAAAGTGCAAGTAGATAAATAGGTACCACTCCGGTGGGAAGGTAAACAGCATTTCCGTACGCAGCTCTGGTTCGCCAGAAGTGGCTTAGTTATGCTGGCCACATGACCCGGAAGCTGTACGCCGGCTCCCTCGGCCAATAAAGCGAGATGAGCGCCGCAACCCCAGAGTCGGTCACGACTGGACCTAATGGTCAGGGGTCCCCTTACCTTACTTAATACATACATAAATCATCCAGCCCTTTGCTGGTGGGGAATGACTGGTGGCAGGTGCTTCCAAAGCAGGTCCGTTTCTCTCTCATGCACACATACGCTCCCTGCTTGATGCTGCAGTCGTCAAGCAATAAACCTGCTGGTGTGGATTGCTTCTCCTTGATCTGTCACTATGAATTCCTTCACCACACAGCACTAAATGAATCTCTGCTTCCTACTTTGTTCCCTGTAACAATTAGCAGGTGGTGCTGAATTCTTGAGCTCCTTGATCTATAATATTTACCAAATATGCTGTGTGAAATCCAGTCTGTTTCCAGGCATCTGTTTATGTTCCCAAGTGTGCCTCCCTGCCTGCTGTTAACAGCAATCTCTCTCACTTCCCTTTTGTGAATCTTAGATAAGGGGCTTAGCCAGCTCAGTAATGGTGCGCTGCCTCCACTTCGTAGAATATATATGCAAGTGTGCAAGAGACTGTCTGCTGATGGGTGGTCAGGCCACAGTAAAGCCTCTGAGCGGCTTTCAGGCAGTCAAAGCACGACATACAAAGCCTTCGGAAACATACGTGACTCTATCCACTCCACACACAACCTTCATGTTTTGAGCAGAAAGATCTGAATGGTTGGGAACCTGAGGAGGCTTCTAAGCACATTAATTCAGACTGATTTACAAGCTCAATTCTGACAATCTTGCTCAATGCAGTGGGTAAGGATCAGAACATCAGAGGTGAGGTCCCTAGAGGCATTGACTTTCCCACTTCTCAAATCATGCCTGAAGAGAAATAAAGAGGAGCAACATTTAACAGTGAAATCTCTCTCTGGGGAAAAAATTTCTCCTTCCAAGTAAACGCATGGCCAAGCATTTTACCACACTGCAATCTGCCCTATTATTAAACTTACCTTGAACCTGCATGCAAAGTTTATTTTAGGGATGAGCGAGACATTGCTTCAGTTCAGATTTTAATGCAATGAATTAATGCAAACCTACCTAATTCACATGGGACGTGGGTGGCGCTGTGGGTTAAACCACAGAGCCTAGGGCTTGCCGATTAGAAGGTTGGCGGTTCGAATCCCCGCAATGGGGTGAGCTCCCGTTGCTCGGTCCCTGCTCCTGCTAACCTAGCAGTTCGAAAGCACGTCAAAGTGCAAGTAGATAAATAGGTACCGCTCCGGTGGGAAGGTAAATGGCGTTTCTGTGCGCTACTCTGGTTCGCCAGAAGCGGCTTAGTCATGCTGGCCACATGACCTGTACGCCGGTTCCCTCGGCCAGTAAAGTGAGATGAGCGCTGCAACCCCAGAGTTGGCCATGACTGGACCTAATGGTCAGGGGTCCCTTTACCTTTACCTTACCTAATTCACACTATCTGAAAAAAACTTTATTGCTAGATCCTGACAATAGTAGGGGAATGATCCTTTTATGGATTTGTTTTTACATGTTACTTTCATATTCTAATAATTCTTATGGCTAACTGCTAAAACTGTTTAAAAATCTGCCCTGCCCCTCAGAAATATCATCCCAATAATTGCTTGCACTTTTAAAAAACTTTATTAAAAATATTTTGCATGCCCCATAAGACAATCAACGGCTACTGGGTATGAGGGCTGTGCTCTGTCTCCACTGTCAGAATTCTAGTTACAGGTAAATAAAAAAATTCCTTCCAGGAGCACCTTAGAGACCAACTAAGTTTGTTATTGGTATAAGCTTTTGTGTGCATGCTCACTTCTTCATGCACACTAAAGCTCATACCAATAACAAACTTAGTTGGTTTCTAAGGTGCTCCTGGAAGGAATTTTTTTATTTTGTTTCCACTGTCAGAGATAGCAGAAGGCCTATGGCTGGTGGCAAATTAGAAATAGGCATTCCTAATATGATATTTTATGAAATTTGGATATATTTCCCACAATAGCCAACATAAATAGGATCTTAGCTTCATTTCTCCTTGCCCCCCCCCCCCATTTAGGCCTGGGCAGGATAAAGCCATAATTGTTAGTTTCCTAGTTATACATTTGGATGTACACATATCAACACCATGAAAATACTTTACAAAGTTAGAAAAATATTGCTGCAGTTTACTTCAGCAGCCTTATTGTTTCTCAAAATCCAACTGACTGCTTCCAAGATTGGCCCTGAAAACCAAATATAATCCAAAGTATCCAAGTACAGTGGTACCTTGGGTTACAGACGCTTCAGGTTACAGACACTTCAGGTTACAGACTCTGCGAACCCAGAAATAGTACCTCGGGTTAAGAACTTTGCTTTAGGATGAGAACAGAAATCGTGTTCGGGCAGCGTGGTGGCAGCAGGAGGCCCCATTAGCTAAAGTGGTGCTTCAGGTTAAAAACAGTTTCAGGTTAAGAACAGACCTCCGGAATGAATTAAGTACTTAACCCGAGGTACCACTGTATATCTTTTGAACATGTCAGACATAATATGCAAATTGATGTGGCTGTAGTCTGTAGTTCTCTGCATTTTTCATTTTTTTCTTGGAAGAAAGGACCCCAAAAGTCCTTATCTCAAACACATTCTCCATGTGACCAAATCCCACACCTCTGTTAATTCAAAGTACTTTGTATTTCATCTTAAACCTAACTGTTTTGCTTCACAAGGTTGTGGATTGAATTGCATGTGTTCTTAAACAACCCCAACAGAGAAGCCATTCTATAGATTTAAAAAGTATTGATAACAATCCATACATATACCTAAGAATAGTCAGATTGCTGTGTTGAGCTGATAAGCAAAATAAGTTTTTTACATAGTTGGTCAGATTTCAGGCAATTTTTCATTGAGATGAAAAATGCAGGACCAAATGCAGGTGCATTGCAATAAGAAGCACATTTGGGCCTTAGAAGATGGGTAATTTGCAAATGGTCCAACCAAGGCTAAGCACATTTACATTACAATGCAACTTAAGCAGGAGAGTTAAGCACAAACTGACAACATTTGCTGAAACCAATGGGACTTAATGCAGCAATCATAGACTTCTAGGGAGTAAGTTCCATTAAACAGAGGGGGACTTACTATAGGATTGCACCAGTAAACATGTTTAACCCTGTCTAGATCAAGCTTCCATGACTTAAAAAATGATAGCAGTGAAGGGGGAAAAACATTGCGATCTTTCTGCCCAGTTGAGAGCAATTGCCATTACATGTTGCAAAGTAAAGTTTTGCTTGGATATTAGATTGCCTTGAATATGTTAGTAAGCATGGAGACAGCTGGCACAAAGTGTTTAGCAGGATGCTAACTGACAATATAAAGATGGAAATTTCATACATTAGACCATGAAACATTCCTAGTGCGTAGGTTGTGAAAGGTAGAGTAAATGGATATTCATAAGACATAAAGTGTGTTCTTACTTGAACTACAATTGATGATTACTAATGGCAGGTATGTTTGCTCTGATTCTACCTGTAAATATCCAGTCCCATAATATTTTCACAGAAATCTCTACTGACACAAACATTGGAAGCTCCAATTAATACTAATGAGAGTTAAGTGTTTTGCATTTGGATGGAGACCAACATATCCCTCACTCTGGAATTTAGAGTGTAAGAGTGAAAACACTGCCATCCCTTAAGGATCATTTTGATAATGCAGCCTCCACTTCTTCTTAAATATTTTTATATAAGTTATGAACAAAGTGCTCTTCATTATGATGAGTGGTTTGTGTAAATGAAGGGAGGGCTTGCATATAGCAAAGAAGAGACACGGTGCAAAGAGTAGGGATGGGAAGAAATTCTACTTAGTTTGCATTTAAGGGAGCACATCTAATTCACACTTTCCAGAACAATATAAGGAACTGAAGCATAGTAATCCTTAAAAAAATGCACTGTTTTGAATTTTGCAATGCAGTTCTCCAGCCATTTAATGCATACATAGATGCCTGCATGTACTAGGCTAAAGTGTGCATCAAATACACATGTAAGTGAAAATAGCATTCAAAAATTGTGATATTAGGGGAAATTGCTTTGTAGAAATGAGTGTATGAGGCAAATGCATATGAAAATGACAATACTGTAAGTAACTTTGAGTTTCCTTGGGCAAGAGAAGGCAACTAACAAATTTAATCAATAATAAATAGTAATAGAATTATAGAACAGAATCATAGCATTGTAGAGTTCAAACAAAAATGCTAATGAATGTTTGTGAAAACTTAAAAAATATTCACAAACTGATGTGGAAAAGTGAAGAACTAAATTTAAGAGTGGAAAAATGAGAAACTGAGATTCATTCATCCCTAGCACAGAAACACACAACACCACTCACTCAGTGATAGCTGTGCCAACTAATATTAAGGGTAGTGGGTATAAGTGGTCACAATCACTGTACCTTATATTATTTCCATACAAATAAATGACATCAAACATCCCTTCATCTCTTAAGTTGAAATGCTTTCCTTTCATAAATCCTAAACATAATTCCAGAACATTTTGAAGTAATGTCACACTGCTAACACAAGTTCACCCTGTGTTTCACCATGCTGCCTAGTGGTGTCAAATCTTGCCCAGTCCACTCCTGTGTGTCAGGTTTTGTTACTCAGTAATAATGCTTTTCATCTGAATTTATGAAACTGTGGTTCATTGCTTACAACCAAAGGCTCAAATTTTTAAATGCCTTTGCATTTAAATCATGTCCTCTTTAGTGTTTAAAATTCATCCCTGTATTCTGTCTTATGATGAGCACATGTCTATAAAAGGAGTTTTAACTGAGTAGTGTTGCTCTTATGGCACTAGTTGGTACCATGTTTTGAGATGGACAGCTGGTTATGCCTATGTTGCTATATTTCATTCTGAGCAATACATTTGTTCAGCAGCCATTTTGGTCTGATCTCCTCTTAGGAATAACTTATTAATGTATAATACAACATCACAACCAAAGGCCATTACTGATATTGGACAGCAATATTTAAATAAAATTGACATATATAATGTGTGTCTGTGTTTTTCTTTTCATTTCAGCTTCCTCCGAGGATCTACAGGGACTTTCTTATCAAAGTATATGGCTGTTAATTGGTTCATTTGCATAGTAATTTACCTTTGGGATGTCTCCTGAAAATCTTGTGCTCACTCTCAAGGGGCACAATTTTGCTATTTAAA
Organism: Podarcis gaigeae; assembly: GCF_964106915.1. Lineage (NCBI taxonomy): Eukaryota > Metazoa > Chordata > Lepidosauria > Squamata > Lacertidae > Podarcis > Podarcis gaigeae. The sequence goes on from NC_139677.1 coordinate 5,333,104, forward strand.
CCTATTTTTTATGTGAAGCATTGCTCTATTTATGACAGATTAAAGCATTCTAAAATTTGTAAGTGGGAAGCAAGGTCTAGAGAAAGAAGGTGATGTCAAGGATAAGCTTGTTTGCATAGAAGCATTAAGGGAATTAGCATAAATCGTATGTGTATATGGAAGGCTTAGACATTTCCTAAAGGTTACCCAATATAGGCTTTGCCAGATTGTCTACATGGAGCAACCAGTTTTATGATTTTTCAGGACCCAAGATGTCTACCAATACTTCTGAGATCATCACAATGTCATCCATGCAATGAAAATCCAGTAAGTACTGAACAAGTGGGTTGTAAGAGCCAATTAATTTTCTGTACAACTAGAGATTTTTTTTTTTTTAAATACCGGCACAGTCCAGTAAAAGATAAGCACTTGTATGCACAACTGATTAGGAGGACTGGGAAGACTGCTGTCAAAACAATGGGAAATTTGAAGTGCTTCACTTTGGCCTGATTGTTCCTTATCATCATTCCTTCCAGGACAAAGCTTTGATGATTCTGCCTATCATTCTGTGAGTTTAGAAGTGGCAATTGGCACCCTAAATAATTGGCATTACAGGTGTTCAGGGCTAAGTGATAAGGTAGCTAGCCTTGAACTCAGCAATCTCATGTTCTTGTGCTCTGGGAGGAGAACGTCACACTTTTTTTAAAAAAAAATAGCTTTTAAAAAAGTTTTTGTGTGTTACAAAACAGACAAATAAGCAGAGAAAAGCACAATTGGGGGAAAAGATGGGGGAGGGAGACCAGGGACTGCTGTTCTTTCATTCTATTGCCTAGTGGTACTGAAGGGGCTGTGTCAGCGGCACATGGATAGGTCCTTTGTTTATATATATTGACATTGTAAGAGCTTAGGGGGTCCTTAACGTGGTTGGTTGCATTAAGTTGGTTGCAGTGTGGCTTGTTTGTAGTTGATTTCATTATAAGCATAACTGTTTGTGCTGTCACACCCCAACTTTCTTTATCTAAGCAAAGCCAGTTTTGAGTACAAGATTCCATCTCTCTTTAGCATTGTACCAAGAAAGGGAAGCCAGACAAGATCTGCACGTGCAGGGGCAGGCTCAGTTCCAAGGGGTTCCCACTCAGATTTATGGGGCAAAATGAACAAGTTGCAGTGTGGGGTGCAGCTGCAGCTATCCCCCATAGAAGGCTATTACAGGATAGGAGAATGTACCTGTGTGCAGTAATATAGGGTCTGCCTGTACCACCCTCTACTCACCTAATGGGATTTTATCTAGTGACTATAAAGTCTTTATACTGGCCATATGGAAATTTGTTCCCTTTATAATATGCTCCCAAGTAAATGGAATTTTAACTAATTAACAAACTCAAAAGAGAAAATTAATATTATTAACATAGCCATCTACCCAAATTGATGGTGCTGACAACTAATTTCAAAGCAATCAAAATATGTGACTGAAAATATTTTCATCCCAATTTAAGTTCAAGAAATAACAAATTTTAGAAAGCAAATGCTCAGTTCATTTTGTGTTTGAAAAGTCAGCAGAAATGGAAGGCAGATCATCTGCCCTGGTTCTCCAGGGTTTGTTCAGAAAACATTTGGAAATGTCAGGGACTTTCTACATGCAACAAATCACTGAGCTCTGGTCTTTCCCCCAGTGGTTTCAACACGATCGGCTGGGAGGAGCAAGTTAGGCTGCAGTGGATCTCCAGCTCAGCCAGCTGTTTGCCGACTCATCTTGGTTCATTTGCAGCTGTCCCCAACCCTGGCTCAGATGAAGACATGCCAGTGTAACTTGTTTATCTTTGCTCAGGGGGCTGAGTGGAGGCCAGTGTAAATCCCCCCAAGGGATGTGGTGGGAGCAGGATCTCAGGGACGGGAGATTTAAGCTGAAGCCTAAACCCGTTCAGCAAAGTCAGATCACTTTGCAACCTGGAGTAAAACACTATTCTAAAAGCTTGTTTTCCCTCTGCCAGGCTCAGGCAAAGCAGAAACAGCCATCCCTCTGCTGACCAGGGTTTGGATCTGGAGTAACTTTACACTGGTTTAGCATACACTGACTTGCTTTGTGCCATCATAGGATTGCTTCCTTAATTAGATAATTAATGGGGCTGTGGAAGATGAAATGCAGATAAAGGATGCACTAAAAATGAAATGCAAATGTTTGGCATAAATTTCACTAGTTATTTTTGTACATGCAATTATAACCTAAAAACATTAGTGAACACTGATTTGTTTTACTATTTCATTGCTTCCTTTCATTTGGTATTCAATAACAACCCAATTTAGAACTCCAATTAAATTGGAGAACTATGACCAAATTGGTTTAAACAAATCTAAAGTACACACAGCCTATAATGAGAATTATTCGAATAAGAAAAAAAGAGCAGAACCTGAGACAAAACTTTGTGGTCATCAGTGTTATACAGTTCCTTTGAAATGTACTGGGAAATTCCTTATCTGCCATCCATCTGGATGTCCAGGCCTTTAGTGTTCCAAATAATTGCCCTTGGGTATTTTTTTACCGTCACACATTTAGACTATTGATGCATCTCAGACCCCACATGTCAGCAGCCAGATGTCCAGTTTATCAAGGCAAGCCTCATGCTTTCCATGGCTGGTCTGGGTCAGTTCCCTAGTACACTAGATGCCTTGATATGCAGCTTAAAAAAAACATGAAAGAGGTGGTTGCACCTTTTGATTCTAAGGTGAGAAGTTCTTAATTAGTCTAAAGTGGCTACTTGACTGGCAAGGAAGAACATAGAACTTAGAATGAAAAATAAGTTGTAGAATGAGTGGAGAAAGTGCCTCACAGGCTTGAGGGAAGGAACTGCTAGGAGGGGGGTCGGCAAGGTTTACCTCGTCTGGGCCGGTTCACTCCAGCAGAGATCCCTCCATGGGCCAGATCGCATGCACGCCTGCGATTTCCAGTGTCTGCGCAGATGCGATCTTCGGTGTCTGTGCATGTGCACGACCGATTTCCGGCGCCATGGAAGCGAGTCCCTGCACCATGCTGTGCCAGTTTAGTGCAGCGCGTGTGGACTCAATGAGCGGGCGGCTCGGTTCAGGGGTGGCTCGTGGGCTGGTTAAACGACCCCCCATGGGCCGCTTGTGGCCCATGGGCCTTAAGTTGCTGACCCCTGCGCTATGAAGTGAAGGAACCCTCAAACCTTTGAATTCTCTCTCTCTCTTTCTCTCTCACACACACACACAATCTGTTCAATTTCTGTTAGAGATGCTAAATGGAGGGATGCTGTTCATGATATTCTGAAAAAAGCAGTTCCAAGTCTTTGGAGCAAACGAGTCCAACAATTGGAGACATTTCTGACTCAACCAGCTTTTTCCAGCAGGATGAAAAGGACGTAGAATCATAGTCAGAGAACTGTAGAGATGGGGTCGGTCATCGACTGCAATGTCCCAAGTCTCTGTCATGGCATTTATTCTGTATTTTTTAAAACCTATTTCTGGCTGTGTGTGTTAGTTTTGTTATTAAAACTATGCAACTGTTTTTTTAAAACAACAACAACAAACGAACAGTTTTAAAGCAGGTTTTTAAAACTGTTTTTTTTTAAAAAGCAAAGATATATATTGTGAACATTCTATGACTGTAACTCCCAACTTTTAATTTTATAAATAGGAGTTATAGGGATAGAATGGATTTAAATGTGGGCCAAAATGGAATCCAAGAGCAATTCCATCTGGTACCTCCTTCAATGGGAGCAAGGGTAGCGCTGTGGTCTAAACCACAGAGCCTTGGGCTTGCTGATCAAAAGGTCAGCGGTCCAAATCCCTGTGATGGGGTGAGCTCCCGTTGCTCGGTCCCTGCTCCTGCCAACCTAGCAGTTAGAAAGCACATCAAAGTGCAAGTAGATAAATAGGTACCACTCCAGCGGGAAGGTCAATGGCGTTTCCGTGCGCTGCTCTGGTTCGCCAGAAGCAGCTTACTCATGCTGGCCACATGACCCAGAAGCTGTACGCCGGCTCCCTCGGCCAATAAAGCGAGATGAGCGCCACAACCCCAGAGTCAGCCACGACTGGACGTAATGGTCAGGAGTCCCTTTACCCTTTACCTCATTCAATGAGTGGATGTGATGGAAAGCACCAGTAGCATTAAAACCGGATTATACTGGCAAAATTACTGTTGCTCCTTTAATTCAACCTGATCCCAACTGAGCCGGCAACTGCAGTACCTCACTCTGGCCATCTGCAGTGGTCATGCTGCAGAACAGCAGAGACCAGGCAAGTGGTTCCTTCTCCTGGCATTCTGCCAGTAAGAAAGAGCATAAGGCCACTGACTCCTGCTGACAAAGGCCATACTGTAATTTGAGTTCCTTGGAACCTGTCAGTGTGTGTGTGTGTGTGTGTGTGTGTGTGTTTTTAACAAGAGCTCTGTGTGTTTGTTTCAGAAATCCTTTTAGATGAACATATAGTTGCATACAGGAAGCTCTCCATCTAGAGAGATTGCAAGCGAAAAAGAGGAAATAGTTTTAATATATGCAAGAAATATTATTACTGGAAGAGAATAGAAGCTTAGAAATCTATTTTATTTTTAGACCTTCTTGTATCTCTTCTGTGTGTTTTGAAGAGTCACTGCCTCTAATTTCTCAACTTGGGGGAATTAACTTTTCTCGCTGTTGCTCTAACATTAATGCCATAGAATTAATGAAGCTCAAGCAGAAACGTTTTTGATTTAAAATATCTTGTGCCATGTTGATAAGTTTAATGGATAGGCCTGACCTTTCAATTATAAGACACAGCCAATGAATCAACAGAGTAATAGGTCATCTAGCAAACATGCGTCCTACCTGCCATATGTACCGCACAATCACTTAAGAAGCACACATCCAGTCGCTGGTAAAATATTCCACAATGTACAAATAAAACATTTGTTTATCCTATTAAACTGTCAGTTTTTATTAACTTGAAGAGGTCACCAATAAAAATTCTGCATACATTAATATTCATGTGCAATTATGTTGAAATAAACAAAGCCGCACAACCCCTATATTTTGTGTGTGTGTGTGTGTATCATTGCCACTCTTATTTCCTATATTCACAGGTCCCATCTTTCCCCATCTTCTTTCTGCTGCTTGAGGCCCTTCTGCCTGACCTACTCCTCTTTAGCAGCTGAAGAGATTTCACATTTCCACACTGAACCACAAACCAAGGGAAGGAGGGGCATGGCAAGATGTGCCTCGCCACTTGTCGGGACAATGCAGATAACCAGTTGTGCACACTGTGGTAGATTACCCGTTAACAAAGGTTTATCTGTATTCAGCCATTGATTATGGTGATTACAAGGATGAGGATATTATTATGGTGTAATTAAGTTTTGAACAAAGAGACACCTCATGTGCGTTTGAATTTTTTTAAAAGAAGAACGTGTATAGCTCTCAACCATTCTGATCACCTCAACAAAACTGATCACAATATTAATTTTGAATGACATTCTACAGCAGTGATTGCAATAAATAATGAAATGCAGCTTTTGTCTAATGAACTGTGAATAATCATGCTTTTTTATTAAAAAAAAACTAATTTGTTTAGGTACATGCAATGCCTAGTTATCCAATTATTCCTGCAAAATTACAACTAGAGGAAGTCAAATCTGTTAAATTAAGAAGGTCACAAAAGTAATTATGACTGCTGAAGCATGTGATTAAAATACTTTGCAGGAGGAGGGGCAATCCTTAAACGTACCTATTTCTCCTTGTTAGGAGAGTGATGGACTTAGACCTCATCAATGCTCCAAGGAGCTGAATTACAGGTAAAACATGATTACCATTCCGAATGCAAGGTTCATGACAACAGCAAAGCCTATCTGACAGAGAGCAAAATGAAAGTATTCTCATTAATGTGCCTCTCTCCTGCTGATTGGAATGCATTGTTTGGTGTGTGTTTTTTAAAAATAGACAAGATCCAGCCAATGTTACATCCCATTAATTTCACTTTCAGGTGAGCATGTCTGCATTCTCTGCCTGTGAAATGAATTGGACTAAAATGCCTACTTTTGATGAGATTGTGCCTATGCCATTCTAGAAGGTGTGGGACTAAAACAGTACAAAGTGTGACTAAATTTACCTATGAGTTTGCCTTACCCCACATTTGGAAAACTCTTTGTGTCCTCTAGCCTTGGAACTAAGTGTCTTCCACATCGTAAGGAGAAGGGGCTGGGAAATAGTGGTGGCAGTAATATAGTGGCATTCACTGCTAGTTCTGCTCAGAGTTGACCTATTGAAGTTGATATACATGACTAACTTAGGGTCACTAATTTTCACAGTCCTACTCTGAGTAGCACTTAGCTGAATATAGCTCTTAGGCATAAGAACTCTAGCTGGAGATCAGAAACAACAGACACAGAGTACTCAACAATTAACTTGGTGGATTACATTGCTTCTGAAAAAGAAAGACTTCTTTATTGCCAGTGTATATCTATTTTATGCACAAGTATATTCAAATATGCAAAGGAGATAAATAGATATGCTCCACAGACAGTTCAATTTGGAAAAGGAATGTACATAGTAAATACTGTTAATTCAAGATGGAAATATTTCTGTTTTAAATTCCTCTCATTCTTCAGGCCTGAACTTCAGGTTACTTTAGAAAACACACACACACTAAAGACATTTGGAGAGCTGACAGAATCAGCTGTCATCTTTCCCTGTAATTGTCTCCAGCCCTGATTAGATAAACTACCTTTATATTCTATAAGAAAAATATATGTAAATGACAATAATCACAGAATGTGTTCAGGTAGCTTAAAGTGTATTTCTATCAGGTTAAGTGTTCAAGGTCAAATCTTCTAAGTATTTTTTAATGCTATTATTCTTAGCCTGCTTTTTCCCTTTTGTTTTTGAACAACAATGCTTAACACAATGGCAGTGATCACATCCTAGAAGTCCATGGTAGCTGTAATTTCGGATGCTACCAATGGCCATGATCCAAAGAAGCATGCAACCATTTATTCACATTGAAGGAGATTTTATATTTCCATTGCTACCAACAGTAGCCTCCAATGCCACCGGGCAAAGTGCCAAGACAATTTTTTTAGGTTTTACACACTTGATGCCTACATGCATATCTTTGGTGTGACTTCACCCAGGTTTTGGTGTGCTAAGTCCAAAGTGGGTCAATTTGGACACTACTGAAGATATCACCACTCCATTTCATGGAACTTTCCCCAATCTGGTGTGATAGTTCTAAAGTGTGCAGTTTGAATTCCTCTCGATATATTGTTGCCCATCTTCACATGATGGTTCCCAAGGGGGGGATGATTTTTGCCTATGTTTGGACACAAAGAGTACCAAAAACAAATGGCTCTATATTATGTTAATAATTGTTTTCAACCAATTAGATGTTACTTAGCCCACATGACTTGTGGAAGAGCCAAATGTAAAGTTTCCTTTTTATGTACTCAATAAAATCCCACCAAACTGAGGCAAAAGAAGTTACCTTTGTCATTCCTTAAAAACAACAAAAAAAAAAACCCCTGATGTACCCAGTAAAGTTTTTCATGTAATTCAATTTTCAGTATATTACTCCACCATAATAAGGTGTTAATTTCAGATGTTTTCCATTTCTGAGCAATTAATAGTTTAACAATTTTTTGATATTTTTATTCTCTCCTTCTTAAAAGGTTAATAATATCAACTTTGGTGTGTGCATGTGTGCATGTGCACAGCCCCAAAACTCCTCCATTACACAATCCATTTAGATACCACTTTTTCAATATTGCTAAGAGGATATTGAAAAAGTGGTATTTAAATGGATTGTGTAATGGAGGAGAGGATACTGCTAAGAGTGATCAGAAATTGTTCCTATATGCAACAACAGCAGTGAGGCTATTGTTAGCTCAGGTCTGGAAACAACAGCAATCGCCAACAGTGGAAGATTGGCAACAGAAGGTAAGCAAATACGCAGAAATAGCTAAATTAACGGGGGAAATCTGACAACAGGGCAATGAAACGTTTCAAAAAGAATGGAAGAAATTTATGCTGTACATAGGAAAGATATGTGTGAAATAGAGAAACCAGTAGAATTGAAACAAACCTCATAATGTGAAATACCAATAACTTTATTGGAAAAATAACAACAATAAGAAGTAAAATGTACAATGTGATCAAAGTAACCAATAGTAGTTGCAAATGATATATAGATAGACAATAAGAACTGTATATATAGAAGGATTTATTCATCTACAGACATTTTATGGACAAATGCGGAAGCAGAATAACAATAAATAAAATGGATAAAGACAATACGAAAAATTTAGAGGCGATATAAAGAAGTCAGAAGAACGAAGGAGGGAAGACAGCTCTAAGGAGAAATAACAAATGTACAATGTAATATAAAATGTATGTGTAGTATGAAATTTGTAAAACTAATAAAGATTACCTTGCAAAATAAATAAATACCACTTTTTGTTGTTGCTTCTTTGAGGTCCTCCTCTGAGGGTTTTCTGCTGGTTCCCTCACTGCAAGAAGTGAAGTTACAGGGAACCAGGCAGAGGGCCTTCTCAGTAGTGGCGCCCTCCCTGTGGAACGCACCCCCCCCCCTTGAGATGCCAAGGAGATAAAGAACTACACAACTTTGAAAAGACATCTGAAGGCAGCAGCAATCCTAAGTTGAACCAGCATAAAGCAGATTCAAACTCCATTCAGCTGAGCGCATGACTGAGCTGAACAGAGTTAGGATCCAGTATAAGAGCCTCTGGCCCAGTCCATCTTTTGCCACTCCCCGGAACACCCATTTTTCATGGCTTTTACCCTGTAAGACAGGAGTCAGCAAACTTTTCCAGCAGGGAGCTAGTCCAATGTCCCTCAGACCTTGTGGGGGGCCAGACTATTTTTTTTTTTGGGGGGGGGGGTGATGCAAGAGCACCACAAGCCCCGGTGGCTGCTTACCTGTGTCTTGTGAGTGGCAGGGGCTGGTGGCGGTGGTGGAGGGACAATGAGCGGAGAGGGGCTGCTTAAAATGGCAGCTGCTTGAGCGTTGCTGCTGCTGGCACCAACAAAGCCCAGTCCCCTTCCTCCTCTAGGCAGGGCGGGGAGAAGCCAGGAGGAGGGAGGGAGGAGGCGCCACTGGCGCTGCTGTGTAATGGAGAGGGAAAGAACTTGCACACTGGTGATCCACGCAGTGATTCCCAGACCATCCGTAGGCTGGATCCAGAAGGCGATTGGGCCTGATCCGGCCCGCGAACCTTTGTTTGCCAACCCATGCTGTAAGATCTGTAATGCAAAGGGCCCATCCCCACCCACCCCCACCCCCACTCAGGTATAGGATGATGGATAGTTCAGCTGATCAGAAGACCAGGATGCACCTCCTGTGAAAAAGCAGTTTTTTTCAAAACAAAAGAGACAGGGATTATGATGAGATGGAAGCAACAACTGTCCTCCAATAAAAGTTTGTATAGGAGGTTTTGCTTGCTTCCTTGTAACGGACAAACAAATTCAGAGGCCAAGACAAATTCATTTTTCAGGAGAAATATTCTGCACACTGCAGTTGCCTCTGTTCTGAATTCTAGGATTCTGAACCGGCTCCACATCTCAGATTTTAATAAACACCTGTCCTTTGAGATCGAAGACTTTGCAACACCAGGGAAAATGTGTGGAAAGAAGAATGCAGTCATCAGAGGGATAATATTAGCAGTCATGGCAAAGTGTTGTTTAGCAAATGTGAGTGGTGTGTTCAAGGGGACAGAGTTTGCACTCTTGTGTGCATTGGGAAAAGGAGTATATGAATTCAATGTTAAAAACAGTATGCGAAAAAAATTGGAATGGAGGCTGTATTGCACATGATTTATATTCCAGGATGTGCACTGACATTTTTCTTTCTCAGAATTGAGCACCTGTTGATGGCTTCAAAAAATCTAAAATATGCAATCAATTCCATGGACTCTATCAGAGGTTTAATAAAGCTACATAAACAAATTGATGGGGGAAAAATACTTACCTGTGCTCACAAACTGATTACACATAGACTCCTAGAAAAAATTCAGACCCTATTTTAGCAAAATAAGGAATAAAACATGATTCTCAGAGGTGGACGGTAAACTTTCAACAATGATCTTAAATGTAAATTTAGATAACAAACATTTATACAGCGGCTGCCAACAACTGTTGCTCTGGACAATGTCTAAGGGCATAACAGGCAGAACCAGGTCAGGACTGCTGCAGTGCATTTTTAATAAAGTAACTTTTCCCATCGTCACTGGGATCTGCGAGAATGGCTGCAAAAAGAAAAGATGCTGCCAAGGTTTCTGGATCCTTCTTAACAACCTGGAACCATAAGAAATTCAAAAAATCTGGCTCTTGGGGAACTGTTGCCGCAGAATTCGAGGATTTAATGAAAGCTGCAACATCTCTTCTGTCTCATTCTGTTATTTATACTAAGCCATTTACAGGCACATTTATTTTTTAAGCTCTGTTCTTGACTTTAGAAGAGATAAAATGATGTAAATGGAGTAATTTTTAATACTTGTTTCTATGGCAGGTTATCTATCATTAATCACTACTTTGTTACTATGGTTACCACAGCTAATTTCTGTTTATTAATGCACTGGGCCTTAAACGAATGCCCTCAAGACTAATTGTGTTATACCAGGAGTTAAATGTTACAAGATCTACCAGTACAGATTTGACCTACATTTGGCCCTACTAAGATAATCACTCAGGAGACATTTTTTAAAAACCCACACACAAATAGTGAAGCTAATCAGTAAAGTAATACTGGTCCATTTGAAAAGACAGCAAGGATTTAATTTGAGCTGAGAAAAATATCCCCTGAGTGTTAGTAGCAAAATATAATGGGAAAGATCAGACAAAATCAACATGGTCATTCAAAGCTTTCATTATTTTTTATCTAGTCCCATTTCCCAAGGAAAGACTGATCCAATTCTTCTGATTCAATTTAACTGATGTCTGAGAATGTGAAATGTAAATATTGAGTTCTCCGTCTTCCATCTCTGTTATTAAAGGGAATCAAAACTTTAACTCCTCCTCATTCACTTTAGTCAATCTGGAATTTGATTGTTAGCAGTGAAGCAAAGTCTGAGAGACAAACTACACATTACACACTAAAACATGTAACAGTGCCGCACTGCTATTTTATTTTTTTTAAGCAAAGCAGTTTTAGAAGGAACTTTAAAGTGGAAAATGTGCAGGGCAAGGCAAGCGTGCTTAACCCTTTCCCTTTCCCTACTTTACACTCCAATTTGCTCCCCTTTCCAGCAGATTTCAAAGCATATGATTGTGAGGTCACAGAGTTTTAAGTCCAGTGGTAAAATTGAGAAGTACATGTAGCCCCTCAATGGCACCGGAAAAATGCAGAAAGTAATGATCCCCCCCAAAAAAAATCATTTTGGAGGTGATAATTTATGAAATATAGACAACTGATTGTTTAGTCAACAAAATCTAATGCATACCCTTCTGTGTGAACTGCATACCAGGGGGAGTTCCTGATTGTTGGAAATAGTTCTGGACAGCTTATGAATGTATCGTGCTTCAGAACCAGTGTTTGAACAATACACTAATATTTTTTTGCTTCAAGCGTGGGGCAATAAAAAAACAACACTTTTATGCATGCCAGGGGGCTCTGTGTTTCAGTGTAATGCTTTTGGGACCTAATGAGCTCCTGCAGTTTGCAGACTGCACCGCTCTGATGTGCAGTTTCATCTTCCATACCGATTATGTAGCAATAAAGTATTGTGGTGTTTGAGATGTTGCTCTGTCCTGGTTAGTTTTCCTGTTTTAATGAAAGCTGCAACACCTCTTCTGTCTCATTCTGTTATTTATACTAAGCCATTTACAGGCACATTTATTTTTTAAGCTCTGTTCTTGACTTTAGAAGAGATAAAATGATGTAAATGGAGTAATTTTTAATACTTGTTTCTATGGCAGGTTATCTATCATTAATCACTACTTTGTTACTATGGTTACCACAGCTAATTTCTGTTTATTAATGCACTGGACCTTAAACCAATGCTCTCAAGACTAATTGTGTTATACCAGGAGTTAAATGTTACAAGATCTACCGGTACAGATTTGACCTACATTTGGCCCTACTAAGATATTTTGGGGGTTCTAAACTTGCTTTGGAGGCAACTGCATTTTTTGCATAGTGCAATAATCTAAAGAAAATGTCACTTTTTAAATATTGTTATTATCATCTGCCCTCCAGTCTGTGAATGAAGGCAAATTACGAAGGAAGTATTTTCAATGGAACTAATTTTTTAAGGAAAAAATGTCACCAAAAAGATTGAAGACCTGCTGAAACTGTGACAGAAGATATTCATTTCAAAATTTCAACAAAGCACTGGCGAATAAGGAAAATGCTTATGATGTGACACCTCATTTACAACTACATTCTTCTGAAAGTTACTATTTCAATAGGTTTATCAAAAGTTTCGGGGGGGGGAATGATGATGATGTTAAGAAATAAATTGGGTAGGTTAATTCAGAAACAGCATCTTGAAAAGCAATAGTTTTTATTAGTAGTTCACATCCTCTTTTATTTGAGAACCACTTCTTACACTGTAGATTTAAGATGCACTCCCAAATGTATACAATGAATACATACATAACTAACACATTTATGCTAAGAGCATGGGTTCACATGCTGCCTAAAATACACATGAACTCAACCAACCAGTCATGCTTGTCACTTTTTAATGTGTGAGGTGGGCCATCCTTTCAATAGTGCTGTATTCCCACTCTTTCAGACCACATTAGATTATTCTTCAGGAATACCACTTTCCCTGGTAGTTGTGACATATCATATGCACTGGCACCTGGGGTCTGAGGCAGTTTCACACCCACCCACCCCAATGTTCAGATGGCATTCAGCAATATTCCCTGCATTCTCCTGATCTCACAATGTGAGGATGGCATGTCAGGCCCCCTCAATCAACTTGAGAAGGTGGCGCCTCTGCAACGTATATAGAAGAAATCATCAGAAGCACCCTGGAAAAATACATTGCTTTTATCTTGACTATATTCAAGGGGTGTTTCGGTCTAGCTATTGAACTGTCCCACTTAATCTAATGTATCTCCCCTTATTAAAACCTGTTCCAGGGGGCAATCCTATAACAAGATTCTCCAGGATGAGCATCTTAGGATGCGGTGGATTGTGGGCTCACCCAGCTGATTCCTAAAATATGCTAGTGTAACTTGCTCAGCTGGGGCTTAGTCAGATAAGCTGAAGTCGGTGAAGTCCCCCAAAGCGGCCTTCTTGGGCTATGGTGCAGGCAGGACTAGAGGGATGGGGGGGGGGTCTTAGGCAGGACCCCATGCTACTCAATCACATGACATGATAACCCAGCATAGAACACTATTTTAATGACTCCCTTTTCCTCTGACAGGCCCCACTGCTGAAGGGGGTTTGGATCTGGTATAACTTTAAAGGACCCCTAACCATTAGGTCCAGTCGTGACCGACTCTGGGGTTGCGATGCTCATTTCGCTTTATTGGCCGAGGGAGCCGGTGTACAGCTTCCGGGTCATGTGGCCAGCATGATTAAGCCGCTTCTGGCAAACCAGAGCAGCACACGGAAATGCCGTTTACCTTCCCGCCGGAGTGGTACCTATTTATCTACTTGCACTTTGATGTGCTTTCTAACTGCTAGGTTGGCAGGAGCAGGGACTGAGCAATGGGAGCTCACCCTGTCACGGGGATTTGAACCGCCAACCTTCTGATCGGCAAGTCCTAGGCTCTGTGGTTTAACCCACAGCGCCACCCACGTCCCATGGTATAACTTTATGCTGACTTATTTTACACTGGCATGCTTTATGTCAACTTTGTGGGCAGAGGATTGCTCCTTAAATCCCTCTTTGCAGCCATTTTATACACCGATAGATATCTTCACAGATGCCATATGAGATATGCTAGGCTGAAATTTGGTGACTGACCCAAGTGAGGAAGTGAACAGAAACAATGAAGAGTTAAGCGAAAGTGGATTTAAATAGGGAAAATGCACATGTTCAGAGCATTTCCACACATCCCTATTTTCATTGGAGAAATGCTGGAGGATATGGAGTTATGTGACTCCCAAGCCAGTGAGATACGTAACTATACAACCTTTAGAAGACATCTGAAGGCAGCCATGTACAGGGAAGTTTATGGATGTTTAATATTTTATTATGTTTTTATATATGTTCAAAGCCACCCAAAGTGATGAATGGCTTTGAACACACACACATATATCATGATGATGGAAAAGGATGTCTCTATTTTCATTGGAAAAATGTTGGAGGATAGGTTATTAACTTTGGCGAAATGTTGCTGTATGTGTTTTGCTGTAAGTTGCAAATTCAGGCTCTGAATATTTTTTGTAGTCCATAGAAGCTTATGTCATAAGAAATGTGTTCGTCTTTAAGAAAGCACGATACTTATTCTTTGGTATCTCTTATTTGGGGAATTGTACAAGGGCCCTCAACCACCATAATCTGGCCTTGATTCAGATTATGATTCAGCCAGCATCTTGCCCTCCAGATATTGTAGGGCTACAATTCCCATAATCCTTAACCGCTGGCCATGCTAGTTGGCACCCAGATGGGTTGTAGTTCAGCTACATTTGGTACCCCGCCCTCCATGCGGGAGAACAGAATCACCTGTTGGCATATGCACCAAAATGTTTGCTACACAACATCAGCCAAACTTTTTGGTTTATACAAATTGCATTGTGCTCCCTGGGAAAAGAAGAAGAAGAAGAGTTTGGATTTGATATCCCGCCTTTCACTCCCTTTAAGGAGTCTCAAAGCGGCTAACATTCTCCTTTCCCTTCCTCCCCCACAACAAACACTCTGTGAGGTGAGTGGGGCTGAGAGACTTCAAGGAAGTGTGACTGGCCCAAGGTCACCCAGCAGCTGCATGTGGAGGAGCGGAGACGCGAACCCGGTTCCCCAGATTACGAGACTACCGCTCTTAACCACTACACCACACTGGCTCTCCAAACAGGAGCTATGAGTAGCTGCGTATGATTTTCCTACTGGAAGTAAAACTTGACTGGCATTGCAAAATAAAATAGTAATTTATCAAATTCCTGGTCATTAATGAATAGTCGGCAAGTAATAGAAAATTTCCCTTTGACTGATGGACTGGCATAACATAACTGAAGTAAGAAAATAGAAAATGGAAGTACTTTAACAATAAAACCTTAGAGTTAGAAATTGTTTAGGGTGATACATATCATCAGAAACACAATGGGCAGCTGCCTTGAGTTTTTCTTCTTTGGGTAGCAGTTATGAGATTCAATTTCCGAAGCTGCTTTGTTTGATAAGATTTGGGAAATCTGGAGGGCTTTTGACTTATCGGTGGAACACAGCTTATCATGCAAATGTGATTCATGCAAATTTTCAAAGATAAGAGACAGACACATTCATAAGCTCAGCAAAAGAGACACTAGGTGAGATGAGAAATCCCTGTAACTTGATTCTGTTTATTGACTTTCAATGGTTATGAAGGGATATAAATATAGTAGGCTTTGGGAATAAGCAGGAATGTTACATGTTTGTGTACAGGGAATGTTCCTTCTGCTGAAGGAAAAAGATAGGCTTGC